>NC_081216.1:18551319-19202569 GCF_902713425.1 Acipenser ruthenus | reverse complement strand
CACAGGGATTTTGTGTGCCTGTGTTTATTTTGGACTGTTCCACAATAACTGTATTGTCCCCATACAAATCCCAGACTTAAAAAGAAAGAAAACGAAAATAACGGTCAAGGCAAATAGTTGGATAGAAAAAACAATTCAACAACGGTTAAAGTTAGCCTAAACGAAGTAATTCAGAAACCACAAACAGAATTAGAGGTAAATATCGAAAGAAAAATAAATAAACAAAGATATAGGTGCCAGAATACCACAATACCACATATATATATATATATATATATATATATATATATATATATATATATATATATATATATATATATAATTCGGCACTTAAGATGAGTGCACCTGTTTCTCCACGTTAATTTTTTTCCCTGAATATTCAAACATACAAAACTCGTGTGTGTACGCCTTTGTTTGTGTGTACAGTATAAGTGTTACATACACATACCAATATAACCACACATAGCCTATGTAAAAACCAAAACAGTGTGTTAACAACTTTGTTTCATACTATTTGTATTATTCAGACATTTCTACCATTCAAATATTTTACCCAGAGGTATGTATGTACAACCTGAATAAGTCATATTAACTACTTGATAATAAGTTGCATGTGTACGTACTTTTTTGGTAGACAAAAGTGTATTCAAATGTAACATTAAACGCTGAGGTCCAGTGCAAGACGTCATTTTTATACAATCCATTGATTTTTGTTTTGTATCTTTTCTGAAATGCTTTTTCATATTAGACCCGTCTATACCCAAATTGAGTTTCTATCCTGAGGTGTTTAAACTCCTTATATTACACGTTATAGTCACAACAATCAAGCATTGTTTAAACCAATGGAATTCCTGCAATTAAAGGTTAAAGACCGATTCTTCGCTGTCACGTTGAATGGTTTGTGTTTTAACTGACTTTATTAAATTACCATAGCTTCTCAAACTTATTTAAAAAAATCCAAAAGTGTGTCATTGCGGCTACTTTATTATTCACTTGGCACACATGTTTCTTTGTGCAAGACTGATACAAACGTGTTATAATTTAGTCCAAATATGCGGTGGAAAAGTTATCCCCTTCAGTTCATCTTAATTGAAAAATGTAATCTGATAAAAGATCTGAAAAGCACATTCAAAAGGTAAATTACTTTAATGTGATGGTGTGTGCAGCTGTTTAATATTATATAGAATTTTAAACATTTCAGATTTCCAAAACAACCTAGTTTGTGTCTTGAAACGGGGTGTAAGTGCAGAGTGGTTTCAGTTCGTTTTCATATATATATAATGTCCCCAAAAGTTGCACTTGCAGGACCAAATGTCATTTGGCACAAACCATTAGCTGCTTTCAAAATGTATGTTTAAAAAAAGTTAATTTTCAAGTCAAAAAGAGCATGCTTAATTGCAAATTAAGGTAACACGGTTCCCATTTCCATCACTCATTTCCGTGTCAATAGATACTTTACAGATATCACTTATACGCAATGTGAATGCAATATTAAAAAAAAGAAGAAAACAAACAAACACGCGATAAACCAGATGGTGCACAGGGGCTAAGTTTGAGCTTCCAAGACATTATCATTGTTATTGTGGCAATAAACAATAGTTAATGTCAATACTTAGTGTCTCATTCACATGGGTGTTAAGTAAGTAAGTTTGTCTGTGACTTTGATTAATCTATGTCTTATTGAAAACGACTAAACCACGAGAAATAATACAATAATTTGATAGATGAAACGAGAAAAACATACCAAAAAACGTCCTGTTATACCAATAAAATGTCCTTTGTCATTTTTGCGTTACTATACACGTAATAACGTTTTGCTCATAAGATTTTTCAATGTTGGATTCATATCATTTACAATGCTAGTATGACAAATTAAGTAAACGAATCAATGTTTTTGCAAAGAAGCAACTTTATAATTATTTAAAATGTATTTGTTTCCTTTTAAAAACAATTTACTTCTATAATATCACACCGTGCAGTTAAACGTGCTGATCTGGACTCTGAAAAGTTAATTAGTCAGAAAAATACTAATACTAGTGCTCAGTAACTGAATTGTTAGGTCTAGAATATATATATATATATATATATATATATATATATATATATATATATATATATATATATATATATATATATATATGCATACGAGGAACTAACTCATTTACCCTGCATCAGTATACATTTCCAATTTACCTTTCACTGATAAAGTTGTTCTATCTACACAAAATGTTGAAAAAGTTACAAAAAATAGTTACCAAGAACTAAATTGTCACAAAATATTTTTGTTTCATTGTAAACAGAGGAACTGCTTAATCATACACGGTTCGCGTTTAGATATAGAAAGAGAGAGAGAGAGTGTGAGAGAGAGAGGACACAGTCGGTTATTTTGAATTTGCATGCTGATAATAGAATGTTGTACTTACATAGACAGAGGGCTGGCTGCACTAGAAAAAAAATATCTGTTTGTGTGAACTGAAGTCACACAGGGCTGCAGAGAGAGGGAGCGAGAGAGGGAGAGAGAGAGAGAGAGGAGAGAGCTGAGGAGTGAGTGAGTGGGAGTGTCAGGCTAGATACACCTTCACCACATCTCATCACATCTGCCAGCCTCTCTGTCTGTCTTTCATTTTCACATTCCCTTTGTTCCTAAAAAAAAAATCATATCCACACGTCGATCTCCATCTCTACATTCAGTCTGCACCAAAGAAAAATGAATAATTCAGTCAGAGAGAGCATTGCCTCTAAGGCAATAAACCTATTGCACTTAAAGAAAAAAAAAATGCGCTGAGGAATTCACAAAATTAAGAGTTCATACAGCAAAAACAGCAAAAAAGATGAATGCTTGAAGTCTAGTGTTAATGTAAATTCATATTTTACAACATACCTAAAATTGTAAACTGAAATAATGTTTAGTAAATACTGTAAGTTTCACAAAAGAGGGATTTGGGGGAGATTATGTGATTTACCAACATATTCTATATTAAAAAAGTGTGTACGTTCTTGCAACATGTATAGTTATTGGCTGGTTCACATCAACAGCACTATATAATAGGGATTTGTGGCTGAAACACCTGAAATTTATACACCAAACCTAATAAAAAGACCATTGTTGACTACAAAACATACTACCATTTATGCAGAATTATTAAGTGGCTGAATATTGAACCGAGACCATATTGAGGTAAGTGTAACCGACAGAATAAAATGTTAAATGTATTAAATAATAATAATAATAATAATAATAATAATAATAATAATAATAATAATAATAATAATATGGAGGGACCTCATTAAGGAAAGCACTTTGTTTTATTTTTGTTATTTTCTCACGAATGTTCCTTTATAATTTGTATTCTTTTGTTTTTCAATTTTTAATCAAAAAGCAATTTACTATCTTGTTCATATTTATGACTTATAAAAGGTAATTAAAATATCTGATGCATTTTCCGTACAGTTTAATAGGAAAATATATGCTGTTACGCATTTTTGCGGTTTTATCGTTTCCATCAAGCCATGCTTAATTAAGAGCAGATCTAAGGGTTTGATATAATGCTTGACTTTGGGTCCTTTCATAAAATATGTATTTAAATTACATATATAATGCGTGCCTCTCTTAAGCGCTAATCTATCAGAGAATATACAAATAAAACACATTTTAAATTAAAACATTTGCCAGCAACAATACTCTTCAATATTAGGAACAGGTAAATTTGCTTGGCCAAGGTGTATTTATTGGTTTATGTGACTCACACGCCACCCTTCGGTGAACTTGAGTATTACACCTTTTCAGATTTAATTGCTACTGCATTTAAAGGGAACACTTTTTAATACAATAAAACAGCACAGTAATTAAACATTGATACAGAATGACAGATGCTATAAACACTGTATAACGCGTGTCCGATTACCGGTAACAACTTTACTCCATGACAATGGTACGTTTTCGTTCTTCCAATATTATGAAATAGTCGATGCATTATACTTTTATCAAGGGCTATTCTGCTAGTCCGATAATACACCAGTGTCACACGATTAGAACACATTACACATCAGCCAATATCATCCCAAAGCTGAAGTTTTCTTGAGGTTGAAGTTTAATTGTGAAACTTAAAAAACGAGCAAGAGATACAGATGGAAGTGCATCCACCGCGAAGGATGCGTATAAGACGAGATAACACATTTCGAGACAAGTATCGGTATTGCATATTAACAAAATATGTAGGTCTTATAGTATCACGCTTACAAACTTTACTCACAAACGTGACAGTATAATCAGCAAACAATTATATAAACATTGTGGCGTGGGAGTAAAATTAAAATAATGATTCAGCGCCTTTGAATATAAAGTGATAATGTGCAAAATATACCGTGTATTCTTGATTAGCTGATATTATCTTGATATTTTACTTTTATTTCACACATATTATATATACTGTAAGGTATTTCATGTAATTCAATACATTGCTGTGTTTTAAATGCATTATTATTATTATTATTATTATTATTATTATTATTATTATTATTATTATTATTATTATTATTATTATTATTATTATTATTATTATCATCATCATCATCTAGCCATGCATGCAATTAAACAGGCAACCGTACTGTGAAAACAAATAAAATACATTTATTTTGTCCTACAATTTAAGATGAGATATATAGTTGTCAGTCGTCCCCATTATGGTTCTTTGTTGAAATACCGAGAAAAGGTGGTGCAATGTGTGTTATTGTGAAGCAGCTTTAAATGTGTTATTATTATTATTATTATTATTATTATTATTATTATTATTATTATTTATTAAAAAAAATAGCCTCGTATTTTTTAGTGCATCTCAGTCACGCTTAACTGATGTTTTACACACAACCAATCTTATTTGTAAAGTTTAGCGCCCATGTGCATAACTGGAAGACCCTAAGTCCAACAGCAAATAAAAACACATGAAAAAGGAAATTAATAGAAAAAAAATAACTAAATATGAGGTTAACTTATGTTCATGGGTTATTATAGTTGAAAACGAAAACGGTATGATACATGGCGTGTGATGGAAATGTGCCAACCATGTCTAGGGCTGCTCAATTGCTGCACCGTTGTTTGTAAAATGTGAGACGCTCGAGAGGGCTGCCTTAAAAAAATAATAATTGTGGCGGATCATGTTTAACTTCTGTTTGGGAAACAGTTCCAAATGGCCTTTCATTCGTGATATGTTTTTCAAAATGTAGGTCTTTTAAACCTTTTTTTTAAGATACAGGCCATTGAACCCAAATCTTGGGGGGGGGGGGGGGGGGGTAGTCAGACTTGTTTTACTTCAGTGTCTGCAGATTCAGTGTCTTTAAGGATGCAGCAATGATGCATGAACATTTATTTTAATCAACAACAAACAGTGAAATAAAAACAGGCCACCTACATGTTCCTTTGGGCCAGCGATAAATCATACTTATCTCACATATGATAAAGTTTCCAAATTTCCACTGTTCTTTCTTCACTTTTAATGATCCAAACATTGGCAGAACTACAGCTATAATATTCCTAAACCCGAGTTTATGGGGACTTCATTACACAGTATTTTTATTGAATCTAGTAATGTTCATAAGTGCGAAGGAAGTGCAAAATCCTTTTTCAAAATAATTAGTTAAATTTTTTTTCTGTTATAAGGCCAGTAGAAAAATGTATACCAGTACAGTGATCTCCCCGCCCCCCAAACAGTAAGTTTGTTAAAGAACTGCAAAGGAAATCTTTGAAATACACCCCAGTGTTTTACCTAGGAATGTTTGATTGTTTGAAGTTACAGATGATAAACAAAGAAGGGTTAGAGTGAGGTACACCTGAATGCATACAAGCCTTAACTTGCTCCATTTTAAAATATATGTGGTATTCCACTCAGTTATACAACCTATCACAGTTTCTTTTTATTTGTTTTGTTTTTTTAGCAGCAGCAGATATCTTTCTATACAGAAATATTAAGGTTGTGGTATTTTGTTTCTAATCTTTGGGGACCATTGTATGGACTTACACACAAAGTACCCTCACAAATTCACAGACCCACACCCACCCTCCGGTAATTATGGTATGTCCTCCGACTAGACTGATGCTGCAGGGTGTGTGTGAAAGCCTGTTGGCTTCAGGACACATACGCACATATTTCAAGTATTTGAACTGTCAAGAGAGAAAAAAAAAATGTTAGAACAGTTTACTTGTTCATGTGTAAAAGGGCCTACTATATTGTGAACAGATGTTTAATTATGGTTATTTTCTTTTCTACAAGGATGTTGTTTAACAGTTACCAAATTTATACCAGCAGCAAAGGCCGTAGTACTTTTCTATGGTATTATAATCCCATATTGCTGCAAGTTTTAACAAAACGGCAAGTGGCAGACAGGTTTTAAAGACTGCTTTCAGATAAAACATGTACAGAAAGTCTGTGTACTACTGGAGAATGCAGTACACAAGGAAATTCATTTTAGTATGAAACTGAATATGATTGTGGGACACTGCAGCTTGAACATTTGTGTCAGCACCACTGTGCTTGGGTCATTAAACATCATGTTTTAGATAAACAAGGCAGATCCAACACAATGTTATATTTTTCTTACAACACACTTTAAACTAAAAACTTCAGGACATTTCAAAAGGGAACAAGAATGTGTTTTTATTTGACAACAAGTCATTCAGCAGACTTTTGGTGTGGGGTACTCTTTGCTTGGGACCAGAGCTAGAGCAGTACTCACTATAGTGACAGGAACCATTGTTCAGTTGAGTGTGCTTTGAATGTCTACTTTGTGAATAATAAATATCATCCGTGCCTTTAAAAGAACAGCAGCCATGAATGAGAGGTTTAAGGGCTAGAATCATTAACTTTTTTTTTAATAGCTGCCAAACAATCAAGTAGTGAATAATGTAGCCCTCAATATGTTTTAGTGAGGAGGACCGTTGCCATACAGTATGCTATAGCCCTGAACTTAAAACCCCACTCTCTGTCTGCTGGTCAATCATACCCATTCTCCCCCAACATCTGGACTTCAGTCAGCTTCTCAACATGGTGTTCCTGTGAATGAAAAACCATTCATTGAATAAATCAATATTATACATACATTCAATGTAAAATACACCTCCCATCTTCATCTACCCTTTTTTTTACCCAAACCTCTTCCCCTTTCATACACACTTTCACCTTGCAGAGTAAACAATTTTACCTTCCACGTATGGAAATGTTGAAAGCCATTTATTTTAGTGAAAAAATGAATACCTATGTTTTGATGGTAAAAAGGTGGCAGTATTATACATATAGTTTTAACAGAATTTGTAAATATTTTGTATTTATTATTTTATTTTCCACACACTGACTTACAGTTTCAGTTGATCAACCTATCCACACCATAATATCCCACACTACAGTAAAACCATGCACAGGTAATAAAGCACTGTGAAAGCATGGTAAAGCCCAGAGAGGCATAATAAGGCATATTAACAACATGGTTAAGTATGGTAATTTTAGGAAAATTACAAATTACTGGCAAACTTACTGTGGTACACTTTTATAAGGGAAGCCATAGCTAGGTTCACTTAGACTAGAGCATTTTACTGCACTGGGGAATCATTATGGATTGCATTGCATCAGGTAGTGATGTAACCCAATATGAATCCTCAGTGCTGTAAAAGTCTCTAAATAAATCCTGCTGTGATTGTTGGCTTTATGACATACATTTTTTTTCCTTTAGTTAAAATTAAATATGCGTTTCCTTATTTATTTATGTTTTTATACCCATTGCTATTGATATTGGATTTTGGGAAAACTGACGGCCAATGCCGTAGTAAGAACTATAGAACTGTTTTGTATTTTGTGTTATTTATTTATGTATGTATGTATGTATGTATGTATGTATGTCATGCACTACTTTTGCCTACAATTCGATTCCCTACCTGCACGTGCTTCGCATCAGCATTTAATAAATACATACTTTTAGACACAATTTAAGCTTAACCAATGTATATATTTATTAGACTGTTTTATAATTACATGCAAAAGTACTGTAGGTAGCGAGTATGGTCTAAGTCGCTTCACACGACCATGAACTAACCCTCTAACATTCAGCACAGGTCACCGTGTTGTGGATCTTTAATGCGCACAGATTTCTGGGATACGAAGTCTTTATTAAGAAATAAGACCCGCCTCTAAAGAGAAGTAAGAAACTACGACTCCCAGGGATTATTGCTGCAACTAAGCTACTGACCTATACGCGAGAAAGAGAGATTCAAACGAAAATATTACTGGAATTACAAAAAAAAGAGGAGCTTGCATCGAGGACTACATAATGAGCTCAACAGAGGATCGACAACACGGGATAAAAAGACCTGCGTCACCGAACGAAGTATATATATATATATATATTATTCTAAACAGATGCATGGTTTATTCATAACCCTGGTCCCAAAAACTATAGGCCTTAGCGTTTGGTTACAACAGTTCGCTGAGTGAGAGTGCACATCATTTCGCTCTGTCTGTGCTGTGTTATGTTTTTCACATGGGACTGATACGTTAATTTATTTTAAATAAACACAGTCAACAACACACAAAAATATTCTTACAATAATATCAGACCACAAATGGGGTCTGTGTGCTAAAATATATGAAGGAATGTTATTAATAGGCACCAATTTTTTTAATTTAAAATTGGAGTAGGGAAGCGACTAAGACGATAAAATGTTACCGGTTTGTGACTAATACATAGTAGAAAGTATATTTTACTTTTAGGGCTAGTCCGCATTATATTGTGTGGTTACAAATGTTGAGTGTCTGTAGCTAGCCATTTGGCCGTTGTTCTGGTAAACAGAACATATATCATTATTCACATGTAATCCGCTCAAAGTGAAAAGGTGTATGGAAGTGAGGACGGCTGGAAAAACGTGCAGAGGAACAGGGAAATGTGGAAGTCGTATATTTATAGTGAGTGCCTATGTACTGGAGGATTTAAAAGTAAAACTGGGAGTCCAACAGCGTTTTTAGAAATAACAATCGCGCTAAGATCGCTAAATTTAAATTCACACTAGGGAATGGTGTATTACTATAACTCCTACAACACAGTAAGGCCTTGGGAAGTAATTAAGAAAAAAAATGTAATTTGTACTAGTCAGTTGCTTTTAAAAACTAATACAAAATCTCCCTGCATGAGATTTGTCATTGCCACTTAAGCTAACATTAAAAGACTGCTGATCTGCATGTCTATAAGAAGGAACTATTGTTTATAGCTTACAACACAATTTAACATCTTGTGATTACGTTCTTAAGTTAAAGGTGATTCAGAACTGTGTGCAACATATGCTTGTGTCCCCAAAACGGATTAATTTTTTACACACACCAGTTTGCCAATACATTGTGACAGGTGGCTTTTGCAACACTATACATTTTACACTTGCTAGAGTTTTTCAATCCTTTACACCGATTTACATGAATGTAACCTAAACTTTAATAGACAATCATCCAGTAAAATTCTCTTGTGTTGCAGCTGGGGTCCAGTAGCTGGGAGGCTGCAGATTTAGGTGATAATGAACGGAAGCAGAAGTTTTTGAGGCTCATGGGAGCAGGAAAGGTAAGCTTGTACTTCCCTGTAGAGAATGTTTGGGTTTCAGCAGTGACACCTGAAGCTGGTGTTAAAAGCACACATATAAGTATGGTCTTCAAAACTGTGTAACAGATGCACAAATAAGGAAGGTTAATGGATGTTAATAAAGGTGCTCATTAATGTTTAAATTCAACATTGGCACACACAGCCATTAATGGGTTTTTTACAACACCTTAATGCTGTATTGAACGATAGCTTTCTGGTCTATGACTGTAAGGCCAGGGGTATCATTTCCATTATACACAAAACATGTACCAAAACTAATGCAATTACAAATCTACACGTTCCTACCGACTCAAATGGACTAACTTCTAGGGTGGTGTTTACTCTAATTGTGGTTGATGTATAAACCACAGGTAATTGAGAAATTATCCTATTTGTGGCATCCCAGAAAACATATATAATATATATATAAATAAAAAATACAGGCATGGCAAATAATAATCTAAGCAGAAATAACAACAAGTCTACACAAGTTAATTCAGTCTGTGGTCTGCTGCCTACCCCATGACTTTGTTGTACTGTATTATAATAACCGTGCATTTCCATTACTTTGTATGCCAACGAGTGTCAGCATATTTTGTTTGTTAATTTTATATTTGTTTAGAAAGAGCACACTGGACGTATTGTTATAGGAGACCACAAGTCAACGTCTCATTTCAGGACAGGTGAGACATTATCGTTTGTATGCATTTTAAAAATGACAGAAATGTGTAATTTAAGATTGAAAGCATAACTGTTTACTGTACTTTGAGATTATTTGCCAAAAAAATATGCATTGTGAAAATTAAGTGATGTTGCATTTTTTACTTTCTTCAGTATCTGATAGTTAAAATTATTTTTGATTGACTACATACAAAAATATAGTACCCCTAGTAGTAGTGAATATTAAACAAACAGTTACATTTTGTTGAAAGTTTATAAGTCAAGTACACAACTGTAAATTTAAAGCAAATTATAACTATAGTTTTGTTTTTCCAGGGGAAGAGAATAAGAGGATGAATAACGAACTTGAGGACTTGTATCAGCAAGGCTTGGACAGCAAATTGTCTGGAAGAGATAGGCGACATTGTGGCTTGGGCTTCAGTGAGGTACTGTACATAATGTCTGTATTGGCAGCCATACCAGCTTTTTTCCTTATAACCAGAACAGGGATTATTCTGTGCTGAAATGCAAATTTTGTGGTGGATTGTCTACTGCTGGAACATGCTATACACCAGAACAGTTTAATTCCGACTACAAATGATTACGATTTAAGTGTGCATCCAGTTCATTGATTATTAGTATTTTTTATTTAATATCTCATTTTTTCTGTATATACACAGACTTCATGGTACCTTTTCTATCTGATTTAAAAAAAAAAAAAAAGCAAACAAACAATTGGTTTAGTTTTATTTTCACTGGAACGGTCATGTTTTTAATTAATATGGAAATAATTTGACAAAACACCTACCTAAAGAGTGTCGGATGGAGTTATATTGCTTATTAATTCTAACCTTTGTAATTGTGAATAAATGTATCAATCTTGAAAAATATTTTCACCGTTCTAATCAAAAGACTTTCTCTTGTTTTAGCCCGACTCGCCTGAACAGATTCCAAGCACGGCTGAAGCAGACCCAGAAAAACAGGATAGTCCAAAGGACTCTAAAAATAAACCAGAATCAAAGGAAGAGGCTTCTTCAAAACAAGAAGAGCCCAGTCAACAACAGCATCAAGCAGAGTGTCCAGACGGCCAACACAAGGACAAGAAGAGCGACTTTAAAATGGCATTTGTGAAGTCTTTGTAACAGATAATGGAAATGCATGCCTTTGTTTTTAATTTGTTATACTACTTTATACTGTATATATGGTATGTACAGCCATTTAATTTTCATTTCCATTGTTAGAAATTCAGTTTCATTTATAAGGTGCCCCGGTACCAAAATGTTAAGTATTTCCTTCAGTCACTTTATAAGAGGGTGAGTCCTGTGCCTTGGCCTATGCTGGAGTGGATATTAAATGCTTTTTAACTGCTTTTGGAAACAAGCAAACATTTTTGTAAAAGTTTAGTGCGCATGATACTCATTACACTTTACAGAACCAAATGGAATTAGAGCCTGGCCCTTTTTAACAAAGTCCTGGGTTAAGAATAACAGTATATGTATATGAATTACCAGCCAAATACCAATAAATGGAAATACATAAAGTGTCTATGGATGGTTTTCAATGACTACCATGTATTGGTCTAAATGCAAAATAGGAATTTCAGCTGATGCTATTTTTTGTTGTGACACATTTCCAGAATTAACTATATAGGGTAAAACAGCCTAAGAAGGCCTCAGATACCACTGTATCAGCTTGTCATGTTTTAACAGATGTCTACAAAAAAAAAAAAATCTGTTTCTTTTTATGGAAGATATCTTAAAATCTCTGCTCAAACTTCTGCTGTTTTTCTGCTAGTTAAAGCCAGGTTGCCTTGTCAAATTTCAAGTACTATGCTACAGAAAAAAACAGCTATAGCCAAGCATCAAATTATTGATTTCTATTATTGTCATTTGGAAGTATTTGGTTTTCCAGAAATTCCAATTTTCAAGCCAGCTCTGGGCCAAAGAAAATAAGTGATTTTGAAACTCCTTTACGATGTAATCTTATTCTGTAACCACTGAGGGTTAGAAATGTAATGTAAATTGCATTCCCCAGTATAAATTGCTGTTAAGCATGAAGAGACACTGGTTTGAATGTTAGGAATCCCCTCAGTCTTTCAGGCAAAATGCACATTGATTATTTATCCAAATGTAATAACTTGGAAGAAAAGAAGTGGGCTTTTCAGCTCTTTCAGCCAAGACAAGAGTGTGCATTTTTGTTATTGTCTAGCAGGTTTAACAAAAGGCTGTGCAATGTTAATACTTGTGGGACACAGACTCTTAGAAAGCTGTGCAGTTTTAGAGTTAATTAAAAGGAGCAATATACTATAGCATATTTCATCTTTAAATATCGAGAATGCACTACCCACACTTGCTTACAATTAGTTTACATGGTGAAAAGCAAAAAGGTGAATTTAACCCAAACATTGTTTAATTTGGGATTGGGTAGGTTTTTTTATTATATTTTTGTCTATGTTCTGTAAATAGATTTTTTTATTAATAAATTGTGTTGAAGCTCTGGAACTTAAACCTATCCACCGCTCCATGCATAGAATAGATCATCACTTTGGAGCAAAATTCATTTTGATTCTGCCCTGACTTGCTTAACATCACTCTTGAACAGTGCCCTTTGCTTATCACAGGATGCTGTTGCCTTTTTTGTGTTTTCCACAGGTAACCTGTCCTCAAAAATCATATCCAGTTTACACTGTACTACAGTGATGGTCATCTAAGAAACAGAAGGGACTTACCAGAAATTACAGAGTACTTTCTTCAGGTAATTCCTCATAGGACGGGTATTATTGCTTTTATATGCCTATTTTGAATTGTATTACTTATTTTCTTTCTTTCTTGCCATTTGTAGGTAGATGCATTTACCTTCTAGTGATTTCAGGTTACAGGATTTCAGCTCTCCATTGGGTACAAATCATATTTGTTGCCAGCTACTTACAATTAAATGTACGACAACAGCTTGTCCTGACATTGGACTCTTTAAATACCTTTCAACATTATTGGGAATTGTTGTCCTTAGTTATGTTTTAGTTATATAACTCAGGGGGTATCTTGCAGACCTCCCTACTTGACACAGGATCATCCACAGTGTGGGTATGTGAGTATGAGCCCAAAGCTAGTGTAAAACTGGTGGAAGCATGTTTTGATTTACAATGCACTGCTACACCAAAGTGTTTGCTGATTTGTTGCTGCTGTTTTAACTTCCTACTAACTTTAATCTGATGCTGTCACTGTATGCTGTAAGACTGTTGTAAGAAAACTAAATCTATCACTCCATATTATTGAAAATGAAAGTAGATGGATGAATGGAAGAAAATATACACAGATAGCGGTTTTCAAAACCACGAACACTTGGTGAATTTAAATCATTTTTTGTTGGTCAAATTCTCCTTGTTGCAGGAATCAATAATTTTAAAGATTTTTTTTGTGGGCCCTATTTTTCACTGTGTTTTAGTTACCTGTTTCATATTGTTCTTACCCTTTTAAATTACGTCTGTGTTTATAATGCATGTTCCATACATTCGGATACATATTGGCTAGTCTCAGACAGTTCAACGTAATTTAATCTGAATCTCATTTTAAATGGGTTACTGTGTTGCGTTATGAAGAACCGCATCAGATCAAAGGGAAGAAAAAAATACTTTATTTTTGTCTCAGCCAAATGATCTTAATGTGTCTCCTCAATCCTATCACTGTGGGTGCATGGAGTGCATCTAGAGTAAAATATGAATATTAAATCAGCACTGCACACCACATTGCTAAATACTGTACTGGACTCAATTAAAAATGCCCTTTAAAATGCACAACCTTTGAACTACAGCAATGTCTCAAGAAGTTTTCACTGAAAGTTCACCTCTGTTGGTTGGATTCAGCTAAAGTTAGAATCCCTTTTCAAATAATAGAATGAAATGTAAAGAGGTCAAAGCAATCAATAACACTGTTCAAACAGAATTCCAGGCGCTGTGATGTATGTACATTTTGTACTTTTCCTTTGTACTCTGCTACTATGAAGAAAAGGTTGCTTTTCTAGTCTAGAAAAAAAAAAATATATATATAGAGATTTTATATATATACAACCCAGTTAACCAACATAAATGTTGATTAGTAAAATATATGTGCCAATTTCAACAAGTTCTTGATAGTCTATGTGCAGACATTAGTTGTTCCACCTCAAACAACTATTTTGGCTTTATATTTATTCCCGGAAGACTAAAGTACTTCTACATTCAAAAACAGCTATTTTGTAATATACAGAATTATACAGTAGTGTAATTAAATACCTATGGGATGATCCAGCAAGAGGTAGCTTTTCTGCAACCCTGCCCCAGGTAGAGATATTTCCTGAACAATTTGCCAGAATAAATGTTTTTGTTGTTAAATCAATCCTCCTTTTGTATTTAAATCAATTCTCTAAAATCAATTCACTTTTAAACTATCAATTTAAACAATCTGTGACATATAAACCATATGAGTGTATTGTATAACATTGTATGCTTTAAAAAAAAAAAAAAAAAAAATCTGGATGGACCTGTGTAATGGATTACATTCTAAAACATATAAGCAAAGACCGTTTGGGTACGTTTAACATTCCATGTAGGGTCAAACTCTTTAGCGTTCCTTCCGGGACATCCATTTCCAACTAATCAGCATCAAGTTGAAAGAATTGAAGGTAATTCCATGTAATGCTTTTAAAATGTCAAGGTACCAGTATAGAAAGGTCCTTCGTAATTGGTTTCTTCTTTAATTTGTGATAATATAAAGGGCATGTACAGCAGCTTTATCAGATCCGTAACATACAAGTTCCTATTGCCAAAGCTGTAGAAGTTATAACAATTTCATTCCAAATCATCTGAAAAATTATATTGTTTGCTTTAACACAGCATACACTTTAAACTTTAAAAAAGGGTTACTGTATAAGAATATTTCACTCTTAAGTTTCCAATACACACAAAAAAAATAAAATAAATAATTAACTGGGCAAAAAATCACTTCATCTGGTTAATATTCTTTATATTTACAATTCACCCCCTCCCCCCCCTGAAAATATTCAGATAAAATGTGCTTTTTCTATGCTGAGATTCCAAGCATAACATAAAATCAATTTGGCAAATTATTATGAAGTCTATAATGGCAGTGCTGGATTAGATAAAAAAAAAAAAAAAAAATGAAATTGATTTGGTGTAAGAATATTATCCAAGCTTTAAACAAAAATACAAATCAGCAAAATCATTCAGGACCTTGTATACTGTCCTTAACTTTTCCTTTTCAGTCATTTTAACACCATAACATACATTTGAAAAAACAAACCTTCCCTTGCATTTATACAACACTGCAAACATATAGTGAAACACTTTTTTTTTTTGTAAAAACCATATACGTTCTGATCTTTAAACTTATTACTGTACAGTTTGTATTAAAAGTGCAATAGCATGTATAAAAAGGTTACTCTGGTATAGTATTAGCATTGTGTTACACTTCCACAGTTAACATTAACAACAGCATTCACTGCAAAGATTGAGTTATTTTACAAAATAAATCCCTTTTAACATTTTCATTAAAAAAATGTGCAGTTTAAAATAGTGTTAGCTCCAAACGCTAAGCTTTCACAATCTAATCTAAATATGAACAAGCTCTTCCTCTTCCATGCTGCTTCTTTCTTCTTAGTGTCCACATCAGCTTTTCCGCAGCACCTTAATGTTCAGTCGTAGCTTTGGCTAAATTATAGGGGAAAAATACATCAGAAATGCATTTCAAAAGCATTTACTTATAAAATAATGCATTTTCTACTGATGTAGAAATTCCTCACACACACAAAAAAAGGATTTGAGAGATGCAAAACGCTAGAAAAAAAATATGTAATACTTGGATATTGAACTTTCCTTTTTATTGTATATGACGGTCATGTATTCCATTTTTTGACACATCTCCTTTTTCTACTGGATCAAAGGGATTCATATTTCCAGCATGAGATAAAGGGTCTGAATGTTCAGAAGTTCAGCACCAAGTTACAAAACCAGTACTCTATCAACAGCAATATTCTGTTTAAGATAAACCTACACTGCAGTGTTTAATGCCAATACTATGCAGGCAATAAACACAAGCATTCTGACGATGAACCACAAGTGCTCTCCAAGCATTTCAGAGATGGTCATTTCTTTTTAAATTTTAAATAATGTGCTAAGGTATAATGTATACCTCTCTGCAGGTGCAGGAGTCATCTTAGAACCTGATTCATTGCTGACAACTGAATACAGAATGTTTTGTTTTTTTTTTGTCTCAACAATTCTATTGATTCTGTATCGGACCACCATCCTAGAAGGCTTTGAATGCCTCAAGCAGCAAGACCAAGTTTTGACCTGATGTGCAGCATTCTGGATCTGGGTCACTTAGAACTCGGGTTTCAAAGTTATCTTGAGTTTAGAGGAGGGTAGCAGGGTCATAGAAATGAGATTGTTAGTTGTGTGGATTTGTCTATATCCATTGTTATATATAGAGGAAGTGATTAGGCAGCAGGATGCAGAATTTAAGTAGAAAAAAGCAAGCTGAGAACCAAAAGATCTTCATCACAAGAAAAGGAAGACCAATGTTTTTTTTTGCTAGTGCTTACAGTAGCAAATTAATTTAAAAACCCTTAAAGTGAAAACAAAAAGGTGTGGAAGAAAGGGTATACAGGGGTTTTCTTAATTAGAACTAAATGCAATGTTTGTTGATTTTTCATAATGCAGCAGTATACTTCACCGGAACAGTTAGAAAACCAATTTGCACACAATTCACACTGCGTGGTTAAGTAAGAAATTTGTAAATGTTACTCTTAATAATAAGATCTAATCATTTGCTTCCATTAAGCTTTCATATTAGGGTTTTAAAATTACAATTGTCTAATGAATGTGCCGCTTTTAAGTGTTAAGTGCAAACCTGATGTTAGAACAATTTGCAAAGCTCCAAGCACATTAACTGATAAATAAGCAGTTAGTTCTTACTTTCAAATTAGACAAATCTGTAGTGAAATCCATTGCTTAGGGGGGGATAAGGTGCCTGTGCAACAGAAGGAGAGGGTGCATTGGGTTCATACACCTGCTGTTCAGCTGCAAGGGATCACACACAGGAACAAAGCAACATCGGTTAGTTAAGTGAGTCAAACAGACATCCAAAGAGAACGGCTATACATAACAATTAGTAAATCTATAACTAAATGAATGAGAACCAAAGGCACAACTCTGGCAAGTGAGTTTACAACAACACGGCACATACATGAAAAGGTGGTTCATATCAACAGAGCTGTGAAATATACACTACATTTTAGCACTCACCTGGGCAATACTATAGTTCTCTAATTACAGACATCTGTTACAGTAATTACAAAGAAACTTGAGTAGCTGTTTTCCTACTCAGTATTATGTGAATACGCTTTAGGGATTGATTGTGTCTTTCATCAGATGCTACATTGCCTGTAATACTACTATACAGTGGCACCAGAAATGATTGACTATAACGATATAATGCGCACTGTATGAGGGAATATTGGCACGTGTTAAACAAGGGTAGAAATGTTGATATAAGCCAAACAGAGATGCATGCAGTCCTATAACTATCTTAGATAAAAAATAAAAAATAAAAACCTTTAAGTAATAGTAACAGTGCACAAAGTACAACAAATACAAAACTATTAGGACGTTTCGGACATGAGTCCTTCATCAGTTAAAATGCCATGGAGTCCAGTGAGTTGTGTGTGTGTGTGTACGAGTCATATTCTGTTGTGTCTTTATCATTTTGTAAGACATTAAGAAAGACTATAAGCTTGTCAGAGAATTTTAGGTTTATTTTAGTATTACTACATTTTAATCTGACTTTGCAGTTCTAAGACGTGCCTATTATTTTCAAGTAGGAGACGTCAACTTTACCGATATTGAGAATAAAAGTACAGGACACACTTAATTTGGTAAGGATGATGCAATGGATGTGGTCTGTTTATGGGGTGTCTTGATCCTTTTTGTAGATATTAGTTATTGTATATGGCAGACTGCCTTTTTCTACCTTTTTTGGCTTTGTGTAAAATTGTGGTCAGATTGAAACTGAATGTTGCAGTCTAAATAATGCTTGGTGCCACTGTACATTGTGATTACAAATACAGTATCTACCCAGCAATGATAAAGATTATATACATAGAAAGATCATATTATAGTGGTTTGCTAGCTTTAGATATGGGTTTATGCCTGTAATATTTCATTTTCCTCTACTTATAATGGTGCAAATATAAATCCGCAATGATTTAAGTAAAATTCAGGAAAACAAAATGTAAGAATGAATATTTCAAATAACAAAATGTGTCGGTGCTGAAAACAGAGCTGGCCAACAGTTCATGCCTTTTTCATGCAAATGAATATTAGTTAATTTTTGTTAGCAGGATTATACAGTAAGGCAATAGAATTAATTTTCTTCAAGTGTTATTGTGAATACATGCAAAGAACATTCTGTTTCACCCCCGTTTACCACAATGTATACGAATACACCCTTTCCAGCTATTTTATGATAAGTTAAAATGACATCTAAAAGGATGTTAAAACTAGACTGATTAAGAATTAGTTAGGGTCATTGATGAATCCTTAAATAAACTTCTAAGTGTCCCGTCTGACACTGTGTACATTTTTTTTTTTTTTTTATATATAAGCAAATGCAGAAGTACTATACAGTAAGAATATTTATGTTTAGGAACACGTTTTATTTGAAATGAGATACCCTTTCACTCTTACATCTTACCATTCCTTTGCTTAACATTTGAAGTGGAGGGGGTACCAGGAAGAGTAATGCTGGTATTAATTGCTTGTTTGTAACAAAAAAAACATTTGAGGGAAGCAATTTACACATACAGCTTTGACCAAAAGTTTTGCGTTACCCTATAGAATTAACTAACTTTGCATCATAAAGTCAAATGAAACCTGCTGAATAATGTTACATTAGCATATTTAATATATATTTCCATATACTTCACGAAAAACGTGACATTTCAAAATCTAACATGAAATACTGTTTTACTATTACGTCTTCCAGTAAACTTTCGCAATATCATTTTGTAGTTTCTTTGATTCATTGATGTTAAATAATTTAATATCTTTTTTTTTTTAATGATGTCTCAATCCTGATGCAAAACCTTTGGCCATAGTTGTAAGTTAGAAATGAAATTGTAGTATCCAACAGAGATGGCTGTGCAGTGCTGACTTGCGGCCTCACCTGCTACCAGCTTGCTTTTCTGTGATGCTTCTGAAGCCAGGGCATAGGACATTGTGATAATACGTTCCTGCTCCTGCAGTGCAGAGTCCAGGTCTGTGAAATCATGTGCATCCAGACTAACTGCTGGCTGCACGTTTTGAACACTGAAAGAGATAGAAAAAGGTGCTTTAACTGAACAGCAGTTCAGTAATATTAAGATTGCTTAAACACATATAGGAGCTCTGAAAATGTAGACAATAAGACTTCTCCATAGTGTAGGAAAAGGTTTGTAAATATAAAATAGTTCTGTTACAATATTCAGCTGATAAGGTTGATATACACAACATAAAAATTAAATAACAGGAAATGTTTTATTTATTTTTGTAAGGAACTGTTTTTAGCTTGCATCCCAATGCTTTGGAACAGGAGGTCTTTGGTCATTGCTTTGTGTGGTTCCAATCACTGTGTCTCCTGTGAGTCATGCGAAAACATTCAAAAGTAATTCTAAAATTGTATGCTGAATATAGTAATTGTTACAGCTGTAACATGGCATATGAAGATGATGCCAAAGTGACGCTATTAGTTTCTTGAATGTATTTTTCATCCGCATGTATTTACCTTGATTTGGAGAGGATGCTTTTGATCCGTTCCACTTTACGATGACGGGCCTCCATCTCCTGAAGGCTGAGAGGTTCTTCTGGATCCATTTCCACATATCGCTCTGGAATTAAAACTTTGTCTGGTTTCGATAACTACAAGAAAAACAGAAATGAGCTCATGAACACAGATTTACAAATACTTTTCACACACACACAAATGCTAAAAGGTACATAGAATGTGAAATATTTCTGTCTCAGCCAGGTAACTTCATATAGCGTCCCCCAAATACAGAGAGCCACATTGATATGTAGAATATATCTTAAGGTGTGTAATGACAATTAGTCTCTGGCAGTGTGAAATGTAATGTATGGGTGAAACACAATCATTTTTTGTATTTTTATTATCATTATTTTTATTGTACGAGACGTTTAACTACGTATAGCAGACTTTCACTAAACCAACAACTCCGGGCCAGATTAGTGATTTGTTCTAGGAGTGCTAATAAACATTTTATAATTTGGATTCAACAGCTGCTGATAGCGTAGATCGGACATTAGCTCATTTCAGACTGGTTTGGATGAGTGAGTATCTACTGTATATATAAAATGTGTTCCATGCCTATGTGAACACATACGAGTGCCTCCATTTTGTAAATCAATGACTCAGGGTTCGATCAATCATGAATTACCTCTCTGCTGATGTCCAGATCATAATCTTGAGGCTCCAAATCTGCCTCTTTCATTGGCACGGCATGAACTGTCAGCCAGTCATCAGATTTCTCTTTCCCCTTGTGTTCCCCCTGCAATGCTCGCTCTAGCAACTGTAAATCAAATTCCTGCTCTCGCTTCCACTGATAGGTAAAAAAAAAAATACATAAGGAATTAGGGTGTTAAGCAGTTCTGTGATACAACTATCTTTCAAAATGGTCCGAGTGCAAATGTCTTTTTACTAAACTAAAGGTGTTACAGTATGATCCTCCTCTCCGCATCAAGGCAGACCTGCTGTAGCTTTGCAACGCTGGGAAAGGCAGATTGGGAAGCGGCAGGCTTATCTGCAATACTCATATTTGAACTCTGCATTGAAGACACTCACCTTATGCCAATGACCCTCCTACGCAGTTCAGGTAAGCAGCTTGGATACCATACACCAAAGTTATGAGCGTAATTAGAAAGTGTGAGTGTGTTTCAACCTTTCCAGCAGTTCCATATATTAGCATATATTCATATTTCCCATTTATACCACTTAGAAACTGATTTGTGATATCTGGTATTTGTATTACTCTGTCTCTGTTCATTAATCTGGGATGTATTCCTTCTCACTATTTTGGATATATATTTTTGTACCCTTTGGTGGGAGGTTTATTTCAATCTCTATCTATCTAGTAGCTGAACAGCAAACACACATTTGGCCAGATAGAATACTTCCAGTAATTAGTACAGTAAACATTTGCCTTTAGGCTGTGTATTTATCATAGTATTAAAACAAAATAACTGAAGAGTTGGATGTTCATTTGATGGTTTGAATTACCATGAAGTCATCAGTGGAGTTTAATTGTATTACATAATAAGCACTGACGCCATTGTTCTGACACCCCCATCACTGTAGTAAGGTATTTCCAATCGGTATACAACTGGTGAAAACTGGTCTTGTATAAATAGAAGGTTCAGAGCCACCAGATCAACCCCCCAAGTCAGCCAGACTGCTGGTTTAAGCATTTTTAAGCATTTTTTTCTTAAGATAAAACAAAACACACTGACATGCATTCCTATACAGTTTACTTCAGACAACTCACTTAATATAGGGTAATCAGGGAAGCAGGATTGTGATCTGAAGTGAAATATGGTAACTGTCCAATCTGCAGAGTCAGATCTCATATCCTGTGCAACTTGGCAGAGGACATAAGTGGTGTATTGGTCTAAATGGACTATTGCGTCATACAGATGCCATGCAAGATTTTTTTTTGTTTGTTGCCAAAAGCAATTAGGCTGTGTTGTGATTTTTTTTAATTTTTAGATTAAGAAAGAAATATATATAAAGGCCATTGTATTGCAGGTATGATTTTTCTTTCTAGTCCTGTTACTTTAATACTGCAAAACTCACAAGGCACTATTAGCTATAATCAGTTTGAGGGGATTAACACTGACCTGTAGATGTGTAAAAAATTATACCTCTGAAGACTTCACCTGCCAAGTACACATGTGCTACTGCCATATGCAACTACACAATCTCTGTCACACTCACACACCTACACCCATCACCCATGTCTAGCTGTGTTGAGCCTCTTTAGCATTGAAAATGTTTTGTTTCCTTTTTTTTTTTTTTTTTTTTTTAGACTCAATGTTTGGAACAAGCGTTTGTTGTACAGTATGTCTCAAGTTCTGTCTCATGTCTCAAGAATATACAGTACAGCTAATTGTTCGTTTGAATCTTTCTGTTTCAATCCCAGGCATCATTGTGACCAGTAGACGACATATATTGACAAAAATGAAAATGTAACACTAATAATAATAATAATAATAATAATAATAAAAATAAATAAATCAGGTCATTTTGTATTAGCAAAGGATTTTATTTGTGTATTTTTTTTTTTTTTTTAAGTGTAAGTTTCTACATGGAAAATCTGAGTAATTTGTATTCCATTTCAGGTTGAATTAATGATTAGTCACCCAGTTTATGGAGGTATTGTATGACATTGATTTGTACACCAAATGTTATACTTACAAAAATGATTGTTAACATTACAGGCAGATTACAAAAGGGCACACGCCAACAACCAAATTGGTTTGTACAGGGTGCATTTTCTTCCTATTGATTTGCCTTAATAGTTATATATATATATAAAAACAAAACACATAATACTAATAGCTAATAAATTATGCCCTTTGTACCGTGGTTTTTAAAATCGATGGGCAACCCTTCATCAGTTTTACGGCTGAATCTAAGATTTACCCATATCACATAACTCTAAAGTTAAGGAGTACAATCATCTTGTAACAGCAAGGTTACAAGTATATTTATGCAACATGTTAAAAGTAAAAAAAAAAAAAAAAAAAAACTATGACGTATATGTAATTTTATGCCAGGGTTTCAGTAAGCATGTAAGTAAGCATGTGTACATTCTCTATATAAATAATACACTGTATATATAAATATAATTATACAGCAGGCTCTGGCAAGGCATACTGTATTTGTGGCCTTTTTGTTTTCCTATAAAAAGCAGGAATATGTGGTTTGGGAAATGTAAGTGCTTGTTATTGGACGGACCAAATAAAAATACAGCGAACTTGACACTGAGCAACTACAAGGAACACAATGATGCCTGGTGAAATAGGGAGGTCCTGTTAGATGTTGTTATAACAGATTCAATATTAGGAAGCCTGGGAAAGATGGGATGAGTGAGGCTTTAAGCCAGAGCGCTTGTGCAATGGTTTGGGAGCAGGACAGGAGGTGTACATGGTGACAGCTACAGCAGAGAGAAACGCTACAAGCTGCAATAAAAACCAATACCAAGATGAAAATCATTCTTTCACGATCTGAACCCAATATAAGCCAGTGCTGGTTATCTTAGCAAAAGGTCTCTGAGCCTTACTGGAAACTTCCAGATATATCTGTCAAACTTGAAAGCCCCCTGGCCCAATGTTATTTAATTTTTAAAAAATCATTTAATTATACACATGAATTTTTAATTATGTTATGAACTATATATATATATATATATATATATATATATATATATATATATATATATATATATATATATATATATACACACAAAATATACTGTAGTTTTCAACAGATTCCATTATTGTATTTATTTAAAAAAAGGTTAATTTCAATTTTAACTATTTTTAATTTCAAACTTTTCATTTTATTTTATTTTTTATTTTTTATACCAGAAGGTTCCAAAAGGCTTGAGTTCCTTACTGTACAGTAACTGCAAACACCTTCACAATTAACCTCTATCAATGCAAAACACAACTTGGATCCAAAACCCACTTTACAAAACATGTTCCATCACCCCATCAATGCATAGGCCACATCCCACAAACCAACTTACCTGCAGTGCCAGCTACAATCATCTACTTTCTTTCACAGTTAGTATTAATACTTGTGCTATTGTAACCGATTCTTTATTATTATTACCGTTTTAATATATTATCTTTTTAAAATACAATTTAGTGTTTTCGTGTCTATTGCTCTCCTAAAAACACAGTTAAGCAGTGTAGTGCATGTTTCTTTTGGTTCTAACATACTGAGCCCACATCCGCAGAGAGAGGTCGTGAGGAGGAGCGTGACGAGATGGACAGGTGCTCTCCTTGGCTCAGTGACCTCTTGCGCTGCCGGACAAGTGCCTTCTGGTGCCTCTTCATTCGTTCCAGTTGTTCTTCCGCACTCATCCGGCCCTTTTGCTGATCTCCAGAGTAAAGGCGCTCCAAGGCACTCTTTGGTCTTTCCTATGCAGATTGAAAACAAAGCAAAAAACTAAAATGAAAAAAAACTAAACTAAAAAAAAACTAAAATATATTTTTTAAAAGAAATACTGGAACATGTTTACCATTTTTTAGAGAAACACATTTGCTGCCTTTCAAAGTCATAAACACACAAGCATACTTTTAAAATTGGTGGCTTTAATAGAACACAATCTACCCCCCCCCCCCCATGTACAGAATATACATCACTGTTACAATCAATGCAATTGACTACTTTATTCCTCACCTTTAAACCAGACGTAGTAACTCCTCTTCGAAGAGTTACGTAAGAAGAAATATTTGTTGACTGGTTAAGTCTTGAAGTTGAGCCTGACAGCCCTAAACAGAATTAAAATAAATAAATAAGTGATTTCAACATCTACCACATTCCCTTTTGTCTTAAAAGAAGGCTTTCGCAAAGTTTAGTAGAAGAAGGAGGTTTAAGCTCACCTCTGTTTGGCAATGTCTGGTACCCACTGTCAGGACCAGAGGCTCCTATGCTTAACTGACTGGGGTCACTTCCTAGGTTGATAAGTTCAGGTTCGCTCATGTACGATCGCAGCTCTACCTACAGGTTCAAAAATTCCAAAGTGAAACCATTTCTGACAATTCCATAATAATTTTTTGCATAACATTTTTTGTACAAGATATATTTTTTGCTCAATTAGCAACTGCATCAATCATTTTTCAGTAAGAGAATGTAAGCGACGTGACATAAAAAAAATAACATTTCCGTAAGTGAACACTGATGCCTTAAAAAAGAGACAGAGCTGCAGCCTGAATAGTAAACAGAACCTAAGACACACACACCTTATAGTCCCCGTTCACATACTGCCCGAATTCTCTGTCTTTCTTCCTCTCGTCGGACTGGCGCTTCAGGCCCCGCACTGACGTGTGCCTGATGACTGAAGCCTCTTTGGGAAGGGGAGGTACAGCAGGAGGCTGATCATCAGGGCTGTAGATGTACGGCAAAGGGGGTCTGGGGGGAGCCTCTTCCTCTGCCTGGAAAACACAGAACTTTGACACAGTGCAAGTGGGGCTGGCAACAAGCAATTTGTAGAAATTGTTGCGCTGCTACAGCCAACACGGCACCATGGAAAAGCTAGGGAACTATATTTAGGATATTCGAGATTAAACGTACCAGCTTTGGCACAGGTTTAAAGAGTGACTGAGTTTGGAGGTTCTGTAGCTGCAGCATGTGAGGCTGAGGTCTGAGCTGCTTCTGTGGCTGCAGCCTCGTCTCCACTGAAGGACTCAGCTGGGAGCTGTGCTGCATGTATGATCTACTCTCCCGCTCAGAGACACACATGGACAATGAAGGCACTGATAGCGATGACATTGAAGGCACAATTTGTCTTTCTGGAAAGACAAGAGAACATCTAGTAACGATTGCCATGAACAATGAGATCTGTCAATGTATGCATAACGCAGAGCAGCCAACCTTCCAGACATAAAAGCACTTCCAGACACTTCTGATTTTGGTTGGAAATAGGGTGGTTCTTATTCACTCCAATACACTGCTAAAATGGGAAGTTGGCACCTCTGCTGCATAGTGGTAGAAAGAATCGGTTGTAGTTTTCGCATGATAGAACTGATAATGTTATACATAACACAATACTAGGTGGAATACATGGTGCAAGCAATACAAAACTAACTTCATACATCTATCACAAGCAATACAACTTTGTGAAGGTGCTATAGCGCAGCATTTCTCAGTCTCTCACCTGGATTTTGAACAGAATCAATGGTAAATTTATAATTGGCTTTACTGGAACTGAGGCCTGCCATCACATCCTCAATCCTCCACAAATCCTTCTGCATTTGTGATTTTTCCTGCTTTAAAAGAAGTTGTCAACTGTTAGTACAAAAATAAACACCTTGGTGCAAAAGCAATCTAACGAGTTAGCAGTATAAACATCTCATTTTTAGTTGATATTCAAACCCCACCACTCTAACTACCAGGTATAGTTTATAAATAATATATTTATACTTTATATTTATAAAGCAGCATTATAGAGCAAGTGATAAAATACAGCAGCAGGTCATAATACTACAACCCTATAAGAAATGCAGACCTGAGAGAGAATTGTTCTGTTCATTTGTTCCTGTAGCACTTCTCTCAGCTGGTCAACATCCATTTCCAGCTTCACATATTCACTCCAGGCATTTTCCATTTCCTGCAAGATACAGTCAGTCAATGTCACACTAAAAACCACAAAGACCATTTCACGGTATCAGCATGTTGTGAACCCAAAACAATTTTGTTTCTAGGCTTACCGTCGAGATTCTTGATATCTCGGCTCTGATCTGAACCAGGTCCTCTTGCAGAAGTCTTTGTTGGCAGGCTATTTTTTCTGCATGGGCTGGCTGCTCTTTGTACTGCTCCATCTGCCTGTGGGACACGTCTAAAACGGACTCCAGCTTATCCTGTTGGAACACCAACAATGCTTACACTCAGGGTTGCTAGTGGCTTGCCACAGGATTACATTTATTTTTCTTAACATCCTCATTTCTGGTAATGACAGTCCAAAAGCATCCTGCCCATCAAACTCCTCTCCTTCAGGTATTCATTCTTAGTGCCTGTCATCTGTCTCTTAGGCTGAGCAATGACATAATGTCCTCGGACTCAGTGACTAGCTGTGCGTACAACGAAGAGAACTGAATTCAGAGGATTACACAGAAATGTCTACAGTCCTACCCATGAAAGTGCTTAACAATTTCTCAAGACAGATGAAAAAACTACCTTGTCTTCCTTCAGTATCCTTATCTTCGCTTCCAGGTCCTGGAGGGTCTTGTCTTGTTCACACAACCGGCTTAACTTCACCTGCAAACAAAGGAACATCTGAACATGTAGCACGATTCCAGATATTAAAGGGTGTTTAAACCCGTCATTTCAGGACAGGCTACTTTGTAATTTTTAACTGGCATCTACCTGTTATTTTAATTTTCTCTAACTATATTGTTCCGACTCAAATTTTCTTAAACTGCAAAAGTTATGTCTAAATGTAATGTATCAAATGACATAAATACAGCAGTGTTCAAATAAATTAATTTGGTACTTAATGGATTAAGTACAATTGCATGCACACTCGCTTAAGACACTATTTCAGTAACAATGCCTAATAATAATAATAATAATAATAATAATAATAATACATAAAAACACTATGGCTTTTTGTACAATAAACTAAAATAATATGAAAGTAATCTTCAACAGTAAATCTGACATCTTTTTCTTTTGCTACATATTATATAAGGGTCTTTGGCAGCATTTCCAGATAAACTGTAATGTAACACTGTATAAAATCAGTACTTTTTATTTGATTTGTACAGTATTAATAATAATAATAATAATAATAATAATAATAATAATAATAAAAGTATTTCATCAATAAATTATTTTGCTCAGAAGAGGCCGCTTCCTATAAATAAAAAATATAGAAAAACAAGACACAGAATCTAAGTACAAAATAAAGAAACAAATTGTAATAACCTAGGAAAAATAAAAAGCAAAGGAAAAATAACTAATAAAAAAAATGAATACAGTATTTTCCTTACCCTCGCTTCTAACCTAATGACAAAAAAACACGTGATCAGATAATACTGTACAAATCATATAAAAAGAAAGTACTGATTATTATTATTATTATACACCATCCTTCATATTACTTATCATTTGGACATGTATTTAAATGGTGAAACGAAGCAATGTTATCGCAGAAAGCCAACACTTCAAACTTTGTTTACCTTTGAAAAAATAAAAATAAGTATCGAAGATCAAACTGAAAAATTAAAGAAGCTAAAATAGAAATCCCTTGACATGTTTTTTTCTCTTTAAATTGAAAGCTGAAAAATACATTTGCTATTTGATGTTCTTTCAAGCGGTTATCTGTGTGTGGATTAGATCCTCCCATTACCCAATCTTGACTGGGATACAGTGGAGGCAGTGGTACATATGGGGGACATATGGAAGAGTCGCTTTTGTACATTTGACTGCATGTATCATGTTTACACTACATGCATCTGGATAACCTCTGATCTGATTTTGATGAAGCCGGATGTACACATTTTTAAGCACAGTATGAGAGTAACACAATCTGGGGACATATTAAGGTGCATGTACATCTGTTTACAGATATATGCAGACTATCCTGGGAATACTATCTTGGGAATATGATGCAAATGTGAGCACGTTTGTTGCTTTGTTTGTAATGCAACCAGCATGATAGGTGGAAACAGTGAGTGATATCTGGAGCAGTTTATTTTTTATGATCGATGGTGATTAAAGCTCTCTTGGAATACACCAGGAGTTACTGGAAAACATTTAAAATAATCAGATTATTTTAAATCCTTCTAATGTATTTCTATTAGTGTTCTTTCTGCAATAAGAACAGACAACATTATTTTATTCTGTTTCACAATGGTTATCTATAGCAGCATATTTATAAACACAGCTGTGGCCAAAAGTTTTGCATCATCCTAGAATTTTAGGATTGACACATAATAAAAAAAAAACATAAAAAATAAAAAATGATATGAACATGATGTTGAATAAAAGATCACATTTTGTAATCAAAAAAACTACAAAATTATATTGCAAAAGCCTATCGGAAGCCACAATAGTGGTACTTACTACATGTGAAATGTCACATTTTTTTTCAGTTTTTTGTTAAGTATATGGAAAACTACAAAGCGGTGTGTAATTCAATATGTTAACGTAACATTATTCAGCAGGTTTTATTCGACTTTATGAAGCAAAATTTGATAAAATTCTGTAGGGTGATGCAATACTTTTGGCCACAGCTGTACTTTAAAATGGAAGCAATACATTGTATAAATTAGTAAAGGTATTCCACTTAAATCCATTTTGCTTAACATTAGTTAAACTGTAACTTATTTCATACTTACATCCACGTCACTTTCAGCAATTCTAACAGGTTTTGCAGATCTGTCTTTAAAGGAATCACGCCCTGACACCTTGGGAAACAAGGGAACACAAATATGAATGATTTTTAATTATTTCTCAAAAAATAAAAATCAAATTAAATACAACCATAGACTTGCATGATGTTAGAATAAAACGCTTGAATGGGCAAAGTATGTATTCAGTAATGAGGTTGCTGGAAATGCTACAACAACAAAAATACACAAAATACACAAGAAAAAGCCAATACAAAGAAACTCAAGAAGGGCTTTCAAAAAGATGCTTTGATAGCAGGTTTATATTGATATCCGCCCAACTATAATAAAATAAAAATAAAAATATAGCAGCACTAATATGACAATGGCTGTCAGTAGGGAAACTTTGATAACATCCAAGTCTACTGTAAGTAATAGAAATTTTAAAAAAAGCCATTTTTATTTATGAAATATAATAGTCATATTTTATCTCCTTAAAATGTTCACAAATATTGTGAATATCACGTGAGTTTAGTGACACTGCGATTTTTTGTTTGAGGGGTGTAATCTGCCTGTCAGTGTTTTACCTCAGAGTGAATTTATCATTTCAGTGTAAATGTTGGGAGATTGGAGACGGCAAATACTGTTAGAAAAGCTTTCCCACATACTACATAAAACGTCCTTAACAGCCGAGAGCTTTTTTCAACCCCACCTGCTGGACATTTTACACATTACACTGAAATTTCTGCTGCCGACACTCTGCTTATTAAAAACACTGGCAGGGTGTAAATGCTGTCCCAACGCCCCCAAACATAATCCCCAGTGATGTCATTGCATGTTTAATGGTGGTGATTCATTAAAGTTAACTTCAGAAATTATTTTTAAAAAGCTTTGAATTAAAAACAAGATGGCATTAATTAAAAGTTTATGTTCACACACTGAAACAAGCTCCGTCATATCAGTGTGCACTTTTGTTCTTTTTCTTTTAATAATACATTTCAAGGAGACTCCTACACATTAACTCAGCATGCATTTAAACAGACACGCAAGCAAGTACTGGAACAGTACGCAGACTGATACCCTGTACCAATACGTAATATGTATATAAAAAGAATGTTATGCTCTTATTACTAGCTAATAAAAATGCCCACATTAGTACAATGCTTAGCACATGCACTACCGTACCTTCTTAAATAGCAAGAAACAATTAAAAATGCAACTCAATACAACACATTTAAACACAATGCTGTTATGCACAGAAAGAGCCAACAACATATTTTACCCACAAGAAACTGTGTAATTGTGCTGAGATATCGACCAACCTCAGACAGTTATGTGCTGTAAAAATGCATCATGGGTTCCAGTAAGCAATGAAATGGTCACACTTTTTCTTTTTTAATGCAAACATCCTTACGTTTAAACAGGGCCGTAAGCCTTGTGCAGAGTTGTGTAACACATTGTGAACCATGATGATCAAAGGCTCAATATTTCTAATCTGTTTCAAACAAAAATAGAAACATCTAGTTATAAAAGACAGTGGATTCTATTCAACTGATCTAAATACAGCCGCCATTTAAAAACAATAAAACAGGATCCTCACTGGCTTTATACATTGTTTTACAGACATGCTCACATGCAGTTATTTACTTGATTTTCTTAACTTTGGTACAAAGGGGACATATTTTAATTATTTAGTTCCTCTTCTGTTTAGATCTATTAAAAAGACTCCAGTGTCTTATGCATTTCGTTCTAAGGACTGTACAACTTTATGATATATTAAGAGTTCAAAATGACAAATCACACAATTGTGACTTTTATACTATATAAATGGTCGTTATACAAAGTCTGCTGGCCACTTTGCAATGCTGCTGTGGAAATGCACAGGTCATAAGACAGTCACCTATACACTATGTTATTACTATAACTATTTGATATGGGCAAAATGGGTTCCTTCATAGACGGAACATTAAAAGTCGCAGGAAATTGGCAATTTCGCAAAGACACACAACACATGATAGACGACATCCTTTAGATTTTGTTTTCTTTTGTTTGGTAAAGTGGACAACAACCTTTATAATGAACCAGTATATTGGGCGATTCAAGAATGAGCAATGCACCCTGGGAAGAAATCATTATTACAAAACATGTCTATTTCATTTCAGGTTTACAGGTAGAAAGTCATGGCTGACATGAATATTTACAGTGTTGATGATCATGTGGACTCACTGTTTCTGTGTTGTTGAAGAAGCCACCTAACTACAACTTTGTAATGTGTGAGGCATACTTACATAAATGAACGGGACAGCACTGCATTCATTTTTTGTGTCTACATTATAACATACTGTAAATGAACATGTTTTTAGCATCTTTTTTGTGTTTGTTGATATTTGAATAAATTAAATACTGAAATGTTAAAGAACTGTCAACCCTTTTCATCTTCCATTTACTAGTTTTATGATGGAAACATGACAAGAATGGGGTTATCTAAAATTGTGGGATATCAAGTTTTTTCACACTTAAATACTACATTCATAATGCTTACTATTAGTAGTTATCAATGTATTATAAACCATAAGCTATTTATCATGAGAAAGTGTTACAGGCCACAGGCAGTAAATGTACTTTCTAAGCCTCTGAGTTTAGAAATATAATTGTGCTTCAATAAATGAATGAATTCATTAAATTAGAGGCAGGTTATCCGTAGGTATTATACATCTGTAAATGGCAGGTTGCCTGTTCAGGAACACCTATGCTCAATTACCAGCTCTAAGATTTCTCAGTGTACAAAGCTACACAACTCAAAGTGTTCCTATTAACCAACTTGCACCCAAAGCTGTGATTGTGTTAGTTTTGAAACTGGGACACTACCAGTAATTTTGTTTGTATTTGCTCTAGGCTACTTTTGCCACCAGAGGGCCCCAGACTACTCAGTCTATCATGAAAGATGGAACTAGACCTCTAGAGAAATAAGTATTGCATCTACCCTAGAAGTAGAAAGAATATGAGAGAGAGGACTATAAGTGAGTAACACACAGTTAGGAAGAGGAAGAGAGATGAAGAGGAGGAGGAGGAGTGGCATTGAAAAACGCCAGGTCCCACCTTCAAGTCTAGATACTCCAGGTCCTTCTTCAGTTGCATGTAAGTATCATCAGCCTTCAGTAAGGGGTGAAAAACAAATCAAATAAAACAAGCTGCAGTAATGTCGAGTCAAATGCAGTTTTAGAATCGGTACTAGCATGGGTGATGTTGAGTACTTCTTTTATATAGAGTTTTTAGGAAAGCTTTCTTTTGTTGTTTTTAAAGAGAAGGGAAAATTCATTATTCAGCGATGCTCAAAAGTGTCTTGCATCATTAAACTACCATCAGCAGGGGGAAATTACAGAATATTGCATCATTTATCGCAGCTTATTATAATGCAAATCTTATTTTAGCATACCAGCAGCATCAGTTATTAAAAAAAATGATCCCTGGTGTTTGAGTTACATAAAGAAGTATTCAGTACAATAAACAATGTGGCTTTCTTATCCAAGCTATAGAAAGATAGAAAACTGAAAGACAATAGGGTTTCTTATACATACCAAATGTCTAATCAAGTCAAATAGAATGGATAGCATATGTGACTTTTTTCTGTGGTCAAACCCGTTATTGCACAGTCTCATTACATAGGCAGTTTTCTATTTCCCTACAGTGATGACAAACAGATGTGCCTGTAAGAAGATCCCACAGTATGGTCACAGCAATGACATGGGATACCCACATTTTTATAAATCCCATCGCACAGCACAGCAGCCAAAGTGGGGTCAAACAACAGTGGCGACTGCAGAAAAGCTTTGTCAGTAAAACCAAGCACGGCTTTCTCCAGCATGAACACCCTGGGGGTGCCGCCATGCTCCTCCAGCGTGCCAGCAACAGATTCAAGAAGTGATAATGTGGGTGACTGCAGACTGGCATGACATCATATGTGCAAAAAGACATAATCCTGTAAAAAACAATTTACCCCCTGTATGAACTTAATACCTTATTATCACCTTACAAGTTCAAATGATTTTGTGCTGTGCTTTTTTTAATACATTAACTGTACGAAACTGAAGTGAGTTTTTTTTTTGTATTTTGTGCTTTAATTATTGGAATGGGGCTGTTTCCACAACTGTTGTTTTGAACATCCCTTGCATATACACAGGCAGCAGTGTGGAGTAGTGGTTAGGGCTCTGGACTCTTGACCAGAGGGTCGTGGGTTCAATCCCCGGTGGGGACACTGCTGCTGTACCCTTGAGCAAGGTACTTTACCTAGATTGCTCCAGTAAAAACCCAACTGTATAAATGGGTAATTGTATGTAAAAAATAATGTGATATCTTGTAACAATTGTAAGTCGCCCTGGATAAGGGCGTCAGCTAATAATATATATGTAATTTGCCCTACTGGAGCACACAGATTTCTAAAGGCAATCTTGCCAAAATTCCTCACTTCATTTCGATCTGTTCTGCATTTTTTGCATAAATGGCAAGCAGAAGTACAGTGTCTGTACCACTTTAGCCACAAAAGGACCCAAGTAGAGAATATCCAGCAATTAAAGCAAATAAAGTGACTGTCATGAAGGCACAGCAGCACAAAACAAATATATCATGAAGCCACAAGCATTGCTATTTAACAAATGAAAATACATGGAAAAACATATACATTTCACAATCGAATTAAAACTCCAGGGAACAAGCAACACCATGATGCGTACGAATGCCACAGCAGATGAGCCAATCAGCAGCTGACCTGGAGAGTGGATTTGGTTGACCCATCATGCTGCTGCAGATGGACAAGAGTGTCATTTCGCACACTTGCCATCTTAGCTTGATGTCTCCTTAACTGAATAAGAAGCAAGGTCAGCTCCTCCGGCTGCAGACAGTTAGAGGTGTCAGAAAAACAGAGGAAGCAGTGTTTACAAGGTAAAGCTTTTATTAACATACTTATTAGGTCTTCTGACATTTCAATCCGCAGCATTTCGCTGAGGGAGTTGGCTGGGCAGGTTCACGGTCTCATCTATAACCCATTACATCACTGCCACTCAAGTGAAAGGAAGTGTTTAAGTGATTGTCTGTCTCTACACAGTATGACACTCAGTTCAGTACTAGAAACTTAAATGGGATTGTATGTGTGTGTGGCCTTGTTAGTGTTCACTGGATCCCCAGCTCCCATACTCTTAATATGAGTAAAGCTGTGGCAAACAACACTTTAAAAGGTCCTTGTAGTGTCTATTACTGCTATGTGAATACATGCTTTTACTGTAAGTTTTCCCCTGTGAAGACTGTGCATGATTAGCCTTACGCTATGAATTAAGATTAATTTAAAAGACTATGAAATCAAACAGTGTATATATCAGTATATCGTTAAATCTTGCACATTTTCTAATGCATTTTTCAAACCACCTGTTAATATTTACAACACTTTTAAGATCCTTACCGTTTTCCCATGCAAACTAGGAGCGCTCACTGTGTGTGTCATGTAGCCCATTGGTGGCATGGAGCGTCTGTCAACATGTGCTGTCTGAAGACAGAAAGTATATATGCTAGAAGGTAATGTTTTGGTCTTTGCTTGTTTTTTTATGACTTTTAAAATCTTGAGCTGCTCTTTCTGGTACAGTTTTACTCCCTGCGCAAGACTGACTGACAAGGTGTAGGAATTATGACACAGGACGTGAAACAGAACCAGGAAAAAGGAAGATGTGCTACTTTAAAAAGCTGTATACAACGAATTAAGGTAAAAAAAAAAAAAAAAAATTAAAAAATAGCCAAGAAGAAAATTGATTTAAAAGCCTTAGTTAAAGCCTTCCTTTAATGAAACTGTAAAAAAGCAGACTAATTATTTTTTAAGCATACATAATTAAAAGAACTAAGCTAATGTCCAAGGTTTGAAGAATATCATACTTCAAAGTCTCATTATAAAGTAATGACTGCAGCAGATTATTATTTATTTCAACAGTGATATTGAATTATTAGTGGAGATTTTTTCACTACTTTTAATTGCCAAATGGCTTTGTTGATTTGACATTTTTTATTGTACATACAGAAGCACTAAAGTAGGACTAGCACTAAGCCTGAGCATCGCTCTGAGCCCTGGTTCCTTGAAGGACACAAACGACAAGAGATGTAATTAGTTACACATAAATTATCTTAAACCTTGTCTCTTAAAATAACATTTGTTTGCTACAAGCAAAAGTAGCTACACAAGGCTACTGGAACTATTCCCATTTCTATATTTTTCTGCTGCATAATAGATATTTAAATTTTACATCAGAAGAAACAAAGTCTGCCAATGGGCCTCATCTTGCTCTGAGCATATTTTATTATCAGTTACTAATAATCCACACTCTGAGGGAATTCCGTAGAGGTATAGGATGAAAAAAAAGGAAGAAAGATTTAACAAGAAACCAGAAACTTAACATGGAATATTGGAAATGCAAAGACTTTCAATTATTAAAAAGTTTGAATACAGTAGCTTTTTTTTCAACTTTTTTCACCACTCCTTTGTTATTTCTATACTGTACAAAATATCTGTCCATTCTTTCAACAAAATTAGATTGTGATGCACTAATTAAAGCTTCAATTGTTAGTAGAAACAGCTCCAATACCCTGTTCATACAATACCCAAATAAATGGGCCTAATGCTCAATTTAAAAACAAATTAAGTGATCAGAATATACCAGACACAAAATTAACTGATTTATTAATATATACCTGTTACACTGAATAACAGCTTCCATCATACAAAACCTGTTTTATCCCTCTCCCAGTGACCCCCCGGCAAGCTCTTACCTTTGAAACATGAGCTTGTATCCTGCGTGGTGAACCAGATGCAGGGAAGTCAGCAGTCAGCCTCTCGCCAACAGGCCTAACTGTGACCCTCTCTGCAGGAGTGTGCGGTCTCCGTGGTGACAAGGCCTTGGGTGGTGGTCCCGGTGGGGGGATGTCAGAGGAAGAAGGTGGCACCGAAATGGACCGAGGGGCCTCTAATGAAACCTTTAGGGCACTGGAGTCGACATAGTCCGGAGCACCTATGTATATGGGGGCAGTGGGGCTGCCGTGTTTGAACTGCTGTCTTTGCTGCCACTCATAGAGCTGCCACACAGTGCCCTCCTTGTGGGCCTTGCGCTCTTCGTTGGACATGCGGAAGTGGCTCACCCGGTCATGGGCGTATTTGTAATCGCTTGGCAGGTTGTGAGACTCCGGAGGGGGGCTGCTAGATGGCTGCCGGGAGTTCTTTGGCAAAGTCTGGTAGTTCTCAGTGCTCGGCTGGGGCTGGCTGGTAGGAGTTCTCCGAGAAAGAGTTTGTTCGGATACTGGAAGGCTGGAACTGGAATCAATTTGATAGCAGTTAAAGCCCTGTTGTGTAAACCTCATTAATCCCTTTTGAGTAATTATAATAAATCAGGCAGTTGGCCAAATTACTACATACAATTAGTTGTCATTTGGCCACAACCGTAACATTTTTTTGCCGCTTAGTTAAATTCCAACAGTTAACACCCACTGATGGTCATTTAAAAACGTGCTACATTCTGCACGGCAGCACTTTCTGTCCTATCCCTGTAGACTTATAGCCACCATGAGATCCCTCTGTTTTCTTTTACATTTTTCATGTACATGAAATTACATTTTTACTGAGGCAATGAAGTCTGAAAGAGAGTTATGAAGTACAGCACAAGTCTGTACAGTAAGCTTGATAAAAATGAATAAATAGGATTCACAAATTATGACACAAAGTTTGATATAAAGCGTTTTACTTTCTACAACTGATTTCATGTGCCTGAAATTGGCAAACTATCAAACCCTAGTTTTATAGATGGATGCCTGGTGGTTTCTCTGTATTAAAACACTTGACGTTTTTCATTTAGATTTTATTATTATTTCAGTCTACCACTAGATGGAGCAGTTTGCTAAAGTGTTTTTGGTATTCCGATCTTCAAACGGCATTGCACGAACTACAAACAGTAAGAGTTTAGTTAATGTGTGTTCATGCTGGTACAATGTAATATAATTTCAAATGCATGCCACACATCAAGATAGCAGTAAAAGTCTTTTGAGGCATATTTTGAAAGCTCTGAAACTTGCACTCACCTTCTGGATTCTCCTTTCTGCAGTTTCACCCAATGCTCCACCTGTGATAAGTTGGTCTTTCTTTGCACATGCTTCTCTGTGTCCGTTCTGGGCACAAACCCTCTCTTGTACACAGGGTTTCCATTCTGCTCCGCTGGCCTTGCACTGGGTAGGGTTCCATTCCTCTGGACCAGCTGGCCGCGAGACGAACCGACAGGCTCGGTAAACAAACTGTCAACCTCCACGACAGTTGCTGGAGACTTCATTTTGTTTTTGTCCTTGAGCGTGTCCTTCCGAAAGCCGTACCTCTCCTCATCTTCGCTTTCTTTACGAATCTCCTCCCGCTTCTCGAAGCCAAGCGTCTCGCCGACCGGTCTCAGGGGCCGTTCTTGCTTCGGAGGCACCTCTGCTTGGGTGTAGCCCTTGTTTGAGTTGACGTGGTTTGTCTGGGGAACGGCTTGCTTTTCCATTTTGTCTGCTTCTCTGTAAGAACATCACATTTTGTCTTTAAGGTTAAATACCCCCGCACCACCCTCCGGAACACCTGGAATGATTAGGATGACTAATATCCAGTTTCCCTTCAAAAGGTTACAGAAGGCCAAAAGCTGATGAATTGTGAACAATGAAATCATGGAGCAATGATCTGTAATTTATGAATTCCGGTGAACTGACAAGATTATTAATGACACAATAGATAAAAGCATTACTAAATCAAACAAAGCACAAGGGATATTCTCTTTCCATCAATTGCTGATTTAACCTTTGCGCATATTAGGTCTTCTCCAATGTTCCTATTATACAGTTTGGAATGGAGCTTTCTTCATTGAAAAACATTAGCTTCCCACAGCTAAAAAGCACCCTAATTGTCCTTCTCTGTCAAATAGCCACTAGAATCATAATTTGAATTGAATACTCACAGCGCAATGAAGTTTCTATTCTCAGGCAAATACTTATGGTAGATTGATCATTACAAATCAATGTAATATCTATTAGGAATCTGATTATTTACCCTATGCCATCAGACAATAACTGATGATGTTATTATGCTTTAAAAATACAATTTTCTCAAAGCTACTGTATGGAAATAATCCAACATCTACACAGAATGCATCATGCCAGTAAGTTGTTTACTTTCATTACCAATTTCATCATTTATCAGACCCGACATTCACAGCTTCAATATAAATCAATCTGACAGGACATATTTCCTACTTCCCAGGGCTCTTCTTTAACATATTTTACATATACTGGTAATTAAAACTGTTCCCTTGGGTATGAATGTGTTTAAATATGACCAGACAATTTCATCTCACACACTGAAGGAATGTGTCAGAGTTACGTGAAAGCCAACCATTCAAAAAAAAGACCCATTATCTTCTACTTTTACAGTCATGCATTACAACCCTGTCATGCAGAAATGTGGAATCCACTGGTAACAAGGCAACTGCTAATTTTACCAAACTGGAATCAAACAAGTTAACATAATTCAAGGTCTCTCAAGTCTGGGTTTATTTTTGCTGACAATGAACAGCATTTAAAATAATGAAGTATAGTCCCTCAGGTACTTTCCAAAGTATCTGAGTATCTGATGACACACTGCCATCTCTTGCTATTCAAACTTTAAGTTTCATGTCTCCATCCTCATGGCTTGCTTTAGTATCCTGATTGTGCTGATGCAGCCCTGTTATAAAAGCACCTGAGCCATTACTTACTAATTGGCAGCTTCAGGTCAGACAAGCCAAAAAGACATTGTATGCAGTGAATGAGAATGGAAGGCTGCTGCAGCTGAGGTACAATGAATCAAGAAGATTAAAGCCAGGCACTGCCACTCATAACTACATGTATACATGACTCTACTGCTCCACAGCACGGTTGAATAATTAACAAGGAAACATATACACTGCTGTGCAAAAGTCACACATTTTGTGGGGGGGGGTTATACTACCATAGAATCAACCTGCTTTAATACTACCTCGCACCATCTACAGAACGTCATGTCACGTATACATTTTAAATAAAAAAATAAATAAAAAGTTATTTTTTTGGACGCTTCTCGCGCACCGCCCAACCCCCCCCCCCCCCCCCCCCCTAGTTGAGAACCACTGGGTAAGTGTGATGGATTAGCTACTACAACACTTCATATTAGCTGCTCATGTATAGTTTACTTTGAGTTGTTGTGATCACAAGTTTTTGAAGATTCTGATCAATATCAACTAAAGATTGCTAAATGACAAGCTAGGTTTCTTCTCACCCAAACTAAGGTGTATTAATAACAGTCAAAGTTATTATAATAGTGAAAAACACAGGTGGAGGCTTTGAGTAAATTGTTGATGCTCATAACATTGATATATATTGTAACTTCTGAATGTGTCTAAGACTTTTGCACAGCAGTGTGTATATCTTATCACATGCTTTGCTTTCAGAATCACCCTTTAAGATGCCTAGTTCCATTCTGTTGGTGCCTGGCTACAATGTTTTTCCATTGTTTACCACCTATACTGTATATATATATATATATATATATATATATATATATATATATATATATATATATATATATATATATATATATATATATATATTAGTATATAGTATATCTTGGTCCTGTTTTATGTTGTAAAGACAGAGGCAGCTTTAGTTGAAAGATAAATGTACGAATAATACAATGGTTATATGCTTGTTTTTGTTTTTGTTTTTTTTTAAATACTTTTTTATAGCAGTCCATTTACTTCACACTATATAATATAATATAGTAGTGTGTAATATATTCAGGTCCATCCCTTTTGCCAACATAATGCAACACAATTTATTTTCTTTCTTTGTTTATCAAAAGTATTATACTCCATATTACACAGTAAACAAACGGATACGACAACAAAAGAACAAAACACTGCCACCAACCTTTCTGCCGTATGGGTCTGCATTAGTGCCGCTTGGTTCATGGCACGGATCCAGCCATTCATATCTTCCTGTGTATCTGCACTGAAGTAATACGTTCTCATCCCACAATGCTCAGCCTGGGACCCAATGATAGAGTTCTTATTATAAATGTAAGAGCGCATACCAGTATGGGTAGCCTGTAAAGAACAGAGAAACGAATCAGCACCAACCCAGAGTGCTTCATAGAGTAGCAAATCTGAAAGCATGCTAATACAGTTAACTAAAATAAACACTGATACGATGTGTAGTTATCCTTAGTAAAGGTACACTTTTAGAAAATGTCTGGATGCCCAGTACAAGTAAGAATTTCACCAAAAGAACAGCTGTGCCCCACACAACATAATGTTCCAAAACATATCCATTAGAGGATACATCTAGCTTAAAGTTTTGACAACGTCATTTTACAACCACTATTGATAAGATGCAGTTTGCAGATCCAAATGAAAACTCCTCAATTATATTCCTAATATAACGTCTTGTTTCTTACACATTAAAAACATTCTTTTCAATAACACTACTGTACTGAACTATAACTGAATCTGAAAACTTAATTGCACTTTGTGCACCCATTTAAATGCATGTTTATTTAAACATAGTTTTACTGCTTCACAATTAAAAACTGCTACAAGACACCATTTATTTTCTAAGACAGTAACCAGTGCTTACACTTAGAGGAACGCTGATGTGCGCCTTGATAAAATGAAATAAAAGCAGTGCTGATGCATTCATTAAAAATGTAATTACTTTTTTTCCCCACCCTCAAAGCTCTCATTATTTAAAATTTGCCATTACAAATGCATTTATATATTTCCTTCATTATTTATATCTAAACACTGCCATGTCTACAAATATACGTTTGTGTAAAACACCTATACTTTACTAAAAACAGGTTTAAACTCTTTCTAATTGCATTATTAAATCAACCATTCACATCTGAGTGACACTGACCTGACATCAGTGCTCCAGACCAACAATAACATGATTTATCCTAAAGTGTCTTACCGTGTAACTATAAACGTCTAAAAGTCACAGCAGTTGGCTCTGTTCTTGAACATGGTACAGTCCCTTTCCAGAACTAAAAATGTGTTTCAGAAGCAGGCAGCTAGGACTAATCTGTCCTGCTGTACAGAACTAACAGGAATAGACAGCCCCATAGTTAATCAGAGGTGAGGTCAGCACTTCTACACTGTCCCTACTTCTGTAAAATAAAACCCTTTCTAATGCAGGGAGAGGTTACTATGTCATCTATTCAGCACTGTAACAACAGGCTCTTTTTTCAGATTAACGTTGCTTAATATTTTGGTGTTAAAATAAAATTCTGCACCACATTTTTTTAAAGTAATAATAAAAAACATGAAGAGTTGTTCACTTTTGATAAGGTCCCACCCTACCTCTGTATTTGTGCTAGTGTAGATGAATAACTAATCCAAAATCATACTTGGCTTTCAATGACAAAATGCGTTTTTTGAAAGACCAAAGTCTACTTAATCTTGTTCTAACATGATTTCAACAGCTTACCCAGGCAAACTGCTGAGCTTGTGTCCTACAACGAACAACACCCCTGCTGAATGAGAGGTGATGGACGGGAACAGTTACTTTTAATACTAAAACAAAAGCATGTTCCTCCTTGTTTCCAACCAAATAAAATGATGACAACATTCACCATATTGCAAGCATTTCAATGCTGATATTTGGCCAATAATTAAATAATAATAATACAAAACAAAATAAAAATAAGCCAATGTGAAATGCATTTATACCTCTGATAGCGTAAATTAACTGAAGCCCTTTGGGCAAGAATGGATTAACTCTCTTACTTGTTAACTGTGAGAAATGAGGTGCCAAATATGGGTGGGCTAATGCACTAGACTTTCACACCTCAGGAGTTCAAATCAGGTGAAAAAAAGGTTGCTGGTCTGAACAGAAGTCAAGAGCTGAAAGAGTGAGTCAAGCGAGGGTGGTTCCTCCAGGGAAAGCTTTGGGCACACAGGGCTACAGGTATGTTTGTTCCCACTGTCACCGTCTGTCAACCCCTTTTCATTATAACAAAAAAGGTAGTCAAACTTCTCAGACCCCCTATCTGTATTATGACTAATGTTAGCCATACAGTTCTGGCCAAAAGTTTTGCATTGCCTAGAATTTTAGGATGGTGACTTAACTAAAAACTGATTTTTCTATTTGTCAGTTTTTAGTTAAGTATATGGAAAACTACAAAGTGGTATGGAATTCAATATTGTGTTGAACCTCGGTTCCTGCAAGCAGGGGCTCCTCGCAGGTCGGACACGAACCCGGAACCTCCCGCTTTGAAGCATAGCACCGATACTGCTGTACAAAAGAGCCAGGCTCCATTGCAGGAACAGATATCGGGCTTATGTCTTCATGTTTAGACTGTGTCACCTACTATCCCTGACCCCTACCCCTGTGCACGCTACACTATGTTAACAACTTTATTCAGCACATTTCATTCGACATTAAGAAGCAAAATTAGTTAATTCTATAGGGTGATGCAAAGAATTTGGCCACAGATGTATATTGCATTGTTTTACAGACAAGTATCACACATGTACTGCAGTATAAAAAAATAAATAGCAGAATGTGAGTTAGTGTATTCTTGCTGAACTGCTTTAAACGAATGAGAAATTTTGTCACTCTGACATATGTATGAGTCAAGTGTAGAATTCATTGTCTTCCAGTGGTATGAAATAATACAAAAAGAATCAAACAAAATATTAATAAAATAAAAATAAAAATAAATAAATAAATAAATAAATAAATAATAAATGTCTTAACACTCACACTGTACACAAAGCAATTTCCAAAATAATGGAAGAAAGAAATACCTATTCATGCATGGAGGTGCCTTTTTCAGGACAGCCTTTCTGGAAGAATGGGCTCTCTCCCGCAGTGCACAAGAAGAGCAGACCCAGGGGGTCAAAGTGAGGGAACAGGCCAATAGGAATGAGAGAAGGACAAAGAGTTGAGCAAACAGTGAAGAGGCTGGCGGTAAGCCTGCTTGTAAACAAAGTGAAATTCTGTGATTCTACTCGGGCATCTTGAACGCTGCAACTGTTAGTACGTAAATAAGTAGTGTTAGTAACAAGGCAAGATGGGACAAGACAGTTATTCAGAAATGAGTAGAACAGAAAAAAAGGAAAAAACACAGATGGGGGGTTGCTCTTGGCTTTCATTCTTTGTTAAAAGCACAAATCAGGACAAAACTGTTTTTACGAAGGAGTATTTAAAAAATATGAGCAGACATACCCTCCTTGTAATTTACTGCACCAGTATTCACTGGGTGTCAAAATGTAATATTTTTCTGTTTATGTAAAAACGTTGTTGTGGATTGAAACAATATATATTTTCTTTTTTGTATTAAATCCATGGTGAGTTTTACAGCCTGGGGTATCTAAGTAACCTGTTCAATAAGCCATTTTTGATACAGGATTAGGATAGAGAAGTGGTAGCCATTCCTAGATCTCAAGAGATTTTTGGTGGATCTTGGGGCATCAACACATAAGCATAGAATAGTTTCAACAAGGTTGATTGCGTACTTAAATATGATTGCGTACTTAAATATAATTCCTGACAATTAATACATACACTGAAAAATTAAATTCATTCCAAACAGCAGATGGCACTAAAAACTGTACTCTGGCTTCCATACCTCAGTAACAAGCTTCCTCAACTCATTGGTTCGTAGTGTACAGTTTGCGTTTGGTGGTTTCAATGGATCGCTTTGTGGTGCGAGTTACAAAAGACGGGGGAGAGCCTTCTGTGCCTTCAAGTCGTACAGATTTGGATGAAAATATCCCAGCTGTTTCAAAGAAGGTGAAGCTGGCGCCAAAGCGTAACATTAGTGAAAGGCGGGCGCTGGAAGTTTCCGTTATAGAACTGAACGACAAACCTTTTTAGTAAGCTTGAGTATGGCTCATGCTGGTAACCTGAAGCGCCACATGACCATGAATCATGCTTGTTTTGCAGATACATTTCCACTTGGATCTGCTGAATGGGCTGTACAATTGTCAGTTTGCATTGCTTCACAGACAGTTTGTTTGGTTTCTGGAGGAAATTGACCCAGACTACGGTGATCTGATTCTGCACTCTGGAGTACACTGGTTGAGTAGAGGGAAAGTTGTTCGGCGCTTCATTATCCAAGATCAAAGAATTTCTAGCTAACAATCACATTACCATATTTGACAAATTCTTGAAGGATATTGAATGGGTCTTTTGAGCATAAGCTGAAAAAAAATCAAAGCCAAAGCATGCAAAAGTTCAGAGTAAACGTCAGGCATTTGTGCATTTTTATGCCACCATGTTTCGTTTTTGCAGAAAACAAAAATGGGACACATTTGTCTACCTGAATAAAATGGTAGTTTAATTTTAATACATTCACATGTTCAATGTTACTTTTATGGGGTGATTTTTATGAGGCAATAAGGTAACAAAATACACAGCAGCTTTTCAGGACTTCCTTTTCCTCAGATAAAAATAAAAACCTGAACGTATTTGTCATTTCTTAGTTGAAAATGCCGACATGTATTTTTGTTTTTCATTGCTACTGTAACGTATTGGTCACCACTGGCTAAAAGCCAGATAATCACAATTGGTCAAATCAATTTATTGTAGTCTTGTTCACTTTATTTTTTTATTTTAATTTAGTGACCAATTATTATTTTTATGTATTTTTCCCCGCAATTTGGAATGTACAATTATGGTTTTTCTCCTCACCGCAGCAGATCCCCACACAGCACAGACGTTCCAATCTCACAAGCCTAAAGCCAGAATCGCTTTTATACTGAGCAATCCAGAGCAGAGGTGGGCGGGCTACCGATCCCGGAGAACAGAGATCAGCCCTTCTTTTTATCCACTCTGAATGTGCTCGGTGTCTGGCCAGTAGGGTTCGCTGTTGCGCAACGAGGAGAAGCAATCCCTGCCGGTTTCCCATCCCCTACCCCGGGAGCGTCAGAGTCAATGTGAAGCTCCCTTCGGAGTCCCCAACAAAGTTCGGCCTCTTTGCACAGCCCGGACTCAAACCAGCGCCGTCCAAGCTGTATGACTCATCCTGCGCTCCCAGCAGCAGTGCTTTAACTGGATGAGCCACTCGGGGACCCCCTTGACCCCCTTGTTCACTTTATTGCTGGTGGATAGCGGAGCCTATTGAGATCCACCAAAATGGATCTCAATACTTGGGACAGGGGAACTGTTTAGATCAGTTCTACTGTCAAATTAAGTCTGCCCTCCAGAAATCGCTAGACATTTTTATGCTAAACCTACAGAATACAATTTCCATACCTAATTTCTAGATTACAAAAGTACATGCAGAATGCAAAACAGCATGTGATGACACACTTCAAAACACATAGGACAGCAAACAAGCTGCCAGAATAACAGACTGTTTAGAAGTATTCTTGTCTTGTTGCTCTGAAACTGAGTTTTAATCAATTCACCCTCTATTTATCTGAAACTCCTGCTGGCTGTGGAGTTCTAAGTACCTGCTCAAACTTTTATTTCAAACTATCATGTGATGTTTTGACCTTTAAACTGTTGGCTCCAGTTGCTCTATATACTGTATTAGTCACATAGAAGTCCATGGCAAGCAGTACGGTGATGTTGCCACTGAAAAAGGGAGCATTCAACAGAGCAAAATAACTGGCTAATCTGTAGAAGTGTTTTTGCATTACTTGCTGAATTATTCCATTGTTTGTATTGAGGAAGGAAATTACCGCTCCCGTTAAACACAGCCTATGGTGCTAGTCTTAGAATCTTGTTCCTGCTATGTAGCACTGCTCTGTGATGAATGCAAAATGACCAGTCTTGCACATTGTGCGACTTTCAAGGTGCATGTTGATCTTCTTATTTGCCTGCTAAAGCTCCTCATTCTATTTAAAGAGTTTATTGGAAGCGAGTCTTGAGGTGTTTCTAGATGGTCAAAAGTATGACTCAGTTTGTTGACTGATGTTGACTGACACAGACTCATGACAGAATAAAAAAAACTGCGAGAGCCTACTCTTCATATAACAGCCACAGAAGGGGGCTGCTCTAACCATGTGTGTTGGACAGGGGAGATAATTGCATCTGCTGAGCCCACCTTTGATTGATTATAAGGAAGTTAAGACTGGGAATATTGTAGCACAATAAAGCACCAAGTTAATTCAGCATCAGGTGGGAATAAAAAGACTATAATTGGAAATGAGAAAGATAAGAATGCTGGTGTTGAAGTCCTGAACTTTTCAAATAAAAAATATGCATGCCAGCGCAGTGCTTCTCGTATCGAAAAATAAATGCCTGCACTAGAACATAACCAAAATCCTCACTTTTAAACCACCATATGCTATCATGTCTTGGCTGATAAGCAGTTGCGATGGTGAAACATGCCTAGTGTTGGTACTGATTTATTTCAATTGGACACTATAGGGTTCATTCATAAAGGCTACATTCAGGATCTCTTTGAAAAGCGACATGCATGCATATAAATATTCATAACATGAACCAAAGAATTGTAATAAGAAGTTAGCATTGCAAGTGCATGTCTGTGACTCATTTACTGTAATTATTGAAATCTATTAAATACCATGTTGTAGCGTTATAGTAACAAATTATATAAAAACAGCATTGTCATGTTAAGAATGCGTATATGCATCTTATGTCAGTTTTCAAAGTGAATCTGAAGGTTTATGCACACAGATTATGATTATGAATGATTCACAGTGTCAAATCCAAATACAGTGTTTTCCAAAACCATAGTAAATGTCAACCTGCTGAGAGAAGGAAATGGGTTTAGCTCTCAGAATGTGTGAAGTAAGGCAAAAAAGAAGTCTGGTCAGGCAGAAGCCAGTCAGTGAAAGCCCAATCTGCTGCAGACAAACTATTAAAATGTATATCACTATAAAAAAAAAAAAAAAAAAAAAATTAGCATGGCATTTTCCATTGGAAAAAAGTCACCCCCAGATCAAGACTAAGACAACTTCATCCCAAGTCATGCACATATTTAATTTCTGTTAAAATATGAGGAGGGTGCAGCATATTTTGCAGTATGGTTTTCCAAAACTGTATCAACATCAGCCATAATTTCATACTAGATATGGACACGCATACTGTACAATCGCAAAATCCTTGGCAAAGCCATACTGTAGTTAAAACATATTATTTACGGATTGATTAGTACATGGCACAGAGACACCAGCATTAAAATGAACACCATAAATACACAACATTAAGACACTGACGAAATACCCACCACAGCATAATATACAGGAACTTTCACTCTACATGTTAATTCCTTCAGCAGTTTCTCTTCTTCATTGGAACATTTGGTCAATTTACAATTAATAAACTACTCTTTTTCAGTTTTGGAAAGAAAATTAAATGGGAACTTTCCATACATGTACATGTAATATTGTTTAACAAAACAAACATGAACTAACAATCAAATATTGTCTTTTTAAAAGCATTGTTTTAAAGCAGAATTTTACACCTGAGCTTTTTAAAAGTTAACAGTAGTACAGTTCATTTTTAGTTTCAGTTCTAAAATAGTTGAACCTGGACCCGTTTGCCCAAATCATATTAAAAGAAAAATAATTAAACTTTGCAAGTAATTTATAACGGTTAGGTATGTAGTAGAGTAATTCTCAGATTATCCTGTTAATTTTAAGATTAACCAGTAGTACTAGCTGCATGATTGTAGCATTATTTTATTTGGGCTGGATAAATCAACCTATTGCTGAATTTACCAATAACATATACAGTACACTGAAGAAGAAACCGCCACATGCTGCACTATGTGAATAACTGTTGTCTGAAGTGGTGTCCATTATGAGAGTAATTTATTGCTCTAAAGCTTAAAAACAAACTCTGTTTCACAAGGGTTGTTCACATACAGAAGTCTCACATCAAATCCAATGGGTGCTGACTAATGGAATGCAGGGCAGGGAATGGTTTCAGTGACGACCCCTTCATTATGTTCCTTCAATTCACCAGGACAAACAGAACTGGGGTTCAGTCATGTTCATGGTACACGGAGCAATGTGGTAATTGTGATAAATGACAAGGGAAACCAAATGACATTTCATATACAAAATTACCTGGCAGAGGACTGCTTTATAAAGCCTGGCCTTTGAAAGGGGTTTGTTTCTGCAAAATTATTAAAATTACACATAACACATTGGGGTCTAATCTATAAAGTCAAACAGCAGATTTAAATACCTTGTGCATTTAAATCATTCAAATATAGTTTTTTACTGCTTTAAAAGACAAGCCCCCAACCCCTTACTGTATATGCAATGTTTTTCATAACCTTCATTCACAAAGGGTCCTGTTTAACTGAAGTTAATTCCTGTGTTATTTATTAATTGAATAGACCCCTTTAATTTCTCTATTCATTTCTTCACTTAACAGAATATAACTAAACAACAGTTACAAGATTATTTCTTACAGTTAAAGTGAAAGAGGAGCTTATATAAAATGTGTTTTTCCAAGACTGCACACATCTCTTAATAAACTTCAATTTTTTTTTTCTTAATCCTACCTTGAATGCATACTTGCGGCTTATATGATCTTCAGGCCCGACTGGAGCAATAACATAACTAGGCAAAGAAATACTGCCTAAGACTGTTTCTTCTCTACTGTCTGTGTGAAAGGAACAGAAAAACAAAGGCAATTATTATCACGGAGTATTTTTCTTATTTCAATTTTTTTTTTCTTTTCTCAGAATACCTGTCCAATAACAAATCTCAAAATGTATATTTGCAGCATTAGTTCCGCTTTACTGAAAGATGAACATCTAAAGTACACCGGACAGCATGTTTATTAACACAGACAGCATGTGAATTAATAACTTCACTGGAGATAGGCCACCCAGACACTACTATTTTAAATGGTCAAAACATTTTAATACTGCCTTCTTAAACGTATAAACATTTTTTCCTCACAAACCTCATATTATTATCCATAACTTAAAAGGCTAAAATTTTAAATGATGGTAAAACCTTTAAGAAGCTAAATCAAGCAGACAAATATTTTAGCTTGTGCCTCCTTCAGCTGGCTTAAAACTGAGGCAACGGCCGTAACATTTGTCAGCTTGACATGTTTCTTTGAAGTTGTACCTCACAATGTATTTTTACTATACGTATTAATATTGGGTCTATAAACCACCCCTGTGGGGAAAGGCAAGCTAGATTACCACATAATTAAACCCCCCACTGTTTAGATCATTAAAATGACCCTGATGTCCTTAACTATGAAGTTAAACCAACTGAACCTCTGACGGTCCTAAAGTAATCAATATCTACTTGTTTAATTTATGAAAAATGCTCCATCACTCACCTTTATAGTAAAACAAACAATAATCGGCCAACACAAACCACTTCCTTTTCCATAATCTCATGCCAGAGCTGTCCTGCAAGACCAAGAGAGTATTATTTTGGCTTGTTTAAAACTACGAACATGAAGTGAGATTACAGGCTCGTCTATGGCTGTCTGAGTGTACCTCCTGTGCAATTGAACTTTACTGGATTTTGGTATTCTGTCTTATCAGAAGAACTCCAGCTGTGAATAAGTGTTAAGTCCAGTTGCTATTAGAGTGCACGGCTGTACTCTTAAATGAAATGATTCAATTTTAGGTTTTTTCTTATGAATAACCAGTTGCAATATAATGAGGTTCCACACATTTACAGCACTACAACTTATTCTGTTTTTGTTTTTGTTTTGTATCCCCGCAAGAAAACCATAAGATAAATTACAACAGCTCAGTTTTATAATTAACACACATCCTTCCCTTAGAGCAGAGGTCTATATGAGTAGCACATTTTGTCATAACAATCTACATAAACAACTTGGTTTTACTGCTAGAACATAAATGATGCAAGACAATATTGACTATATGCATGTCACACTGCCACAGTCATCAATATATTATTACTGTTCCTTCAGAACCTCCCCATTCTGTTTTCTCAATTCTTTCAGCAGAGACAAAACTGTTTCATTTACATGTAAGCCTTTAAGGTTTTACTATTGGCTTTGGTGTCAAAGTAATTGTTGGAAGGGATCAAACTGTTAATTGCCCCCGAGGGGCTATTGATAATCCTGTAGCAGGATTATCAATAGCAGTTCACCTCTGGGGGTCTGGATCAGCATTCAGTTATGGTCAAACATGAAGGAAATGGTTTTGGTGAGTTTTAGTCCACACCAAAAACAAACACAATTCACCACAGCTACCAGCAGATGGCTGAATGGCTGTGAGTGCTCAGGACAGAATTGAGGCATGCTCACTGAGCTGTGAGGGGGAATGAAACACTTACAGGACAAGGTTTTGATGGAGCGCTGAAAGTTACCTTGTGGATCCTGTAAAGTGCGTAAATTGGGAGACTGTGAAGGAACAACGTACCATGGATCCAGTAAGAATCCACGTTCTTGTAACAGGTTTAAACATTCATACCTGTTTGTAAAGCCAGCCTCTCACCACGACAGGCATGTTAGGGTTCCTCTTGATAGCATGGTCCCTCTTCCCAAAACTGTGAACCTTGCCACTTGACTTTGAGCCCTGAAGTTAAGAATGCAAACGAAATACAATTCATTCATTTAATCTGATCTTTTTTATTTATTCAGGTTAGCTCTCTGGGATTCGGCTATCTGAAAGAATAGCATGGTTATATAAAACAGAAGCATAGCCTATTGCATAGCAACCCTACAATCCCTGGGGTCAAGGGTCAGCCCAGTGAATGCAGTAATGAGCTGTGGATTGAGACCTGAAGTGTTCAGAAGGAATTGTGTCATTAATTTGAGAATGAGTTACATTATCTTGATCGCCAGTTACTGGTGTGATGGACATTTCAATGTTTTTTTTTTCTTTACACATCTCTAACTAGTACCACAATATTTGCACCATTGCTTTCACTAATGACATTTTAGAAATATATTAAATTCTAAGTTTACTGTTAGGAGTGTTTAATCATGACAGCCCTTTACACAACGCAGCCAGGAAAGTTATATATTAATTGCAAGAACTGAAATTAATGAAGCATGAAAATTCTTGGAGATCAGTAAATGTGTTGTCAGGATAAAAATGCATTTCAAAACAATAAAAAATCCCAGTTAACGCATTAATAACACAGGGTACCTGTACTGGTAATATGCAAATCTATGGTTATATTTAAAAAAAAAAAAAAAAAAAATAAGAACAGTAGTCTTGTTTAGCAGGATAGCAATTTCTAGGGCAATGCTCCCAGCACACTGAAAGCTGGGCAGCAATTTATTCACAGAAACTAATTATATTACATTTTTAATTTATACAAATATTTTTTTTTACTGAAATCAGTTGCAACAGAGCCCAGTACCACTGAGATTTCATGATGCATTAATCTCTCCTAACCCCATTGACATCTATTACAAATCCACAGTAAGAGGTTGCATTTAAAATAGAATTGGACACGTTCTGTTACCCAGGGTACGGCTAAGTCAATACCAGTGTACTGCTGCTGTACTAGAATACAGGCCTGAATTACTTGCAAATTGCCCCCTCCATAGTGAATGTATTACATAGACAATTTGCCCACAGCGGAAAATCGTGTCTATAGTCTGCTATGAAGAGCTACATTTTACTAAAGTAGTACTTATTAGTATGACTGTGTTGTAAAGGTAGCACGAAAATAAGACCAGGGTATTTACTGTAGGTCATTTAGCAGAACCATATAAAGCGCAGTGTTTTATCATATAAAGACAGAAATAGAACCACATAATATATGCCATTTTTCCTTCCCTTTCCTAATTTTTCAACATACTGTAAATTGCAAGTGACTTAACAATATTCAATTTTTACACAATTTCTCTATACCAAATTAAAATAGGACAGCAACTAATTTAACATGACTAATGTACCATCATCTTTTCTATCTATTAATGCTTAATCAAAGTCATAGGACCCCTGCTGGTTGTTTAATAGATGGCCAGCCCCAGTGCACTTTATTCATTCTTGAAACGCTTACACAATGCAGGCACTATACTGTAAGCAGTGCGGCAGCGTCTCAACACAGAAGTTCAAAAGTATAAGAGGAGGAGGTTATGAGACTCCCAGTGAGACAAGGAATCAACGTGGCAGGTTTCCAAATCTCCCTGACTCGCACCTGGGAAATCACTCTGGTTAGTGGCAAGATGCAAAAGCTAGAAATTGATTTAGATTTACAGAGCGCAGGGCTGGCTAGATATCAAGGGTGATGGAGGGCACTGGCAGGTTACTGATGGTCAAAAGAGGGCAGGGAAGGGGACTATACTAAATTAATATTAAGGGCAGGTAACAATCATATGTCAAAAATCACCACCCATGCTGCAGAGTTGGCTGCTGCTCAAGAATATGAATTAGAGTGCTTGGCTGAGGCTACTTCAGCCCTGACATGGGTAGAATTTGCTGTGACAAATCAAGTGCTATCTGGAATTTCTTTCCTTTTCTTGTAGTGGAAGGACAGGAGACAAATAGTCACAATGACAATTTTAGAAAACATCCATTACAGCTGGTATTCTCTGTAATTCGCTGTGTGACTGCCATACAAAAAAAAAAAAAAAAAACTATTTACTATTTTAAGATAGCGGGTTGTGAGAGACAGCAGGGAGGGGGTTAAAACCTCCCTGCAAGAGAAACATGTGAGAATGCACCTTTTGGTTTATTGTTTTATTGTTTCATTTAGTTTTGTTAATTGTTTTATTGTTTAGTTTAATTGTTTAATTGTTTTATTATTAATTATCATCCGCACCTGGGCGTTATTGGGGAATTAGACCCAGGTGCGGGGTTTAAAAGGAGAGCAGGCAGTCTGCTCAAGGCTGCTGAGTAGAAGGAGGCAGAAGAGGTGCTCTGTCTCAGAGTAGCCAGAGAAGGAAGAAAAGTAAGTGCGGTGTCAAACCAGTGTTTTTGTAAGGACGGGAAAACAGCTTAGCTGTCCCGTGTTAGGCAGTGGGTTCCTGAAAATTGAGTTAGTGCTCCAAGAGGAGTTAGGTGTTTATTTTGATTTTGTATTTGTTTTATTTTGTGTTCATTAAAAAAATAGCGCAACCGCGCAAGAAAATCCATTTCAGTGTCCTGGGTCGTATTTTTAAAGGGGCAACGAACCCGAGTGGGTGAGTTCGTTTTACACTATCTATTTAGTTACCATGATTGAATAGGTTAAAACACTGTTGTTTGTGTGAAATAAAAGCCATTGAGGAAGATGAACAGATTTATAGTAAAAGGCTTCCACAACTAAGCAAGTACGTTGAAGTCAAGATAGAAGGTTCGCATCCAGAACAACTTGCCCTTCAGTAAAGATAAGCTACACTACCGTCTTGCATAACTTTGGTCTGTAAAAAAAAAAAAAAAAAAAGGTGCCAATTGCAGGCAGCCATCTGCAAACAAGGTGCTGCAATAGGATTACATGTTATCCATATGATAGACAGAAGCAAAAACTAGAAGGAAAGAAGAGATTTAAAAAAAAACAGCCGTCATCTGTCACAGCTTATCAAGAAGCAGGATAAGGAGGAGATGGAGATGTCTTCAACAATTTACAAATTCCCTTTTTATGTTGTACTTTTTAATTGTAGCAATTGTCACTTATGCATAGTATACTGCACATTACAATATAACTATTGTGAGTCATTCAAGATACGGTTAATATTATTAAACTGTAGTTGTACTGCATCTCAATGAGCTACAATTTGAAAGTAATAAATCAGTAGGTGAAAGACACATTCATTTAATTAATGCATGGATTTACCAAACCATATGTACCATACCAGAAACTATTTAATTATTTGACTTTTTTTACCTTTTACTATTAGGCAGCAATACAACATATAGTTCTATGGGGAGAAATCTACTGGGCTAAGGAATGCAGAATAGTTGCCTATATCCTGTTACTTTATTTACACACTGTTAAAACAATATATGGTTGTGATATGCTGTAATATAAAGGGATTACATGGAACTTAAACAATATATACACACAATGTATATGAGGTGCTGCAAAACCACTGCAGTGAGCTACAGCTGGCAATTTGCTGGCTTTTTTAATGGGCCGTCTTGCAGTCCCCACTGCAGTAGATTCATACGGACAATTATCTGCAGCTTTTCCTTTGGAGTTTCTAGCACGGACTGAACTCAACCTACCATAACAGTGCTGGGTTGTTAATCTAGAATGAGTAATTTTGGTCAGCATAAAATATATTAAATTGCTAAATGCCACAAAACAGAAATACCTAGGACAGACAAGCAAGCTGTAAAACTGCACAGCACACTGAATACATTGCCCTGTGCTACTAACAATTAGTACTATGAATGATTTTTCTCACCTTTGACCCCAGTGGAGCATCCACAGTAGATGAAGTGACAGCAGTGGACGTCTCGCTGACCATACTGGAAGGCCTTTGATTTGTCTGTTGCTTGGACATGCGGAAATTTGGCCTAAAGAAACAGAAATAAAAGGACATGGTAACTCAAGTAATGTATTCCTCATTAATGACACAATCCTACCCACACGCCTCTTAATATGTATCCTAAAGCATCTAAATGCAGGCTCAATCTGTGGCAGTGTGGTGTATTTTATTACATTACCACCGAAAACCATTTTTGCAGACTACTTTATTCTCTGTTTATGTTACTCAATAATACAGGATTTATCTGCCTGGGGCGTTTAAATTAAATGTTTTATTGTTAGATGTATAAGAAATGTCTCCTTCATATTAAATTACACCCATAGCTGTGCAATGGAGAAATCTGTTTTGAAAGTGTGAGTCACAGTATCGGTAGTAAAAGTCATGAGTAGAAGCAGTGTTTAAAAGGTTGTGACCTCGCATAAATCAACGTTGACATTGAATCTTACACAAACACTGTATTTGACTACAATGTTATCACTGACCGACTGGTGGTCATCCCTGTGTTCCAATATTTTTTTTCTCATAAAAATATGAGTGACATTTTAAGAATTAGAATTAGAATAAGTGGTGCTGTGGGTTAATTGACTAGCCTTTTCTTTCTGGATATCGTATATTCTAAAATGGCTACAACTTTGCCCTCATTGGACTGCAGCAATAAACTCAAATTCAAACTGAAACATAAAAAACACTTTTGCTTTAGAAATGAAGCACACATTTATTGTACATTTTAAAATAACACAGAGTTTTGAATACACTCCTATACTACCCTACCATAAAGAATACCGTAACATAAATATACTGCATACCTTAACGTGAAGAAATTGTGGTAGAACATGTGTTATAAATGACAAATTATGGTACTAATGTATTTGAATTATGGGTAACACTTTAGTTTAGGGATCCTTATGATTAAACAATAGCAAAAAAAAAAATGGCAAAAGTCTTATTTCTAATCATATTCTATAACTGTGTTAATAGCACAAGTAATAACATGTTTATAACCACTTATAAAGGCTACCTAAACTAAAGTGTTACCGAATTATGATCTGATTTTTTAAAGTTCATACAAAACATCATTATAAAACTATATCTGCGAGAAAAAAAGCCTTGTTGGAGGGGATACTGCAACCAGAACATCTTGACCTTGGCTGGGACCACTGAATACCAGACAGAAGACGTATTCCAATCTCTGTTCAGTGCCTCTGCAGCTCTGATGGAAATAATCAAAGCACAAACTTAGCCCTGGCACTGCACCGTGGGTCATTTCCCAAGAGTAAGAAAGAGTACAAAACTTGAAATACCATTAAAGCTGAGATACAAGGAAAATGTCCCTACACTGCTTGTGTATTATTATTGGTGTCAAATTAGCTGCTGTAAGCACTGAACCTTAAATGAAACAAGTATTAACCTAACTACAATAGTTTCTCATTTCTAGCTTTAAAACTTGTTATTTACTGTCTTCCTCTTCTGTGAAAAAACACCTGGTGGTTTAAAACTAAATTTGTCTTCTACAAAACCAGTTGTAAGCCAACTGAGAGAGTTGTCATTTTTGCCATTTGAGCTCTTAGGATTCCCATTAATCAAAACAGAACATTTGACAGTCCCTAACAACCACGTTTCATGCCAGCCTTGGGGGTGGGGCGGGGGGTGCACTGACCAGGTGTACCACCTCACCCCCTTCCTGTTTAATGAGGGGCCATGGAACAGCTCCACAGACCTACAGTCTGGGAGGATTGGAATTCAGCTGCAGAGCTGCCAGCCTCAGTGGAGAACCTCGTAAAGTTGTTTTTTTGACTGCAGTTTCCAAGTGGGCGCCCTGGCCACAGTAACAAACATTTACTTGTCTGGGAAAGGTGAAATGAAATGATCACGAGGGCGGGTCAAAATGCCATGGAGTTGCTTAGCTTTTGAGTTCTCAAACTAGCTGATTTAGCAGTTATGCAAAGCCCCAAAGCACTGATAGATTGTAGCAATGAGGACAAACTTAGATTTGATGGAAGGAAGAAAAATGCGATGTGATGCAGTACAAGATTTGAAAAGTAAATGGGGGAAGGAATGACAGATTGTGATCATGATGAAGTTTGTACTCTAATAAGATGTCAAAGGCCAGTACAGAAAGCCATCGGATATACATTCTCATTAATAATTTCCCTGCCATGCATTTGAACAGCAAAACTGGCCAGAGACCCAGAACTGGATTGTTCATTAAGTACCATGCATATGGATGTGATGTTGCCTATTTATTCTTTAAAAGAAATCCAAGAATAAAGCTTGCATTAACTGGAAGTCCTCACTGCTGATCCCTTTTAAATCATTTTAACACTGGAGTCACAATCCTGTAATATCATGCACACACCTTATTCTTAGTTTTAGATACTTCAGCATGAACAAACATTACAGCATTCATGCCAAGCAGCCTGTTATTTTAGTAATAGATTAAATATGCCACTTTCTAGAAATAAATTGTCATGGAGTACAAAACCTTAAAACTGCATATTAACACATACTTTCAATAAGACCTATGACTGACTGCCCTTCACAATCTAACTGCTGGCCAGGAGACCTTCATTTTCAAATTCAACATTAGGACACGGACAATTACATTCTTGTTCATGAAAACGCTTCAGAATAGAAAATATACAAAGCTTCACATTTTTGTGACTCACAGTTTACATTCTTTTACCACCCACAAGCGTGAACATTGAATATCCAGACCTTGGAAAATTCTATTTTTTTTCTCCACTCTTGCACCATGGAAAGCGACAACGGATCCTTTCAATGATAAATGAAAAGGTGTTTCAAATGTAATTAGGACCTCAACGGAAACAGATAGTGTTCCTTAAACAGAGTGCACCCAGTTCTCGGATTAACAGCTCAGCTCTTTCATACCTTCAGCAGATCTTGTTAATGGATGTGTGAGCTTCAGGTTCATACCCTTGTGAGGATAAAACAGAGCTTGACTAAGCAAGGCTAGCAGAGTTTAACATCATGTGCATTCTTGATTTGTATTGCCCTGAGACTTCACACTTCCACTCATTCTCTATTTACCTGCCAGACACATACGAAAAAATACATGACAGAAAACATCAAAAAGCTGGTATGTATTCTTTCTTAGTATCTTTCTTCCACACTTTCAATTTTCCACCAACACTTTAGGTGACTGGGAAAAACAAGCACACGTACATTTATCTGCACTGGGTTATCTGTAACTGATTCTGAGAGGCTCAGAAACAACTCCAGCCAAATATATAACAGGCACAACAAAGCCAGCCAATATCTCTAGTGTACAGGACAAGCTTAACACAACACAAGCACAGTGGTGGATGCACAGTTTATTTTGCAAAGTGTATATTGCTAAAGGACAAGAGGGCAATGGATCAATTCACTACATAAAGGCCATGTATTATGGATTCTTCACTTTCAATCTAATTTAACCATGTTAGAAGTGGATCAGTAGCTAACTGTGAATACTGTGGAACGTGGCTGTAGAGGTGGATATGTCATATGACCACAGTCAAATGGTGGGGGAAAAATACTTGTATACACACCAATGTGAGGAGACTACCTCTAGGTTACTTTCAGTTTTCCTTTAAAAATCTTGCATGGATTTGGAAGCCAGCTTTAGAGTTAAAGATGTAAAAAAAATTGTAAGCCATTCACGAACTATCATTCCAGTTTCATCCCTAAACAATTGTGATTACACCATCACCATGACCTGGCACTGATTCACTGAGACGCCAGTGGTTTTCTGAAAATAATCCCCGGACTGATTCAGCAGATGGCTCCTCTCTAGCAATGTATGTATATTATTTCTCAGAGGACCAGGACATGAAGTAATTTAGCAGCTAGGTACGGGACTGGAATACCAGGCACTGTGTCAACTGGGGCTACACCTGGGAGGCAAGAAACCTTTGAAACGAAGTGTAAAAATTCTTAATTAAGCCGACACCACTGGTAACTTATACAGACTATGTACTCCTGCATGGTGCATGCTTTCTTTATAGACACTTTCAGGCTGTAGTGTATCATGAGGAAAGTAATTGTGTCATGTATATTTTGTCAGTGGCCAATAAAAGGACCAGTGTTAACTGTAAAATGGAGATATGACGTCTCACAGTACGCACTTTAGTTGAGGGGCTGTGTGTGATAATGTGCTGCAGCGTGCAAGCTTTCTCTGTGGGAACATATAATAGCTAATTAATAAAACTGCTGTCTGTTTCTTCCATGTATACAATATTGCACTCTGTGGAAAGCAGAATTTCCAGTAAGTGTCACAAAACACTGCTAGCTTTGCACTATGATATCCTTCTCTTCACAGAGAAAAATATTACAGTAAAATGATCACCCTTATCATTATTGTGAGCCAAGCTGGTGCAAGCAGATAAATGCCACATGAATCTTATAACTGTTAGTCATTTGTATTGCCAAAGGAATGTGATCGCAGTTGATGAATGGCACACATAATGACTTGAAATTCTGCAAGAGACAGTTCAACTAACTGAGGGGTTACAATTACTGTGCTTTTGTCAGAATTATGCAAGGCCCAGCTGTCACTGATTAAACCATTGGGCATCTTACCCTGACATACTGGAGAATGAATGCGCCAAAGACGACACAACAGGAATGAGAATGAATCGAAATTGCATCTCTCAGACGACAGAAAGTAAAGTAAATCTGTTGGCCATTTAGAAGGCAAACAAACCAATAGTTCTGAGCCATGTACCAGGAGACAACCAAAATATCAGTCATAGTACCATTAACTCCAAAGTGTTTTGAATTTTGAGTCAGAATCTAGATTGATGGCCTCTGCACTCAAGTGGGTTTGGGAGGAAAGTGTCAGGCAACACTTCATCTCATTGTATTTCAGTGACCACTACTGGACAGGAGCCCAGTGAGACCAAACAGAGAGTAGCCAGGCCTGTCCTCCTCTCCTTGGTAACACTGCTTAGGTTGAAGAGATTGGCTTGACAGTATTGCTTGGTCATTTGGTGGGATGTAGGGGTGGCATTTCAATTGGCAATTTCATAATGGGTAGAGAAACAGAGGTAAAAATCATAAATAGTTTATACAAAAAAGAAGTTAAAAATCAATGAAAAAATACAGTATATACCCATACTGGCCAGTATTTGAAAGCATATTGTTTTTTGTCTTATGTAATCGGACACCATTACAAAAGACATTCTGTATTTCAAACATGATAATTTGACCTCATCTTGGATCTAAATATGCATAAGTAAACCTACCATGTTCAAAACTAACAACTGCAATATACATAAAAAAACAACAACATTGTGACTACATTACAGAATCAAATAATGATATTTATGACGTCCTAAAACATATTTAGGATGGCAATTTGATTTACAATACATATACGGGTACTACATATACAATATGGCTTTTTCTTTCACAGAATATCATGGCAACGTACCAAAAGAGCAGCCTTTGTGAGATGCTAAACTGGAGACATACTTTCCTATGTTACGTCTCTATGCCCCTAGTGTTTGGATTCTAAACTGCTGCTACCATAGTAACGGTAAGCAATGAGAGACTGCAGACAGCTATCTGGGGCTGATGGACTAATTGAACTTTTTTTTTTTTTTTTTTTTTTTTTTTTTACTGTGCTCATCAGTTACTGCAGCTGTTAAAGACAAGTGCAATTCAGCACAAGGGGCGAAATAAAAAGAGCAGTCAATCAGATACAAAAATAGTGCAGATTGCAGCAATGAGAAACATTACACCGCTGCTAAGTCTCAACACTTATTAAGAACGGCTACCTATGTTCCTACAAACCGCAAAACTTTAAACCGTTAATAACACACCCACCTATCTGTAACGATCCAGGATAAGGTTCCACATGCACAGCACAGCTGTGACTGTGCTAACACCATTAAGGAATATTGAATGCGTTCCCACTTGTCTTGGGACCTCCGTAACCTCAAAGCAGGCGTTCCTGCTTCAAATACTTGTTATTTCAACTACCTTTTAGTGGTAGGTGTTTTAGTCTTGTTTGACAGCTGCTTCAGCGCAATTGCTTCAGCAGGGACGTCAAAGTTACAATCAAGGTACAGATACAGATGGTACAAAATTCACAAAAAGCTATAAATAATCCTTCACACTTGATATCAGACAAATGGCAAGTTCAGAATTTTTTGTAGTGATGGGTCTATACTAATTTATAGTGGTCTGATATTAATGACAAACCGATTCATATGCCCCATGCTGCGCATGTGAACCAAAAAAAAATAAAATAAAATTGTTCTCAAAAATATGTAGATAGCTATTATCAGACAATGTAAAAACATTATATAAACTGTCCCATATTTAGGAAGTTTGTTCTATAAACACTGTATATAAATCATAAAAAAAAAATACTTATTGAACTGAGTAAACAGATCAGATTTGTACAGCACTGTAAATTCTAATAGAACCTTACTTAAACAGACTACACATTGTGGGGCGTCTATGATTCTGTCACATCTATTGACACATTGATTCCTGAACACCCTGTTGACTAGGGATCGAAGGATAGCTCTGTTGGGATTGATGTTATTGATGCTTTCGTTGTGTGCTGTGCCTTCCTAAAAATAGCAGCTGCTGGTGATTTATTCTGGATGTTTGGAGTCAGCAGAGAGTGACACACCAACAAGTGCCCCCAGAGTAATGTGCACACTGCTGCGACTCCAGCAACCACCTCCGTATCCGTATCCAGACAGCACTGCGGAGGTTGCAGCTTGGAGGATTCTAACCCCGCAATTGCACTATTTTCATCTCTGGAGACAAAGTAGTTTCCAAGTTTTTCCACATTTTACCTTGATGGATAATTCTTTTACAGCACTTATCGAATGTGAATAATAATAAATTATGATTATGATTATTATTATGGATATTATCATAATGGTGAGGCATTATTCCTATAGCTGATTGGAAACTAGTGAATACAAATGTGTGCTTTGTGTAAATAAAGAACTCCAGTTTAGGGGAGCTATGTAACATGATGTCTGTATTCTAGCAACATGATCAATTATAATTAGAACGTTTTATATCTGTAACACTAACAAGTAATGAAATTATATGATAAAAAACAAGGGTCAGTACACAGTATGTTTATATTAATAATTGGGTTCTGAAGTTGAAGACTTTAAAACCAATATCAACAATCCATAAATTCGAAAGAGCCTGTCCTTTACACTGCCTCTCTCCCGAGGAGTTGGGAGCGAGTGCTACTTTCTAATTGAAGGACTTTTATTGAAGACAGACATGATCCCCAAGATGAACTGTGTTTATATCTTCTAAATAATCATCAGCAAGGGGTGCTATGTGATATTGCATAATACAGGGGGACTAAATGTACCAAGTACCACATGGAATGCCAAACGAGTCAACATTATAAAACTCAGGACGCTGAAGCAAATTCAAAACAATATTGACAATAATCAGGCCTGCTTTTGTTAAGACCTTTTAAGGTTGCGTGTACAGTAGGGCAATGAATTACCCACTCACATGTTATTGTGGTAATCGTGTGTTTTGGATAATCCAGGCATTGCATATGCTTTAACTGTACTGCAAGGATACATGAAATCTGTTCGGATCATCTGGTTTCTTTTGTAGTTGTATTCCAAAATGGCGCAAAACAGTTAAAAACATAAATTAATAAAAAAAATGCCCTGTAAAATGTTATCAGTATAACAAACTATGTGAAAACAGCATTGCTTAATCTCGTATAAAAACGGGAGAGTTTGTTCTCGCTGCCTGTAACTCGGCACTGTTAACCTCCTCCTAATATGCCTGCTTGACAGAGCGGCAAGCAGGTTTCAAATGGGAGGAAGCCTGTGAACCTGAACCTTACGTTACCTTTGATATATGTAAACTGGACAAGTCATCAGTTGGGCAAGTCTCTTTAACCAGGGCTGTAAACATGCTACACATACAGAAACCGAACAGAAAAGAAAATGTATGATATTCAAGTAGTCTTTATATATATATATATTCTGACTTGCTGACATTAAGATTAATCTGAGGAATAATACATTAGATACTTTAGAATAGAGAATTACTCCCTGGTTACAATTGTTTAAATTAACTGAAAAAAGGTACTTAATTAAAAAGCACAGTGCCTCTGTTTAATACTGCAATTCTGTTAAATGTTTCTCTCAGAGGAAACCAACCTTCAAGGAACCGTATGCAATCATAAAAGGGTAATTTGCTTTTTTTTTCTGGAAAATACATTATATTAAAAACGTTTATGGAAATAAGGTATAACACCTCCTAGATTATCCTGTAAGATTTCCTTGCAAATGTAATGATTGAAAACTGTATAAATGTGCATATAAAATCAGGGAATTGTGTTATTACCTTTAAAAAAAAAAAAAAATTCTTTCCCCATGACAAATTGTTCAGAAACTAAAAGGTAACTTGCTTCAAAATAAGGCCCATGCAATATAAAAGTTGTTATTTTATTTTAAAGCTGCATAATGTACAGGCAATCCACAAGAATCAAGCACATATTGCCATCATCCACCCTCAAATATGATCTGTACCTTTCAACATAGGACATTTACAAGCACCAGAATTAATTGCTTAACTCCATTAATTGTGCTGCAGTCATAACTTCTTCAGAATAAATGATAGACATTGACATTCCTCCAAGTAAAGTAATGTACCGGTAATTTAACAGCTGTGCAATAAATTATGGATTTAATAAGAAAACCCTGATGCCCATTTTATTAAAACTGCATTGCCAAGCCTTTTATTTTAATTAATGGAAACATTTCTCACTTATTGTATCAAGCCAGGAATCAACAAGTTGTCTACAACGTTTAGTAACTGTTAAGAACTAGCTGACTAACATGATAACAACATTGTTTATATACAACAGCCTATTTATAAATTAATAATAAATGCTCCCTAAAACTGTTCGACAAATATCAGATCCCTCCTGACATTAACAACTCCTTGTCAGAATGGTGTGAAACCGGCATAAAGGCACTTTTTTATTAGTTTATAAATCTATATATAAACTAGACTATTGAACAACACAACATGATAGTTGTTGAGGTCTCTTGAAAGTGACCACAAAGGGGATTTCAAACTACTGCCCTCTGTGTAAAGTAAATTGTAATACAATCTAATTACATTGCATTAACTAAAATAAGTCACTAATAAGATGGAAAATGACTTACTGTTCTTGAAGGATAAAGCCTGAGTTTTCTGGAGAGATCTGTCCAGTTACTGGATGTCTAAATGTGACTGTTCTCTGGTTATGGCTAAAGGGGAAAAAAGGATAAGAGATCATTAGTTAATATGAATGCATTGCATGTTTCTCTTTTAGCCTGTTTCCCTGCCAATGTGAATTCTGCATGTATATACTACAGTAGGTCTGAAGGCCTCTCACCACTCTCACAGGTGTGTTGAATCTCCTAGTGTCCTGCAGCCCTGGTCTGTAGCTGTGCCAGCACTATTCATGCATTATACTGCACAAGCTGCACTGCTCAGCAGAAATGCACGCAAGCAAGCCAGAGGGATTCACTGATTTGAATCATACCGGGTAACTTACCGCTTTTAACTTTGGCATTTGCAGGTTTTATTATCTTTAGGATATCCAAAACTAAAACACTCCAAAACAAAAAATCTTCCAAGGTAACTTTCATGTACAACAGTGACATTCAGTGACAGAGGTGAGTACTTTGGATAGCACCAAGATCACATGCACCACATTATCACAAAATAATACACATTCATTCTATAAGACAAGCTGGTTTTATACTGCAAGGCTCTTTATGTCCAAAATCGTTTTTAATAACATTTTACCAAATAAACTGGGTATTATTATGTTGCATTGAAAAACAGTTGAAAGATATCTTGTTGAATAAATGTGAACTTAATTGCACTGCTTCCCATTTTGAAACCTACATTCAAACCCAACTGAACAGCTGGACGAATCTCGCTGTTCAAAGTATGCTGCGTTGCTACGGAAATGCTGAGCTTCTTAATATAAGGAAAGGAGTTGCACAAATTCAACTAATTTTATACACATTTTATTTTCCATACATATATTTACTTTACAAACAAAACACAACATTAATATGCATGGGGTGTTGTGTTTAAATATCCTCAGCACTCCATGACATTGAACATTCGCAATTAGCAGTCAGTTAAGTTGGTGATTAAATGGATATCGCAAATTAGCTACATTGTTTGGCACGCTAACAGAAGAGGGTATTTAAAGGTAAGAATTGAGGGTGAAGTTGACTCCACACCTTGGTCTAGGATGGGGGTAAAGAAACATGTCCAGGTAAAGGTTAAACATGTAACTCAGGGTAAAGCCACAGTCCACCATGCTCCAAATGAATGGGCTGTAAAAATCCCACACAAATATACTTTTTTGCTAGGAAAAAGATTTGTGACAGGATTTTTGTCACACTCAATACATCCTTCAGTATAATGCTAAGCTATGATCCTGTAGGCAATGCAAAGGCAACACTAAAGGGTACTGAATCCTTTTCAGGAAGGTTCAATACTCATATCCGTGACTACAGCACTACAGTAATAACTTACTAAAGAATCAGAGTTCAGTTTAATCGCTATCTTTTACCTTTAAGTGGTCAAGCCTCTTACATTTTCAATACAAAGCCAATAAAATAAATGCATTTTAAGACGCAAAAGGCAAACTTCATATATGATTTTACCCATTTTAATAACCGATTTATTTATTTTTTATTAAAATGTTCCTTCTGGATACACAACTGAAATGACTCATTTACAGTCTTCAGTGCTTTCAGAAATTCACCAGTGCTATAGTGCTTTTTTAGAATGTAGACAGCTGGGAAGTCTACTGAATAAAACCATGCATACAGTAGCACTACTCATCAGCACTGTAGACATACTTAAAATCAGAGACAGTGCAAGTCCAATGCACAAGCTGCAATGGTCCCCAGGTGCATCAGCATTACACTTCTTTTAAAACAGTAAACCACTTTGTGGTTTCCTCAAGCTTAGCTTTAAGTTTTTTTTAGTTTTTTTTTGGAAGGTGTTGCGTTTCTTTTTATACCTGTTCTGTGCATTCGTTTTTACCAGGTGAGATGCCAGTCAGTTCCGAAGGTTTAGGGTTCCCTTTTCCAACACAAATTCCAATAAAAACCACATGTGATCACTTATCACTGGCGCTCTCATGTGCCTTTTATGCAAATGTACGTCTGCTAGGATTCGGTTCACTGGGTTAGAAGACAGTTCCTTTCAAAACTCCCCTACATGTTGTCTTTCAGGCACCCATCAGGGATCTGAATACTAAGTTTAAAAAGTGTCCAAGTATAAAAAAAAACACATGCTCCCAAAGAAACACAAAAACCCTTTTACAGAACTTAGAATTTCTGCCACTATTTCATCTTTTTTCATAAAAAATATATAGTCTGATGTTGGAGAAACATGCAGTTTAAGAAATGACCTTCGAAAGCTTAAACAATCGCCTTCCTTCCTTCCTTTAAACTTTATTGTTCCTGATTGGAATATCAAAAAGGATTAAGGGGCGATATCATAAGGTTAAGTCTATTGTGACAGGGTAGCATCATGGGCCCAGATGTTATTCGACAGGCAAAGAGACTCAGAGACCAGGAAACTGCAGTTAAAGCGCTTCTGCGCAGTTTAATAAACAAAAGGAAAACAAAAACTTGAACAAAACACTGCTCACAGAGCAAAAATAAAACAGTTAAACAAAAACAAAACGTTCACAATAAAACAATTACAAAATAACTGGCGCAAGGGCTAAAACAAAAGGTTTAAACAAAATACAAACATGTAGGCTGAGCATTAGCTTTCACTACAGTTCTTCTTTTTCAAAAATAAACACAGCACAAACAACCACTCACCCAAAACACCTCCACCAAACAAAGGATTTTCCCCTTTTTTATACCATGTGGCTGGAGCCTAATTATCAGTTACTCAATTAGCTCCAGCCACATTCTCACATGTATTTTGGCAGGGATAGGAAATTAACCCCATCCCTGCCAACCACCACCAAATCACCACACAACAATAATATTATTATTTACAGGCAGGGCCCTGCCTTGCCACATCTATATTAACCCCAACATTGTATTGTCTTGTTGATTCTGTTATAACCTGTGCTTAGGGAAAATGGAAGGGCCCTTCCTGGCAGTTACTGTGCAAAACTGTTGAAATTTGCTATTTGTCCACTAATTTGTTGTCATAATAGGCCACCACCTGTACTGAGAATCCTTACAACCATTATTTTAGAAAGAGGCAGCTCAAAGGATCATGACAAACATTGTGCAGCTGCGGCTAATTTATGCATGACGTCACACCAGGAGAAACTCGCCATCCTGCCCGCTGCTTTCCTCAACAAAACACAACACACCCAGAGGACAGATACCATGGTAAATAGGTGTGCAATATAGCGTTGCTCCAACACAGCAGGACTATTGGTATCTCTCCACGAGTTTCCTAAAGAGCCGGTACGATGCCGGCAATGTGTGAGGTTCGTGAGGAGGACCAGGGATTGGGATGCTAAGCCCAACAGCAGCTGCATCTGCAGCACCCACTTTACCGAAGACGGCTTTATTAATTTAATGATGTTCAAGATGAGCGTAACACTTTAGCTTGTAAATACACCACAATGCCTCTGCAACAGAGACATGATATACAGTACTCAGTAATAAACTCTACTACAGGATAGTAGGACAGCTTGAAACGTTGGTGGGAACAATCAGCGGTCTATCCTCCAGCATAACCGAGTAAAACACAGCCTGCCGACTGCAACAGCAACTGGCACTACCTGATAGCACAGCACAAGGACTGCATTACTTTTCATCCCACAGCTTTACAGACCCGAGAGTGCCAAACAAATACACTGGCATCAATTCAAGACTCCAGCATCTGTGTAGTCTAGGATTCTTTCCCATTGTGATAGTAACCCAATCCACTGTTTCAGTGGACTGAATTTAAACCTTGTTCAGGAAATGCTATGTACTTGCCAGGCTGGAGGTAATGCATGATTTCACAGCTATTCCTGTTCTGTGAATGTGGTTAGAAATGTCTGATATCCTACCAACAAACCGTTCCCTCATTTCTGAATCCTGCTTTCTGATGTTGACAGAATTTATTTTACAAACACCAGTGAAAGGCAATTTAGTTGGTTTACTAGTTTCTGTTTTTAACTGCATTATTTCTCTGTGAGTTTTAATAACTAAAGCCATAAATTATTATATTCAAGCACTAATTATGGCCTGTGGGTAACAAAGATATATTTAATATCTTGAGATGTAGAAACTCATTTTAAAACACAGCACCACACTGGTGAAATAATTAATATTCCCTTTCAACTTTAATAAAATAATGTGTTTCTGTCTTTGGCTAACCGATAAATCAATCCAGATTTGGACTTCAGCCACTACACGCATGGATACTACGTTTGTTCACAGATTTATATAAAATGAATTGGTATTGATTTAATTTCAAACATTTTCATCCTAGTAAAGTAATCTGTGTTTGTAATACCATACTGTATGACAAGGGCAATAGCAAGAAACAAAGAGAAATTCTGGAGAAATTCTGCAATTCTGATACTAAAATGAGTGAGTCTATATATAGTTTGATCCTGAAATACACACACACACACACACACACACACACACACATAGGTTGGACAGTTCATGAAGCTGCAGTAGTATCAAAAGTATGAATGGCAGGCAGTAACATTCCAGAATGCATTTGTGGCACCACGTATACCCACCTATTGTAACTGTGTATTTTGCTAAATTTCCTTGATTAAAAATTGCTATTCTGAACCAACCATCTCCAGTCAATGAGCTTCAGCTGCAGTAAAATATACAATTTACCCAGCATTCCCTGTGCGCCAACAAGAAAGTGCTTGCTCTGCTTATCACAATTAATCTCCACTCCATAGTTTATATGTAGATTCACAATCCATTAAGACTGCAGAAACTGCCAACTGACAAGAAATAAATACATAAATAAAGCCTGGGAGAGCAGATTTTAAAGGTCTGCTGAGACCACAAGTACAGTATGCAACCAGCTCCAATACTCACAAACGTGTCGCTCCTCAAACTGCCACCTCATCTATGGTGCATCTATGAAGCCTACAGACCTTTCAGAATAGGAATACCATGCAATGCCCCTATAATGAGGCATTATTAATGTTTCATTGGTGCTCAATTAATAATACTTAATTTTGATCAAATAATTGTATTACATTGTTTTATACATCATCTTTGTTTTCTTGTTTTTTTATTGAATTATTTTTTTTTTTTAATGTATGTGACATTGCATTTTTAAAAATTAAAATGTATAATTACATCTACAAGGCATCTCAATGCCTCCACACACACACACACACACACACACACACCTGTAATCAAGTGTACGAGTGACACAACAAATAGAATTTGGCCGTGACCTGGAAATTTCACCTGTAGCAAAACAGCAAAAGGCGTGTCTTTTCTAGAATTTCAAATAAATCCTATTAACAAAACTACAACGTAATGCTGAAGGAAACCATTTGAACCCTGACCCTTTGCTACGAATGTCACAGCCACTCCCATTATTTTGCCATATAAAAGAAGTTTGACATTTACCCACGGTATGTAATTACAGAGTTCACTGAGGTACAGGTCCAAAAAAATATGTTTTCTGAAAGGTTATACTGGTAGGTTATAGATGGTATGGGTTGTGATCCAAACCATTAGCAAGTCCCTGTATCAAAGTTTCCAAACACAAGGCCATGACCCACAACACCCAAAGGCTAGGTTATATCAGGGTGTCTGAAATAAAGTACTGTTCTCTCTCTCTCTCTCTCTCTCTCTCTCTCTCTCTCTCTCTCTCTCTGAGAGAGAATATATTTCAGAAGGAAAACAACTCTTACTGTTTGGTTATGAAATATTTAGTGGTTTACCACATAGATTTATTTTTCACTGGCATATGCACATACCATTCAGGAGGGTAGTTTCTCGTAATTTAACCACCAAAATCACTACTTTCGACTCTCCTGCTGTAAACGGAGTTCTGTTGGAACGGTATTGTTTGTTTATTATCGCAAGGAGTTCTGGGAAGCCAGGCAAATTACTTCCAAATGGGATACAATTCCTTGAAATTGTTTACCAAAAAATATAGTATTTGTTCCAAGCTTTATTAACCACCTACTCCCAATACAAAATGGAAACTAAAAACATGAAAATATCAACCTACTACTGTATATAAAGCAAAAAAAAGGGTTTTGAACTCAGTAGTAACACCAATTAGATACCAGAGACCTCCCTACAACAGTACATACCCCGACTGTTGAACACTGAAGTGATAATTGAAGCATTTTTATTTATTTTTTCTTCTTAAAAAAAAAAAAAAAAAAGTATTTCAAACATTTAGCTACAGTATGCATCTGTAGTAAAATACAGGTGTCCTTCCAAATACAACGGAATAGCAATGTGGCTTTCTGGTGCTAAACAGCATTAACACTGTACAATAGACGAGTCTTGCTCACACTCAGATGTGCACATTCTTGTGCTCCATTGTTGTTTAACAAATGGCTGTTGCTTCACTTGTTATGGAATTTACTACCAAATGGAGAGCTATCACAAGAAAGGAAGTCTACGTATTTTAGACATTCAAAAAAGACCCACAGTAGCTGTACAGTAGTGCCAACACTCCCTATACAAAATATAAATTACTGCTTAATTCATTAATATAAATTTATTATTTATAGAAACGCCATTCTTTAGAACTACAGTAGCAAACACCTCAAGGGAATAATTCTCAGCAGCAACGTATTTTCTGCATCACAGTATAAAAGTGCAGTTTTTTAGGAATGGGAAGGAATCAACAGGTTAGACTACTTCATGAGGTAAAAGTTCAGCACAAAGGGATGTGACCAGTTTAGAGTTCCAATATTTCAACATTTTCTAAGAGTTCAACCGCTGTCAAAGATTTTATACAGTGGGATTTGTGCAGTGTGAGGTTATTTATTCCATATCTATTCAAAACATATACAGTAGTCTCCTCTAATCTTTTGATTAAAGTCATTTTTTTATTGTGAAAGTCAATGCAAGCTACTCAAAACGTTTAGTTAAATACTATGCAGTTTAGGGTTTTTTTTTATTTTAGTTTACAGTTAAGGTTTTAACCCTCACAGTTTTAATGGACTTGCTACACTCACAGTGAGAAAAGCCAATGCTGGATTTAAAAATAGATTTTTTATTTTTTTAAATAACTGCACACAATATGCACTGTACATAGTTAAACAAACAAAATAAAATAAACAGTGAGTTCAATGCGTGAGCTCCACACTGTTACATTACATTCTATTCCAGTTTACGATGCACCCCATTCTTTCATCTGGTCTGCTTTGTAATGGACCTGTTCAGATCCTGGACTGCAGAGGAAATGCAGCCCAGGAAGTCAGCTATTTCAGATTGGTAATCCATTGGATTCCACAATTAGTCTCTCAATCCTTAATGGGACTCCCAAAGCACCTGACATCAAATGTCAAATAAAAATAAATAAAAAAGAAGATGAACTCATTTCACGATCAATTTGCATTCCTGAGCAGTTTATAGAAGGCAGGCAAAGGTTACACCAACATGATGTATACAGTTACAAGCAGATAAACACACGGAGACACCCACTGCAACAGAACACTACAATGATGTTCAATTTTATATTAAATAATGACTGCTTTATAGTGACTGCTTACTGTATTATTTTCTAGAGTAGTTCATCATCCTGTGCAATCTACTACATAAAAAACAGACTTTGTGCCATTCAGGTTGCTTGCATTCCTTGAAGGTACAGTTTATTTTACTAACAAGCCACCTCTAGGTTGAAGCCTCCCCCAGTCTGGTATTCTGTGATCTGAACTATACTGTCTCTCGAGTATAAATTAATAATCTCATCTGCAAATTTTATGTTAATCTCAGAGAAGCAAAATGAAAAAAAAAAAAAATATGCAGAAATAAAACTAATACTTAATAAAGGGTATGTCAAATCTTCTCAACTTTTAAGACTGCAATAAATACCAATACTTTTACAGAAGTAAAACTAGATACTTTCACTTAGTCACAAAACTAAGGCTCTTAAGTTACTGGGTCCTATTCAGGATCCAAACAGTGGTTGATCTTAATATCACCCATCGATGAAATCCCTGAAACAGGACACTGACTGATGTTAGAAAAAATACACAGGAGGACGTTGTTAGTTTTTGTGACCTTGGTACACAATAGCCTCTTTTTTAACGATATGGTGGCAGTATTTAAATCAATGAAATAAGGCCAAAAGGTCTGGTAAACAAACTGTTTCTACTAACCTGCTCACAAATCCTTCACTGCTCAAGAGGTACTATAAAGCCCCCAGCCTAAATCTGTACTAATCCACGGGGGATGCTTTTAGAAAAACAACTTCTTCATTTTAGTTTAGATCTGTTTATACTAACTTTAATCTGAAACAGTAGTCTCTGGCATTGGCAACAACAGTTTACATACAGAATATTTCACAATACCTGTTTAGGTGACTCTGCGAGTCTAAAGTTCGTTTCTATTTTCACAATGACGCCTGACAAATATTGTGCACATTTTCAACACAGATCAACAACTGACTTTTAACAAGCTTGAATGTTGCCATCTATGTGTTCACTGTCAGTTGAGTTGTAATTTATTTCTAAAAAAAACAATTTTCTTCTTTGAATTGTTTCAGGGCATGAGTGAAATGAAGCAAAACTGATTTTGTATTTTATTTCATTTATTTATTCAGGAAAGTCCCTTGGAGATCTTTTTCAAGGGTCAAAAAGGTGGCATACAGTATAAAAAAAACATCCACAATTACAAATGACCACAACCAATAGAAACAAGTTAATCAAATTACAAGAAACAATTTAGGAACAGAGCCCAGCTATTTTATTAGCTAGTGGTTAATTGCTGAACTCAGGTGCCTGCAAGGCATTAATCATCTGAATTAGTATTATAAAACAGTATTATTACATGCTCACATCACATACGATATACTATGGAGAACATCCCAGGATACCAAACCATAAACCCGACAGCCACCTGTTTTTAAATTGTACTCTTTTCTACACAAAGGTTCTGCACCTAGGTTATGCCTGGGCTGACATTTATACAACACTCTCTTATCTTTCAGCCCAACCAGTTTAAAGCAGCTTGTCACTACGATTTAAACAGTATTACTTGCTTGTAAAACAATGGAAAGTCTACTGTAAAGTAATACCCCCTGTTGCAAAGTTTGCTTGTGAGCGGTGAAGTCACATTTGTCTTGGATATCCTAAGGAGTGGATTAAGTCTGCCAAATAGATTTCAACAGATGATACTAATAAACTACTTAAACCAACATACAGTAAACAGTACGTATATAATTTATATCCAGTTTCCAATATACATCTGGATGTTTACTATACAGTCTAGTGAGTAACAATGTTAAACCTTGGTGTTTGTATAATACTTTAAAGTCCAGCTTCACTATAAATGACAAACTATAACATTCTTCTGTTCATTCAGTACATTACCAGCACAAGGTCTTGCATGCTGCTACTGTCTATGTTGCCTTAAAAATACATTAACTGAGTTCTAGATTTCCCATTGAAATTCTAATCCTAAAAAGTCAAGCCACCACAACATTTCTTAGGTGTAAAAAGCAGAAGTCCACCATTTACCTGTCTCCCCATAGCAAGAAACCTCTTCCCTTCAGACTCAGTGACTTGTTTTCTCTGAACTTGTCAGTGAAACAGAAGCAGCGTCCGGGGGAATACAATCTTCCCGTGTGTTTTCCTTCAACACTTCAGTCCGATATTGCCCAGAGCACTCTGGTTGGAAATTAATTCACAGTACTGTATCTAAAAGAGAAGTCAAGGTCTTACTCCTACTCCTCGCACGCTAACAGAGTGGAATGCCATGGAGCTTATCAGTTCCCTCTCAGGCACAGCACTTTAAAAACAAAACTACAATGTTACCACGAAAAAGCAAAGCCACAAGCGGCAAATAGTGCAAGTGAGAAGGGTCATTTTCAGAGTGTGCATTTACTGTATCAGCAGCCGTCCTCAAAAGAGTTTTTCCTTCACTATAAAGCCCCCCACCCTCCTTGCGGAGTCACAGTAATGAAGCTTTGCTCAGTGGGCACACCCTTGCGCATATAGTACCATTTCTTCACTTTGACACTTTTTTTTTTTTTTTATTTCACCGGCGCAGAAATATTTTGCAGTGCTGCTAATCACCCTCATCTGCAAGGCACTCCTATACATAGAACAGTTAGGAGGTGTGAGCTAATGGTCACATTTCAAGGGGATTCAATACCAGCTTTGGCATCCCAAGCCTGATTGGACAAATCTAGCTTTGCCCAGCTGCCAACACATGATTGGTCAGAAAGCAGCGAGCACTCTATGGAGTTCTCTCTACTCCCACATGTCCAGCATTGTGACAGGGAACAGAGGAATTTGTATCTGCCTTGTGAATGCTAACCTCATGCTAACCAAGGCTCCTCTGTCTGTTTTGCTATTAATCTGCCACAAACAATTATATCTAGGTCATTAATTATCCCTTTGAGTGTTTAGTGGCTCTTCTCTAATTCCTTGAACAAAGAGAGCCTTTTGGCTCAACATTTTCATCCACAGCTAGCCTCCTCTTTGGAAAGCAATTATGTCCAGAAATAATGTAAATAATTGTGTGTTATGTATGTATACATTTACTGTAATGCACATTTTTTAAAACTGCATATTAAATTGAAGCACTCTGCTCCCAATTAACACTGAGCACTGAAGTGAGGTCGTACTGAATCTGATTATGTATTCTGTGACCTGACATTAGAATTGCTTTTGTTTTTGGTGCCGATAATGCATTTTTAATAGCTGATGTCATTTTACCTACATAATGTCTAGGAATTATTGCTTTGCATTTGTGATTATAGGTGTGCATCAGAAAGATCAATTCTTTGGCACACCTTAAGTGACAAAAAAACATACATTTAAATAACTGTTTATATGTATGTGTGTGTGTTTATCTATCTTCAAGCTGTTACAGTACATGGGGTACAGATGTGTTTGTTCAATAAAGAATTATATTGTGAAATATAATCAAACTGAATAACCACTGATGTTCCCTATGCTGTATCAGATTATTTCCAAACAGTAGAAATCGGTTAGAAAACAGAGCAAATGTATGTATTTATTTATTAAAGTTTTGAACCAACTTGAATTCAGGACTTAAAACATGTGTTAGTGTCATTGGTCAAGAAACACCATATCACAATGGTATCTTTCAATAAACACTTGCAATTGTAAGGTTCGATTTACCAGGTTACTTTAAAACATGCTGGAAGTCTGTTGCAGTATCAGTATCAGTATTCCCAGTTGTAAACATCAATGTGTTTTGCTTTTTGAGTAGGTCAACCTCTCTACTTCAATTCCACCTTTTATTTTTTCCCTTTTCCCTGGTATTAGCAATAAAGTAGTCACTTACTTCAATATATGTTGCCTGTGTACAACCCAGTAAGACTGGCTACCATTAAATGTCTATTATCCTGTATAGTTTGCCCAATTATGTACAGTAATTGCCATGTAATTATTCAATAATTGAATTACATCTCAGAACAGTTTCCTCATTTGCATTTTACTTCTCAAATACAATTTTTTATTTTCCTCAGGAGATCTTAAAAGGGATAATTTGTTACAACATAACATGCATAAACAAACATATAAAGGCGCATTTGCTCTGAATATCATATTGACTGCACACAGGGAGGAAGAAAAACACTTTTGAAATGAAATCAAAAGGATAAGAGAACTGGGAGGCTAGAAATTACTTTGTGACTCAAAGCAGCAGACTGTGTATTTCAGATTTTGCATCTTTAAGCTGCACATTCAATATTCACAATGAGGATGGGAAACACAAGTGTACCCATTTTAAAAAAGTGTTATTTTGATGAATTAAATACAAAAGAAGAAAATTAGCATTTCTATCTGTGCACGCTTCCTACACACACTATCAGATTTATATCTACTTGCTGTGTAAATTACTTTAACAATGATAAATAAGGAAGTGTAATTGCTCAAGGTCACAGAGCAGTTCAGTATTTTACACAAGCCCACGGACTGGTTCAGATTTACAGCACACTGGATGTGGATGAGAGGCTGGCATATTATGTACTATGAAAGTGAGCCCAAAACCAAAGAAATTATGGTGCCAATGATGATGTCAGTATTGCTGATGCATTTGGAGTGCAGATCCAAGTGGCTACTATGAAGATTTATAACATGTTTGACTACTTTTCATTGCAATACTATAACCTTTATCAGTGCAGCAGAACACTGACCCACCAGTCCTCTCTAATCCATAACAGGGGAAGGCAGGTACAGCATGTGTTGAGAATATTAAATCGAAAAGGGCCAGCTACAGTACCTGCAACCCAGATGAACTTTTGTAATATAAAAGCTACTGACACCTACAAAAAGGAACTAGTCAGGGGTGAGCAGGTCTAATTTCTTTTGTTACCTGACCTGGATTCCATACCCTGGTGATCAGAATATATTGTCTATTTTTTCCCCTCATCAATAAACCAAATCAGCAGGCACTATATCAAATCCTGCTTCTCAGAAGGCTGATGGTGTGTGTTTGCCTGATACAACGCTGCTTTGTAACGCAGGTTATAAAAAGTGACAGTTGCATCTCTCCTGTTTCATCAATGATTTAACTAACAATAGCATTTCCAGTGCAGCGATGTGAGTGGCACACAATGACGATGACAGCGGGGAGTGGCCGTGTCACTGATAAATACGTAGGGTGGGGTCTGATCACCTGTTATGAATCTCCTCCTAGCGGCTGATGAGTTAATAATACTGGCATCTGCAGAAGACACATGCTTACCGCTCAACTACACAGCTTGCACTTCAGGTGGATGGTAAGACGTTCGTCTTTGGACCATATCATTTGCGCTTCGTGCCAAGCCTTTGCCTTTCCATTCAATTGAATGGGCTGAGATGCCAAATCAGGGGGCTGAGGTGCCAATTCATTACACACTGATTCTACCAGCAGAGTTTTGAGCCACTGGGGCCTATTTTAATGATCTGAACAGTGGTGGATCTAAATACCACCACTCTTTAGCTCTTTTTTCAGCAGAATATAAAAAACACACAAAAAAAACAGGTTTACTAATTTTAGGATGAAGGTATTGAGATCTGCCACTGTGTCATTACTACTTACTTACTTACTGTATAGACAGGTGCAGTACATGGTTTTAAACAAGCAAAGAGCCAAAAGGTTCTAAGAACAATAAAATGGGGACTGGTAACAATGTTAAACAATGCTATTGGTTAATTCCTCTTACTAGGGTACATTCTATATTTACAACAACAACAACAACAACAACAACAACAACAACAACAACAACAACGTGCACAACTTGATAAATGTCACTTTCAAATGTTGAACTAAGGTGGTAATTTCTCATTCCGCACATACCCAAAAATCTTTTATTTGAACAACCATAGCCGAACACAGCCTTCAAGTTGTCAGCCAAAAATAGAAAGAGTGTGCCTTGACGAAGGTGACTTTGAAATGTTGTACTGCTTTCACATTCCAAACAGACGCAAGTCCGAAACCAGGCAGACTCTATAATTTGTCAATCAACACCTTGTCAAACTTGTGGATTTAGAACACAGTCTTGGTGTCTTATGATTTAACTTTCAGCCCAACATACAGTCCTACCCACATTCACAAAGATGCAGTACCTGCTAAAGTTATATTTTCACATTAGATGCGAGCCAAAGACCAAATTGATGGTGCCAGTCTCCAATGTCTTCAAAGGTTAAAACTTAGTGATTGATATGATCCCCCCCCCCTTCTTAAAGCTGTCTGCTAACTGATAACCAATAGGAAATTCAGCACGGTAGACAGGCCTCACTATTAATGACACCAGAATAAACAAAGGTCACCCACCGGTCTACTTTGATAAAATCTTAATTCCATACAATTAGGCCATTAATGATATTCATGATTAAAACAGTGGGGAGTAGAAAATAAACCCCAGGCAAACGTATCATTACCAAGGGTTGCAAAATGATCTCTCCCTGGTCTGACAGGCATTCGTTAGTTCATGAGTAATGTACTAATGCAAGACATTTGACATTCAGTGACTTCAATGCAGAGACATTCAGCTGCCACAAAATTAAAAAGAGCTAAGCAAAAGTGTATCTCCATCACTGGGGATTACAAGTCGAAAGATGTACAGCTATTTCAAAAACATTATTATTAGTGATTTTACACATTTTAAAAAAAGAAATGGAATGGAATGCTGAAAGATACCGGGACTCGTACATGTTTTATTTAGATATAAAAAAAAAAAATCAACAGCTTTAGGAAAGCAGTGATAATCCTGACTTTGAAAAAGAATAATACATATTTGAAAACTACCTCAAGCGTACTGCATTTCTGTAGCGAATACAGCTTGTTTACACCGCTCACAATATGTAAACCGTTTGAAGGGGTTGCTAAGTAACTAAAAAACGGAAAACAAGAGTCCTTTAAGTACTATAAATCGTGGAAACAAATAATAAACGTAATATTACTTGATAGGTACCAAATTTAATTACTTGAGGGCTACACACATTTTTTATAGATTTTAGTATTTTAAAAGGTAAAGTGTATTATTCTCTTACCCACGTGTCATTCGAGGTATTTGATGTCTTATTCTTGTCTTGTTTCTGTTTCACACATCACTGAAATGTATTTTTTTGTTTGTTTTAAAGTTTAAGCTCAGCAAGGTTCACAAGCACAAGCCTACAGTAGCTGCTGAAGACCATTTCATCTAGCCTTGGTTCAGAATTCCACAAGGGATTTTTACGTTATCAATGCAAGACTAAAGGATAGATGGATTATTAATCTCAACCACAACACCTGTGTGAGCTTCCCTTCTTTAAGATACATAATATAAATCTTATATTTAGTGGGGAAAAAAGCCTTTTGATTAATTACTGAGATAAGTAACACATTCTACATTCCAAAATCAACAGCTTTGTTTTTAGAACACAGGAGACACCTTAATTGCAGTTTACACTAAATATAATCTGCAATTTAAAACTACATGACTATATATTAACAGTGCATTGCAATAAAGGTTTCAGCAAAGCTAATGCCTATAGCAAACACCGTCTGTCTAAATGCTCTCTTTAGACAAATTAATGATACCGGTCCCAGTTATCAAAGATTTAAATTATAAACTAATTTGGGTGTGAAAATAAATAATGCAACATAGGCTTTTTCCTTTGTTCTCCCGTCTCGCCTAATTAATCTTCATAATACTGCTCCACCATTGCAAACAAATAATTTAATAGCATCCATTTTCATCCGCAAACATCCAACAGCTTACTTCATTACGCTGTAGTGAATGCTGACTTATATATCTAGTACTAAAATGTCACTTAGTAACAATTTAAACAAATGTTTCAACAAGAAGTTTTTATCTGTCTTTATACAGTACATTTAAAAAATAAAAAAAATAAAGAAATAAAAAATTCATGGCCTATATCACTTATTTTTTAGATGCAATTCCAACGAAAATCCTCAAAAGGCATTTTTATTGATCTATGTGACTTTGTTTTAGAAATTATAACAGATCTTTGTCAACTGGAACAGTACCAACTGCTTTTAAAACTGAAGTGGTTAAGCTGTTACTCAAAAAATTGAATTTACATCCTACAGTTTTGAGCAATTTTAAACTTCCCTCCAATTTACCTTAAGATCTAAGATCTTGGAGAAGGTAGTAGCCAATCAACTTAATATGTTTCTTGATAACAATAAAGTTCTTGAAAAGTTCCAATCAGGTTTTCGACCTGCTCATAGTAGAGAGACTGCACTGATTACAGTTGTAATGACTTATTGGTAAGTGCAGACTGGGTATATTTCCATTCTGGTTTTATTAGACTGTTTTATTTACTGTTGATCATACCATTTTAGTGCATCACCTTAACTGGGTAGGGTTGCCTGGAACTGTACTAAACAGGTTTAAATCATATTTTACTAACAGACAGGATTTTGTTTCCTTGTGAGAATAAGCATCAGGTTTATCTACAATTACCTGTGGCGTTCCCCAGGGCTCCATTCTTGGTCCCATATTATTTTCTTCATACATGCTACCACTGGGAGAGCTATTTCATAAACACTGTGTACATTTTTACAGCTATGCTGATGACACACATCTTTATATTTCTGTGAAACTCTGCCATCTCTGATTTAAACGAGTGCCTGAATGATGTAAAAATCTGGATGTCTCAATTGTTTGCAACTAAACTCAGGTAAGACAGAAGTTTTGATTTTGAGTTCTCAGCAACAACTGGAATTTGCCAATTCTCTAAAAATCAGAGTTGAGTAATTTCAATTCAAACCCAAAATCAGAGGCCAGTGACCACATAACTCCCATGCTTGCTTCTCTACACTGGCTTCCAGTAAAATAGAGTTGATAAGATCCTAGTTTTAACTTACAAAACACTACATGGCCTGGCACCCGATTATCTAAAAGAGCTTATGTCCCTATATGTACCTAGACGTGCTTTAAGGTCGGCCGATTCTGGTCTTCTGACCCTCCCAAAAAATGAAGACAAAAGAAAGGAGAAAGAGCTCTTTTAGTTACAATGCCCCCAGATTATGGAATAAACTACCATCTGACATTAGGGATGCAGTCACTTAATATTTTTCAATCAAGATTGAAAACTCACTTTTTTAGACTAGCATTTTATACAAAATGTTAAATGTTGTTCTCTCTTTATTTCTCTCCTTATATTGATTTTTTTTTTGGGGGGGGGGGGTTTGATTTATTTTACAATAACTTTTTCATGTTCATATTTTTTATTGTTTTAATTCATTTTATTGTAATTTTTTATTTGTATTGACTTGTAAACTGCTTTGAGATACTGTTGTAGGAAAGGTGCTAAATAAATAAATAAATAAATAAATAAATCAAACTTACTTACTAAATATCTGCAAGCTCTTTCGATGCCATTTCCCAAAGAGGTTGAGACAGGTGGTGCTGTGAGTGGGAGTGATATTCAGCCATGCTCACATTTGAACAGACCCATCATTCACCTTGGATTTCACAGCTTAACACTGAAACCAAACCAAAAGCACCTGGAATCGGCTGGCCCTCGTTCAGCAGAACCAGCAGGCTTTTCTAGGTCACATTACTTACTTACAAGTGGTGGGTGGTCCCCCTTCTATTTAGTACGAATGTAAAATGTCTCATCATCTATAGCACCACCAGAGCATTGGATACCAGTCCTGCGTATACGAGCAGAGAGGCACGCTCTTTCACTCGTCCATAGAACCCAAAATAACAGTTATGTCAAGTACCGTATCCTGTATTACGTGCCCATTGCTGACTATTATTCTGCATTTCTCCAGTCCTGATGTTTCAATGACAGATGACGGCTCAAGCAATACAAACACTGTACATTCCCTGAAAGCTCACCATCAGATGGTTTGCAAAATAGCCTTTTCTAAATGTATAAACCCGCAGTACCTAACAAACTGTATTTATTCAAGGCATTCTCTTCACTCAAAAGTACTAAGCACGCAAAAATAGAAGTGAACGAAAAAAATACAAAAACGAGGTTATTCACATGCTATAGAATCCAATACTTTAAATTATAACCCTTTAACCCTTTAAGAATCTAGAATGCCTGTGGGTGCGTACCATATTAGATTTCTGTAACATTTTTTTTCAGTGTGGAGCTGGAAGCAATGCTGAGCTGGATGACAGAGACATACAGACAAATACCGCAACAGGTGGGCGCTACAGGAGTCTATAAAAGCAGACCCACAGGCATGCAAGGATTCAAAGGGGTAAGCCAGGGTCAATAATACTCGAGGGATCTTCTAAAAACTGTGCTTTGCTGTGGAGTCAAGTGTTTTACATTGTGTGTATGACGATAATTAGAGCAGAGATGATCAAAGTGCTTTTTCCAAGAGGACACTGTTGTGCTTAACAATCTCTAATGTCACATAAAATTTCTCAGTGAAATATGGGTATTTTATGCGCTCCGATGATGCGAGGCAATTCGAAATTTTATGATGCTTCTAAATTGCTGGGTAAATATGTCTAGAACTAGAGACTCCTTTGACATTATTTTTTTTTATAATTATTATTTATTTATTTAAAAAAATGGAAAACATTGATTAAAAGTAGACAGATAATACATCAAGAATAATAATTGCAGCTGGTTTTGTTTTGTAATATCTCCAGTTCCACAGTGCAGCTGGGCACACTAAAGCTGTAACTCAAGGGACTTCCAAAGAGTTACATTGTGACTCAGTCACTTAACATTTTAAAAATAGCTATGAAACACATATCGGTGGGCAGTATTGTTTGAACTACAGTACCGAAGCGCAGCTCTGTCCTGAATTTCAGCAGCACACCACTGGGTTGGAATGTAAGCAAAGAAAGGCATGTTTGAAACTGATCCCGGTAAGCATGTTATTCCACTAAAGTGGAACAATGTATTCCACACTAGATACACCCATGCTTGTGATATAAAATGATACAGTATCATGCCAAACTGGTGTACTGCTGTATTAGTGATATTAAGCACTCTTGTGTGTTTGCCCTGCAATACACTGCAGGAGAGAATTGGATAGAATTTTCATCTTTAATACTTTTGTGAAACAGAGATCGCTCAACTGATAAATATTTTCTCTCCTATAATCCTCAGTAGAAAATCTCCAGATTCTGAATCCTGAAAACATTTTAATTGCACCCAGTGCTGGTGCTTTAAAGCATACAGACTCATCAAATTCCACTGAAGAACCACAAGCCAATCCCTGAGGATGCCACTTATACCATTTAATAGATGAAGAGGACTGGAACTGAACATAATTCAGCGAATGAGACAGTAGGAATCAAAATCCCCAGCCAGCATCACCAACACAATTATATCACAGTAGAACAAAAAATAGCACTATTTAGATAAAAAAAAGACCCTGAAGACGCTTATCAGAGCTCAGCTGTAAAAACATGTCTGCTTTATGAGAAAGAGCAATACACATTCCTGCACATTAGAAGTCAACAGCCGGATCGTATTATTTTTGAATGGCAGACAAGTGTTTTTTTTTTCCAGCCTCTGTTTAAGTCTTCAGCAGAGCACTTCTTATCATTCTGTCAGTACATCAGTTCCCAGCTCTCCACCTGTCAATGACTCATACAGCAGATCTATAGGACTAGAGAGTCTCGCTACAACTTGACATCCTGTGATGGCTCCCAGCAGTGTCCTTCTCAAACCCACCCTACACCTAATACAGTAGATTTAGTTTAAACTCTAAAAATGTTTGCATGATACTATTGCAAATACTGATCGGTTGGATTATAGTCCAGTGTTCAGTTGGCTATGCACAATGATAACTAGGGTACTAATGTAAGGGTAATGGCTAATCACATGGAATACTATAGTTTGTGAACATGGAGTATAATGTGAAAAAGATCAGTTTAATTGATAAGGCCAGTGGATAAAAACAATGTGGCCAGGAAATGGTCAACTGGACGACACCAGTGGAACAAAATCTAGAAAACAGAAAATTTAGCTGTAGTGCTTCTAGTAAAGACAAGTCCTTCTAAAAACTAGACCTTGCATGTTGTTTGCAATGAAGCATTATTAAAATGCTTTGCCACTCCTCACCCTGGATAATGCTTCTCACAGACAGAAAAACACATAAACCAAACGCCATTGATGCCGTGCTTGATGAGACACTCGATTCAATTCTCATGTCCAGATTAGATGCTATATCTTGATTGCAGCCTATTTGCAGAATGTAATTGAAAGATGTGAGATGGCATAATAAGAGTGTGGCTAGCCAATGGAAAATAACCAACTGACATAGTGGTTATCACAAGGGACACTGGAATGAGAAAGTCTGAGCTCAAAGTTCACAAATCTCTAGCTAGATTTTTCCAGCCAGAAACTCGGGACCAACAAATGGCATGGCTCCCAACAGAATATTAAAAAAAAAAATGTTGTTCAAATGTTCTGTACTGCCTGTATTTGAATTACTGTGCAAGGATTTGTCCCCAAAAGAGGACTTCAACCAAAAACTGGAAGATAACTCACACAATTTAGTTTTTTTTTTTTTTTTTTTTTTTAACAGGGCAGCAGTTTGGAGTTGTGGTTAGGGCTCTGGACTCTTGACCAGAGGGTCATGGGTTTAATCCCAGGTGGGGGACACTGCTACTGTACCCTTGAGCAAGGTACTTTACCTAGATTGCTCCAGTAAAAACTCAACTATATAAATGGGTAATTGTTTGTAAAAAATAATGTGATATCTTGTAACAATTGTAAGTCGCCCTGGATAAGGGCATCTGCTAAGAAATAAAACAGTGTGGTCCCACACAAAGAAAGAGAAGGATTGGATATGTGTGTTGAGTCCCCAACACTTTAAAACAAGAAGTGATATTTATTTATGCAAAATGCCCATTCAGTGTGGTACGTAAGCCACACTGTTTCTCATTTGGTTCCCCCTCTTTATCTCCGATTGTATATACAGTAGAGAGTCAATTATCTAATCTTTGATCAACCGTACTGGCTAATCAACTGAACGCACCTGTGATCATGTGATGAATTAATTACGTGTGGTAATTAGACTGAGACAAATGAAAGTTACAGAATTATTCAGACCACCAAAACCTTAGACGGAGCATTGTGTGCTTTAAATTGTTGCAGTTAAGCAAATTAAAACAGGCACCTCGTTTTTGATTTTTCTTCTATTTCGTCAGTAAGGGCTGGAGATCCTGTCTATGTTATTAAGCAGCTAAGAACCTTTATTTTATTAAATTTCAATTGCATGTTACTACAATTCCTTAACAGCAAGTATCAAAATACAGAATTATGTTACTTAAATCAAAGTAGTACTGAATTATATTCTTTGATGATTTTCAAAGTTTGGTATATGGTACGTTTAATTACAGTATTTCATTACCTTAACTGTAGGTGTTAGTTTTACTGAATTGCATTAATTTAATGATTTGTAAAGCTTTGTCATTTTGTGTGCTTAATGAGATAGAATAGGTTACTAGCTACATATCATCAGTAGGTACTTGTGTAATAAGTACTTGTGTATGTTAACTTTATTCTATACATCATTAAAGCTACAGCAATTGTTATTAATACCTGTTTAATTATCCATACAAATCTAGTATCAGTCCCAATTAGTTTGGGTAATTGACTCTCTACTGTATTTGGGTTTGGCAGCATCCTATTTTGGTAGACCTGGAGGTTTCATGTCTCACATTGACAGGTGAAGCTTCTTCATTAAAAAGCCTTCCGCGAATACACAAAAGCCAATGGAAAACTGATGACCTCTTGTCAGATTGTGTTTGGACTGACATACAGTAGTATAGCTCTGCTTTTGCTAAACACAGATCCAGGAAATGCCATTACTAAAGGTACTGTTACTCTGGGACCCTGGGAAGGTGAGGCCAGTGATAGTTACCAGCTTCAACAGCATAGACAATGAAGCAATCAATTAGTAATACAAATCACTTGAAAACAAATCCCCAAGATATTTTCTTACTTCTCTTTAATGATGACAATCCACACATTCCATACGCACACACACCCCCTCAGTAATCTTAATTGGTTTTAAATAGGAGGTAATGAAGTGGCAATTAAAACTCTGATTAAAAGTATCACCTAAATAAGCTGCAGGCGGTATGCAACAGGTCAGGTCAATAATTAAAATTATACATTCACAAGCACAGCGTGTAAATTATTCATGAAGTGGCTTTGTCTTAACATCATTACTGTATTTCCATTGAGATTGCAAGACCAGATAAATCTAACTGTCACAACAGTCAGGTACTGTAGCTTTATACATGTTAATTCACAGGTCTGCAGGTGCTATATAAATTAACATATGGTTTACTCCTTAAATACACTTACAGAAAGTAGAAATGGCCTTCAAAGTAATCTCTCTATGACAGACAGCAAATCCAGATCCAGATTTATACAGCAATCCAGTAAGGATCTTATTACAAAAAGAAAATTATAGAACAAGCGACTTCGATGTTGGAGTCTGTAAAACATCTGCAGGTTGTATAGTCTATGAACTGCTTAAAGAAGATAAGAATTCAGAAAGCTAACTGAAATGTTTTAAAGCCAAACAAGTTACTGCAAAGAAATCATGAGTTTATATAAATATTGTGTTTAATGTATAAAGAATAAACAGAGGACTGCTGACAGTCAAAAAACCTGGCAACGTGAATTTAAATCACATTTACGCAAGAGATTCTCCATCAACAGCAAAACAAAATGCAGCTTAGGAACAATAGATAAGAGGCCAACACATTCTCAGTATCTCACAATCCTGCAGACTTCACTGGAAACCAACACATTTACTGCAATGCAAATCAGGACGTATTTCCACAACGCAATTTATCAAATCTTGTGGGTTCCGACTATTAAAAGCTGTTTCTGAAACACAATACAGTTTAAATCACCAAGTGTGGTTATTTAGTGTAGGAGGCTGTGTGGTCCAGTGGTTAAAGAAAAGGGCTTGTAACCAGGAGGTCCCTGGTTCAAATCCCACCTCAGCCACTGACTCATTGTGTGACCCTGAGCAAGTCACTTAACCTCCTTGTGCTCCGTCTTTCGGGTGAGACGTAATTATAAGTGACTCTGCAGCCGATGCATAGTTCACACACCCTAGTCTCTGTAAGTCGCCTTGGATAAAAGCGTCTGCTAAATAAACACATAATAATAATAATAACAACAATAATTTATTTCTACAAAAAAAACAAAACAGTGATTGGAAGTACTGTGTGTTGTCAGTGGTAGCTCTGTAATTAAACCAAGAGGAAGCAGCATTTTTTGAAAACTGTGGGACACCCCAACAAGAGGTAAGGGTTATATATATAATTAGCAGACCTGGGGTGAATTATGCTAGTTTGTTCAATTACAATTACAGTTACAATTATGCTGCACAAGTACAAATACAGAAACATACTATGTAACTTTTTTCAAACAAAAATAGGGTCACTGAAATACAAGAATAACAATCCTATGACAATGAAATGCGTAACTGAACTGTAATTGGTCAGTGATATGGTACGATAGACAGGGTGTGCCAAGGTTCAAATACAATGACATTGCAACTGCAGTTAATTCCGAATTACAATTGTAAGTGACCGCAGGTCTGATCATTAGGGTGTCCATTCATGCAGGTTGGCTTGGACAGTTTACCATATTTCTGTGTGTCCTGGTTGGACATCTGGAGGTCCTGGTTTTCAATGACTGACTTTCACACATGACCTTTCACGCATCACTGAAGTAATGCAATATATATATTACACAATGTGTGTGGATTTGCGTTTACATAATTTTTCCAGTTTCACCCCTTCAAAAAGGTGGTCAGCCTATTTTTAATAGACTTAAAAAAAAGCTTAGTCAATACCTAAAACAATCCATATGAATAGAAAATTATATTTGTAGTTTTATTGGTGGTCGCAATATGCACTTCTTCCTATGTTTTGCTTTCCATTTGGTCTTCGGAAAACATAGTAGGCATAAAAAGGCCTGACCAGAAACCAATTAAAACTACAGCCTCACTTTTTCTGAGATTCAATTTAAAAACAAAAACTCCATTTACACTTGGCAATACATGCCAACCCTAGCTCTTGTTTTTACTGAATTTTAACTGTACGCTCAAACCCACAGACGAAACGCAATTCAGCTGTTTTTTCCCCCTCTTTCTCCTGCCTCTGATAGGAATTTATTAATGAACAAAGACCAATTAAGAATTAAGTCACATCTGCCTTCAATCTAATCTCAAAACTGCTTTCTTATGTATGAGGCTTACAAGCCAACAAGTAATCCACTTTGCCACTGTTTACATCATGAGAATACTTTGCCTGCATGAAAACAACTTTGGGGAATAAAAACTGCACACATTTGATGATTATATTCAAATACAACATGCGGGTTTGAATGTTAATTTTTGAATCCTGGTGACTTTTGCCAGATGATGAATGCCGAGATTTATATACCCTGATTTATAATAAAACAGCTTTATTACATGGATCCTTCCACTGTATTAAACAGAAATAAAAAATAAAAACTCATGGGGGTTGCCCACATATGAACAGAATGTAATTGATTTCCTGAAGTTAAGTAGGAGCACTATTATTGGTGAATAATAAAACAGCGCTCTTCTCATATATTCCTGAACTCCAGTCCCATTTCCGATTTTTTTCCTCCCCCATGAACCAAAATCGGGTCTTAGAATCTTAGTATCTTAGAAACAGAGGACTGGAGAGCAACTAATGGGAATCATAACATATAATTCCAGTGTATGTATGTGGTTGATCTTTGAGTACGTTTACTCGCTTTTATAAATTTCAAAAGTACAATTGTGCCTTGCGTTTGGATCTCAACTGAAATGTAATGCTCTGTAAAGTTATGCTGTGGAAGTAAATATGCTCAAATTAGATTTGCTTTTTTAGGTACCGAGCATTATTAACAGATTATTAAAGCCTGTTACCAAGCTTTTAATACCCAAGTATGGGAAATACCAGCTACCTTCCATCATCTGCTCCTCGAATATAAGCTCAAGACTTTTGGAACGGGGGATAGAAAAGCTACAGGGTTTGCAGTTCGTGTTTCAGTCACAGCTAGCTATTTATGAGTGGTAAAATACTGGGATTGTTACACAGTGTTCACCTTAAAGGGATGTTTGTTCCAAAAAGCTCTTACTTGGGTATATCACAGATTGGTTACAGAAATGAACTGAATTGTCCTTTCACTTCCTTGGGAACAAACCAGACCATGGTAACAAGTCTGTTATAAACATTAATTCTACACACAAGATCTCTTCATACAGTTAAACATCTCAAAGTGCTTTACAAAGGACAGGAAGGAGAACGATGCACAGTGATGGTGATCCTGCTGCAGGCGAATGTGGCACTGCATCACCACGAGATGTTTGACAATTTCCATTACAGCGGCTGCAGCCCACGTCCACACACAAACAGGTTAATACCACCTGAACTCAGGCACATTGCTGAGGCAGAGGGCCCTACCCAAGAGAATGTACACTGTGCTGAAATTGTTATATTACAATAAAACGAGATTAGAGAAACGTTCTGTTCTAATCTAAATTGCCTGACAGAACCTAGATCCAGTTTTAAGCTGCAGTTGTTATTTATTTCCCTTTAGTCCGGCTGATGGAAAAACCCTTTCAACTATGCAATTAATTTTATTACCAAGGGAGTGACAAGGACTATAGTAGTTGCCCTGAGCTAAATCTTACTATTACAACGGCGCTGTAACCTTCTGCATTCTTTAATAAAAGAGGCTTGCACAAATCACGAAATACAAGGAATCTATCTTTTTTTTTTTAAAAGCCTGAAATAGAAAATAAAACCCCTCTCTAAGGTAACTTTTGACCCTTCTGAAAAAGTTATAAACGGTAGAGGCTGAGGTGAATTGGCATTGCATTGAAAAAACATCTGTAAGGTAACATGATTGCTTAGAGCAGTGATCCTCAAAATAATTTGGGCATGGGCCCATAAATTGACCTTACTTGGCTGTTTGCGGGCACGCTGACTATTGCATAGGTTCTTATCTTAAACACTGCCTTCCCGCAACATATACAGTGTGTGTGTAATATATATAATTTTATTTTTTTTTCTCAATAACAGGTCAGCAAAATGTAATGCTTACCCGGCATATTAACACCCCGCCTCTGCTCACGAATGATTGGACAGCTGTCAGATCTTTCACTTTCCCACTGGCTACTCACTCGCCTTTAATTTTCATGCAGAATACCGTGAACGGCCTCTGCGTGCTTATGATTGGACAGCTGCGTAAAACACTTGGCAGATATCTGACTCTTCTATTGGTTAAACTTACTGGTTGGTTGAAATTGTGGTTGATCGTATCGCAGAGGCCCTTCAGGGAAAAGAAAAATGTCGAGTACGTACAAGCACAGCATAAGCGAGCAGCACTGTCAACAGACTGCTGTGACGCTTTTTGTTGGAAAGCTTTATTTATTTTCCCACACTACAACCCGCCAGAAATGTGTTCACGACCCATAATTTAAGAACAGCTACCGCGAGCACTATGGCTTGGCTTCGCGGGCACCACTTTGAGGACTACTGGCTTAGAGTAAGCAAGGGAACTATACAACTGCTAGAAAGAAATCTAGGCGCATGCATGCATGCATGTTAACAGTGAAATACCAAGCTGACAATTTACAGCATATTTTCTGAATAACCCGAGCAAAACAAAGGGCCCCAGTGTGTTTTTTTTGAAAGCCTGTCAGTTTTATACAAGCATAAGAACCTTATCAGTCACCAGTGGTTAATAAACGTGACAATAGCTGTGCATACATGCCTGTGTATGACAGCTTCAGATCAATGACAGCTTTGCCATCAAAGCACTCTCCTGCTCAGAACCAAGCCCCCAGTTAATGACTCACTGCATCAGCGCCAGACATTTCTCCTGTATTCCCTGCAGCGAACAGCAAACACACAACTTATTTGGAGTTTTGTTCTAAACAGTGTATAGTTTTGATCAAACATTCAGTTTAAATCTCATAGAGAAAGTGATACACCTGCCTTTTATTCAAAGCACAATTTCACTGTGCGTAGCGAAGACTTGCCTTTTAATATGTCTGTTACATCTGAAATTCAATCCCTTGTGTGAAACATCCTTCTACTGCATATCCTTGGTTCAAACCCATCTACAAAGTACTCATCAATTTTACTAAACAGTTATTTTAAAAGTTGTATCTTCCATGCCAATGTGCAGTAGCTTCACTCTTTTATGGAAGCTACTGTAAGGGAATTAATGGCAACCTTGCTACCCAATGCAGTGTTTTTCAGACCATACACAATATCTACCAGTCAGACAGTTTGCCCCAGAACACTCATTTGAGATTTGTGTATACCCTGAAACAACCTCACCTCAGTGACGATATACTCGTCTGCCCAGTCCACACAATACAAAGCTGATATCTAGGTCATTTGGCTACTATACAGCTGGCTTTACATCTGTAGAGTGGATAACTTAATATCCGAGTACAATGAGGAACTACATTCAAAGTGTATAGTAATAATAAAATAAACAGACAACAGTAAGTTGCAGTGCTGCTGTCAACTGCTAAATATGTATTAGTTAATTCATTTTCCCCTTACTGCACAGACTGAAACAGTACATTACAGGGCCTAGGAACCTGTGGCCAAATAAATACTGTACACCTCTAGCTACTGCAAAAGCATCCCAAGAGTTGTGGGCTGGAGACTACAAGATACAAAATTTGCCTAATCTGTGATGTGGTTAGATGTGATTCTTACACTTGTCCCATCTGTTTCAGTATTTAAAGACTTTCTTGTGTTGCCACTTTTTAAATAAATATACAGAATTGAAAACAAAGGCAGAGTTATTTTTACAGGGCTCCCGAGTGGTGCATCCAGTAAAGGTGCTCCACGTGGAGTGCAGGATGTGCCCTATAGTCTGGACGTCGCGAGTTTGAGTGCAGGCTATTCCTTTGCCGACCGAGGACGGGAGCTTCCAGGGGGCGGCGATCAATTGTCTGAGCGTCGCCCGGGGGGAGGGAGGGGTTTGGTTGGCCAGGGTGTCCTCGGCTTACCGCGCACCAGCGACCCCTGTAGTCTGGCCGGGCGTCTGCGGGCTTGTCTGTAAGCTGCTTAAGAGCTGCGTTGTCCTCCGACGCTGTAGCTCTTGGGTGGCTGCATGGTGAGTCCGCAGTGTGAAAAAAAGCAGTCAGCTGACGGCACACATTTCGGAGGACAGCGTGTGTTCGTCTTCGCCCTCCCGAGTCAGCGCAGGGGTGGTAGCGGTGAGCTGAGCCTAAAAATAATTGACCATTTCCAAATTGGGGAGAAAATAATAAAAATACTTGGCAACGACTAAATTTATAAAAAAAAATTCCAACTTTACACTCAAGGTTGACCACAGTTTTTAGTTTCTTATTATTTTGAGGTTGTATTTTGTACTTGACTCTATATGCAATGTACAGGTCTGGCAAAGTTGCTTGAGGTGTAGTAGCGTACAGTGTTAGCATTTGCTACTGCTACTGAACTAGCCATGGGGAACACAATGATCTGTTGTTGAAATGGTAAATGGCCATTTTAACATGTGTTGTGACTACCCTATCGCACATTTTCAGTTTGCAGTCTTTTTTTGTGTTTGCATTTTGTATTTCATAGCCAACAAATTGAGTGCTATGCACAATTTCAGCATTTCACATTGACTGGATGTGCTACAGCTAATATGTCAGCCCTGTATACAAATTCTATATGAAATATCATTTAACTTTGTATTTCCTCAATAGTCAACAATACATGTCTTCAACAAGGGAACCTTAGTTGCAGCCTTAGCATACAACTACCCTGAGAGGAATGCATTCATCTTCAACAGTTTCATTTTCTCCTTAGAGAGTTATTTAATTGTTAAACCAAAGGAGTAAGTGAATCCAACTAATAAAAGGATAAAAGGATAGAGAACCTACAGAATAGTAAAGAATGTACAAAACAAAAAGACAAGATCTTTGCACTTGTAATCTGTCGTTTGAGGAATTAACTTTTCCCTCGTAGCCAAAAGCTGCTTATTCTTCAAGAATAGCTGCTAATTTTAGTACAGTTCCAGCAGCTAACCACACAGTATAAAAAGTCTTGCTGGTTAGCAGTGCAGTACTTTCAATTCTTCCAGCTGTCAGTATATTCCCTACTGTTTTGCTTTCCTTTTTTAAATTTTCGAGCATGCTGCAATGGTAGAACAAAGCATTTTGTGGAGCTGTTCCCTCACCCCCGTAGGGGACAATTTCAAGATGTCAACAGATTGTATGACTACGCTGACATCAGCTGCCAAACACGATCCCCTCAGCTGGATCCAGAGTGTCAACGCCACAAAAGAGTCTACAATTTAAGTTGCTTAATTATCAGCAAATGCATGGGGACAGATCCTAAAACAATTAATGGCCCCCTATTTCCTCAATGCATGGGGACAGATCCTAAAACAATTAATGGCCCCCTATTTCCTCAATCTAAATTACCCCACTTAAAGACCACGTTTAGTTTGCTGTTACTACACTAGGTTAAATAAATTATTTTAGACTGTCCTGTACTTACTGGGTCATTTCACCTGGAGAGTGAAATTATTCCCACCCCTTCATTGGCTTCTTTCCTGTCAATAACCAATCAGCTGCTTCCCCAATTGACTAACATGCATCCAGCCAGTAACATGTTTTGATTCAGAAGACACTGCTGAGGTGAAATGACCCAGGAAGTTTAAGTGAGAGCAGATAACCCACGGCATAGAATGTGGAAGCTACTCTTAAACTAGTAGTACCAGATACCATGATTTAAAACAAACACACAGTGCTATACCATGTGTTTCTTTTAAAACTGCACACCTGAGATCTACGTACCAGTAACTAATGGAAGTGCAAAGTGGCTAAGATTAATGGAATTATTTTTTGTTAGCTACAATTACTTTAAAGTCTTTTTCATAAGATTTTATGAAAAAAACAAAAAAACAGATTGCTATTCCTGCGGAGGAGAGTTTTCTAAACATCAGAACTTGCAGTAACTCATGACGTAAATCTCTGTGACTAGGGTGTATTATTTCTGTTATCACTGTAATGCCAACAGACTGATTTGTTACTGGCCCACAGCAAATTATTAAGTGGATGTTTTCTTTGTTTCCTTGGTTTACCCATACCGCAACTTACATATACACCATACCCTATGTCCCCTGACGTTGTTTTCAATCAATCAATCACTAAAAAGAAGTGAGAGATGTCAGAAACAACAACCAGGTCAGTATCTTTTATTTGACAATTTAAAATTAAGCCATACACTTACTGTTCAACAAATGCCTTTATGAAACTGGCCAGGAAATGAAACATGTTTCATCTGTGAGCCTGTTACTGTGTTCTTTTACTTACAGATAGTAAAATAGGATGCTATCGTCGTTTTTGTTTGTTATATGTGAATGTGCTGCACGTAGATTTTGAAACCTGCTTTTTACATGCATGTGCGGGCCACAGTATATGCTGGTAGGGAAATGTTTGTGTACTTCTGGTAGGAGTTTTAGGCTATTAAATAAAGCTTGCTATAGCAAAAATAGAAAGATGACAAATTAAGCTGTTCACTTATTGCTCCTAGGGCTATTTGTTTACTTGTTTCAGTGCCCTGTGGAAGGCTCAACAGGTAAAGTGAATGTCGTGTTGATTTAAAATCAGGTCACATCTGTTCATAAATTCTAAAAGTCTGCTCTAATTGTAGTTATATGAAACATAAAATAAAAAAATTAAGCTCGTGAAATGAGAATAGATGTGTTTAAAAATAAACAAAATTGCAGGTATAACACATTAGCAGTGGGTGATTGATTCTATCCAACAGGAAACATGTGTAATGTTTATTCATTAGGTTTCAATAGGGGAGGAAGTAAAGCCTGTTTTCTGATAATGAGGTATGCTTCAAAGGCTAAACGGCAGAGTAATATTGTAGCCTGCAGAAACTGTACAACTACAAAGTCATTATATTTTACTGTACCAAGTTATTTTATTTGTCTTTTAAAGCACAAAGGTATTTAGCTATACAGCACTGGTTTATACTTAAAGCATTCAGGTGGTGGCTTAAAAGAATATGTATTGTAAATAGGTAATGTTTGCAGTAGGTGGGGTACAGCATAGCCATTTGTTAAGTACTGCAGGGAGTGCTTAAAATATCTGCAGTCCAGGCTAAATTAACAGTGGACAGACAGCAGGTGCGGATACCTGCAGAGCACTATTTTTAGAATTCCTCCATTGTTTCGCAATGAATGATTGTAACGTGTTCTGTCTAGTCAAGTACATGTCCCTGCACTCTCACACCCCCTCCCCTCCCTTGCTACAATACAGCGGCACAAGCCATTAGACATCCACTTCAATATTGTTGTAGCTCTGCAGTGTAGGGTATTTATTCACTGGTTGACAATGCAACTATTTGTCAGTTCCCAAGTGGCAGCTTGGTCCACAATAACAACCTACTATATTTCCCAAGTTTTCAATATTAAAAATGTATAGCTTTTGCAGGACAACATAAGAGAAAGGCTAATAAATGAACAAATCACAAGGAACACAATACACTGCAGTCAAGAGACCAATAAAAGCTACCGCCTGGCATGCACGTACTAATTAAGGACAAATAATGTACAGTTTTATTAATAGAGATTGAAAAGTTTTAAACATTCGGCTGTGAGGTCTCAGTTTTTATTATTAAGCCATTTTACGTGACAGGCCACTCTTTCACGTGAAGCAGTATCACTAATTAAATAGGCTGCTCCCAGTTAGATCATTTTTAAATGTCTTAAGTTTCACAGGATGAGTAATCCCACAAAACCATAAGCACAGCACACTATCATTCTGTCTTATTCTCTTCCTCAATGCTTTCACACAGGTGTTCAGATAGTACTGGTTAAAACAAACAAAGGGATTGCATTCCATAGAAAAGGTGTGCCAGAAACCAACGAGACTAAGTATACCCAAGTGCAAAAACCTTTAAAACCTGGAAAGCACAGGTAGAAGCATTCAGCATCATGAAACCAACAGGTGTAATTACAAAAGCAAATACTATCTCTTCTGAGCAATTAACAACAATAACTCATGAGCCTCCTTCGAAATGTCAGGTCTGTGTACACAGCTGTAGAGAAGACAATATTTCACACAATGCTCAGAAATGTCTTGTATGATTATGGAACATTCGATGAATCAGAGCATGTTAACAAATCGCTTAATTGATTTATGATATGAAATTGTAATAGTTTACTCTTGACTAATAATACCAGGACAAAGACGGTTGAAAGACTTGTGTGTACAGTATTGTGAAAGTTAATTTAAAGCCAACTTGTGCAATTCCTCTAGTGATTATTGTAAATGTGCAGGTACTATGCTGACAGACACTCAATAGCATATTCTCAAGAGTATAGCACGGAGTATAGCTCAGTCATCCTTCAGTCTGTTTACTATGGAATCCATAAATCGGATTGTATTGATCCTTTATTGTACAGGATCATCTCAGCATCAATATAGTTCACCGTGTAATTTAACCAAAGAAATAATCATAAAACCCCACTTTAGTACGAAAGGGGCAAAATTATACTGCCAAACACGAATACCATGTCATTTACAATGCAAGAGAAGACACAACATACACACCTGTATGGCACATGGTAGAAAGGGTGTCCTGAATGGGACAAGTTGTTTGAATATCCAGACTGGTTCCACATTGTGGCTGTGTGTCTCCTTAATCCACTCCGCTATTCTGCTGCAGACGTGAACCAAAAACCACTTGAGTTTCATTTGACAAAACAGGTTCCCGCTCACTCACACACACCGCAGAGGTGCCGAGTATCAGACACACCTGCTTTCATCTTGTTTAAAAAGCACATCCCACTTCATTAAGACACGCTCTGAGAAACCTAGCCCGATTCACACCAAGCTCATAAATCCACAATGCAAGAATTCCCTTTTTTCCCTCTCTCTCCACAGTGTCCAAAGTCCTCACCCTCATGACATCACAGTCTACCAAATGTCAGCCACCAAACTAGCCATCTCTCCCCCACAAACGACTGCGGTACTCTGGCTTTTAAACAGTGTGCGAGATGTTTCATTCCCTCCGTGTCTTGTGCTCTTGTTCACTGCCTCCCTCTCTCTCTCTCTCGCTCTCTCTGTCAGTGCATGCAGAGCTGAAGAGAGCCCTTCTGCCTCAAAACAGCAGACTGGCTTTGGCGGCTTGCCAGCACCCTGAAAGACTTATTGCAAATGCTGCAAATCCCTCCTATCCAGCTAATGAAGATCAAGACTGTAGGTGAAGGGTGATTTCAGCCCAGGAGAAAGCTTCCCTGGAGAGCAGATAAAGTGTTTGTGACCTCCATCATGCCATTTAGTTTTCACAGTACATTCAATACTATCTCTATAACATGACAGAGTGTGAGAGTTGTGGTAATTTATACTATACCAAGGTGTTGCGAAGGCTATGGGAAATATTTTAATACATTTATACAGTGGTTCTGAAACACACACAAAAGATTAGGACAATTTATCACACCTATTTTAAAGCCAGTTACCTTTAATTTCCATTTCTATCGTATAAAGTGGTGAATTAGGTAAAAGGGGGGGTTCTGCCATATCAAACTTTAATTTTAAACACCCATCTAAGTTTACCTGACTAGCAGCCAAAGCTTGTTAATTTCCCCAATACGTATCTGAATATTAATTATTTTATTTATTTTTTGTTTTAAATTAAAAATGTCTTGTTTTCAGTCCAGACCAGCTGTCTGCTATACAGCTGTTTGGTGTTCATGTTTACTGATAACACATTTAAATCAGTGAAGAAGAAGACTGACATTGTTTTTCATGCTTAAGGTATTGGCAAAAGCAATTGCTTAATTTGATGTTCCTCTGCTGTTAAAGATACCACTTTAAAACACAGCCTGTCGTGATAAACAGTTATTTCTGTATAAAGAGAAAGGGCCAGGAGGATGCCTATAAGCATGCATTCACCCAATCTGCTTCTGATCTGTATAACCAGACAGCTCCATTAAATTCTCTTTGATTATTGGAAAAGTCTGAAGCAACAAGATGCGGTGCTGTGAGAGCAAAAATGACTAGATTTACATCAAAATTCATAAAGCTTTCAGAATGCAAGACATTCCAATTTCATCTGTCCAGCCTGAAAAGAAATGGAAATCTGCTGAAACACCTGCTACCTTTCCATTCCATCTCATTGCGTGTCTTCTACACTATAACTGTCTCACAGGATTTTTGTAGTATACCCAAACTCAAAGACCTTCTCCAGCAAGCTCAGATCCAGGTACAGTAGCTATTTTACAGGATATGGGTATAGAAAAAGAACAACCACCACCACCACCATCATTCAGAACCACTCACTGTAAGGTGAATAGGAAAAAAATTGAGGCTGTTTTTAACAGACTACGAAACTAAACAATACGACTTGCACCATTAAATAAAAATGAATTTTAATAGGTTAATTAATCCTTTTAAAATATGCATCATAAACGTTACACACATACACACAGACAGAATACTTTTAATTCTAGTCCGACTATTTAACGGATAGGTTGGTTTGCAATAATGTATTATGACATGGTAAAACAGGTCCATGATGGTTAGCAGCTGGAGAAACGATCCCTGCCTTTCCATTCAATGGACTGGAGATAGCAATTGTTTACATTGCCCGCTAAATGCAAGGGCTGGACATGAACCGCAAAGCATACAGTTCCAAGACGAACATCTTATCATTCAACCAAAGAGCAAGCTCTGTAGTGGAGAGGCAAGGACGTGTCCTTGGCTGATGTCAGTATTATTAGCTTATCAGCCGCTGGGATGAGACTCACTACATTTTCCCCCCTTTTTATCAAAGCTCGTCTTCAAGAGTAAACGCATCCTTGTTCCACCTAGACTCAAGGGGTCAACTGTAGCATACCAAACTTAGTCCACTTGATGTGTCTAATTAGTGGATTAAGCAGGTTTAGTCCACTTGATTGGACTAAAGTTAGTACACCTGCTAATCTCAATTGCAGCGTACCAGAAGTTAATCACCACAAGTGGATCATCAGCTAAATCAGACTAAACAAGATCCTGATTGCAGGGTACCAAATCAGATTTGTGATGATCCTGTTCAAGTGGATTCATTTAGTACTGTGAAGGATAAGACCAACTAAGTACGCTTGCTCGTCCTAAGCGTCATTTTGCTCTTTTATTTGACATCATTTCAAATGAAATTCCTACTGAATTCAAAAGTCTCAAGCATGAGTTCATGACATACTTTCATGACTTCATAACATTTCCCCTAATACACATGAAATAATCATGAACAGACACTTATTTTAAAGTGTTACCAGTCTACCGGAAGCCATACTAGTAGTACAGTATGTCAGATTTTTCAATTTGTCAGGGAAAATTCAACTTAGTCACGAGTAGCAAAATCACAGTTGGGGATGCTATAAAAGCTGCAAATGACTTGAAGCAGAACGTACAGACATCTCAACTTGAGCATGGCAGAGTGTCAACATTTTCTGTTAATAGAAATCCAGAAGAGATTTTGCATAGTGCAGCACTAGTGCTTAGGAATGTAATAGTCAATACCAAAGGCATGCCCTAGTCCATGAGAAGTTAGTCAGGTGTCATCAGAGGAAATAGTGCCACCACTGCTCAGACAGTTTGTTCTGTGGCTGTTAGACAAAGATGTACACAACACAACAAATAAAGAATTTAAGCCATCAATCAATATGAATCGTAAAGCTATTTCAGTTACAGAATGTTTAACAGTCTGAAAGTCAACACGCCGTTACATCTTGGATTAGCAGTATAATTACATCATGAATATGGCTCCCGCTCTCTCATAGATACTCTTCATGCCTATGGATTCTGTGTCAGCTCTGATGAGCTGCATCTCTTATGACAAGTACAGGCCAAAGTGAACTTGACAATATCAGGAATGGTGTGTATGTCCCCAGTGGAATCATTGCAGATGATGCTGGTGGATACCTGGTGCAGGAGGGTGATGACAATGTTGACATCAATTGTCAAACCATTGATGGGAAAAATACATTTCATTCAATGCCTCGTGTGGTTTTTCAGCAACAACCAGAAAGCAGTCAAATGCCCCGATCATTTCTTCGTAAGTCAGTATTACGAGGGAGGGAAAGATCATTGCCACTGACAGCTGAAAATGAATCTCTTATGAAATGTGAGATGTTTGAAAATCCTAAACAACAGCCAGAGCCTACCCACTATGAAAATGCTGTAAAAAAATTAAAATTGAGTCAAATACAGGCAAAAACTGTGTGTGACATTGGTTGAATCTTTTGAGACTATTATCTTGAAACGTCCTCCCAATACCCCACAAAATTACCTATAACACACAAGTTGTCCCATTCTGGACAGGGTTTAACCATAAAATAGCTATACAGCTGTTTCATATTTACCTGTGATTGATGCCAGACCATCCGATATCCACACTGTTTATACAACCATGCACAAGTGGAAGGAGATGACTTCAAGCCTTAGACAAACACACTCCATCCAAACAATGGATCTCCAACTGTATGTTGTGACTCAACAGATAAAGTGGCATCTATCAGAGAAGTTTAATTCACACATAATCCATCTGGGTGGATTCCATAAGGTGTGCTGTTTTATTGCTTCATTGGGAAAGCTTTGGGGAGATGGGGGGTTGAAAGACCTACTAATAGATTCAGATGTTTATGCACCTGCCACAGTGGAGCAAATGCTTGCAGGCAAACAGTTTCACCGTGCAATAAGAGGCTTAATCTTAGCATACGAAGCTCTGATGGAACTTTGTCTGTCTTCATTCATTAAAATATGTGACACTGAAGGGCACTTGGAAAACATCCCCCCATCAGTCTGGCAACAGCTGGCAGACACACAAGAAGCTGTCCACGATGATGACCCCAAAAACGCACACTTGATTCTGTCACCATCCTAGAAGCTCACCTTCTCCAATATCTCATGCCACTTTTTGATGAATTTAAAGAGCGGGGCAGTAAAAAGTCACCAACTTTTAAATTTTGGAAGATCGATTCTGTGCAGTTACTGCTATTGAATATCCAAGCAGAGCGTGAAGGGAACTGGGAACTGCACATGCACACACAGAGTTCAATGTTGCCTTATCTGTATGCCACTAACCGTACCAACTATGCCAGATGGATGCCTGTGTATATACTTGACATGTTACATCTTCCACACCAAGTAAAAGATGCATTTGAAGCTGGGCAGTTTACTTTCCGTGAAAAACCAGGTACATTTAATGGAATATTGACTGACATGGGAGTAGAGAAGACTGTCATTCGAGACTCAAAGTGATGGTGAAATCATTGGACTGACAAGGAAAAAAAGTCTTCCCTCATGAGATGGACACTAACTAGGCAAATCATGGGAGAGTACAGCCGAACAATGGCTGTCCGTAGTGGGATGTTAAAATCGGACAGCAAGACTTTTCATGAAGAAAGGATGCCTGCAGCAATGAAGAGACGAGAAACATGCTTTAGACCTTACTTCCCATCTGAGAAACAACATGACAGACCCCATTGAGATAGACAATCATCCAGATGTACTTCTTAATACATCTACTGGAGTACATGCCACTGCAGATATTCAAAATTCACTGCTCAGTGCAATTGTTACCACATGGAAGCTTTTGTAAAGTCCACATTATCAGAAGGACAGAATCAGAGCTTTTACACCCCTATTAAGAGTTCAGGTATAAAAACCTTTTCTGACATGAGTAAAAAGATTCAGCACAGAGAAGGAAAGATAACAGCTGAGAATTTAAGATGCTGGTATGGTGCCAGTGTTTATTTGTTGGCCCGACAGCTTCTGAGCTTTTACAGGATCTTGTATGCTCTTGAAGTACTAGCAGTCTCTGCTGTTCTTTAACAAGGTGTAGTTGTCGCCAGCAAAATCTGCAATGTATTGACATTTGCCCACATGCCAGGGAGAGGAGGGGTGCTGTAATCCCATAGCAGTTCATCAACTGCTGATGAAACTGCTGAAAATGAACATTATAATTTGGCTGACTGAGTACCCGTCATATATATACACATTATATATATATATATATATATATATATATATATATATATATATATATATATATATATATATATATATATATATATATATATATACACACACACACACATTATATATATATATATATATATATATATATATATATATATATATATATATATATATATATATATATATATAATGTGTGTGTGTGTGTATATATATATATATATATATATATATATATATATACACACACACACACACACGCACACACACATAAGGAATGTGAACTTATTTTCAAACTAGGTACTTTGGAGCCATTTGGAATGAACATTCTATTCTGAGGTCATCATCATCATCATCATCATCATCATCATCATCATTCTGGAATTTTGTTTAAAAGACTACTTGTTTGTTTTTTTTATCAACTTCTTAAAGCACTGTTTTTTTGTATTCAGCCGATGAAGGACTTGTAGTCCGAAACGTCCTGATAATTGATTTGTAATCAATTATTCTACCTTTTTAAGTACCTGAAATATCCTTTTCTTTTTTCTTATTGATCATTTTGGTACACAGCAGTTTTCCTTTTTCTATATCTCCAATAAACTATTTATCAAAAATAAATGTTTTATTCTCTCTTTTCAGAAATAAAGCATTACAGTAACATTGTGTACCATAGTTCTGTATTGCTGCAAAAAATTGGGAGTGATTACCATTAAGAATTCAAGGAAAAAATTAATTTTGACACTAAATTCCAGTTACATTTTCCCATTTATTCGTCAAATGACTTAAAGTATAAAATATAAATATCACTAAATTAAGACCCTGTGTTAGAACCAATACATTTGATTAATAAAAATCATACAAATACAAATCTCAAGATTAATCACGCATGTAACAATTTGGTAATATGTATCATATAATATTTTCTTACTACATTGTTTTAAATGAGGTTTCTGTAAAAAGTACAAAATGGTAATATATAAAACACGAGGTTATAAAGTTTTAACATTGTAGATATTTTGTGTATTAGAAATATGCCACATTAAGTACAGTGAAACATTCTATTGGAAGAGCGGAATGTTGGGGAGCAAAATGGAAAAAATACATAAAATATTAAAAGGGCACTACTGGTAATAGGAGACTCTGATATGCCTAGATTCTCTTTCATAGGATGAGGAAGACCTGTGTATTTAGTTTTATACATTGAATTAAGCATTGTGTTTAACAGTTTTTATTACAAGACTAAAAATGGCCATATTGCAAATTGTATACTCAAAATTGCCTCTTTTTTGGGGTGAAAAGGGTCAATATTTTTTATAGATAAGGCCTCTAAGTGAATCAATTGTGTCAAATCAAAAATATCATGTTTCAACAACCCACCATACCAATTTTTGTGAGAACGGTGTGATCAAGGGTAAATTCAGAGCTTGTTTTGTAATTGTAATGGTTTTCAATGTGTAGTTATATTGCCTGAACCAATTTTTACAAAAACTGGACCACAATGGTACAGTACAACAGGATTAATCTTGATCTGGAGAAAGTTAGCTTTAAAATGATGCATGTTGTAGCCGTGTGGCCAGTGGGTACATTAAACTCCTTAAATAAAGCCTTTTTTTCCAGGTTATCTGCTTGGCTAATGAGAACAGTCCTCTGGGGTCACCAATTTAGCAGCGACCTTGATCTTTCCACCACTTCCCCGCCTCGTCTCTACATAGATATCTGTGCCTTTATTTTACTTTATTTATTTATGTTTTACACTTGGCGTCCAATAACATCAAGTGAAATAAATCACTGCTATTCTGCAATTCAACCAAGGAGTTTCAACGTTGGGCTTGTAACCATGCCCACTCATCATCCTCCAGGATTCGGAATCAGAAGTCTCGCCAGCCAGCATACAGCCAGCTATAGCTACTGTATAATGCAAAGAACACAGATTTTTAAATTGCCTGTGGTCACTGTGAAATCTCAGCCCATTGAATTGAATGGCAAGGCAGAGGCTGGATGCAAACCATAAGGTTCAAAGACGAACGCAAGCTCTGTAGTTGTAGTTATTAACTTATCCGCAGCTAGAAGGAGATTTATTACAAACCACAATCAGTGTCATTATTAAAAAGAGATTAGCTAGTCCTCTTAATAGCCTTGCAGAAGTCATTTTCAAGCGTATTCTTCCAGCAATGATCAGAAATATTAATTTGGTTCTAAAGGGAAGGTACTGGTACAATAACAGCCGCCTAAATGAATATCTCCGATGTGTTTCTCACTGTTTAAGCAATGTTATGAAGGAGACGAAGTGTATCTGGTCCACAGCTGAGACTGAATACTCTTTAAATGATCTTCAGCTTTGAACATCACACCTCAGGAGGACACGTGGAGTAGTTATTTAAATCTATAGCTTGCAACACATCACCACACAGCAGGAGTGCCATTACAACTGTGTGTTTAACCCTCCAATCTCCAGTTCACCTTTAAATATTTAAAGAAAATGGACAATGCCCAGGACCAAAGTAAATCAATTCTACAGCAGTGCAGTTTATGGTTTATAGCATTCGTATTTATGACTCGGTTGTCTGTAGTGACAAAATAATACTGTTTATGGCAAAACTGGTAATCCATTATTAAACAAAATCATAACGATCATATTGGAGTGTACAATTAGAAATATACCGTATTACAGAAAAATAGATCATCTGTACTGTATTAAATCTGGAAGCAAGGAAAAAAAACCTTTCGATATGCATTAACTGGGTAACTGAAGATACTTATGGAGGCATTTAAAACTGCACCGAAGAGTTGAATGTCTTAGTTTTAACAGGAAAAGGAGAATAAATTGCAAGCGTTTGTCAATGACAAGCCTCAATCTGTTTAAGTTAAAAATGTCACTGAAATCAAAGTGCGACAATTAATCATTCACTAATGTATTTCTATGACAGGCATATTCCAGTTTCTGTTGGCTGAGATAGTTAGAAGAATCATAACAGCAAACTGGTCCATTAGGTTTTTGTTATTCTGTTAAGGTTATTATGTTAAACACCCTCAAAATGAAAATGCATATTCCCCTCCAATAACAGTTTCTTTGTTCGAACAGCCAAACTGCATTATGCATACATATGCAAAAAGAAAAGGAAGTGCGTGCTGTTTTACAAATAGACTGTAAACCCTATTTTTTTTTTTTTTTTAACTGCAATTTCAATCAAACCTACATTAAAATACCCAAAATCTCATTAGATCTCATTTAAAATAGATTCAATGTTTAAAAGATGAGCAGACTTTAAAAGTAGACATACTGCACTATGTGATTTTTAATCAGGCTTGTCAAATATGAGCTGGAAAAATGTGTTTTAAACATGCAATTCATTTATCATAGTTCGCTATGATTAAAACAAGGATTTGCCGGTCACATGAAGAGAGGACTTTTGGCCGTTGCATGAGGTAGAATAATTGTATCCATGTGCCTTTACTGCAGGTAGGTCATTAAAGTCTTAGTCATTAGATTAACCATGCGAAAAATATTCTAGCCATAGAAAATGATCAAGCCGCTCAATCAAAGCTGAAAGCAGTGGTGGAATTATGATGAAAACGATATTCAGTGCCAAACATGCTCTAAGAAGTTAGCTTAGCTCAGCTAGAGAAGACTTTGAGGTCATTCCAGGGCAAATCAGCAAATACAGACACATTCTCTTGGTTACAATCACAAAATGTGACAAAATAAATCTGATCATTTCAATCATCATACTATAAACCCCATTGTTGCAGTTTTATAGTTATATAATCTCCAGGGATATGGTGGTGCAGGTGCATGTGCTGAAAAAGGCAGGTTTAAAACGGTAATACATTGTGAATGGTTTTAAACAGAAAGGCCAAAACTCCAATTACCCATTCTTAGTTCTTGCCCATTGCCAAATGTGTTTCTTTGAAGTTCACTATAAAGTCATACTGTATCTAATGAATTTGCAATCCTTATGTCAAACAAACTCATCACTGTCAGGATGGTGCTTAAGAAAAATGTGATTATAAACAAGCAAGCTAACTTCAAATGTGTGTTTCTATGATCAAATACAAAGCATCCACCATGCCAAAAAAAAAGTTGGTAAGTTAAGACCACTCGCGTGGTGTGAAAATTGTTAGTATATTGTAACAAATATGAATAAATATAAGTTTAATAAAATGTGAACTTGGTCCGCTAATCAGGTGAAAAAGTTCCCATACTGTAGCCTACATTATACCCTGCTAATGAACATCCAAATAATATTTTACAACTCATACTCATATTAGCAATTCCTCTCACGTCGGCAGTGGCAGACATGGGGATGCTTGCTAATGTATTTAGTAAGCCTTGAGAGAAATCGTAACATATTTATATTCATTTATTGTAACATAGTTGAAATGGCTGGGCTGTGGAACACTGGGCTGCTACTGTGTGCTTTTTATATCAGATAAGTCAAGTTGGTCTGTTGGGAGTTTTCCACTAGAGAAAAAAAAAAAAAGCCTTTTCAGGATGCAATAAAGCATTGGCATTTCTCTCAAACAACATTTTGGGACAGCAAACCCCAATCTGTACACAGACAGTTCAGGCAGTATTCCGACAATGTGATTTGACCGCCACAACTCTGAAATCAACCACAAGAATGACACCTCTGGTTTATGAAAAGGACGTAAAATGGATGTAGAAGTGTGCATTCTCAAACCTACAGTCACATGATCTCCATATATCAGCTGTATTTGGTTAGAGGTAAATGTTCCTGGCACAGTTACATGCAGTGTTTATAGCCTGCAGATATGAAGTCAGTATCTCAAATGTTTTCTGAGAACTTAATGAGGTATTGACATTGTACGTGGAGATTTTCTAAAATTACTGCTACCACAAAATACTGTATAGTAGTTAAGTAACTGGTCAAAGTGAAGGATACAGTTACATTTTTATGTTTTCATAATAATATTTTTTAATATCAGTTAGAAACTGTTGTAAAATAGACACCACTGCAAGCAACGTTTCTATAAAACAAATGAGGGTTCATACCTAAAAACTGTGAAATGCAAAAACAGCAATTGATATACAAAAACAGAATGCACATTGTTGCATTTTTAGTGTTAAAGTACTGTACATTTATAAAGCAAACGACAGTATGTATATATATAGATTTTAAAATAAATGTGCTTTCCGTTTCCTATTAAAATGCAAGACATTTTTTCTAATCTTGCTGTACTTGTAAAACCAAGTCCTTTTCTAAACTTGAATGCCGGAGCACTTCAGCAGTCACCTTCTTGATAAACAAAGTGGCACAGAATCCAGCCGTCCTTCAAATCAGGTCTGGTTAACATCCATTTAAAAATAAAAGGAGTCCTTGGGGGGGATCTCTCTGGCTCTGCCATCTATCTACCTATAGGATGGACTGAAGGTCACTTTAAAAGGACAGTACGGAGAACCGAAATCTAAAGACTGCAGGACCATGCCTTGTGGCGACTTTTAAAAGTATTGCATCATGCTTAAGAGAAAACAGTGGATTAAGAGTTAACGCTGCAGCCGACTGAAGATAGCAATAGCCAAAACATGTGTCTGCTTGACTATTTTACCATAGGATTTTGATTGAGTGTTTTGAACTTATAGATGTAACAATACAATACAATGTATTGGTATTGTGTAGTAATATTGCATTCAAATCACTGCATTTTATTGAAAGGGATTATTTTACACACAAAACTACAGACATTGGTCAGTTGAACTATGTCAGATCTCTGACAATGCGCTGAATCATGTTTGCACAAGATTATTACATTTTAGTTATACTTTTAATCACAATACTAGTGAAAGAATGTTGATGGAAGTTTTACTTATTTTAAATTTGAAGGTCTGGTACAAAGCTTTTTGAATAAAATAATTATAGTCCTCCCCTATTAAATTCACAGTAGGTTATTAATGTGCCAAAGAAGCCATAAACCAACCAAGAGCATGACAAAATATACAGAACATTACAAATAGACAGTATGTTTGAGCAATTTCCATGATTTTACCAAATAAAACAACCTTAAAACTAATCTAAATTAGAATCCCACTAAATTCCTTTTTATAGCTTCTATACAATACTATTACACCATTTACAGAGAATAGCTACAGCAGTTTTTTAATCATCTTAAACTAAAAGCAAAAACAACAGGTACTGGCACAGGTAGTAAGCAGGTATTTTACAAAAAAAATAAAATAAATAAATAACAAAAACTTAAAAGAATCCAGTGGTTTCTTGTTGCAAGTTCATGACTTTTCAATTCACCTCTTACCTGAACCCCAAATCACTGGTCAAGTCATTCAGTAAAATGGCTTCAGGTTTCCTTTGTCCGCTGCACAAACAAAGGTTCCTAGTTCACTAATTCAATATACCCACCAGAAGGGCAACAGCAAGGAAGCTTTTCTTCTGGGATATTCAGTTTTGAATTTACTGTAGCTCCAGACTGTGGGACAGGCTGCACAGTGTTCCATAAGCAAATCTAACCCAGTTCCTCTGAAAACGCTTGGTTAGGCCGCCACAGTATGTTGCTGATGTCGGATGCCAGCAGTATCGCCTTATGTGCCAAAAATATATTTTACACGGACAGTCCTCACTTTCTGCAAAGAACGCAAACAGAAATAGTTTCATTTCAAGTCTTAATCTTCACTGACTCTTATATTGATTGTCCTAATAGTAATAATAAAAAAAAACATGTTTTAATAATAAATAACTTATTTTTATCATTCTGCCCTCACTGCAGTGCAACTCTGGGAATTAGTTTACAAGCACTACTTTTTGTATTTGGAACATGATGAAAGTCTTAAGTCCAAAATGTTTACCAAAGGATCGTCCGCTTATCTTTTTTCCAGCACAAAGCTGCTTGATCATATTACAGTACAGCCCCTGCCATCTTCAGTGATGTCACGTTATATCAGCGTTAGAAGTTGACCTTGCTTTGTGATATCACATGAACTAAAGTTTCACTTTGACAAGACCCTGTTCAAATTAGGACTGAGCCTTCAGAGCTCAGGTCACCAGGACTCCAAGCGCACAGAATATTAAACTAACTTCAATGCATCTTTTCTACAATTTATCCTGATTTGCAAGCAGTATAAGGAGATTTATTCGCTGGACTTTAATGAAATACTCCAGTAGTTCAAATGATATGTTAAGTAATAGGTTGCCAATATTTTACAATTATTTATATGTTTATATCGTTATTTTTTATAAAAATCGGGTCTGCAGATCTTCTTAAATATAGAAAAAAAACAGTTGCATATTCTTTGGCAATCTGAGATACTGAAGATTTACAGAATTCGAAAGAGTCCATCACATTTTAGTAATTTTATCACACTGCAATTTTAGCAGTAATGGATTCTAGAAGGCAAAACCTTTCAGAATGTTCAGAGTAATGCATTGATAGTAAGTAAGATGCTTGTTGGTATGCTAGGTTTGGAAATGTAGTAAACTAAATTTAAAAAAATGTTAACTGGATACATACGTATCTCTAAAATGACAAGCATCAAGTGAGTCAGATGGCAAGGAAAACAGCCTCCATATACCCAGAGATTAGTACAATATGCATTCAACTTTTGCACCACAACAGAACAATTAAATTGAGTGCAAACCCTTCTGCAATGAAGACTTACAAGCTATGGGGCACAGAAACTAGCCAATATGACATAAAATGACAACTTCTGAAATATATTTTCTTTTTATATATTTTAGTATTTCATGTGCTTTGAAGGTAATGGGGCAGACTACTGAAAGACTAAATAGTTTTCATGTGGTAGATTCAACAGCAGTACCTGCTGGCTGAACTACACAATTACAACTCCCTGTGCACTTCCGATTCAGTGACCAGTCCCAACGTCAACAAACTCAGCACACAGACACATACCAACAAGCTCTTGGCAGCAAAGAAAAGCTATTAATTAAGCAAACAAAGAGTGACTTTCCACCAGCGAATGTTATTCAGAACTTTGATGTCGTAATCTAATGTCCGCTACAGCTCTGGAACACAGTTGAACTGAACTCTGATTACTCCAGCCTCAGTGCCTCAAAATAGTGACAGAACTTAAACATGCATTTCTATTGTTGCTAACGCAACAGTACACAGGATGGAACATCAGGTACTCTAGGAGGCTGCACTTAGGAGTGAAGACTTTCTGTAACAAAATAAGGAAACATCATTCTAACAACACGGTACTTGAAAAGCCTTTACTGAAATACCTTTGGTGTTTATTTCTAATTTTATAACTTTAACTGCAATTGTTCTTTTGAAATGTACAATTGGAAATAAGAAATGCCTTGAAAATAGCAAGAAAAACATGTAAAAGGTAGTGCTGACAGTTCGTCAAATATAATTTCATAAGAGTACATTCCAACATGGCCAACATTCTTCAAAAACTGCAAATTATGAGGTGAAACCCTAGTTCTCATCTCTGTTTCCCTAGTCTTTCAAAGCACTGCAGTACTGCAGAGAATGACCACAACTGCAATAGCATGGGTATTTGCCTTTTGAAAACCAGGTTCATTTCCTAATACCATAGCTAGCCAGTGAACCCAGAGCCACACTCTGCATCACCCTGCAAGTGTCACTTATCTGCTGCTGGGCCTTAAATCCATAAATAATTCAAGAAATAAAGACAAAGGGTTATGGAGGCAAGTGGACGACAGTGGGCTATGATATTTTTGATCTGTAAGTCACACTCTCAATTTCAGCCAGGGTCAGAAGTGAACGCAAGTGATTTGGATCTGCAGGGTATTAGAGGCTTGAGCAAAATGCAGTCTCGGTCGAGTTTGCAGTAAACAAGAGTACACAACAACAGACATTGCAGTTTACAGTGCTCTGCCAGGCACTGTGGATAATCAGTGAAATTCAAACAACCTGACATATGTACAGTATTAAAAATGTCTGATGCTTGAACCAAATCGTTTCACCCCAAATTGTTAATCACATTTAAAAAAAAAAAAAAAAAAAAACTAATTATAAACCTAGTTTCAGGTTTATTTGTGGTTTGGTAACTTTGTTGGGTGCACTTTTCCTTTCTGAATATGCCAATGACAATCTGGAGTAAAGACCTTTGAGAATCTCGCCACTTTTGTATTACATTTAGTGTTTTATTTAAAAGCGGGTAAAAATTGATAACCAAAACTTCTAACCCCTTAAGTTATCATATTCTGAAAACTACTGATAGTCTGAAATGCCCATCTTCGAAAAAACAAATTACTGAACAAGGCATGTTTTATTAATAAAAGGATTCAGACATAATTCTGCAATATGTCCAAGTAAAAATGACTTAAACACTTGGTTGTGAATATAAAATTAGGTAAGCGCTAATGAAAGTGGAAATTCTTCATTAAAAAAACATGAACAACCTTCAAAAATATAATTTCTCTCCTTGACATCATACATTTTGTATTACTATAAGAGCTAGTTTTGCTTCAAAACTTAAAAATGACCCATAAAACATGGAGCTCTGTTTCACAATTAAAATATAATTAGGTAACCTTTTTTTTTATTTTCACAGATAACTGTGAATAATGTCATAATGTTAATTATATGTGAATAATGTGATAATGATAATTATATACCAAAACTATAATACGTTTATCAACAGCCCACATTCAAAAGAAAACTTCAGTAACTTATAGTTACAACATATATACAGTATAGCAATCATGTTCAGCGTTGCACTTTGCATATTTATTTTAAACCATATTTTTAGCTTTTCCTCCATCAGTGGAAGAAGCTGGCACTGCCTGGTACAATCCAAAGCTGCAGCTCTGACCTCGGACCTGCTGGACAACATAAAAATAGAGAGTCTTCAACAGGCCGTCCCAGATAGACTTTTAAGGCCCCTAAAATCCCTTCTTTTATGTAACACTTGGGGTTAAAAGTTTTAAGATTCACAATTCAAAACATGACATTTTCCCATCAGAGAGAGCGCCCTGTCAGACCAATGAGAATCACCATAGTAACATTACAATAAACCACTCCAGTTTGAAATCATTCCTCTGGTAAATCCAGAATCCGTGTGTATTGGGCAGTCATCAGTGATTTGCCTGATGCTTTGCACATCACCACATTCGCAGGTTGGTGAGTCACTGAACTTCCATTTCTGGAAGACATACCCACACCTCCCATGCATTGCTGGGACGAGGTTGAGAGAGGTCCACTCTTGTCGGGGCAAGGAGAAACCAGGCTGTTCCTTCATTGGATCTTCGATAAGGTCCTTATTTGGGACAACACTGTTTATCTACATCTCTCGCCATTGGGTGGCAGGGTCCTTTCCAGCCGACAGAAGAGTCGAGGCATGTGTCCAGAATGGCCATCTCGACTTCAGACGGGAGGGTGGTGGGGATTTGATGTCGGTGTGCAAAGGGAGATCTGGAATTCCTACAGGATGCTGCGACTCTTCGGGAGGATAAGATGATCTTGAAAAATCCAGATCTCCCTTTGCACACCAATACCAATATATACCCCCCTTAAAAGAATAATGTACAGTGACAAAGGGTTTGCTTACTAAATATCCTGGTATCCTCCACTCAAGATACGTCCATATTCAAATGATTTTAATGAGAAAGCCATCTCACAGGATCAGTACACTACTGTTAATTCCATGCTGTTCTTTGTGTGTCAGTTCTTATTTGTTAAAACTAGACTTCCATGATAATGCCCATTAACAATAGTTTAACCCTTAACCTGTTTGGCTTTTGAGTTTTTTTATCAAGTTAAAGTGCATTATGTACAGCTTAAATATATATAAATAAATACATAAATAAATGAATAAATAAATAAATAAATAAATACATACATTGAAAAATGACCAGACAGGACAATGCGTCCATCTCTGGGTTTCTGAGTACAGGATGCTACAGTTAAATGGCTAGGGATCCATGAAATGTCATTTAACTCGTTGATATTTGATGACGAGAACATATTTGGCGTAATATGTTTTAGCTAAACAAACGTCGCCATCACAGTCCTCTGCAGCAAAGCTTTCAATGGATTGAAAAGGAACACAAGCTCATCATGAATTTCATTAAAACAATGCATATTTAACTGCTGTATGAATAATCAAATCAACTGATTATGTTATGATCCAAATCTAGTTTTCAACTTTGGTAAACAATTTCATATTGCTGATTTGTTAATTAAAAAAAAAAAAAAGAAAAAAGATGACAATATGGTAACAATTGTACTGAGCTAGATAATGTGCCAATTTAAAACTACTGTACACAGATAGATAAAATAGCAAAAATTAATTAAAAAATGAATCCATGTACATAATGAAATGCAATTACAAAAGCAAAATACACCTACATTTTCTAATTAAGAAAAAAAATTACATTTTCAGTATTGTGTATCTGTAGTTTGTTCATTTCTAAACCAGTTACTGACACATGTATTATTTTTGTTAATAAGAACTGTAATGTTTTTCAGTGGTCAAGATAATGTTCTAAACAAACTAAATACTGTTTTACTGTTTTTCTCTTTCTATGTTCTCCAATGTTAGAGTAGCTTGAAATGTCATGACGGGGTGTTTGCAATAATTTCGAGTGGTTCTAGATTCCGTTGCTCCAGTATGTAACTAGAATGAGAACGTGTGTTCAGTGCCCAGGGTTGTAGATCAAAGCTAGTTAAAGGCAGATTCAGAGAAACATGCTATGAACTCAGAAGCACTCGGAATGACTGCTTTTAGAAGAAGTATTTGTCAAGTTGGTTGTTGGTTCTCTACAGAGCATAATTACTTCACGATCTGGGACATGAGAGACATTTCCAGGCTCCGTCCCCAGAGCAATAGAATAATTGTACCTGCTAGAGATAATGGCACCGCGAGCCAACACTTCTTTTCTGAAACCGGATTTAAAATATTAAAATATTTCTGCAGCTGAAGCCAACCCCATTAATCTTTGTGAAAAATAAAGTAGATTTGTTTTGCCAAGAAGGTCGTATATGATTCAGATTAAACTGGAGAAATACAGAAGCTCTGATAATAATCACGCTACTGTTGTAGAGGGTCAGTTAATTCCTCTTAAAACTACAAGTAACTGAAAAAAGAAAAAACACAACTTAACTTAAACTGAACTTTAACCAAACCTGAATCCAGCATACCATCAAATTTCCAAAGGCCTTCTGTTAATGGGGCATCTTACACTACTAGAGAATGCACCTGGATTGCATCAAACAGATTTTAGTGGTATTCCCCGGCTAACTACAGAAAGGTGGTTATATGCAATAGTGGATGTAGAGTATAGAATGTTCAAATAAAATCCAGCTGTGGCTTATCCCTGCGGGGTGTAGGCTGATCAAATCAACAAGTCAAGTAGATAAACAATTCTGCTGGTGTATACATTATACCATATTATAATCCTGAATCCTAAATATAATTTTAAAACATGCAGATTAATGCAAATCAAGCAGATACTGTTTTGCTTCAAAACGTGTCCTCCGATTTGTCTTACATTACCTATGTGTGTTACAAAACAGCTCTCAAATCCTCATATGGTTTTGAGATTTTTTTGGCTTCATTTGGAATAATCAAAACCTTTCACCTGGCACTTTAAATAACATAAAATCAGTCAAGCAAAGAATGGGATGTATTTCTAAAAAAGAAAAATACTGGCCTTCTTGGAAACTATTTTGCTGCTACTACCACAGTTATAATTTTTAACTGGTGTATCCCTGTTATGTTAATTTAACTATATTGTTATGATAACTTACTTGTCTACTGTACAAACTACTGCAGTTTCCTTTTCAGTACCAATCAACACATTTAATAATATACAAATAGAATAAACATGGATGCATCCGGTCTATGTACAGAAGATGAATCTATTCCATTTGTAATCCTGGTGTTGCTCACATACATCAACAGCTCAAAGAGCTAGACTGAATGCATCACACTTTGATCCACAAACGTGTATCTTAAGACTTCACAAGCATCCCACTGCAGTTAACAAGACTTTTATAAGTTTTAATAAATATGTAATCGAATACAATTGCATTCATTTTCTCTTCTTGCTCCTTTGTTTTATACAGCGTTACATCATTTCTAAAAATCAACAAGCCAAACAATGGATAATCCTAGTAGAACCATCTGTGTCCCTAATATATGCCGGACACCAATGAGCTACTGCAGTTTTTGTGAATGTGTTTGCATTATTAATCTGCTGTATATAACAAACACACAAGGTCAGTAGTTGTGTTGCTGAAGATACAGTATGCCTTTGTATAAAATCAGAATTGGCCTTGAGCAATAAATCCCAGTTTCGCAGAAATAAAAATCACTGCGGGCCAATTTTCACAGTGAAGCAAGGTGAGTGAATTCTTCGGGGGTCTTTTCAATTGCTCTATACAGTGGTTGATCCAAATACCTCTGTTAAATTTTTAATGCAGGGCCTATGCTATATGGTTTTGAAAATCAAATGACTGTATTTCTATTTGTAAAATGATATACAAAAATTGCCAGGCAGGATCCTATTTTAATGATTTAAAAGATGCCGGTATTTAAAGACACCTGTATGTTTAATAACATAAATCCAGTATTATGAACCATCTTAATGTCATATTTAGACTTACACACATTGCTCACTCTGAGTTTTGGCATAGTTATACAGGTTGAAGAGCGATGTAAAGTTGTACATCTTCAGTTATTTTGCAGTACTTGAAATATTCATTTATCTGATGGTGTTTATTCACAACAGTGTGAAGTCAGAATACAACAAACTGGGCTGAAACAATATTGATTCAAATGTAAAGGAACATTTTTTTCCAACCAGATCAGTGATTCTGAACATGCACAGTATCCATTAAAATGTTTTAATGTACCATTTGTTAATAAATAGAAGCTTAATAAAAAAAAAAAGATAAGAATTAAAGGATTAAATAGTCATAACTCCAAGAAAAATCCATCTAAAAAGCACATGTGAAACTGTAATCACTGCAATGGACATATTTTAATTGAGTAACTTTTTTAAAACAAACATGTCATTAACATACATATCCTGTGCCACAACTGCACAAAATCAGAACATTTAGTATCACAGTAGATCACTACCACCTACAGTATTGTACAGTATATCCAAAGAGCTACATGCAAAATAACTGCAACCTATAGACCGCAGACCGGTACCTCCATATTTATCCCAAGACTGATGCTCTCAATAAATGCTAAAGCATGCACTTACCTTATCACAACTGCATAAGTGGTTTGCTCCAAAAAAAAAGGAAAAAAAAAACAAACTACAATACTATTACGCTGTCGTACATATAACTCCTTAATAATAATTTTAAAAACCCCTATAATACGGTATAGCTCTAGTAACAGCTTTATACAATTTATTTTCATGGATAAATCAGGGAATTGTGTTTTTTTTTGCTCTTATGTGCAGTCTTGATATATAAAAACTGGCATTACCTTGTTGCAAGCATAGAACTGGAGCATGATGCAATACATTGTAAGCAGCATAGTCTTGACCTGAACATACTTGAACACAACGTTGAGCACCTTGGCTCCTCGGCTTTACATGATTTACTTAAACAGAATTTAGAACAGAACGATCCCATAAAGCGGTTTACAATATCAAAAGCAAGAACAACGAAGCATAATCGCAGCCCATAAAAGGCTAAAATGTTATTGATTGTTCATAGAGACTTACCTCAACCCCTTTACAGTAGTAGGATCCCTCTTCTTTTTCTCTATTCTAGTTAGCCTCTGTTTGTAATTAGGTTTTGGTCTTCTCAGGCACCTCCAAACAAGGCAGCTCCAACAGGTACCTATTCTATGCCTGCCACAGCGTCTGCTTCGTCTTCCTGAGGTTTTTCTTTTTGGCCGTCTCTCTGAAGACTGTTCCATTCTGTACAGCATACATGATTATGGTCATCTTGGGTGAGAATGCTAATTTATTCACTGAAGACCCTGGGTTAAATATCACAAGTCACACTGTGACTAACGGAATGTCTACAATGTCCCAGTACAAGCCAAACCCACCCACTGTACACGCGTATCAATACTGCCTTTGTGTTTTTTTTTGTTTTGTTTTTTTATTGTATTGTCTTATCTCCCTGTTGGTTTGATTAGAAAATTAAATGTGATGCATCCATCAGGATATAAAAGGATATTAAAAATATAATCATTTACTCATATTGAAGGAAAATAAGAACACCATCTCATTACACCTTTCAAATTTACATTTCAAATTTCCACTAAGGGATTTTATTTTTATGATGAAGATACTGATAACACTCTTTCATCAAAATGTCCTTTATCATTAGGCTACAGTCTACAATTCTTTTAATATAATTTCAAAAGGATCAACATTAAGACAGTAAGAGTTGACTTTATCAGGATCAATAACCTGGCAAAAAAAAAAAAAAAAAAAAAAGGGTCGCCCCCTCCTGGCAGACCTCTGTCATTATTTTGCTCTGTTGACAAACTATGAGGACTTCATGAGCACCAACACCCATCACGAAGAAATCATTTTCATGAAGCTTTGGTAACCAAAGAGAACAAAAGCGCTTGATAGGTTAAGACTTTAAATCATTTCCATGCGTCAGAATTGAAAATGTTTTTTCTTCTTTTTTTCTTGTAGCGTTACAGAGCTTGGAAACTAAAACTGTGAACCCCCTTCAGAGGCCCTTTCCTATTGTTGCTATATTGCAGACAATTTCCTTCCATAGAGGAAATTATTAAGCAGGCATGGCAAAGTAATCTGCTATCAAGATTGGCCAAATGCTTTTTAATTGTCCAGCCTGTAACACACATCTGAATGACGGAGAAGAAACTGCAAACAACTGGCCGATACGTCTTCTACACAGTTTGTGTCATCTTCACAACTTACAGTAACAGCCTGCTAAATGAGCTAAATAAGTTTGCAAAGTAAATGAGTCAAATCACCCATTTCTCCTGCAGAATGAATAAAACCAGTTGATGCACCTGCTGTGCTGGTGGCTCAGTAGAACATGAGCGAAGCCAAAGACTGGTTTAGTGCAAGCCTTCTTAACAGGTCACCTGAAATCCCTTTTTTTCTGCAGGAATTGAGGCGAGTATGGAATGACCTTGAGGGATTAACCCCTTGGTGCCCAAATATTACTTTTTAATTTCATTGCAGGACACCATCATTGGGGTGAACTACTGTATTTAATCATTCCCAGGCCTACTGCGGAGCTGTATTTTTGATTGGTAGGCAAGACCATTTTCATATGTATGGGCCATCAACTGCCTTCAGATTTGATGCTTAAAAATTACTTTCTGGTTGAAAAATCAAAGTGATACTTTACTAAAGGTTTTCTGTAACCTAAAGGATTATTCATTCCCAATGTAATTTGCACGGCACAAAGCGATTGCATGATTAATGCTACTCATTTGAATATGGCAACACTGTGGATTCAAACAACGTATACATGTCTGTTATACAATTTGCCTTTGTGTAAAACTGCAATCATGCAAAGCAATATACAGTATATCTTTATAAAAGCTCTATGAAGGTAAATATTTGTACTCTTTCAATACACATAGAACTGCAACAGTTTAAGTAATGTAGTGCATTTGAGATATGCTTCCAATGAATCTCCATTTTCTAAGGAATATGTTAGATTACAGTACTCAGGGGCAACAAATTGCAATGAATTACTAGTCTTGTTAAAAAAAAAAAGCACACAGATTCAACAATCAGTTAAGGGTTTGATCAAATACATTTAAAAACAGACAGCTTAAATAGGGTCTGGCATTCTCTGATCGAACAAGATCTCAATCACATACAAAAGGTATGAGCACATAGATCTGATCAAGTAAATACTGCCTTCCCAACACCAGCCCCGAGTTTCATCACAAAGCAATCTCCAGCAGGAAAAGCAGATAAATGTGGACAATTTCATTTCAATACTCAGTGCTTACACGGGACTTCTTCAATGTCTGTCAGCTTGTATCAGTTAGGGGTAATAACCATTCCTTAAAAAATATATCTTATCTCCTGCCATTAGCTCAGCAGCAAGTCCTTTATCAGTATACCATTTGGTTTCCAGAATTTACTTCCACTAACTCAAGTGAAGACAAGGCATCTGCCACAACACAATTTAGTTCCTGTTATATATTATTGCTCAAGCTGACCTCTTCAGAGTCCTGGACTTAGGTTGTGATGCTCAGATGGGGTTATAACCTGCTGCAAAGGAAGCTAATTTACAGAGCGATAGCAGGATGAAATAAAGTCTGGAGATCTGTAGCCTATGTATACTGTTATGCCAAGAAGAGGTAAGCAAATATCAGTTGAAAGTTATTGCCTCTTTAAATCACATGTACTGTAGTTACTCAGTTACTTCCTTCTGCCTCCGCTCTGTGGGAATAGTGACAAATGCAAATTCAGTTCCTTAAAATAAGCCCTTGTTTACAAGAACAAAACACACACGGTAGAACCTGTGTAGAACAATCAGGACATAGACAAAGACAATGCACTTGAAAATGGCTGTATTGATAACAATTTAAAATGCTGGGGGTTCAAATTTGGAACAACATATTCCATTACTTAAAATGGGTTTAATAACCACTATTTCAAAAGGACAGTTTGACAAGATGTTGCTACTGTAATCAATAAAGCTAGACGCATTAAAATACAGCATCTTCTGTTGGTTTAATATAAGGTTTTACCAGCACCCGAAAAGCCACAGACATTCACGTCGGAAATAAAGGTTTGCCAAGTCCCAAGGATCTTACTATATGGCACCTGTGTTATGTGGCTTTGTTTTTTTTTTTTTTGTTTTTTTTTAATTCTTAAGAGGAAAAGAATGATTTTGTAAGACACACTCATTGATTTAGCCGCACAAATAAGAATAATCTACTAAAAGTACTATAAAGTTTATAAGAGAGCCCTGATAGCGAACAATGGCTTTCAGAAGGTGAAGGACAGTGGAAGATAGAAATCTGCAAGTTCTGTTCATTCAAACAGGATGAGATACAGGGCCTTGTCAAGTCATGTAAAAACCTGTTCCATTTGCCAAGAAAGTGGTTAAGATGAGACTGCTTGGTCGCAGGGAGACCAAGACAAGTTCAATTTCATACCAAGATTGGCCCCTTATGATTTTCACAACCTGTTCTGCACAATTCATATAATCTCAGTCATTGCATACAGAAAAGATTTGATTCATGACAAACAAATATGCATGTTTTGAACAACTGAAACATGTGTTCAAATCAGACAGGCTTTTATTAGGTTACCTAAAACAAGAAATTAAAAGTGGCTTACTTTTCAGTCCAATGGTTACACCATTTTTGGTTCCTGGGTAGTAAGTGTTATTTCCTAATTGCTTATGCCTCAAAAGTATAGAAAATGGCTATTATTCCCCACAAACTTTGCTTTTGTGACCAGGACAATGATATTTTGAAATTTACCTATTTTCCAGAACATTCCAGATAGATTCAGTGCTGAGTAAACTTGGAGTAACTTCTAGAACTTTCTAGATAATATAAATAGTAGTATAAATACAGGGGCCTTAAGCCCACCAGTTCAGTTTAGTTCCAGCTGCCTAAGTGGATACATATCTGCATTTTTCTGAGATGGCATCAAGGTCATAGGACACTTCAAAATGGTGGCATTCCTGATGGGTCTCCAAGGCGGTTTTACCAAGTTTCCCTGCTATCTTTGCCTTTGGGACATCAGGGACACCAAGGCGCACTCCCACAGGCGGGACTGGCCACAGCGGACCGAGTTCTCTGTGGGGAGGAACAACGTCAAGTGGGAGCCACTGGTGGACCCCCGGAAGGTGCTGATGCCACCACTGCACATCAAATTGGGCCTTATGAAACAATTTATCAGAGCTCTAGATAAGGAGTCGGCAGCCTTAAAGTACCTTCAAGACTTCTTCCCTAAGCTGTCTGAGGCAAAGATCAAAGCCGGTGTCTTCGTCGGACCACAGATAAAGAAGATCCTGGAGTGCAATGAATTCCCCAAGAAGCTCACTAGTAAGGAGAAAGTGGCTTGGAACAGCTTTGTCGCAGTGGTTCGGGGCTTCCTGGGCAATCACAAGGCCGAAAACTATGTGGAGCTGGTTGAGGCTCTGGTGAAGAACTACGGCACAATGGGCTGTAGGATGTCCCTCAAAGTCCATATCCTTGATAAATTCAAGGAGAACATGGGAGCGTACTCGGAGGAGCAAGGCGAGCGCTTCCACCAGGATATACTGGACTTTGAACGCCGCTACCAAGGACAGTATAACGAGAACATGATGGGAGACTACATTTGGGGGCTGATTCGTGAAAGTGATTTACAGTATAATCATAAATCTCGAAAAACTACTCACTTCTAAATCTTTTGTAGTCATTTTTGTATTACTTTAGTATAAATACATGTTAATTTGGATTCATATGATGTTTTTTTCTGACTTTATGTGAACACAAAAGACACAAATTCGCCCGTTTTCTCATTGGAAATAGGTAAATTTCAAAATATCACTGTCCTGGTCACAAAAGCAAAGTTTGTAGGGAATAATAGCCATTTTCTATACTTTTGAGGCATAAGCAATTAGGAAATAACACTTAATACCCAGGAACAAAAATTGTGTTACATAGTGTTATCATTCACTTCTACTATCAATAAGTATTACGTTTTCACAGTGCAGTAATGTCAGACAATAAAAAATGTTGCTAAGCTACGAACAGTAGTCATGATAGACACCAACTGCTTTTCCATGCAGCCTCATATTGATGTTAGGACTGTATCCACCTTGACGATGTTTATGATGTAAATAAACTATGTCAGAAAGCCCAATGCCCTGCAGACATGCATGACTGGCAGTGATTTATGCTTCCATTACGACGATTAAAAGCATGTCATTCAAAATTTACTTTATCTGTTAATCGGCACCGATAAGAATCCGCAACGACAAATACAGCGTATCTGTACGGTACATACTTACAACATTTCAACAGAACCTCACAGCAAAAAGTGAAAATAAAAAACTTGACCAAAGACAGCCTGGCGCCGGTTCCTACTGCACTATAGATAAGACAATTCTCCAGAATATTATTAGTATGAAAATAAATGCATACCACAGTATTCATACATTTCTGAATGTAATTATTTGTTTATTAAAATGTTGCACTGGCCCAACTTCCTAAAATGTATATCCTGCAATGCTTGTTAATACAAAATAATGGTGCAAATTACATTTTGGCAGTAAAGACCTTTAATAATAAACACATTACTTGGTTTTAAAATAAACCACATATTGACGAGGTTCTGTAGAAAGAGCCAGAGCCGATTGTGGCTTCTCGTGTCTGACCGGAAACATACCTGCACATCGTTAACACATGTGGGTCAAGACATGGCCCTGATGCAGGCATAACAAAAACAAACACAAAAAACCACCTTGTTCCTCTCTAACTGCGTATCTAGAAAGTTGAGTTGGTTGTCCCAGAACAGCCAGGAGAAATCCTTGCTTGAGTTACTCCTACAAGTCCTTGACCTTTTTTGCGAGAAGAAAAAACAATACGTCACGTTCATTTTACAGAAACTACAGTAGTAACAAGCAAGTGAGGAGTTTGAAATTATTTAGGTTGTCTACATGTTCTTGAATTTCACTCTTATTTTCTAACGTGGTTCCTGCTGAGAATCATTTTACAGGTTGAATATCCTTTTTCAGCCTCTGTGTCTGCTTCTGAAATGACTACTCAAAGTGTGCTGCTGTTATTTCTGTCCCTTCAGATAGTCTCTACAGAAATGCATGTCTTCTCTATCACCTTCAGTATTTGTAATTTGGGCTTTTATAAAAATGTGTATTGTCTTCAGATTTAAATTACTCAAAATGTCACAAGAAGTGAACCCGAAGCCAGTTCTTGTTTTTTTTCTGGCAAACCGAACAGACAGAAATGCAGATCTGGCTTCTATTGGTACCTGATAAAGCGCCTCACAACAGGTTATTTTCAGCCCTTGTTTGGTGGCAATAAAAGGCACAGTTGGGAGGCACACTTTTAAAAGTCAAGTCACTGACTAGCAATTTAAAAAATCTAAGCTGGTCAGGTCGACGTGCTACAGAAGGAAAATTATGTGACCACAAAGTTCTCCCTCTCTCTCTCCAAATTACCCATGAGCCAGTACAAAAAAAAGACAAAAGTTAAACAGACTGAACGAGCTACTTTTTAAACAGGCAGGTTAGTCATTCTTCTGCCTACATTAGTGGAGATAAAACCACTAAAGAGGTTTTTTGAAGAACTATCAGGAGTTGTGATGTAGGCAAGGGGCAGAGTATTATTAGACACAGGGCAAAATGTTAAGTAATTTCTATTGCAACATGTTTAACTGACTCATCGCCTGCATCATTCAGTCAAGGCAACATTCTTCCCTCTCCGTATACAATGATGGTCAATCTTTTTCCACATTTCCAATTTGTTCTCCAAGCTACTGTACAGAACTGCTTTGAGATTCTTGAACTGTCCAGTTATCCCTCACGACAGCGAACGTTACATTTCCATTTGTTGTACTTTGAATGGCTCAACATATGAAACTGACCTGTGGGTGGACTAAGTCTGCTGGGATAGTCTGGGCAATGCCACTTCTATTTTTATACAGCGAGATTAAAATGTAAACAGAGTGGCAAATGTTAGAGAGGGTGTTCATCCCTCTTTGACTGTTTGTAACAATGAGGTCTACTGTAAATAGCAGGAAAGTAAGCTATTCTTTGGCTGAGAAACAGGAGACTGTAGTAGCTTTAAGAGAGAAGCTGAAAGTTAACATGAGCACAGTAAAGGAAACAAACTTTAAATCACAGTATGGAAATTACTAAAGAGCAAGTTTAAAGAAGAAAACATTCTGTATGTTTTGCACTTAAACAAATCGACGGGACTAAATCTGTGTATTTTTATTTTAAAAACAATTTATAGTGGAGTTCTTCAGTAATCTTTAATTTCATTGGAGCTTCCTCTCCACATTACACTGATGAAGGCGACAGATGAAACCTGTCTCCTTAAAGTATTGCAGTTTTACCTCCTAATAAATGGTTTCCAGCACATTTTACGATAGCTTTCAGTCTAGTGCTTTAATTATAGAACTTAAATATGAATACACAGACAATTTTAGCACTTTGCAGTTGCAGTCTTGGCAGTAATTACCATCTAGTCTAGATTATGCCTTTGGGTCTAAATGCTTAGAGTATAGAAAATCTACTGGTGTGAAAATAATACCAACTTACTCCTTAACAATAGGTTAAGAAAGGATGGGGGTGGCACTGGACAGTACTCAACAATATGACACGACTACTCCATTGTGGACCTGAAGCTAACAGGTGGAAGAGCTCTGGCATCACCGAGAACATTAACAAATTAGGTCCAAAAATGCTGTTCTGTGTTGAATGAAGAGACATTATAGCCACCTGATATTTTAAAATATACAATCTTCATCCCAAGACTAGTGAAGGCCTCAAACTGTAATTTCAATTATAGCAGTGATTTCAACATGAAATAGCTCTTTGTTACAGTTTGTCTGGTAGATATCAGCATTCAGGATAACTAGAATCTACCACAGTACTGAATGAATACATACACAAAACAGAACTTACCCCCCAGGGCTACAGACCAAAGAACATTTTTTGTTGGGATAAATGAAAGTGAATTTGATTATACCAACCAGGGCCTAGTCAACAATCCCGCTATTATGCAGACTGAAACACATTTCCAGCAACCTGCTGTACAAGAAACAATCTGTTGTCACAGTACCGCCACGTGTGGCAAAGCAGGCAAAAATCTAGTGCATATACACTTCTTTTTAATTCCATTCGGATCACTGCAATAACCACAAGATACTGACTAAAATTGTGTGTGCCAGCACAGAAAAATCAAACAAAAACAATGTATAATTTAAGTTTGAAACCAACAACTTCCAGAAAACACAAACAATAAGGGCACAAGGATAGCTCAGTTTCACCTCTGTTCAACACCATGTTGCTGTTTTGTATTTAATGGAGATTTATTATTTCATAGAATGTGTTACAGTACATGAACAGTGAGCAGATTCTCTGAAGCCCTCGGGCAAAGTGCATCTACTGGGAACTCGTCAGCTGTTTTTTTTTTTTTTTATCCCAATATTCAAAACTTACCACATACAGTCATCCAACATTAATATTGCAAGAAACATTACAATTGCTTTGGAATTTGAATTATTTTCTATTTTTTTTTTACTCTGAATATAAGAGCATGGAAAATGTGTTCTAGTAAAAGGCCCTTCATATTTACATCTCTATTCAAGGACATCCTAAAACCTCATGTGGCTTTCAAGCACTTGAAATAGTCAAGGCTGCTGTCAAACAAGGCACTGGTAGCAATTTCTGTATTTTTTTTAAAAACCATTTAACATTTCTCAAGGACCCCTATTATTCCACCGATGCAGTTGAGTGAACTCATTTTCTCTTGTATGTATTGGTAAGTTTTAATATAGGATTACTGATTTTTTTATTTTTATTATTAGTATTATTTTTTATTAGAAAGCTTGTAGGGTGTTATTGTCATTCTTGTGCATTGGTACTACCCATTACAAACAGTACACTATACAGGTAGCTCTATGACAGCATCATGTTGCCAAACCAAAATCTAATTTTATTTCACTTTGCTTGACAATTGTGTTTTGCTGTTGGTAAACTTAGCAAAGCACTGTTTTTGGAAGCCCAGGTAAAAGGACAAAGAGGCAGCAATATGCATGGCTAACACACTCGCAGCATGATATACTATAGTTTAAAAAGTATCTCTCACAATCAATGAAGATTTGTGAATTACAAGTGTATTCACACAGTGCATGTAATTTAATTTAAGGTAGCTGCATTTGTCATTATGCCAGGTCATTTGCACTGGCACAGTACAATGCACAGGTAAAGACAACACTGCTTTTAAAACATTTGTACTAGTGTTGCTCTATGACACTAATATTCCACCAAACTACTATGCACGGTCAGTATCCTAGTAAAGTCCTGGTACTGACCTTGAATAACGAGGTCATTTCATCTTCATGCCAAACTGTCTATTCACATTAAGGTTTACTATCCGAAGAATTGAAACCTACTGCTGTATTTGCAAAAGTAGCTGACCACGTAATGCACTGACCTTCAAAACACAGACAGAGTCTTTGAATCCAAGTCTGAAAGCAAGAGCGGGATTCAAACCAGCTGAGAACACCGACCTGCTACACCAATGTGAAAGTTATTTTAAAGAGTTTGAAGTTTCATTAAATTCACATCATATTATATTATTGTTATTATTCTCTCATTTTCCAATCTACAATAATATATTTCATTCCATGGCATCCACCATTCTGCATGTTTGTCCCAACAGCATATATATCATTACAAGTTCATTTATTATTTAAAATGAATCACACCAGAAAAGTCTAATCGAGATGCCATACCTTAACATTCACGAGAACTTTCTATACAGCAGCAATAGCATATTGTTTATCTGCCATGATCAACCTCTTCAGCAACGTTAGTTTATTATTGAACAGAGAAGATCAGTTCAGAGATTGTAGATCCTACCAGAGTTTTCGTACACTGTGTTGCATGTGCTCCGTGCGCTGCCATTGCTGGTAGCGTCACGTGAGCTGTTCAGTGTGTTGATATGTAAATAAATCCTGTTCGATGTGGGGTGTATCAACATCAACCTCCGTCTCGATCTCCTGCCCGTCACTCAGCAGCGAATGCACACGTATCTTTCTAAACAAGGGGAGCTCCCTAATAAAAGCTGAATATCAAAACAATAATTGTGTGAGTATAGTAATTGTTACAGATGTGTATAATGGCATTTAAAACAGGATTCATTCATCTGACTTTTTACATATCCACCCTGACTCTGGTCCCACCGCAGTCGGATTACTGTATTATATAAAGTGTGTTTAATGCAGACACAAAAAATAGGTGTAATAATGACAAACATACCATTCTTTTTTTATTATTATTTTATTTATGAAGTTAAAGCTTCCTCAAAATAAATAAATAAAATACTTTGAGAGAGAACAGTGGCAACTTGGTTTAAACACTTAAGTACATTAAGCTAACATTTAAACTGAAAAGGGGTTGACAGGACCTATACTAAGATGCGGTACTGTGCAAGTCCTTTCTGGTGTTTTTGCCTTCTCCACACCTCTCTTCCTCATGTTTAATTTCTCTCTCCTCCTGCCTATTTTCACACTCCCTTTCTCTGTAATCTGTCAAAGTAAAGAAAAATAAACAAACACTCAGTGTACCGTCTACTCATAGAAGTACACTTTAACACAGTGTGGTATATTCAACTGATCCACAGCTGCAGATCTAAAACCACCACTGTTTCAATAATTAATAAAATGTACCAAGGTTATGAAAATCAAACATCCAACAATGCATGTTAGCCCCTGGTTATTTCTATTAGGTGGGGAATATAGATCAACTGAATAGACCCCAGTATTTGTAGAGCACTAAGAAAAACTATCTAATTCACCTAGCCAAGGCCTATATAAATGTTACATAAAGAGGATTAAAAAACAAAACTTTTTTTTTTTTTTTTTTTTTTTAACACAAATAAAAGAAGCACTACACCTGAAGGTCCAACTTATGGTTTATGATTAACTTTGAAACTCAAAACCTGTTAATTGTTAACCTGTACTAATGAACCCTGCTACAGCAGAACACTGTAAAAAGATTCAGTCAAAATACAGTACTTCCTCTTGCCCACAGCCCAGGTTACCACACTGAAAGAGACCTACCCGTTGTTATTATAGCACCCAGCCTTGTTTTGAAATGACTGAAATACAGTTTAGTTTTCCTTTAACAAGTGGTGGTTCAAACCCTGACCTGCTCTGTCCTTGGCTCTGCCAGTGTTTATTTCAGTGCTGTGCTGGGCCCACAATCCCTAACTGTTCCGCAAACTGACAAAAGAGACAATGTTCCTCGTCAGAATGCAGGATCAAAACAGGAAGCTCAAACCAGTTTACTGCAACAAATCAGATATTATTTTAGCAGCTCTGACATTTATCCCTTCATGTATCTCTGTGCCTCACTGTTGTGGTTAAGGCCTAAAACGCAACCACCAGCAGGCCGCACAATACCCCCGTTCATGCCGCAGCCTATAAAAGTGTCCGTGGCAACACATTTTTGAAATTATTCTCACTGACCTTTATAACGCACCACTGCCATGCTAAAATCCTCTTCATTCTTTTCAACTGTCACCAGACTGCATAATTGTTCTTGGTGCCATGTACCGTCAGCCTTATAATAAATTAAATTGATGTCCTGCAAAGCGCTAAACTCAAGAACAATTTAATTACTAATTACTCTGTACCACTGAGCTGGTTGCATGCACTCATAACAGTGCCCTGAAGACAACTAATTGAATGAGCCTTTCTTTTCATATTGCTGAAGATCTACGGATTGGGTTCCAAGTTGGAGCACACATGTATAGATCCAGTTACTAGACAAAGTGGATTTATGTGTAGACATGAAACCACAACCTTTTCATTTTAATAGCTGACTTTTTTTTTTTTTTTTTAAAACAAAGCTTCATTTTTTGGCACTTGGCTATTGCATTTTCAACATAACATTTACAATTGTATCCATGTGCTGTAGAAGAACTCCACCAACATAACACTGAAGTTTTGTAAAAATGCTTGATTATCGTTTAAGATTTTTGATTGAGTGTCAATCACTTCTTGTAGTAAAAAAGAAAAAAAAGAACACACAAAACACTTTCCCCCCCAATAACGCTGTGAAACCAAGCAGGCATCTGGGCACCGTGTCAGGTTGAGAACAGCAACAGCTCACATGTCTTGCATCCATAATGTTCAACCTTTAAAAAAAGGAACTGTTCAGTTTCACACGACATTCCTCCATATTTCAGCCTTCTGTGCTTTTAACTGTTTAAATAACCATCACCATTTAAGACCATTAAAAACATACGGTGCAGACTTCTAATCTACACTGCAATGTACATTAGGCAGTATTATGACATTTCTTAGAAAAGAAAGCCAGGGTTTATTTTCTGAGCCAGACTATTCATAAAAGTCCAAAGGCTACATACTTCGAGGCCTCTTTAGTGTAAAACCTCTAAGGACACTTCTTTGAAAATGGCTGCCTGCATGTCACGGGTGATTCGAGATCGGGCAGTAACGTTTTGCTTCGTCTTTTCTCGGCAGTCAGTCATGTTGCTGTTTGTGTACTCGGACAGTCACGTCTTTTGCTTACGATTTTAATACACGCATCACTGTACTGTATGCAGATTAAATTCAAAGGAATAAGGTATTTGCTTCAGTGAGCATTTCCTCAAATCTTAAACACTATCAAACAAACAGACAGGTACAGTAAGAAAGATGAAGAATCACACCAAACCTACATACAGTACTGTAACAATCATAGTGCCCGTTCGCTGATAAATGCAGAATCTCCAGGCTATAAAATAGAAGCAGGTTTAAACAATCGCACAATGCAATTAGGCTTGAACAGAGGTCCACACACACACAAAAACATCTTGAGCTACAAATTCAAGTGAGGAATGTGTTGCCTGCAGCCAGAGATGAATTTGCAATGAAAGATCAATACATTGCGAGGCACCCCACAAGAGCACTGCTGTTCATTCTATGACACCTATCTCACTGCAACATACTGGGTATACTTCGGCCAGCCTTATCAGAAAAAGCACTTTATTTTTAATATGTCAATAAACTTGATCCAAGGTTTGTATTTTGTCAATAAAACTTGCTCCATGGTTTGTTTCAATTACATCTCATAGTGCAACAACGCCTTTATCTTGTCGCAACGCAACTTATGTCAAATCGACATACTTAGTAATTATTTGAGGAATAAACAATTCCAGACTGCTTAACTACCATAAAATGTGTATCTTCACTGAATATTTTTTGCCAATTCATTCGCGTTGTCAACTCATGCTATCAAATCTCAGAAAATCTACTCTATCCCCCTCCCCACCACCACTATAGTTTTTTTTGTTTTTTTTTTAAACATTCCTTTCAGTGTTGCAAACGGGACAACAAAAGATACGTGATCATGTTTCATTCCAGTATTCACCCAGCCGGAATTTAGTCTGCTGTTAATTGCCTGCAGAATGAAAGGGTTTGACGAAGGTAATACTACTGTATGTGAAGTCAATGACTTGCACTTGCTTGTGAATGCAAAGCCTCATGGAGTGACTGTGCACAGGGTTTCAACACAAAGGGGCAAAGATTCAATCACAAAATATACAGCACCCACAATACCTCCCATCAGCTTTAAAACACACTTTCCAGAGGTGCAGTGACTTTTAAATTGGGGGGATCTTTAGCACTTCTGAAGGCTTTTTTAATTAATGGGTGTTTTTCCCATGTGTGAAGGTTTGATTGAAATGGCTCAACTATTAAACAGGAGGTTATAGTTGCGCTGTTTTTTATTGAATTTTCACTTAAGGTGCCGATCCATATAGTAAATGAACCTGACAGGAATGGCAGGGTCAGGTGACCAATGTTGACCAATCACTGGGTGTCCGGTCGAGTTCCCTCTCAGTATCGCCCGATAAAATACAGACCAAGAAAGTAAACACCAACACCTATCCTTATGTAAATACTACAGCAGGTTTAATCCATTCTCAGCAGAGGCCAGACAGCAGTTAGGCCTATCCCCTAGCTATTAAAACCAGAAACAATACACTGAACTCTATTTAGAACAACCAATCACATGCCAGAAATAATGTCATAACAAACACTGACGAGAAAAAAAAAAAAAGGAATACTGTATACATAAAGCGAAACTGTCAGCTTAGTCTCACTTCTATTATTATCAATAACAGTAGCATCTGGTTTAGATTATCAACCTGTTTCTGGTCACCAGTGTACGTGATCGCTTGACTGCTGAACTTATGGTGTACCATGTAGGCAAAAACAAGATAGGAGAAACTGAACCAAGCCTTGAAGTTATCTACAGTCATGGGAAGAGTCACATTATTTTACAATGATATTGTCAGGTCTGTCTTTTACACTCAATACCTGTATTTCACAAACAAAGGTCATTGTCACACAATGCAATACAAGGCATAGTATGAGTTGATGATCCAATTTAGATACAACTTTATATTAGCAATTCGGTACGCACTTGGTTCCTATTGGTTTTCTAGGAAATCCTTTGAACAGAGAGAGGGTCATGCCTGTCATGTTTTGCAATGTATATGATATGATGATGTTGTCTTTATAAGCTACAGGCTACAGATACCAGAATACATAGTCTAGTTTGTGGAGTGTAATGTCAGGCATTACAGTCACTGCAGATTACAATATAGTTATCCCACTTTACACAGGACAGTGCTTTACAAATATCAAAAGTCTGCACTTTTTCCAGGACTAATATGGCCTTTATTGGTACAGCATTATGCATATATACATATGTTGCTCATAATGCATTTGTACTGTATTACAACAGCTACTACCATACAACATAAATATGACATTCTATATATAGTGAAAGCCCGGTCGTTTAGGGGTTAAAAAGTAAATATACTATATACTATGGGCATACAGATCAGCTCATTTTGTTTTATCAAAGTAAGCACATTTCTTAATTAATAACACTGCTAAGTCTGAGCCAACATCTCCTACATTAATCTCCAGAGAAGGAGAAATGCAGAACACACACACAGATTTCAGCTTTCCAGGGAGCACATGACTTGCTTCTCCAGCTCAGCCAGTCATTGTGCTCTACTGTAACACGGCAGGAAAACGGGAACAGAGTACATTTACTCCTGAATAGGACACTGCTCAAAACTATTTGGGGTAGAGATGCTGCAATCTGCTGGGAACGAGTCATTTAAAACACTACAAAACTGTGACCGGAATCAAAGTAGCAGGGTCTTTGATTTCTGCAGGGAACCATTGCTAATTCCCTCCATTACTAGAAATAAAACAAGCACATTAATTGGTATTGTGCTTTACCAGGATAGTTAAACAAGTACCTTGATGTCTTATTCATACTTGAAATGATCACACATACAGTAATGAGAGCTCATAACATTTAAGTCACACACACAATCTGCTTATAACACATTTGTTCATTATGTCAACCAGGGAGAGAATTCAGCCATAGTGAATTCAAAAACTATATTATACTGCAAGTCTTGGGCTCATTGGATCTGATCAGTAGCAACTACATAAATCTGTATTTTAATACACTATATTTTGCAGTTAGAAAAAAGGTTTCAATTTAATTTCTACTGTTCTTTTCAAACATTTTCTGTAGCCTACAAATGTCATTTATTTGTAGCAATATGACTATACACATATATACAGTACCAGTCAAAAGTTTTAGTACACTTGCTGGAAACTAGGTTTTTTTCATAATTGACAATGTTTTACGTCATACTTTTCTGTAAATACTTGAAAATGAAAACACATGTTACAAAATACAAAACAAAACATAAGGAGAATCAAAGCAATGTTCAAGAAAATTGAAAATTGTCTCTAAATCTTGGATTCCTCAAAATAGCCACCCTTTGCCTTAATAACAGCCTCACAAACACGAGGCATTCGGTTTCAGCAGGAAATCACCCAACATGTCTTCCCAGCTCTTCTGCAGCAATTCCCAGAGATGTAGGGCACTTGTGGGTAGCTTTGCTTTGACTCTTCTGTCCAGTTCGTCCCATACAAGTTCTAAGGGATTGAGGTCTGGAGACTGGGCAGGCCAGGTCATTAGATTGAGTTGTCCTTCACTTTCCTTCTTCGCCAGATAGTTCTTGCACAACTTTGAGGTTTGTTTCGGGTCATTATCTTGCTGAAGAATGAAGGACTGCCCAACTAGCCGTAATCCTGATGGAATGGCATGCCTCTGAAGTATGCTATGATAGCCATGCTGGTTCAGCTTGCCATGGACTTGGTAAAGATCACCAACTCTGTCAGCAGCAAAGCAACCCCAGACCACGACACTGCCTCCTCCATGCTTGACAGTGGGAACCACACATGCACAACTCATGCGCTCACCCTCTCTGCATCTTACAAATACTCGGCAGTTGGACCCAAATATTTCAAATTTTGACTCATCGGTCCATAAGACCGACTTCCACTTCTCAAATGTCCAGTTTCTGTGTTTTTTGGCCCAGGAAAGTCTCTTCCTCTTATTCTGCACTCTTAACAATGGTTTCTTTGCAGCAATTCTTCCAGTTAGGCCAGCTTCACGCAATCTCCTCTGAACAGTTGACGTTGTACATCTGTACTTCAAGTAGCATTTAGCTGAGCTTGTATTTCAAGGGCAGTTAATCGCCGGTTTCGCTGTTCTCTGATTCTGAGGTCACCCTTGGCCTGCCTGACCTTGTTCAGTCCTCATGAGTGCCAGTTTCTTCAAATCGTTTGATGGTCTTGGCCACAGCAGTTACAGACACTTGCAAAGTTCTTGCGATTTGTCTTAAAGATTGACCTTCATTTCTTAAAGTAATTACAGATTTTTTTCTTTGCTTAACTGAGCGTATTTTGCCATTTTCTGCTCCCTTACATTCAGGAATGACAAACTTGTGCCAATGCTACCTATATTTATAGTAATCATGGACCCTCACCTGTTAACAATAATTGGTGACAAAAGGTTAATTAGGTATCATGCTAGTTAACTCAGAGAACATCTAACAAAGACACTTTTATACTTAGGCCAGTGTTCTAACACTGTGTTATACACATTTCAGACTTTTAACTGACTTGGGCTTCAGACTGAAATCCCCATGCTTTGGGTGACTATTTCATTGAAATTGACAAGATTTACATTTTCATTTAAAAATAATTTTTTTTAATGCAATTCACTTATGATTATCATCTTATATAAGTACACGTATCGTATAATGAAATATTAAGTGTTTATAGACAAGTTTATACAGTTAAAAGCATAGATAATCATGAAAAATCTGGTTTCAAGCAGGTGTAAAACTTTCGACTGGTACTGTATATATATATATATATATATATATATATATATATATATATATATATATATACACACATATACACACACACACACACACTCTCTCCTATTCATAAAAGTTTAACTTATGCTATATTGAAAGACAGTTTGCTTGTTTTTAAACTCCAGGTTTTGAAACAAAGCAAGGTCTGACATTGATAAAAGTAGAAATCCTGAGGGAATGACTATGGGAAAACAGTCCCTCGTATTCCAAGACCACCCAGAGCGATTTGAGGACTGAGGCCATTTTGTAGCCATGCTGGATAATTGGAGGACCTCTTAAACTGTCACTCGCACTAAATTATGGGGGTTAAAGACTTGTACTGGGAAGCTGAACAAGAGGCAATATTATATGTGTCAACAGACAGGAACTCAAACTTTGTGGTCCAAAACCCTGCTTCCTTAGACAAAAAACATAACAGGTCCACTACAAAAGTTAACACTTCCAATTTAAAAAAAAAAAAAAAATAACTGTCAAATATTTGTTTTATAATGCTAATACTGTAAAGAATACATTTCTCTGCATTGCATTTGTTTACTTGATATTTACACCAAAATCACACTGAAAATGCAAACATTTTTGTAAATAGAAGTACACAATGGTCTGAACACTAGTAATCATTAGAGTCTGAGAAATGCCAGCCCCTCCATAACACATCACAATTATAAAATAAATACAGCTCCTGAATTATGTTCTCACAATACTGTACTTCAATCAAATTATAGCCTGCAAATGCATTAGGAAGTAAAGAGTATACTATATCTACACAAGGTAATGTGGTAGTTACTGTAACTTGCCCTGTAATTGTCAAATTGAATTAATATCCCTGCAGTAATCCATTAATAACTATTGCCTGTAAAACATTCTGGCAACTCCATAGCTTAAAGGATTTTAACTAGGCCTATATATTGGCTGGGAGTTTACATTAGTTTAATTATAAAATACATCATTTATAAACTGGATCTTTAACAGTATAGTTTTCATGTGCAAATATGTCCTTGTTTAAATGTAAGAACAATGGATATAGTATATACTGTGTTCTGCAAACAGTAAATTGTAGCACCTTGAAATAAATCTTTTTGAACCATTACTGTATCAAAACTATTTACACACCGTTCTGGGAAAAATAAATGTGTCCCAATGTTATCAGATAAACTGTCTAATAATTAAAACACTTTAAGTTACCAATTGTAAATTACTGTGGTTTATAAAGAAAATACAGTAACAGTGTTCACCTGTTGTGCTAGTGCAGCTTCGGAAGGCTTGCTACAATAAAACACATCAGCCGAGAGACATATTAATTACAACACAGACGCAAAAACACTCTGTTTCTTACTGAGTGCTTGCATATAGCAAGTTGATTTCCTGGTTGTTTCATTACTCTTTAGAACTAAGGTTTCCAGTTGGCTTTATTTTGACAGGTCTGACAATAAACTTCCCTTCACTGAAAACTCAACTCAATGTGTGTATGGCTGTAACAATATTTTAACATTTCATTTTAAGGGTCTGGTAATTGGTGCATCAGCAGAATTTTGTATTGAATAATTTTGAAATATGTTCTAGGATTCATTAAGTAGCCTATTATGTTAGGTTGAATAATTACTGTATCCATTTTATTTATTAAAAAGCATGTTCCATCCAACTATTGCATGCCAAGTTTCAGCGATATCACATTACTGCAATTCTGATTTCTCTGTTTCTGTAATGGTGTAATTGAACAAAACCTTAACTATTCTCAAAGTTTTACAACTTAAAACAAAAAATGTAAAATTTAAGGCAGGACTGATTTCCATTACATGAGAGTAGGTGTTAAAACTTTATGCTGATATTGGACTCAGCTCTCGCCAAGATAAGCACTAACAAAGACATAGCTTCTTTTACTGTAAACTAATGTGATCCAACTGCATTTCCTTACATCTGATGATGTAGATATCCTTCTGCCTGGTGTTGATGTCTGAAGTGTAATGCTGGATCCAGGGATCAGCCTATTTTGCCTCCCTGGTACATCAGCACACACAATGGCTGCAATGCTTGCTCCAGGGATCAACCACAGTATAGCCTCCCTAGCGCATCAGCATGACAACCGTCTGGACTGAGCTGAGTAGGGTACTTCTCTGGGGTCTTCAAGTGGGCACCTTCCATCCTTGGTGTTTCGTCGACTATCCCACAACACCTTGAGGGCTCGACAGTGATTCTGGCATCCCAGCATCAGCTCCCTCCTTCCGCCACTCAGCTAAGCCCAGCTTACTTACCTTCCTTTCCATCAACATTGTTTTCTTTCTACTGTGCTTGAGGTCCCCAACCAGAATCTTTTCGTCTCAACCAGAGCCAGTTGCTGCTTCAGATAAGTTCTTCACTATGCGTCACAACTCTTGACCACTGAATCAGACGTCTCTGAAAAAACAGGTTGTGGAGTGTGCCACAAATCCTCGACAACCCACCTCTACTGGGTAAACCTGGACTCTCCATCCTCACTGCTCCGCTTCAGCAGCTAGTTGAGCGTACCGAAGTTTCTTCCTTTCATACGCCTCATCCACAGCATCCTCCCATGGCACTGTTAACTCACCAGGTGAACGAGGCGTGCTGATCCAGACCACAAGACAATATCAGGTCGAAGGTTAGTGGTGGCAATCTCATCTGCCAGCATTTCCCAGTCTCTAGCAGCTTCCAGTTGTCCTAAACAAGTTTCGGTTTTAATACCTTTTCTTGGAGGTTGCTCCCCTGGACGGAGGAATGTTGTTCTTCGTGTGTCATATATTGCTGACACTGGTGGAAACCTGTTGGTCATGTTATGCTTGTCTTCCAATGCTAAAGCCAAACATCGCAGCACCTGGTCATGACGCCAAGTAAACCGTCCTTGGCTAAGACCTACCTTACATCCTGTCAAAATGTGTCTTAATGTTGCTAGCAATAAACACAATGGACACCATGGCCCCTCTCCTACCCATAGATTTAGGTTCTGTGGTGATGGGAGAACATCATATGTTGACCTGATGAGGAAACTGATTAGCGCTTCCAGTTTACTCTACTGTTGTCAAGGAAACCTCATACATGTTTTGAGTTTAAAAGAATATATTTAATTATCAAATAGAATACAAAAGACAAACAAATACAAACACTGTTCATTTACAATATAGAATGTATCCCGACAGTATATTCTGATTTCAAACTTTAAACGCAAATGCTGTTGCGTCCACAGTTTGAACTTGCGCTATCCAGCCTTTAAGTTCACGGACAGAGCAGTCAAAGCCAAACAGGTTTTCTTTTTCAGCAGAAAAGTTCAATGCATGTATGCCACAGCCCAATGTATAAACAATATAAAGCATCCTGACAATAGAACAACAACAACAGAACAACAACTTTGATGACAACCTGTTCATGCCAACGTCATAACTATCTTACAACTGGAGCAGGACTAGGACAGTCTATAATGTACATAACTATTTGTTTGCGCTTTCTTATAGATTTGTAGCCAGTTACAAATTAACTTTCTTGGAGAAATGCGTGCAATCTAAAGTGAAATGCATTTATAATGAACAGCAACTAGCCAGGCCCTTATTGCTTCCTATAACACACGACTGCGGCATTACGTCTCCAGTGATCGATGCAAGCCAGGAACAAATTTGGAAGACAATTGACAAACTGTCCATTGCATATTAGTACCACGACGCACACCAAAAAAGCATGCCGAATATGTAAATGACACTCACTTTATAAAATAGCTTGCTCCTTCATCTGTAAAGCCTTCCTCCCAGCCCCGCGGTAGGTCTGGAGATTAGTGGAAAAGAAAAAAAAAAGTGTAAAGAGTCACTCAAACAGTAAAAGCAGGGATCTCTAGAAGACGCTGAGAACCTAGCAGAACATGAAAAACAAACTTTAGAAGTTACAAAGTTTCTGACTTTCATAAAACGTACCTGATCGTATCATATGCCCAGAGTTGACAGGTTCACCACTACGAGGATGTAACCAAGTAGTATGCGGAGTTTCATCGCTGGAAAGAAAACAATACACCTGTTACGGAACAAGTGCGCCAAGCAAACTTCTCAAAACAAAGTGAACAACAGCAATAACAAGCCCAGGTTCATTAAACTGGCCCCTTACTTGACAAAAAAGACCCTGCCGTCTTCACAGACTCCATAGGACCAGTATTCAGGTAAAGTATCCCGCCCTAGCAGCGCCGCCATGATCCCGGTTTGAAGTACTATTTCATTCTCTGGAGTCTCCAGGGATTCCGAAACTCAATAATCACCGCCAGGGTTCTTCAGCTCTTAAAGGGACAGGCCACCGTCGTCGAAAACAGTCTTTGAGCTTTATTATGTTGCCGACAAATAATAGCGTGCAGAAAAGGTTGGATTTGGTTTAGCTGCTGGTATGCACTACACAACGAAGGCTTATTGTTACCATGTATTTTAATGATAATGCAATTAATGCTGTTACAAAGCATTTGGATGTGAAGGCATTTCTTTTCAAGCATATATTTATACAACAATAGAAATACTGGATGAGTAGGTAAGGTATTTTGTTTGCTGTGCCAGGGCTGAGGGCACCATGGGAAACAATGCCAGGTTTACTCCCACAGGGGTGTGGTGCGCGTATAGTTATGTTCCTGTCAAATAGCACCTTACAGACCTTCGACCTGTGATGTCATGCATTAGTGGTACTCTTCTATGCCAAAAATTGGAACCCGGTATTTGCTTCCTATCGTGTCTAGTTGCTACATCATAGTGTTTAATAGTACAGTAGTTTACTTATTAGTACAGTTATGGCCAAAAGTTTTGCATCACTTAGAATGTTAAGGTTGCGACATAATAAAATAAAATATAAACTATATGAACATTATTTAGATATTTTATTTAACATTGTGTATCAAAGAAACTACAAAATGAGGTTGCAAAAGTCTACCGGAAGCCATAACAGTATAATGCAGTATTTCATGTTAGATTTCGAATTGTCACATTTTACAATTTGTATCAGTTTTCCGTTATTATTATTTGTTTATTTAGCAGACGCCTTTATCCAAGGCGACTTACAGAGACTAGAGTGTGTGAACTATGCATCAGCTGCAGAGTCACTTACAATTACATCTCACCCGAAAGACAGAGCACAGGGTTAAGTGACTTGCTCAGGGTCACACAATGAGTCAGTGGCTGAGGTGGGATTTGAACCGGGGACCTCCTGGTTACAAGCCCTTTTTCTTTAATAACTGGACCACACAGCCTCCTTGCGTTAAGTATATGGAAGACTACAAAGCAGTATTTAATTCAATATGTCAATATTATTCAGCAGTTTTCATTCTAATTTATGAAGCAACACTTCTTAATTCTATAGGGTGATGCAAAACTCTTGGCCACAGCTGTGTAGGTGATTATAGTCATGCTTGCACAGCTACAGTGTAAGAATATAAGCACATATATATATATATATATATATATATATATATATATATATATATATATATATATATATATATATATATATATATATGTGTGTGTGTGTGTGTGTGTGTGTGTGTGATCTAGAATAGGTCTTACTGCTGGTGATGAATATTTTTGATACCAAGCTTGAAAAAGAAGGTATTGAAAAAGACTTCTAGTCGAAACATTTGTCATTGAGTTTATTAAGTTTCTTTTAGTATTTGTAAAACATGAGTTTATTAAGTTTCTTTTAGTATTTGTAAAAAGTAGTGTGTTCCTGAAGTGAAGTAAATTGTAGCTAAGATCCCTAGCATTAGCAGCAACATTTTAAAGGAAACTTTAATTCAAATGTAAAAACTGTTCTGTGACCTCCACCAAGACCTTTTCTATCTATTGATTTCATTACACTGTAAGTCTGAAATGGTTCTGTTTGTAATTACAGGGCTGGAATTAAGAATCCTATTGCAGAGCAGTTTCACCCATTCCAGGTTGAACTACAAACTTGATTAGCCACCACCGTGTAGAGATAACAAGCACAGGTGTGTCATTAAACCAGGGGTGGACAATCATGCTCTTGGAGGGTCATTCCACACCAGGTTTAACAGGTCAAATGAGATCATTAACTTGAAATTAAACCATTTAGAACAGGGATAGAACAAAGACCAGGAGTGGAATGGCCCTAAAGGACTGTGATTGGCTGCCCTTGTATTAAACTCTTAGTAAAACCAAGACTGGATCACATTGTTATGCAATGGGAGTCCTAATTCCATCCTGGCAATTATGTTTATAATTCCTGGATGGCAGAAGTCCAAGTGGAAATGGCACAATGGGGCTCCTGTCTCAATAATATTTGAGTTTGCACAAGCAAATCCTCTTCACTCTGCACCCTCATGAATTTCTACAGTCAATTCATAGTTGTTTGTAGAGAAGTAGTAGACGTAGTAGCCAAGGTTTTAAAATCCCAAACACTTATTAAACATCTGTGCTTTATTTAATGAAAGCACCTAATACAGTATCCTGCCTATATGGAGCAACTGGTTGCCATCCTGAAGTGAACCTCATTTATGAAATGAAATCTGCTGATAGTTAAGGCTGAGGAATTTCACAGATAGAAACATCCCATTTCCACCCCCATATCTGATTAAGTAGAGCTCAGTGGTCTTATTGGAAGTCTTTTTCAGAATCCATAAAGTGACAGACAGCTCAAAAAGGGGCAAACAGGATAAAGCACCCATCGTGTGTTAAATTTGATAAGCCCAGGAAAATGACAAAAATGACAGGCGTTGGAGAACCACTGGCAGATCTGCCCACAGTTAGGCAATCAGAAGTCATCTCACGCAACGTGACAAACAGAACAGGCAGCATGTAATCTTTGATTACATGATGTTAAATAAAATATCTAAATTCTGTTCATATAGTTTTTTAATGATGTCTCAATAGTAAAATTCTAGGTGATGCAAAACCTTTGGCCATAGCTGTGCATACATACGAGACAGATAGATGCCTCTATATATACTTGCAGTACCCCTCACATTCTGATCCTTTCTTTAACTAAAGAATATACACACCGCTGCTGAAGAAAACCCTTCACTATTCTACACTGGAACTTGTCCAGTGAGGACACCACAAAAATGGAATTTAGCTAATTTTGTTGTTTTTCTTCTAAAAAGCTTAAACAATAGCCCCCCTGTGTTAGAGTTACTATGAAGAAAAATGCATTGCTGTTTTTTCTTATTGGTTTTCTTTTGCCACAGTGATTCCCAGAAGAGTCCACACAATTCCACTGCTTAACCTAATTATAGCAATACAGGTCATCCTGCACTGAATGAAAATGTAGGGCAATGAAAAACTGATAAGACTTACACTGCTGTTTCTGAAACACAACTAGCAGGAGCTGGCAGTATTTCACTGGTGGGAGAAGAACCTGTATCCTGGAAACCACAGAATCACAACATTTTAATTTCCACCGTGGCAATTTCATTCATAAAGCCTTTTAATTTCAGAAAGTTTATATCATCATGTTTCAAAACACACGCCAACCTTAAAGTCTTTAATGTTTTAATTGTACTAATATGTAATGCACAATCTGTAGCATGTTTATAATTCTGTTTATAATTTCATGGAGGGCAGAATTCCAAGTGCAAAGAGCTTCTCTCTCCATCGTATCAGAGTGTACAAATGCAAATCCTATTCACCTTACACCCCAATACATTTCTGCAGTCAATTCACAGTTAATTGCATTGAAATGATTATAAGGCTGTATGTTATTACACCAGTTAAACTATGAACCTTTACACATAAACACATATCCCAATGCAAAAGAAAGTTTTCCATCCATAGTACCCTATAGACTCTACAATAATGCTTCTTCAGCACCTGAGGTAACAATCCAATTTCCAGTTGTCATCTAGTAATTTCACCAGGAGGGTGAGTGATGTCTCAAAGTGGATGCGCTTTACAAGGAGTAAAAACAATTTCATAGGCTGCTATTGACCTTTTTAGCAAGTGGTCCTTGGCTCCCCTTGGTATGTAGAATCCATTTGTAATAACATTTGTGGCTTTTCAAGAGCATCAATAATGTGCAAAAGTTATTCTATTTCTTTGAAAATAAATCCTGGGCTTACAAGATTGTCCTACTAGTGCAAAGCTAATCATTGCGTTTATTGCAGTGACTCGACACATTCAGAGTAATATTAACATTTGCACGATAAACTAATACAGTATAACCGTAAAGAATATCATACAATAATGGTTCCACTGTGCCTGATGATGAATTTGTGTAGATAAAGGGATTTAATGAGTCTTGGAGAAACATTTAGGCCTATTTCATACAAATGTAATACTGTATAAATTGAATCCAAGGAAATCGTAAGATAATTGATACATTACATTTGAAATAGGTACTTATTTATTCTATTATATTAAATATTATTTTTTACTATTTTAACATTCCATTTTTTCGCCAGTACGCCAATAGCCTTTCCTCCATAGTTTGAATCCTGATAACAGTAACCTGGAAAAGTCCAGCCCTTTTAAGTCTGATCCTGGCCAGTTGCTCCCAGTCGAGGTGTTGACCCCCAGGGAGTTCTGTTGTCACCAGTCATAAGCCACAGTGGGAAGAACACTCTGACCAACACAATTCAGTTTAACATCATATATCTCCCTCTAGGCTTCCATTGTTAAGTTTTCTGGCAGGTAAAGGTCAATGAGCGATTCTTACAGTATCGCTGGTGGCTGCGGATTCAAGCATGTTTTCGTTTTACCATTTTCTCCTTATAAATCCTTATTAGCACATTGGAGAACAGAAGGAAGGAGAGCCTTCCCCTCACTTTAATAATACATGTATGAATAGTCTAAAACACTGGGGTCATTGAAGAAGCTATGAGATGCTGCCCTGGTAGTATCTTTAATACCACTCTGCCTCTTCTCATCCTCAACAAGTACACTGTATGTTGATAATGTAGAAGATTGCCTCTCAGTTCCTTTCATAAATACTTCAGCAGAAGGTTCCCAGGTGTTAAGAAATCTGCAGCCCTGCTGTTGTTGTTTTGGAATGGTGCGATAAATAGCTGGTATCTGGAGAAGTCATCACTGACAAGTAGGTATAGTCTTATATAGTCTGGAAGCTGACAGTCACAGAAGGTACGAGCATTGGATGATCTGTGGCTATAATTGTGTCTAGCAGTGCACCAATATACCGTAGTTCTCTTACACAGCAATTCTGCAACATTTTTTGTCATGAGAAGAGCCCTGTCCTAAGTTGACTTTCTAATATGGTACTGCTCCAGTTAAGCAGTAATAGAAGGTCTTAGAGGTCAACTAATTATTTATTTCAGGGAAAAAGCTATTTGGGGAAATATAAGTTTATACAAGCAACTCAAATTCCTGAGTTGTAGGTGTATTCATATTTTAAGACAAGCTAAGGCACACACTATTTCAGTGTCAGCTTCAATGTGCAAACCTTTGTGAAGAGAAATCGTATGTTTCCTCTGTTTTTCGCAAAGCAGTGATTTATTCCTTTTTCCTTTGTACAGCAGTGCCCTGTATTTAGTGTTGAAAAATGCCTTGTGACTTAGGACTTCCTCCCTCTCGCCATGTGTACAGGAGTCGATTCAATAAAAATAGAACAATATGTTTCAGTGCAACACTAGGCATACATTTTGATTAGCCAGATAATTAATATTCATAGGTCTGTGTTTCTGGCTGTCAGGATAATCAATGGGAATGCTGATTTCTATTGTCCAGGTAATAAATAACGCATTGATTATTGAATATGAATTAGGTGCTATGTAAATAAGACATTTGGTCTGCAGTTACATGGTCTATATGATACAGTGCCTTGCATAAGTATTCACCCCCCCTTGGACTTTTCCGCATTTTGTAGTGATACAACCTGGAATTAAAATGGATTTAATTGGGATTTTTACCATTTGATTTACACAACATACTTAACACTTTGAAGGTGCAAAATATTTTTTTATTGTGACACAAAAGTTAATTAAACAAAAAAAAAGACATTTGTTGGTTGCATAAGTATTCACCCCCCTGCGTCAATACTTGGTAGGAGCACCTTTGGCAGCAATTACAGCTGTGAGTCTTTTTGGGTAAGTCTCTACCAGCTTTGCACATCTGGATCCTGCAATTTTTGCCCATTCTTCTTGGCAAAATTGCTCAAGCTCTGTCAAGTTGGATGGGGACCGTTGGTGAACAGCAATTTTCAAGTCTTGCCACAGATTCTCAATCGGATTGAGGTCTGGGCTTTGACTGGGCCATTCCAAGACATTCAGGTTCTTGTTTTTAAACCACTCCAGTGTAGCTTTGGCTGTGTGTTTAGGGTCATTGTCCTGCTGGAAGGTGAACCTCCTCCCCAGTCCCAGGTCTCTTGCAGACTGAAACAGGTTTTCCTCTAGAATTTCCCTGTATTTGGCTCCATCCATCTTGCCCTCAATCCTGACCAGTTTCCCAGACCCTGCCGATGAAAAGCATCCTCATAACATGATGCTGCCACCACCATGCTTCACCTCAGATGACATAAAAACGTATTAATCAAATCTGTGTTGCACTTGCAGTACAAGCTCTTAACCTTCTGCAACATAAATGCAAAATTCCAGTTTAGTTTTAAATGTAGTTGTTTTTTGACCATGAAAAGACCTTTCTTACCCACTCTATACTGTATCTTTCACAAGCCCTTGACATTAGCATTACTAGACATCCAGGTAGATATAAAGAAAGTACTGTTAAATAAAGACAGTACTGATAAATAATTAAGAAAGCTTTCTCTACAGTGATATGTTTTTTTCTGATGAAAATGTTTTATTGTTTGTAAGTTATTTACATAATGCATAAACACCCAATCTAAAACTAAACAAAACCAAACAATCAAACAAAAAAAAACACCTTAAAAATAATTGTGGCAAAGTGGTAATGACGTGCAGGTGAGTGCAGTGCAGAATAATCACACGGACAGACGTTGGTACAGGTGCAAGGGTGTTTATTTAATTTAATAAATGTCCAGAGCCTCAAGGCAAAACCATTAAATAATAATAGTGCTGGAAGTGATACAGCGGCGTGTATCACTTCTAATTGTAATCCTACGGGTTTGACCCGCAACCCCAAAGTCCCGTTCCGACACCCACACTAAACACGTACACAAAGACAGTGCGTGATACAAGTGTTAAAAGGTGCAAACACAGAGACAGTTCCGAAAGTGAGACAGGTGAGTGGTGAAGTCCGGGTTTTCGCTGGCCTGCGGCTGCAGCTCCGGATCGTGCTCAGTAATCTTAGTGAGACAATAACACACAAGACACACAGTGTTAGGACACAGACACAAAACACTCACGGTCGCGTTCACGTTTCGGGCTCCTTCTCGGTTATATGTTTTAACCATATGCAAAGGAACAGATCACTCAAGCCATGCCCCCTATTTATACCCTCGCCCATGACCCCGAGGTTAACGAGCGCATCCGCTCCTCCAGTCCTCGGATGCCACGCCGCTTACCGTCTGGGTCACTGAGCTCGGGTGGCATGGCTCCGCCCCCTTCCGAACTGACCGACTTCCATCTACCCTACGGAATAAATTGTCGTGCCATTTCATTAAGGGTACTCTGTTCCTCGTATACCGTGCTCTCACAGGTCGAGAGGGAGATCTAACACTAAGACTCATTCGATCTCTGTCACAATAATTCATCCAGAACTCTGCTGCCCACCTGGTGTTCTCTCTGCCTCGCTTCGCCTACGCTACTCCACTACTCCGCTCACTCCACTGGCTCCCAATCACCGCTCGCATCCAGTTCAAGACTCTTGTACTAGCCTACAGATGCCTTGACCAGACTGCACCCAGCTACCTCCAGACCCTCATCTCTCCCTACACCCCCACTCGACCTCTCCGCTCCGCCTGCACTAGAAGACTGGCTCTACCTCCGCTACGCTTCCCTGCCTCCAGAGCCCGCTCCTTCTCCACCCTTGCTTCGCAGTGGTGGAACGACCTTCCTACAGATATCAGGACTGCCCAGTCCCTGATCACATTCCGGCGCCTCCTTAAGACTCACCTCTTCAAACAGCACCTGTAGAACTCCTCTGTTGTATCCTGGGACACTATCACCCTTCATTTAAATGTGCTTTATTTTGCTCTTATCTGCCCCCTTTTTTACTGCATTTAATCCTGTACTTCAGAATACTGTAATTTGCCAAGTGTTTAACCTGTAGTATTTTGTACTTAATCATATCCTGATGTAACTATCACTATTTAATAATATCCTGATGTAACTATCACCATTATCTGCTGTATTATTGAATTGTGGTTTGTCACACTTGAACAAAAATTATTGTATTTCTTGCTCTTATTGTATTACTTGTATTGTAACACTTGAAATGTATTTGCTTGCAATTGTAAGTCGCCCTGGATAAGGGCGTCTGCTACGAAATAAATAATAATAATAATAATAATAATTAAGCTTTCTCTATTGCTTGTTAAAACGCATCATATTTCTTCATGTTTCTCAAGCACATTTACATCACTTCAAGTTTCAAGGTTCTTCTTCAAATGTCCTCATTTCCTTTCATGGAGATGCTTTAAGTCTTAGTCTGACATTGAGTTTAATTACCTAATATCTAATATGTAATATTGGATTAAGAAATGCAATTCTATTGTTGTAGAGTTTGAGCTCCTGAATTTTTTTTTCAGATAAGGAATCTAATCTATTTAAGGAATAGCTCCCTTAGCAGGAAGGAACCAGATTAAGTAAAAAGTGTGAATTTCTGTTTTATTTACAGCCAGGCTGCAAGTCTGAGATGACAGCTCTAAATGACACAAGCAACAGCTAGAGGTTTTACACCTATAAGTGTATCTATATCAACTTTAAAAACAGAAACATGAGCTGCTTTCTGCCATTCTTTATTTCAAATATGCTAGACCTACTTAGTCTAGTTGTATTCTTTCTCTGGTATTTTCTGTGATAAAATGGATATCCAGAAAGCTGAAAACTGAATGACTTAAATACAGACCATCAGGGGAACATAAATTCAATTAATATTTGATTTCATTTCACTTAGCCAACAAATGCTGTTACTTCTGGCACCCATTGATTTATGACATCCCAGTGCTTTGGGAGGCACCCTCCAGAGCAGGAACATATCAAGACATTAATCATGGTTAAAACACCATGCATGTTAACCTGACCAACAATCAGTGTTGCGAATAATACAACAAAACTTAAGTTAATCTTGACGGGTCCTTCAAAAGCCTTGATCACTGCTTAACAAAAATCTGGGCTGTTTTACTTATCTGGTTTAAATGATTAGCATTTGTAATGAGGGGTTTATTTAATGTTTGACTATGTGTTCTACAGACAATACCAGAGGGTTGTGTATTCTGTCTCATTACTGGTTCTTATTCAATGCCAATGTATGAGCGGTTGATATGTTAATCTAATACAAATAGCCTGCAAATGCAGTATAATAACATGGGCATTTCAGCTTCATGCTTGAATAAGAAGATTCTGGTATGCCGATTGCATATTCAACTATTGTGCATATGGAGATTCGGAGGGTAAATCATGCATGCCATTGCATCGAGGAAGAAACAACATGACAATTAAGTCCTCCACACAGCCGACGAGCAAATTTCTCAACAGCATACCACAGTTTATGCTTAATTCGACCCAGAACAGTTTATAAAAGACCAGACTCCAGTGCCCTCCACTGAGGCATATTTATTTGTCCAAGGCCTCAAGTAGTTGGCAAACAGCTATTACCCCTGTGACAGCAAAATGATTAAGAAAATCCTCCAAAACATTGTTAATAAAAAAAGCACTGTGATTGTATATATTGCCATCATTCTGCAGTGGAACAAAACTATGAATAATTCACACCAGCCTCGGTGTCATCAGTAACATGACAGAATCACCAAAAGATGTATTCAATGACCAAGTTCAACCTAGGGTTAAAACTTCCTTCACATGTTAACAGCTTCTGTCATTGCCAGGCTACATTGATATCATCAGTCAACAGCAAACCTGAAGTAAAAACCAATGAGTGCTCAAATGATATTGTACAATAAAAAATAAAAAATAATAATTATCCCATGACTCGAGACAGCGCCATTGCCCGTTAACTTTGATGAGCAGGAAATTCACAAGCACACTCCAAGCTTTAACAAAAGTACCACCCAAGTTTGACATATTATTAGTAAGTAACACTTAGAAACCTAGAACGATGTCCCATTAATTATCATTGTTATAAGATATTAGCAACTCTAATTGTATTATTAGATTTTATTACACTCTCACCTGAACCGAACAACTACAGTATCAACAGTAATTAGAGGCAATTTCAGATAATTATCTTATTAATTGATATAAATTAGCTTGATTCAATGATTCCATTGAAACAGCATATTTTGTCTGATAATTCATTCAGCTAGTGCTGACTGTGACACTCACTGATTGTTTCAGTATTCTCTAGTGTTCTCTAGATCAGTGCTCTCTTACCTGGCTATGATACTCACATTTTAATGTAATTTGCAGAGCATTGTCATTTTATTTTATTTTGTATTTATTTTCAAATATAGGTATCATTCTTATACGATATAAAGGATGCATGTATCTTTGTAATAAGACCTAAAGGGCCTGTACTATAGAGTACAGGCAATTTAGGTCTACAGTACAGGCAATTTAGGTCTTATTACAAAGTCTTGTGTTCATCTGTAGTAAATAGTTTTTCAAGCCACGGGCACTGCAATATTTATCACCTGATGCCCCCTTGTGGTAAATTCCTTGATTACATTAACTTGCTCCAACAGCCAAATAAAAGTGGAGTAATAAAGGTTTTTAAATGCGTCCAAAAAATGAACTCTTTATCCGGCGAAGAAAGAACCAGCATAGAAGGCTGCTCTACGTAGCAATGCTTATTTTCAAAGTGAAGAAAACGTTTTGGAAATAAAAAAGATTCGACGGCACAATGATAAGGGGCGCAGTGATAATAGTACTGAAGCAAAATATTTTTTAAATAAAACCTAATGTAGTAGAAACTTTAAGTGAGTAATGTAACGTGCATGGAGCCCTGTGATGGACGCTGATTCTGTTGAGGTTGTGGGATCGTATCACAGCACTGAGCCTCTTTGAGCAGGCAGCTCTCAATGTCACCAGATGGAAGGTCAGTCAGCTCTTATTACGTCATTCTTCACCATGAAGATGATTATACTAATAATAATATAATAATATATATAATAATAATATAGTAATAAGAAGAACAGCACATAAAAACACTAGGACCTCCGCTGTACATGTCATGCACCTCTTAATTACTGAGGGGGCGCTGAAGACACTGTATACAAAAAATACAACAACTTAACACTAGTTTCAAAGGAAAAGAAATACAAGCTTAATACAATTAAAAGTCTGAGTAGCCAAGAATCCACATAGGAAACGACCGTGTGTTGACTCAAGAAACAAGAAAATGACATTAAAACAACAGGTTTCATTTTGTGTAGGTTTTCATTTTGGTATTCAAAGAGATTTTTACAGTTCTGCAAGCAAAGATAATCTGCCACAGATACATTAACAACATTATCTTACACCGGTGTTCAATAATTTAATACACATTTACTCAAAAATAAATTCTGATTGAGTAAAACACTATAAAAAATATTTGTTGTTAATGTCTGGAGTTTCATTCTCACACATAATGTTGTGCTAAGTGCATGTAATACATATTGGTAAATGGTAACTACATGCAATTAATGTACCTGTAAGTGTATTTGTTATCAATAATATTCTGCATACAGTACACCTGTTTTCAGATTAAACACTGAAGTCATCTTTAAATAACCCTCAGCTAATTAAAACCCAGTGGACTCATCTATTATACAAAACTCACCTCTCCCCAAACTACAGCAGTCTGCTGCAATCGTCTGCAACTCTTTCCATGTTACAGTAGAACAGGTTGATTACGGTACAGTAAAGACTAAACTGCCAACACAATATTACACTGTCAACATATTTTGATGCATATACACTAGCAGTAATGAAATGAAATCAATTCTTCCTTGCATAATGTCTGATAGAATACATTGTCATTCGAGAGTTGATTTCACAGTATACATGACAGTGTTAGGGTGCAGCAGACCAAAAGAAACCCTCTTCCTTTCATTATGTGTTCTCTATATAACTTCCTCATATAGATAAAGCTGAAAGGAACGGGACCCTTTTGGAATGCTGCACTCTGAAATGAGATGATAGTTTTAAAATACTTAAAGCAGCACAGACTCCATATTATTAGCTTTACTAATAAGAAATCCTATTGCTTGGAGAATGTCAATGCATGCATGTACAGTATTTTCAAGTACTGCCCTTGGATCATGTGCAAAGGGAGACAAATAACCAGATGTCTAATAACTGGTTTGTTGAGTGGAAGGGAAATTTCATCATGTTGTAATTGACCCTGTTTGTACACTTCTCTCTCCTGGCCACTAGGTCCTGCCACGCTTCATTATGCATTTTGCTGCCACATTTGTATTAATAAACCTTGACTTGAAACACACTCAGACCTGCTCAGTTTGGACTGCAGCATGTCTGATTAATGTTATCAATGAACTGGTAGTTTACCTCCTTTCATGCATTCAGATGCATTCCTGATGAATAATAACTTTGCTTTCTTTAAAGATTTACTGTGCAAGAAAGAACGTTGCTAGCTGGTTGTCAATAGGCTGCTTATAGGTGCAGATGCCCTTGTTTCTTTCGTTAAGAAACACACGTTTACAATTTTAAGTTTTCTCCCGGTAAGATTTTTTGTCAGTTGATTGTTTTACTTAGGGAAAACTATAGACGGTCTAGTGGAATGGTCACAACTCGGGGGCTGGGATTGACTGAGAGGGATTTCAATATTTATCATCATATTCTCAGACAGAACTCTTAAACCCTTGACCCCACCCAGCACACTTGTACCTGGGGATGAGCAGGGAGCTACAGGTTATGAAAAGTGTATGCTAGCAAAGAAGAGCAATGGAGTGTGTTATTAGCACCAGTACGTGTCAAGGCTATTGAAAGGGCAATACTGCTGGGTAAGCTACGAGGGTTTGATAAAGTAAATTGCATGATGGAAACAATCATAAGAGGTTACAGACCCCTTTATTAAGGCGATACAGACGACTGGTTCTGATCTACCAAAGCTCTTAACTCCACTTTGCAATGTGAACCATTTTTGTGAAAGGAAAATAGGAAAATAAAACTAAGTTACAAATCTAGAAAAAATATATGTATATATTTGGCATTTAAACCATATAATGCTCTTACAATACAAAATATCCTATTTCTATAGCCTATTGTGTCACCAATCAAGCCTCAAAAACTAACTTTCTTTTCATATGCAACACATTGCGGCACAGTTCTGCAATTTTGTGTTTGGTACCAAGAACAGTATCAAGTTCCATACGACAATAGCTTTTCTCATACATGAGACATAAAGGGTTTATTTTTAGGAGTTATTTCTCACTTGTCTGTAATATTACCAAGAAACGTGTGCTTTCCTTTGGAAATAAAAAAGATTCGACGGCACAATGATAGGGGGAGCAGTGATAATAGTACTGAAGCAAAATATTTTTTAATTAAAACCTAAAGCCTGGAGTGAGGCTTTGATAATTAAAGCCCATTGTGTATTTTTGTGTAAAATCTACCTTGTCCCACAATGATATTCCATTTTATATTAAATAAAATATTCCTGGGTGAAGATTTAATTACATCTGTCAAAAATGTACCCTTCTGTCAGCTGTGCTTCTGTACTAATGTTAGTTTCCGCTGTAGGTATACAAGGTTTCTGTAAGATAACAAGTTATGCTCTTGCTACAGCCGGCAACCACATGAAGTTGTTAATGTCATCTGTAATCTCTGTTGTAACTCAGGGATGCAAATCTGCATTACAAACGATTCTGTAAAGCCAGGGCAGACTGACATTTTCTGTAGCCTGCATTCATGGAGGAATAGCAAAAAAAAGAATATATTTTTACTTGATACAATATAGCAAAAAACAGCCATACAACCAAGTACATTCAAATTAATCTTGGGTTTTGATTTAGAAAATAAACCTGCAAATAATGTGTTCACAGACAGGTAGCACACTGGCATTTAACCCAGTTTAACCAGTGTTTGGTGTTACTAAGTTAATCATTTACTTACAAAGAAGAACATATCAACTAATTATTACTGTGACTGTTCATAAAAAAAAAACATAAGATTATTTTAAAATGAAATGTAGTTATTATTATGAAAAAAGTAACTGTGTATAGTTGCAGTACAGACAAGCCTGCTTATATCTTAAAGTGGTCATTATATAGGTGTTAACCAAGTATATAGGGGAACTAATTAAAAAGGTTTATATGAGTCAGGGTCTCACGTTGAAACAAAGCAAAGCAGGCTATCAGTGCAAGAGCATTAATAGGTTCTTTCCTGGACTAGGAACCACACGTGCTGCTCCCAGGGGTCAATTCTTACTGTTTAAGCAACTTACTTTCAAGTACTTGCAATTATTGCCAAGTTCATACTGGCTGCTAATCAGCTTGAAACAGAAAGCACATATAGTCACGTACTCCACCCTGCATCCGAGATACGATATCAGCAATACAGGAAAAAACACTGAAATGAATTAGAAAATCCACAAAAACATTTAATAAACTTTACAAATAATAACCTTGCTTTAGACATAGTTATTAAATATATATATATATATATATATATATATATATATATATATATATATATATATATATATATATATATATACACACACACTGTATACTAAGTGTGTTTACATGAAGTAGCAAAATCATTAGATATTCATTTAAAAAAAAAAAAAAGTAAAGGTATTTTGTAATTAATAATTTGAACCTATCAGTGCATTTTAATATTCCACATTGGCGTGTGAGGTCAGAGTTCCAGTCACGTCAGAACTGTGGGTGCAACACTGTCTTCAGCACTCAGCCGAGTCTGTATTTTCTCCCTGTGATCAGGACTCCAGCAGCAGCCTATTGTCTCTTCAGCTTCCTGAATCCTGCGCTGAAACCTGGCTCTGTCACGTGCCATTTCTTCCCAGGGAGATTTCCGTGCTGCTCTTAATGCAAAGTCCCACGCATGCATGACATGGACATGAACAACTGGTGAAAATGTAACCTGAAACAAAGGAAGCAGCATTTTAATATGCATGTATTCCAAACCGAACTAGTGAAAAGAAGACTGCTATTCGGATGTACGGTAACCAGCTTCCCATTAAAGCTCCCCACCCAATTTAAAATAAATGAATACATTATTGTCTGTATTGCGTGGGGATTCAAATACCCAAAGTCGCTTAAAGCACAACCCAATTGACACTGTCTAGGCTTGATTGTATGTTGAGTGTTTACTCGTAGTCATGCAGAAAACAATATCATCTGACACAAGGGACAGCTATGCACTAATTATTCAGTGGTCACGTGCTATCATATTCTCACTGAGTCATTCCTTTTGCCTGAGTCATAATTGCAGGCATATTGCATTAGACCATGGCTCAGGTTAACTGGGGCTTTGTAGACATTAGAGATGAAACCTGTAACAATTAATGCAGAAACTTAAAAAAAATAAAATAAAAAATAAAATAAAAATAAAGAATATATTTCTCCACATTTCAAGTAACAAATACTCTACACAACTACACTCTCTGCATAGTTTCACTAAAATATTCAGGTCCATTTTACATACAGGGATTTTACATGTAGGGATAATTAATTTATACTGATAAGCATATGTAAACCATGTAAAACCTTAGGTACAAAAACTACAACAAAAAATCTATTAACCTTTTTCACAATGTCTTTCTCCTCTTTCTCTTCAGTACGTCTTGCAGCCACCTTGGCAGGCTTCTTCCAGGTAAGAAACTGCTGGTTATCTTTGCTTTTGTTCTGACAGTAATGCTTAAAATGTCTCTTTGGTAAGTTTGGTTTTACTGAGGTGGCTTTCACCGGGCCAGTTCCGTTTGTCTCATTTCTCACCCCATTATCTTCACTTTTATTATCAGTTGGGCAACTTTTCAGGCAAGCTCTGAAATTCAAAAGATTGTAAGGGTCAGAACTTTGTGAAAACAAGTCCCACAGTTTTTTGTTAAGTTTCTCACAACTATCTTCATCTTCAGAATTACTCTCCTCATCACTTATAGACTGGCTGTCATAACCGCTGTCTTTTGTACTGTTTGCCAACGTCAGGCATTTCTTTGCTGGCACCTTCACAGGCCCTGTGTGCTTGTTTAAACATTCTGACATTTTCTGTGTTGTGCTGGTGCTCGCAGTGCAGGCTGTAAAATGCAAAGGGCTATAAGGGTCTGTGGGATTCACAAAAGAATCCCACAGTTTATTATTTTCCTCCTGGTCGCTTGCGCTACAATTGCTGGAACTGTCCCAGTCATCCTCTTCAGTTTCAGTTTCCGAGCAGTTTTGACCGAAGTTAAAACAATAATTCTGGTTTTCAGCCACTTCTTCAGAGTCACTGCTGAATGAAGAGTTCTCCCTTGCTTCACCTTTAAGACAATGGGTCTCGTTAGGGTGAGATTGCTTCTTTTGAGGGCAGCTTGAAATACATGCTGAAAAGTTGAATGGATTATAAGTGTCTGCTGCATTTACAAAGCATTCCCATAACTTTCGATTTTCCTCTGTATCCCACTCCTGACAGCTGCTTTCATCTTCATCCCACGAATCATCCTCACTTTCACCTGCTTTGTCATCAGATAGGCTTTCCAGTTGCTCCAGCTTTGGATTATTGATTACTGTGCCAACTGCTTCCCTGCTATCCTTAACTGGAAATTCACCAAATGTCTCCTCCTGTCTACTAGCAAAGGGTGAGTCACAACTGGACTGAGACTGGTCAAGGACTTCAGTGCTACTGGGGTCTGGATCACAGAGGAAATGTGTTCTTTGGATGAGAAATGCTTTGCATTCATTGAGGTGTTGGGATTGAAGATTGAAAAACAATGGCTCAAATGAACTTGACTTGCCCTTGCTGCCATTGCTGTACATAATATGTGACTCTGATTCACTTAAGGCTAAATGGTTTAACCTGGGCTCCCCGTTGTTTCTGTTTCGCTTGACTGCGTGGGACAAGATGAGTGATTCTCCTCCACTTTCTGCATAGCTCAGGTGCTGGATCCCCCAATGCATTTCCAATCTGCACACCTGAAAAGCTGACAATTCAATATAAAAACATTAGTTACTGGAATCAAGCTATTTCCATTTGAATGCTAATTGTATCAGTGGTCTGCTGTAATATTTTGGCGACCTGGTCGTTATATGAATTTAGTCATAGTAATGTTTTAATGATCAATATTTAAAAGACCATGCATCTATATTACAGCACTTGTTGCTAATATGAAAAGAAGTTGAAGTCAATGAAAAAAAAAACAACAAAAAAGTTATACCCTATTACAAAAATGATAAAGGCTAAACTGAACAAAATGCGTTTATAATAAATGTTATAATGTATGAGTATGTGTCTTTAGAATACACTTGTAATGTGATGTTTGTTTTAAGCGTTTACCTCTGCCCCCGTGTGCCACATTGCGAGAGGGGTACAGAAATAAACGCTTGAACATGCAGACAACGTGGCTGCAGTCGAAATGGTTAAACATTAAGTTGTAATCCTACATTAATTGAGAATGATGGTACTTTTTCACAGCCCATCACAAATAAAAACGCTCAATACAATTACCGTATATTTTTTGACACAAAAATATATATCTAAAAAAGCGCAAAATTCAAAAACCGTAAGAGTCAGAAGTAAATTTGAATTTCTAGGAAGGTAACGGTTATTTCGGATTTTTAAAGGGCGCTAAATTTCTGTTTTAGTGAAAGATACTACTTATTAAGACAGTCAGCTAAAAGTAACCCTGTTCCCCAAAACGAACTCTAATCAGCCCGTACTTTTCCACAGCTAGTAGAAAAACCAGGAGTATATGCGGTTAAATGGCAGTCAGTATGTACGCTTACCTGTCCATAGTCGATAGACAATCTGAAGTATTATTCTCAGCGGTTCCAGAATTACTGTCCATATCTGTAACGATGGAACCACCACACCATTCCCCAAAAATCTAGCTACAGTGTTCTTAGTTTCGATAGCCTGACTCGGAGGATCCATATTAGTTATAGAATGTGTCAGCGATAAAAATGTCCATTAATTTAAAAACTGTTGTCCGAGCTGGTTTGACTTCTTCAGGGTTCTTCTTAGCGACGATATGCGTGTGTATTTGGTAACACTTCATTTTTCTAACACAGAAAACATGAAAACAGAATTGAGCTATTGTTTCAGCCAGTCATTACTTTCTACTTGTTTTTGTTTAAATGCTGTACATATCTATGTAGTTACTCAAATAGAAAATGACACCCTTTTTGACGTCAACGTTGTAGTTCCATGAAGGAGGGTTACAGCTTTGCCAAATACGGTTAGGCAGTGTGCTGGAAACACCCTATCTGGCTTTGCATACACAGCTGTGACTGGCTGAAATTACAAACACTTGGTGTCAATTATTGTTTTTCCCGCCCACCCACATTACTGGAAATCTCCACCTATTTCTAGTACTTACGTAAAGGGAAGAAGTACTGTCACAATTAGATGCTCTGTACATCCGTCCGTCACTTTAACGTTGTATTTATCTTCTTCTATCCAATATATTTGTATTTCTGATGGAATTGTCAAAACTTTCAAAAGCTTTGCTTAAATGTGTAACAATTTTAAATAAAGGGGTCGAGCCCTCTTTACAGTATCTTTTCACTTGTCACGTGTAGTCTTCTCACGTAAAATGAACATAACTATACAGTGCACACACAAAGCTCACGTTCTGTTAATTATGACATGTGAACCAGGTGACTGTTACCCTACAAACACGTCACGAATAACCATTAAAAATCAATAAAAGGTTAATTTAAATCTCCACCGAGTATTGTGATCCTACCTATTAAAACGAAATGCATCTCAACAGGTCTCCAAAGTATACAGCCAACTACACAGTTAATTTAATATTTTACTTGACATGCAATGTAGCATGCTCTGCCACTTTTACAAAAACTGTTCCACACTATTATCATGCACCTGCAGATGATCTAGCTCAGGGGTCTCCAACCCTGGTCCTCGGGTGTCTGCTGGTTTTCATTCCAACTGAGCTCTCATTTACTTAACTAGACCCTTAATTGAACTGATAATTTGCTTAATTTGCTTACCTTTTTAATCGTTCTCAGCTCATAACAAGTTGCAGAGTTCAAGTTACTTATGTTATACAGTAGCCAACTTGAAATCTGCAAATGTTTAAGAGCTGAAAACAATTAAAAAGGTCTAATTAGGCAAATGATCAGTTCAATTAAAGGTCTAGTTAATTGAGAGCTCAGTTGGAACAAAAACCAGCACAGCTGCTCCCCAGGACCAGGGTTGGGAACCATTGATTGATGTTCAGTGTGGAAGTGTGACCAAGGGTGCACAGTGCCATAGGTTGTATTAAGATGTCAGGACAAAATACTGTGGAGCATAACTGAAGTACAGTGACCTAAAGCAGTGGTTCTCAAACTTTTAGGACTTTGCCCCCCCTTCCTCTTACCTGTTGTACGTGATCACCCCCACCCCCGAACCTGCACAAACCAGCCACCGTTCCATCGTAATAAGAGCAAACGTAACACTGCAAATTAGTTTACCGATTGTGACCAATGCTTACTAATGTGCACACCATGTAGTAAGCCAATAATCAGCATACGTTACCAGATGGCAGCGGACTTCCATCCATAAATATGCAAGCTAAAAGGCACCAGTCAGATGCACAGTGCTGTCAACAAACTTTGACTTGCCTGGAGGTGTCAGCAGAAAATTAAGTTAATGTTTTAAGTTTATATACTGTATAACTACTAGTATTACATTCAGCAGATTTGCTACATTTGGGGATTGAGTTTTTAAATTGGCTTTCAACAAAGAAATGCCAATTTTGCATTTATACTTTTAATTCCAAAAACATTTAAATAAATGTTTACTTAATGAAACATGTCTGCTAAAACCATATCTCACTTACAGTAACTTGTTACAACACCTAAAATGTCAATGCAGCAACTGGGGAGAACAAAGAAGACCAGTCGCAGTATTTATCGTTCTTATATGGCCCTTAATTTTAAGGTACCGGTAAACTGTTACGATAAGCATTTGCTATCTCTCAGTTTTAAAACTTAGCTATGGTTCTCAACATAACACAGTGGAATGACCGCAGTATCATGTAGTAATTGTAGGACAGTATTGCCACGTATTGAAAACTTAATACAACTGAAATGAAAATTCTTTAATTTGCTTCAAAATAATTTCAAACTGGTTAATAGACTAGCAAGCACTTGCAAAATCAGTTCAGTTTTATATGGTGCAGAACTAATTTATTTTAACATTTGGTTTTATTTATGGACTTTGCGATACCTGCACGATGGGTATCTTCAGTAATAGCTGTAATCTACATCGACAAAAACAACCATTTTGTTATTCTTTCGAACAAGTCTAAAACAATTTTGGCTGTTAATTTTAAAAAGAGTTAACACAAAAATGCTTATCATACAGTACCTCTACAGTATCAGGTGCAGTTTACACTGCCTCTGGGTTTCTGATTGCATCATCAAGTCCAGATGTTTTTAAATCCATTGATGGAAATGTCCAGTCTACTTTTAATGTTTTCAAGCAAACTGGCTTCATCACTGCCACTCATGTCCACTTCGACATCTGACACATTATTTCCCTTATCCAGCGCTTCTTTAAACCAGTCTGCCAGAGGGTGGGATCGATATGAGCACTGGATGCAACCCTCTGGATTGGTGGAAGTATTATTGGTGATCCAATCAAAACCACCAATAAAGCTAAAATAAATGATCTGCCTGTTATACAGTATGGGCTGAAATGTGCGCTGTAATAAATGAAATCCTGAAACTTCTAACGCTCCCCAGGATACAGTCTGCACTCCCCAGTTTGAGAACTACAAATCTAAACTAGGCTCTGCATGAATTATGATTTTAGTATCAGATCAATTTCACTTTTAGGATTTTAAAACAGGGTTAGAAACTCGCTCCACTCCTGGGTTTCAGAACTCCCTTCAATAAAAGTACACTTTTAAAACCATCAAGAGCAATCAGACCCGTTACAAAGCTACAGGAACAACCTAATAGTAAACTCACTGAGGTGAGACTCGTTCATGCTGTGATACGAGGTGCAGTCAGTTCAGAGCAGATTGTGAAAACCTGGACTCGCTGCAGGACTTTCTAATCCTGTTTAGAATACCCTTCAGTGTTCATCATTTTACATGCCTGTTTCACAAAAAAAAAAAAAAAACATGTATTGCATATAGCAAAACTAATCTGTAACTAAACTACAACATTTAAAAACTAGAAAAAGCAACATTTGTAATGCATACAGATAAAATTCAAGTTAATACAATTTACATATTTTGCTGCAGCCACTGAAAAATCAAGATCTTAAATGCAAAAGCCAGAGAGAACACAGACATCCCCCATAACTTGTTAAGTTTGCCATTTAGCCAACACTGCCTTCACAAAAATCAATTACCATCTGCACAACTAACATTGCACAAGTTTCACATCTTTGTGTTGACCCACTCCCCTACAAATACATGGCACTAATAAAAACACCAACACATGCTTTTCATCAAGGTGTAACCATTTATTTCTGTCCAAAAAACATATGATGAAACTTATGCGACCAGTGCTGATGCGGTGGAGGATTCGCTGTGGGAGGAAAAACAAATAAAGGAGGTTACAGATCTTTCAAGGCAACACCCCAATATATTCCCAGCAAAACTGTAGATAAGCCTTCATTTGGTAGCCAACATGAGAAAGTCAATGTGTTATGCATTCGAGATACATGAGCTTACATTTAACAATTATATATTTATAGAGTTCCAATATCCATGCTGTTCTGACTAAAGATTACTAAAAAATAAGCTTATTAAAAAAAAAAAAGACACAAGTTAAAGCATCTTCTACAGTAACATTTTCAAGATTAAATAAAGCTAATCTACAATTCCTGCCTAGAAAGTCAATTTTTCAGGTGTACTCAATTACACGAAGGAGGGTGATAGCTAACACATTGTAAATGCAAGGGTGGCTTGCAGGTTAAACATTCTGGAAATGTTATGAATGCAATACATACTACTTCCAGTTGGGTGGGAGTACTCTCTTGGACTTATAGTAACGGGCCAGTCTGTGGATTCTGCTTTCAACGAGAATCAATCGGAATTTGGCATCCTTGTCCTGAAAATAAACAGGATTAAATTGTTAGTGTACTGAATTAAAAAAAAAAAAAAAAAAAAAAAAAGTAATGCAATCACTTAAAAGGTGGTGTGTGTTCTGAAAAGATGCATTATGCTTTCAAAATTCTAGTATGCAATCAGCCCTAACTTTTTTTATCCAATAAGAAAGAAAAATTGCAACAGGCTTCACTGATGTGTCATTTAGCAGTAGCTGCATCTACTTGTGTCATTCCCACACAAGAAAGTGTAATATTTGATTAGTTACTAAATCTGTTTGCCTTAAGCTTTAGATTTCAGTCAATATAGTTAAAGATGCACAAAAGTACATGGCATAATTAACAATGAGCAGCATTTGAGAATTCTGCATTTTAATCATGGTGTCAAATCATCTTCTGTTCATAACCAAGATATTGCAAACTTACCTTTCTGCTCCTTTCCAAGTGCTTCCGGACAGCAACAGCCTTCTTGATCAGATGATACAGATCCTCGGGCAGGTCTGGCGCCAGACCCTTAGATTTCAGGATCCTCAGAATCTTGTTGCCAGTGACAAAACGCACCTGGGCAACACCATGGGAGTCCCTCAGGATTACACCTAAGAGAGAAGCAAACATTGAAACACTTCGCTGTGTAGACCAAGTAAATGCAACTTCCAAAATGTATTTGCTCCATAAGCTGTAATATTTCAAGCTTCCAAACACAATAAGGCTCTTGGGATGCCTAAGCTTTAGAAAGCATTAGGCAGTCCAAGTTGCGCGCTAATTGGTGTCTGTTACCAGTCATTGAAAATATTAAACCTTAAAACTTACCAATCTGTGAGGGGGTCAGACCTTTCTTGGCGAGCTTGTAGATCTGTTCTTTGACATCCTCGGATGTCAGTTTCAGCCACTGGAAAACAAAGCAAAATTGTAATTAAATAACTAAAACAAAACGTTTATCAAATAAAACATTTGCACAGATTCAGTCATGCACATGTACAACGAACAGATTACTAACATTATAAATCTGACTCTAGTGTAGTGCCGATTCTTGAATGTATTTAAACTAAAGCATACTTACTGTCGGTACACTGCGTCTGTAAGGCAGCGCTGATTGGGACAGGCCCTTTCTGTTGAAATCCAAAAATAAAATGTCAGTTTAGTACATGCATTGCCATTTTTATATAATTAGTATAATATATTAGCTTAATACAACTGTGTTGTGTGCGCATAAAAGTACTGGCACTTCTTGGTAGCGAAAACGTTCTAGCGTTTTACGTTTTTAAATTTGAATGAGTTGCATGCTTTTTGTATGTGTGGTTTTTTTTTTTTTTTTTTAATCATCCTGACATTGGTTGTCAAGTGGCCAGTATTCATATGCAAACTACGTGTATAGTCAGTAGAGTAGGCCGCAACAAACACCCCTCAGGAGATTTTCACCAAACAGAAAATGGCTAACATTACAATGTTAACTAAAAATATATTACATAGGAAATATTTTACCCTACATACAGTATTTCCATTTGATAACAAAACAAATAAAAGCCAATTACAAGTCCGCCAAATCAGAAAACCAAGCCCACCATGTATTAACCCTATCAAAGATGAACTGTGCTTTTGCGACGTTAACATTCATTCGTTGTAGCTTTTGTCTTTAATTTAATTTTTCGTGAGGCGTGTCATTTTCACTCTTCTACCGTTGTCTGCATTATGTAGCGCGGCATTGCTGTCTTGACTCACAAGTAAAACAGAGAAGCCCACACGCGGCCATGCTGTGATCCACGACTGAGAGGAGCAGTTTCCAATCCAATTTTTTGTATTTAAATATCTTTTTTTAGCTCCTGCTCTCCTCCCGTGTAGTGAATCAAAATTTCATCCCCAATTTGTTCAAGGCCATTTTTTCACATTCTATAGGGTTTTTATCCAATTTTCCACATTTAAGTCCCTGCTTACCCGGGAGCGTGCATACGACCCATGATGGCGATGGAGCGGAAGAGAAAGACCAGAGCTGGGCTGAAGGGAGATCGTAGGCTGCAAGGGAAGTGACGTCCTATCAAACGCAAAGCACGTCACGTAAAAAGACGGTCGACGTCAAAAACAAAGCTGCAGCTTAAACAGACCACAGAAAGTACAATTTGCTTTCATTAGTACACTAACAGACAAGTAATGCTTCTCAACAATTCGTTCCAAGTTAAGCTTAGCTAAATTCAGATGTGTGAATTTGTATTTTTATTTGTTATTATTATTTCAGCAGGAGCAAAATGATATCTTATGAGTAACCATTATTAATTTCCACTCTATTTAAAATGCAAATACAACATGAACACTGTAGGAACATTTAGCTTATTAATTACAGTATATGTGTTATTTTGTCCTGCAGAGTCAATTCAAGTAGAGCCAGGATACATATCATCTTCCCCACATTGTCTTCATCTATACAATGTGGGGAAGCTATAAAAAAGGCCAACAAGACGCTCAGATATATTGTGAGAAGTGTTGAATTTAAATCAAGGGAAGTAATGTTAAAACTTTACAATGCATTAGTAAGACCTCACCTAGAATATTGTGTTCAGTTCTGGTCACCTCGTTACAAAAAGGATATTGCTGCTCTAGAAAGAGTGCAAAGAAGAGCAACCAGAAGTATCCCGGGTTTAAAAGGCATGTCACATGCAGACAGGCTAAAAGAATTGAATCTATTCAGTCTTGAACAAAGAAGACTACGCGGTGATCTGATTCAAGCATTCAAAATCCTAAAAGGTATAGACAATGTAGACCCAGGGGACTTTTTTGACCTGAAAAAAGAAACAAGGATCAGGGGTCACAAATGGAGATTAGATAAAGGGGCATTCAGAACAGAAAATAGGAGGCACTTTTTTACACAGAGAATTGTGAGGGTCTGGAACCAACTCCCCAGTAATGTTGTTGAAGCTGACACCCTGGGATCCTTCAAGAAGCTGCTTGATGAGATTCTGGGATCAATAAGCTATTAACAACCAAACAAGCAAGATGGGCTGAATGGCCTCCTCTCGTTTGTAAACTTTCTTATGTTCTTATCAAATAGGGACAGATGCTTGGTACAGTAAACGTGAGATGTAACTATTAATGTTTGACGCATGACCTGGTCAGGGTCATCATACTTCTTGTTTTTCTTTTCTGGCGATATACATATAAAGGTGTCTGTTTGGAGGGAAACACATTTTCTGAGGGGAATTCCAGTGGTATTACTCACATATTTAATCTCTTTTTATGTATGGGAGTACCTTTTTACATACTGAAGTATCCCTCCATACACTTACGCAAAGTATGTCGTTTTCCATACATATTATGACTTGATTCAGACTGCTTGTCTATTTTTCATGTCCTAACTGACGTAACTCTGACTTTCCCAATCTTCAGTTGCCATATATATATATATATATATACATATATATATAAAAAGATGCCTACGAAGCAGCTCTGTGTGCATCTTAGAAACAGATGGAAACCTCAATCCAGATTCTTGTATTCAAATAACAAACACCACAACAGTTTTGAAAAAAAAAGTTTATTCAAAATGTGTTAGAATAGTAATGGAGTCACATTTAGTCCATAAGTATGTGGACAGGATTTAACAAATACTGTACATCTTCACTAAATGTCAACAATCTCAAGATATTCGGTTCTAAAAGCTGAAACACTAATAGGCAAGCATTCTGCTCTGGTATGCTTTATTGTTCTACAAACATGTACATGCTTCTAGTCACAGTACGCAGATAACATGGTAATATACAACAAACAGTATTACTATTATACAGTATTATTTGCTACATCATAGTTTGTTTGCAACTGAATTTTATTTCCTGTCATGTGCCCCAACAACTTTGTTCTTGTCTATTCATACCAGTATGAGCATTTTAAGGCAATAATAGCTCAGTTATTAATGATTAGATTTGGAAATGTGAAAAATTAAATTGCACAAGCAGTTGTTTTGATAAAGGTGGTTTTAGTGCAGGTTGCTATCTTCTTTAATCAAAGAAACATGTCTTTCAAAAGCAGAAATCACTGGGTTTAGTAAAAGGAGACCAAAAAGCAATTGCTAATTATAGTTTATCTGCGTCACACCTTCAACTGAGGGAATAAGAAACTGCACTTCTACATGTTTCAGCCTGGGTAAAAAAATGATAAAATACAGTGAAACCTCGATTAACTGACTGGGACCCGGGGGTCGTGTATTTATAAACTCTATTTGTTCAGATTACAACAGTTAAAATGTTAATATGCCATTCCCAATCAAGAAACCTCTGAAGTAATTACAATACCACCTCTGTAACTGTACCCATATATTCTGTAATAGGGCAGAGGGAAAAAAGAGTGTTTGCTAAAAGTTTAGATAATTCATGTTTCACTGTACAGTATATACCAAAAAGTGTTGCTGCGATTTGTAATTAAGGTTTACACAAAAACAAACAAACAAAAAAAACCAGAAACTTTGTATTTTAGCTTATGTTATTTCGGTTTACAACAAGTTAGGAAATGTAATTGTATTTTATTTTTTGTGTAATAGAACCACTATGTGAAGGCAGTTAAAAGCACCCATGAGGCATCATTCATGACAGAAACAGTACGCTCCACAGGAACCAATAGCATGAGCTCAGTTTAAAGCACCACAGCATGACCTCCAACTGAAAATAACATTTTAAAAACAGAGATTCTGTAAACCCAAATTCGTACGTTAAAGTAGTGTTGCTGTAATAGTACGAACTGTGTTAGATTAAGTAGAAAATTGCTTTTAGAGAAGAAAAGGTCTGTTAACCAGGATACGGTGTGGGACCTCTTGGCGAGTAGAATGTAATCATCTACTCCATTTCTGTGGCAATAAAGCAAGTTAACAGTATTATTCTCCTTAGATTTCACAAATCAAAAGACTGACTTGCTATACAACAACAGTAACATCTAGAAAAGATACATACTGAATGCACTTCCAATCAAAGTGCAATTACTAAATATTAAATATGCAAAATAATACTGTTTAAAAAAAAGTGCTTAAATTTGCAAAACAACTTAAATATGGGTTTGTATGTACAGATTTTCCAGTCTCTTCAAAATACACAGTTCAGCATAAATCTGTAGCTGTTCACACGGTCAGACAAACACATACCGGTGGTTTCTATTTTTAACACGTAGTAAAAAGTGCAAATACAGTATTTTTATTTATTTGCTTTGGAAAATTTGTGATTATATATCACTCTGGTTAATCACAGCTTTTAGTGGCAGTTCTATTGACTGATTGACTGACAGACAGACAGCTAAATATATGTTAACATTTAAGCAGTTTTAAACAGTGAAAAATAGCTGCACAGTAACTGAACAGCAACACTACCTTAACTGTTAATTGTTCTGCAAGAGGGACTGTACAGTACATCATTGTTATAGATAATGACTGGAATGAGTAACTTGCTCAAACTTTACCGTAAAATCCCACCACTTTGTTTTCTGTGTGTATTTTTAGTTCAATTTAAATTTTAAATTTTGTTCTTCAGAATTCTTGGTATTATGTATTGACACAACACCACATCATCCACATATACACTGTATTCCAGAGTATTTATCATTTGTTAACTTCAATCATTTGGCAATTGGCAAGACAGTACTTGTTATGCAGAAATAAACTTGAGAACTCTATCACTTTGTGAAATTAAATGTATTCCTGCCAGTATTGATAAAGTAAAGTAAATTATGTAGGATAGCAATGTAAATGTTTAAAGCTGCTGCTGTTAATGCCAGGACATTCTGGAGCTATACATTTAAAAGAGTAATCTCAATAATAAAAGTTTGTGCTATAACCTGTGCTATATGAATTTCATAAAAAAAACAAATGATTGCATTATAGTACATCATCTTCGTGTCAATAGTAAATCTACTGCAGTATTATTATTATTATTTTATTTGGCAGACGTCTTTATCCAAGTACAATCTCTTTCTTTTAAGATGCATGTACTGAACACCTGTAGTTCAGATGAGCTTGATAATCTAGCAAAGTGTGTTTAGCCATTGACAGCAAATGCACTCGTATTACTTATTACAGCATGGTATTCATTTGCAACTAATTTTAATGTTAACAATTTATGACAATATACATTGAAATGTGATTATAACTCTAGGTAATTATTCAGAGAATACTTACATGAGCACTTTACCCTATTGTGTCGAAACCCCATAAACTCTTGAGCGACGTATAATTAGTTCTAAGGAATTTGTAACACGTTTATAAAATACATACCTTAGTGTTAATACGCCTAATAATAATCTGTTCTCAAATATGTTCAAGACTAAAAGGAGAAAACAAACAAATAATATTATTTTCTTGAAGAAGGCACCCTCTTATTTTGTTTCCAGAGTGGAAGATATATATATATATGGAAGATTATATATATATATATATATATATATATATATATACATATAAAATATTTTGGCACATGTTGTTTATGATTGTGTTGACCTGCAGAAGTAGTCTTTTGGTTCAAACTCAGCCAATTTCAATAGGATACCATTATAATAAGCAACAAAGACCAAGGGTTAGGGCTTGTGACCAAATGCTGGTCTTTAATGGGTTTGTGCTTCAATCCAAACGCTATTTAAAATTACAGATCTATTGTGAGCAGTTTGGTCCTCTAATTGTTCATTTACAAAACATTTCAGTCATATTTAGGAAACTGGATAGTGTGCTTAAAAAGGAAGAAAAGTCCTAATGAAGAAATATCAGGAGAGAATTGCCTAAAACAATGAGTCCTGTGTATCTGGAAGCATCTTAAGTCTAAAAGTAAGGAACAGCTTGAAGCTTGTACCAGTTAACAGTCTCTGTGCTCAAGTCAAAATCTTTCAAGGTCAGCGTGACACCCCCTAGGAAGTAGTTCTCTCGCAGTGACTCTGCGCTAAGCACACTAAGCTGGATCTCCCTCTGCTTCAAGCTGTCCTTACTGTATCCACTGTACACCAGCTGCAAAACAAAACATTACAGAGAAGCAGCATCAGACACCAAAAGAACCGTAATAATGAACAAGTGTTCATTCACAGTGTAGCTGTTTGCTTCATTATTACATGCTCATATAACTGGTATAGTTTTTTCCTGTGTCTATCCCCCCCCCCCCCCCCCCAATATAGAGCAAGATGCCACTGATAATGTGCTACTTTAACAATAAACCTGGTGGCTTTGGAGCCTTAAAGTATGGCTCTTATTATCCAGTGTGATAAATCCTGTATTTATATACAATATATAGTAGACATTATTTGCACTAGCAATTTTAACTAAACAAATGCTTACCATTTCATTGAATGTTGGGTTTCTGGTTTTCCTTGAAGTTTTTGTTTTATGTTTGGATGTTTTATGGGGGTCTGGAAGCAAATATGTTTTCACATAAGGATTTGGATCTGTTCCATCATCAGTTACCTGAAACCCAATTTAAAAAATACATATAAAATGGCAGGTTTCCATTGAGAAGTGCAGAAAGACAGCACTTGTAAGTGTGAAGTGTGTTATTAAAGATTGCTTACCAGGTCTTTGATATGCATCACCATGATGAACAGAGTGTTGTTCCTATAGGACACAGATAATTTCACCTCTCCGCCAACTGTGCCGGAAGTGGGGCTCATAGGCCTCACATCTGAAAAATTCAATAAAAAAAACTGAAATACATATATAAAAGAAGCAGTACTCCCAGAGTAGTGCTTATCATATGCAATGCTTGGTCAGCAATGTTATTACTTTACTTACAGTACTTGTGGGACACAATATTGAAACATTGAGTTCCATTTCAAATAACGCACCTGGAGATTTCGATATGCCCTCAAACCCTTCAGCCTTGTCGTCCCTTGCTATTGGATGGAAAAACGTGTATACCAGATCGCACTGGATTTTAAACAAACAAAAAAGGAAAGGTTAATACAACCTGTTCGTGTTTTGAATTGTAAATCATTTTTTCAAATATCAATAATGTTATGAAGGTTCTTGTGCGTGGTCACCTCCGATACTTCTGTGGAGCTGCTCATCAGATTCTGTATGTAATTATTCAACTCCACTTTTCTTTTGGCTGCTACATCTTTAATGTGGGTTCTTCCGAGTACCATCTTACTGGGAAACCTGAAGCATTTAAATGGTAAGAATTATGTACCGTACTTTGGTGTTGAAGGCAGGACATGTTTTTGATTTAAAGTTTAGATCAAAGTGGCATACCCTGGCAGTTTCCAAAGAGGAAAGAGGATGCCAAGCTTATTGTGCAGCTCCTGAAATTCATCAAATGTGCGGAACACAAAGTTGGTATCGTTTTGTCCTTCTCTACAAACTCTCACAACATACGTCTACCAAAAAACAGAGGGAAAAAAAAGAAAAAAAGGCATTCTTGATATTCCATTTTTGTAATCGAATGGTTGCTTAACAATACAATATTTGTGGTTTTCTTAGTTTTACAGGTGTTTTCTCCTTTTGGATTTTTTTTTGTAACTGACTCTTGTGGGAATACATTGATATAATCTTTATGCATTATACATGTTCTTGTGATTTTTTTAATTTTATTAAAGGGAAATGTTTTCAAGCAAAATTAAGAATTTTGAAACTGTCCAACACACTCACATAGTGCTTGTCAGGGTTGTATCTCTTCTGGTAGGTAAAGACAGACACGTCTTTGATTCGTCCCTCTTGTTTCATAGAGTAGGTTTTAGGAGAAAACAACAGGATGGGTTCATCGTTAGAAGGCAGTCCTGAAAAACGCAGCTGTGCCAGATTGTGAATGAAGAAATTAAACTTTGTAGCAACGCTTCCCAAACTCGACTCAATCAACCTGGAAGGGAGGGAGCACTGTTAAGAATGGATTAACAACGATCACCCTCCAGTCTGCACACATAGTCCTCAAGACTATACACAGTTACGTAAGCGATAACACAGATATCAAAAAGACTTTCTCTGTATTCTGACCAGGTCTGCAGGGGGCAGACAAAAGTTACAACCACAACTACCACGGAATAATTGAGTAGCAGTTTTTGCCATTTAGGATTTTCCTGTGAGCCTTTATTGAATGAAAAGGTAAAAAAAAGGTGTGTAGTATTTCTAATTAAACTCAGGGGTGTAACTAAGCTCACACTAGTTGGTATGGCTCAATTTGCTATGCAAGAGGAGTCTTACATTGCACTCTGGACTACTAATAAAAAGATTATTTAGGCAAGAAGATGACTTCAGTCTAATACCTTGTAAAGAAAATAGTAGCTTCAGCATCAGTTGTTTGGGGTTGCAGAGCATCATAAACATACTTGAGGTCCTGCACACCGGTGAGCTCTGGTAAACCTGATGATGTCATCTGCACAGTAGAATTAGCTGTAGGTTATTTCTTGTTACATACGTATGATAACAGCGCACAAAATCCTGGAATCTGGCAAGGACATCTGTGCTAACAGTGTGTTAATTTAGCTTTCAAAAACGAAAAAAAAGGTTGAATTTGAGTCCTTACCAAAGAAAGGAGGTTGAGGAAAAGGTTGGTGTGTTTCCGAATCAGGTTGTATGCCTGACAGCAGAGATCCACAAACAACTGAAAGCGGCGCGTGGGTCTTTCGCCACCATTAATGACATAAGCCATGTCAGACGTCAGCACGAAAGGAGCTCGATCCCTGATAAACAAAGTAGAAATGAAGTGTTAGTCAACTCTGAGTATCAAAAGCGACAAGCCAGTAGAATTTAATATAAAAAAAAACAAAATTAAACCACCAAAAAAACTATACCTTTTAAAACTTCCAAACATTTGTGCATGCCCAAGAAATTTTCCAAAATCAATGTGGAACATGTGTCCTGTGGAGCGCAGCATGATGTTATCGTTGTGTCGATCACAGATTCCCAGAACGTACGTAGCTACACAGCACCCTGCACAGGAGTAGATGAAATTTTCCGATGCCTGGAAGACAGAGAAAGCAGGCATTATAAAATACAAATATACTGCTTTTCATTAATTCCGTTCAGCTAAAAATCAGACAAGCAGAATTTAAATGATGTGTAAATTATGCAAAAAGTAACAAATATGTGTAAGTTAGAGGCAGTGCAGGGGATTAATGCACTCACCTTTCACCTAGGTCAAGTCACAATGGGTTTTCCGGTCTAGACCCTCAGTGGAAAACCATTAACAATGCTGCTCAGGTGAGGTGCAGAACCAGCACAGCACGAGATGCACTGCCAGTTCAGTACATGGCCAAACCTGCACCATGTGCAACTTGCTGCTTACCTTCTCATATTCTTCCTCAGCTGGGTTGTACTTTCTCAACCATTCTGCCAGGGGCTTGTCCTTGAAGGATCCTGTTACCCCATATTCCACCTGGATTTTTCGGAGTGTATCTGATGCCGGTACAAGCTCAACCATGCCTTAAATGGGGGCGGGATTTGTTTTAGCAATGTATTTAATTGTGTGTGATTGAATGTCAATGACATTCTAAATGTTCTTTTTTTTTATCTCTTTCAACACTGAAGATCTGTATACAGACATGTCCACTCAAAACTGCATAGAACTAGTAGTATAGGGTGGATCACTCCACTCAAAGCAGAAGACCAGTAAATTAATCCAATATACTAATATGTATTTATGTCTTTTCTTAGTACTATTTTTTTCAGGAATTATTAAAATGAGCTATCCAAGGGCAGTCTTTCTGTGCTGAATATTAAATCAGCAGCAAAGTTAATAATTCCAAATATTTTTTTAGCCAACACTTGTTTTCCAAAAACCATATGTGGTCAATATTACACAAAGCAGAAAATGTTTTGTTGTTTTACGAAAAAACAGGAAACAAATGTAATTTCACATGTGAAGTTTCTTCAGTTAGATTAATACTGGAAATACCTCTGTCTTTGCCAGTTGAGATGCATTTAAAATTGACAATTCGCAGATCCAGTCCTTCCTGGACCCAGAGCTTGTCCATAATCTTAATCAACTGCAGAGCCAGCATGTCCTGACGCAGGTCCTCTCCCACCTGCAAAGAGACACCCAGTGCAGGAGAGTCAGCTTCATTTAAAGGCTAAGCAACTGGCTTTTCATTTAGATTTCTTATCCACCAATACAGTATATCAAGCACATACTGTAAAGCCAACCAAAAATTTGGCAAATCACACCCATAAAACCTATTTGCTCCAGAAATGTTGGCGACCTGTTGCAATATACGAAGTATGTATTGTGGAATTTGCTATTCGTGCAAAAAAAATGTCTGCGGTTTTTTTTCATATGCAAAAAACGCATAATAAAAGGCCTGCAAATATATATGGCTTTATAGTAATCTAAAATACTGTTCCAAATTTGTCACCAGAGGGAGCCTGTGAGTAAAGTGCTGAAAATACTGTAACCTTAGACATACTCGAGATCCTTAACAAGTCATAACAACTGGGGCTACAGAAACACTCAAGTGATTTTTTTGCATGTTTTATTGATCTGTTTCCATTACAAACAGCTGACCGATACTATGGATAATGTTTGGTCTGCTCTCAGGTAAAAAAAAGGTTAAGTAGGCTTTCTTGAATGGTTTGAATGGCTGTCTACAGTTCACGTATTTCTCTCCTCCCAATTAATGGTAATGTGCTGGTTTTGGCTATAAAGAGAAACCTGAATTATCCAAACAGATTGGGACTAGGTGATGTTTGTATGATAGATTTGTTTGGGTCATCAAACTATTCCAGCAAGTATTCCCCTGTACCTTTAAATATAAAATTACAGTATTGTACTACACTGTAAAGAACTGAGATAGTGGGCTGGTTATCGCATTTACAGAAACAGAGGTTCTAGGCAGTTGTTCTGATAATCAAGGCTTTACTGTATTAAAATATAATGACAGATTAACTGCTAGCTGAAATATAAGTAAAGTTGTTATCAGATTTGAAGGCTTTAACCTTCTCAAAATTGTTCCATAAACAGTCTTATCTAAAGTTTAAAAATAACAGTGCATTTCTAATATTGCTAGAAGTGTGTGCTTACCTTAAACATTACATTGATCTCTTCTCCCAGGGGGTCTGCGTTCACTAGGGTGATTTTGAGGGGCACTGCATTGGAGTTGAAGAAGGAACAGGCCTACATACAATAAAGAAAACCTTGAGATTGAGTATACAATGAAAACTACCAGTGAAAAGACAAGGTCAATAGCGTGTACTGTACATTCTCTAGTAGCTTGCATGCAGTTATTTAAATTCTAGTATAAAAAAGCAAGCATGAATAACACTGAGGCCATACTGTATTTTTGGTAAAACATAATATACTGCAGCTGATAAAGCAACACTACATTACACTACACTACACTACACGACACACACACACCTAATAAATGACACATTTTAGAACTTCTCTAACAATATTACTCGATGCTCATCTGAAGCAATGAAGCAGCATACCTTGATGTTGAGCTCTTTGGCAACCAGACTGGGGTTCAGGGGCAGACGACAATTGTTCTTTAAGAAAAAAGACTGCACTTTATCCATGCCCTCCTGAAGAACAATCTGCAAGCAAAACAAATCAATACTCATTATTCACGAATACAATGCTAGATGTAAACATTATGTAATAAGTAATGGGATATGCATACACTTCACATGACCTCACGTCATCACTTTGGCTTTGCATGCATGTACTTGTTCTTCCATAGTATACAGATACACAATACTTGTTTTTAAATGAACAGGAAAGTGGGAAAGTACCGGTAATCTACCATTAACATTAAACAGGATTACCTGGATGGTGTTTGCATTACAACGATGGTTCTGACGTTAGTATAAATGTTTATTCTCCTGCTGTGTATATTTCAGCCCAGGTTTATTGCTGTTGTATACAGAGGGACAGTAGCGCTCAGGGAAATGCAAGGGTTGCAAAACCTGTGAGACTGCTACCTTCAAAGAATACACACACCTGTCTAGCAGATCCGCTGGCCTGACGCACTCTCTTTGCCACGACTGCCAGCAGCTGCACCAGTCTGGTCTGCTTCTCCAGTTCTTCCCTCTGTCCTTTACCACATAAAGACAGCAAGGCCCCCAGTACGTTCTCATAACGCCTCCCGAAGTTCAGATCCTGCACTGCCTCTTTCAGCAGCCTGCCATCAGTTACAATGCATTTTAGTTTTCCAGCTACAATGGTTAAATATTTACCAGCTATGACAACCAGGGGTTCATTTGAAATAGCAGATATGTTTCTAGACCTAATGTACTGACCTTGATTTACAGTAGCTTCCACATATGTTTAAAGTTCTTATCTGCATGTGGGTTTCATGCCTTATTCTTGGTGTCGGTAGCTGCATGCTGGCCTTTGCTTAGTGTTTTAAGTAATCTGATGAACAGGATCGTCGACACTGTTGTTAAGAGCACTAGTTTTTTGGCATTGTTGTATTAAAAATAGTAATTTTTTCCTCATACAGTTCAAAATTTGCTAACTATATAATTCTTGTCATTACACTTGGGAGCTGGGATCTGGCACAAATTAACCCCTGATCACAACAGCAACAGTATCTCAAAGGCCAATGTAGAAAAGAGGAATATAACAGTTTTGCTGGCCAAGAAAAAGCACCTAAATAAATAAATAAAGATGCATTTGCTTACCAATACAGGTAGTGTGCAATATGAATGCTCCCCAGTGCCCGTGACAAGAGTAGCATCACCAAGGCATTGTTAAGATAGCATTCAAACTTCAAAGCCTATAAGGAGACACATGGTAAAATCATTCCAATCTACTAGAAGTGTGTGTGGCTATTGCACATAAATGGAGAACAGCCATTTCCCAATCACAGACTCTGAAAGGGATTTACCAGTATAACAGAACATTTGCTAGCAGAAGTCAAATAACAGTGTCTCAAAATTACAACCGTGTAAAATACTTAATTTAGTATATGGGATATTCATTGTTATAGAATTTAAAACAAAAATACACACTTAAATTTAATCTTGAGAAAACTGCAATATCAGTGAAGCATATATATATATATATATATATATATATATATATATATATATATATATATCCATCTATATAATTACTAGTATTCATTATTAAATGCGGGACTGTATTACCTGCACAAGCTGTGGAAGATAATCAGCCAGTTCATCATCACTTAAACGTTCAATCCAAGTCACAGCAACACTGCGCACTTCACAGTCTGCATATCTGAATGGAATGAAACATTTGTTATTATTACAGCATGCTGCTATATTATGATCTAACGCCATAACAGCTCTGTGCATATAATCCATGTCTCCCTTATATTTGAGGCCTGGGTTTTAATATATGAAATAAGTTTGATTGTCCTCTATTAACACTAGTCCAGAAAGCTACCACAGCACTTTTACGGTTGGCACTGGGCAAGAAAAAGGCTGGTTCATACTTCAGTCCTGTAACCACGGAGATGGTCATGTGATGCGACTAGCTAGAGTTGAAAAAAAAAAAAAAAAAAAGAAACATTCAACCATGGTGGCCAGTGCCCTTAAATCGCCATACAGTGGCACGACTTGAGTGACTAGAAAATCGCCCTCAGCAACGGTCACACAGTTAAAGTATGAACAAGCCTTCAGACAAGGCATGGAGACATACTGGCTTGACCTGCCTTCTGCCCCTGATTGGGGACTACACAACTGACCCACTTACCTGGAGTGGAGCAGCTCCAGGGCACAGACAGGTGACAGCGGAGGCCACTGGTTCAAGAGGGAGTGTATCTCAGGCAGACTGACCCAATCCCAGCTTGGAGCACTAGCCAGGACCATAGGAAGGCTGTTTTTATGCGATTGGCAGTAATGTCTTTTATCCCACAAAAATTCTTTATCCGCTTTGGAGAACCTGTTGGCAAATCAATCCCAAATTTCAGTTAAATATAATCAAAAACTTTCCTCCAGAGCTTGGATTTGCCAAGTTTCTGACATTTAGCCTAAAAAGATATCAAATTCCTCATTTTAAATAAAATGTGATCAACAGTACTGCAAGACTATAAATAGTGTTTATTATATTTGGCTAAGCTGCTAGAGTTTAGGAATATTGTATGCAGAGCAGCTTCCAATTCAAATTGTTCCTCTCATGTACATTCCCAAGATTTCTAATTAAAAAGAAAATCTGTACCATAGCTAACTTTTTTTTATATATATTATCACATTAACGTTTTTATTAATGAGCCTGGTAGCTCAGTGGAACACTTTTGGCATTTTCAGTTTTTAAATCAGGATGACTGTCTCCTCGGGATATTAATCCAGTGCCTAAGAAAGTCCAGGAATGGTTTACAAATGATCATAAAGCAATGACTGATGAATGTGGCATGCACTTGCTTAATGCATTCAGAATGAGGGCGCAGATCTTGATAGCTACACTGTTCTGTGATCAAAATCACACACACACTTGTTGCCACTTGATAAACTTGAATATTTCTGTGAAAAAGGGTATGAATGAGAATGAGAATGGATGGGGCCTTACTACCAAAAAATATATAGCTGTACCGACAGGCTTCTCAGAGAGATATAGAACAAATCTAACTCTACAGAATTCAATTCACAATATTTATATCTGCAAGGTCTGCTGTAGGGCCTTGCTGGTTTCATAATACAAACAATCATAAGTTTGGACCTTCCAAAAAGTAGATTAATTCTCCGATTCCTGGAGACCACTAAAGCAATGCCTTAGGACAGCTGACAAAATTATGCAGAATTAAAGGAAAGGCTTATAAATTAGTAGCAATAGTATTACCATAATCATTTTAAACAGTGGTTAATACATAATGTATAATATATACGGCATCTAATGAGCATAGTTAAAAAGGTATATTCTGTTGCAATATCCCATTATATTCTATAAAATTCAGAAAAATGTCAATATGCAAATGAAACAATAAAAAAAGTAAAAAATGTTGACGAATCAAGGGAGATACTCATATGTTTATGTCACACATACACATACCCTAACGTGGATTCTTTACTGAAAAGTGTCTGAAGCTGCTTTTGTGCATCTACATCCAGTGTTTCCAAGTTGTGCTGTGGTGGTCTGCCAGCAGGTTGAGGAGCGACAAACAGAATGTCAACAGCTGGGTTCGGAAAGTTAACCTGTAAGAAGCAGTGGTTTTATTTATCAATAAGAAGCACACACCCGAATGATCCATAGATAACAAGGCACCTTTCATTACATGTCTTGCAGTCATGTCTTCCTAATGAGAAAGCAGGTCAAGTTTAAACTCTCTAACTGAAGCGTGTTTGATACTCAACAGGCACGCCCCTGCTTCAAGCTCTGTTATAGCTCATAATTGAGAATACCGGATCCATGCACACTCACCGCAACTAAAGATTTTAGCTAACAGCATGATTACCTGCATGACTATTCTCTCCATCTGTTTTCCTTTTCTACTGACAGTACCGATTGGGGAGACGAGGAAACAGGTCCACAGACCAAGCAGCTTAGTCCCACGGGTTAGCACTCTGAAAAAAAAGGAAATTGTTTTATTAAGTGAGTGCGCGACTGCATTCGGTGAAAAAGGCAGAACCCATTTCATTACTCGGTGAAACTCAAACTTAACCAAAATCATCAACAATTGTATCTTTCGCTCCAATGCTAATTTCACAAACCGATTATGAAATTCTGAATATGTACGAACTCAAGTTATCCCCTGAGAAAGGTCATATTAATCACAACATACAATAAAAGGCTGGAATCCAGTAGAAACATTTTGGAATAGTTACCGTCTGAAGTCGAAAAGAGGCATGGAAACTTTGCCAAGAAGCTCGGGTCCGTTTCTTTGCTTGTTAGAATCTGGCGAGCTGCTGGCATTCTGATTTAATAGTCCATACAAAGTAAGACTGAGCATCGACTCTAAAGGTAACTGTGAAATTGGGATAGGGAAGCTTACCCTGAAATGTAAACAGAAATAGTCACATTAACAAATTCATAATAAAATGGTTATAACACAATGTAGACAAAATCAATAGACAGACATTTGAATTGTCATTTTCAAGTTAATTCCCCACATAGAAACAGACTACTTCCTGTTTGTTGACAAAAATACAGGCTACATCCTTATTTTTAAAAAAAAAAAGCATCAACAAGGAAATGTAAAAAATAAATGTCAATTTAACATGAGAAAGAGAGAAAGAATACAAACCCAATCACGCTCACTTACAGTTCATCCCATTTAATGTGAAAAAATAAGTTCTTGTATGTTCCCACTTTCTTAGACTGAACTGGTTTAAATAAGTTCTTTCCATTATGGGTCAGAGAATACAGCAGGTAGTACTTTTCAAAGCTGGAGGAAAACAAACCAAGAAAGGTCAGCAATAGTCTTTACCACACATCGGCATGCTTTAAATACACGCAACTGCACTTCTACTGCAGAGATTTGAAAATTGGAGGACACAGAAATTCTGGCAATATTTAACTGCATCATTCTGCTTCGAATTACTGAGCTTTAAACTACCAAGTGTTTCAGTTGTATTGAAATACACATTGCGTATGGAGTCATTTGAAACGTTAAAGAAAGTTGTGTGACTAGCTGAATTGTGGCATTGAAATAACTAGTTTTATCCAAGCACCTAAAGCATCATGTTTGCATTAGGTATAAAGAAAAAAAAACTTTACTCTTCTTATCTGCTGTAGGTTGCCAAAACTTGTCACAAGATACAGATAGACTATATTATTATTATTATTATTATTATTTATTTCTTAGCAGACGCCCTTATCCAGGGCGACTTACAATTGTTACAAGATATCACATTATACATTATTTCACATTATACAGATATCACATTATTTTACATACAATTACCCATTTATACAGTTGGGTTTTTACTGGAGCAATCTAAGTAAAAGTACCTTGCTCAAGGGTACAACAGCAGAATCCCCCACTGGGGATTGAACCCACGACCCTCCGGTCAAGAGTCCAGAGCCCTAACCACTACTCCACACTGCAGAGTTACAGTACATAGGGTGATCAATGTGCTAGCTCATAAAATATGGAAATATATTTAGGGCCAGTGTAACTATTTATATAATAATGAGGAAGCACTAAATTACGAGTAGGCCTCCCCTTGCTTAGAGTGCAATGCCACTCTAGGTTTAATCATTAGCATGTTAGGACCTGGTCCGAAGTTCTATTTAATCATTTGGATATTTGTTGCAACAACGACCTGGAATGTAAATACCAAGGTTGCCAGTCTAAAAACATACAAGCACCTCCACTACATCTCCAGAAAACTGACCATTATTAGAACTAGATTATATTTTCAAATAATTCCATGAAACATTAAACCAAGTAAACTGAAGTAGGTCATGCCAGCTATCTTTCCCAAAGCACAGTGCCAATGTTACAATGATGCAGTCTATGTGAGGTAATAACAGCAGATACCAGAATATACCACTTGTTTTAATAAGCATTGATACTACATTTAGAAAAAAATGTAAAAGTATGTTTCAAATGTGGACATAACACCACTAAAGAGTATTTTCAATTCTCCGATAACTTTAAGAGAGGGCTACAAAGTAGCATTGTTGGGGAGTCAGCAAACACCATCTTCATTCATTTTTAGAAACACTGCTGTAACATTTTCAAAATCTCACGCCAGAAAGCTCAGTAAAGCTTATAAATAGTGCAAGAAAATAGCTTATGGCTATCTAGATGGCAGATGGTTATTTATAACAAGTTCAAGTGAATTTTATCCTGGAGTCGGCCCAGCATTGGTATAAATCACCCTGAAGCTATTCCTCATGTAAGCTTGCATGTGTACAAGCAGACCATATTCTCTTCAGTATCTGAATCTACATCTTAGTCTTAAAAAAACAGGATGCAACAGAAGTTTTGATCACATGTGACTTCTTTTCAAACAGCGACTATACTGTCAGTAACACTCATTTGCTGCAGGCGGTGAACGTTAAAATCAACCAATCAAATTACAATGTTAAGGCCAACTTGCTGTTTGATTAGGCTTAGAAGGAAAAAAAAAAAAACAACATCCCAACATCTGTGTTCTAACTGACCTATGCATGCCAAGTTATCTGATCACTTTTTGCCTGCTGGACTGCAACACTCTCACCTGCTGATCCAACCTGGTGGAATGCCATGAGCTGCAAACAGTGTAAACTGGAGGTGCTCTGTGGCCTTGCAGGCTTCCTTTGTGCTCCTCCTCTCCTTGGGACCAGACGGAGCAGATTGAGGGCTGCTGCTGCTGCTGAAAGATCTCAAGTACAGCTGCAACAGGTCACACACAGCAGTCGTCAATCCATTCATGCTTTCCTCAACAGGGCTTAGAGGAGGAGAGGACCCTGAAAAAAAAGATCAGCTCAGTCCTGGTTTCCATGAACCATCAAGCTTCAAACAAGCCATATCTGAACTGTACCAGATCTGGAACTAAATATGGTAATACGGGTTCAAGTACGTTGAAACACAACTGGATAGTAACTTATAGCTTCCAGGAAACATGCTTTTGCAGGTTTTGTAATCCACATAAGAAAACAATCAATCCATACTCACCAACTGTAGCACTTTTGTTTGAGCCGTCAGCAGATTTTGATCCCAACTGTAAAAATGACAGAACTGTAAGGAGAATGCAAGAACATGCTGGCTTATGGATTAATAATCGCTCAGCTACGAGAAAGAGAAGCTAAATTATCATTTGAGAAAAAGATGCAATGATGCAATAATGTAATAATGTGCAAGTGTTTCAATGGCCTGAAAACTGGCAATAGGCTAACAAACATATAACCAGTATGAAACATATCCCTACACATGGTATGCACCACAAATATTCAATGTATTTATATTCACTGGGTCAATTTTAATTATCTGAAAAGTGGAACATCCTAATACCACTGCTCTATATTATTCCCACTGGTATTTCACCCCAGGGGTGATTTAATGACCACCCTTATAAATCGTACAATATGAATACACTGGTAAGTTGTTCCGTGATGTAGCAAGGTTATTAGAATTAGGGTGACAGTATTAACAACTTTGCATCCTTTAAACTGACCCACACATAAGCAATCAATAACACTGTTGACTATTTTGGCATGTAGTAACAGGCCAAAACCGGTTTGTGATGATCTCTGGCAGTACCCCTCTGCGACTGGCAATAGTGTTGAAGATGTACAACCCAGCTTTACCTCCATGGTTTTGCTTCTTGGAAGATTGACAGTCCTCTTGAGTTTCTTTACAGCTTCTGTAATGGCTTTGGTCTCAACCCCATCTAGTGCACTGCATATATTTTTGACAGCCTGGATTACATTCTCCACTGTTTTGTACTGGTTGTTCTAATGGAAGAAAAATAAACTCCACAATTAACAACAGATGACTTGCTGAGACCACTAAAATTGTTAAGATTAAAAAAATGTAGACAGCCAGTCTGTTTGTTATGTGCGGTCTCTGATAGTTCAGTGCTGTTACTGCTTAATATATACACAGGATAATCACAATTTGTTTATTTATTTAGCAGACGCCTTTATCCTAGGTGACTTACAGAGACTAGGGTGTGTGAACTATGCATCAGCTGCAGAGTCACTTACAATTACGTCTCACCCGAAAGACGGAGCACAAGGAGGTCAAGTGACTTGCTCAGGGTAACACAGTGAGTCAGTGGCTGAGCCGGGATTTGAACCAGGGACCTCCTGGTTACAAGCCCTTTTCTTTAACCACTGGACCACACAGCCTCCTATACACTGTGTTTTGGCATCAGCTTTTCTAATGCACTGAAAGCAAGGTTGTAGCGCTTTATCTTGTCAAAAAAAAATAATAATAATAATATTATTATTATTAATTGATTACAGAATTAAACTACAAACTATGTAATGTTGATGCTTTAGGGAGCAATTTTACATGCTTACAGAAACAGTGATAATATGCTGCTGAGAATCACAGCATGTACTGTACCTCATTCTCAAGGCACAGCTGGACTTGACTGTGGTAAGAATCCAGGTAATCATTAAGGCATTGTCTATTAAAAAACAACAGCATTGTCATTAATCAATTACTGTACATGAAACCAAAAGCAAATCTGCTATCCTTTTAAGATGTATAAGCACAACACGTATGCATATACATGTTCTTTACTGTACCTGTTAATGGTTTCTTTAAGAGGTTTTTCCACCTGGTACAGGTATTTTTCTAAATCAACAGGAGTGGTATCATCCTCCACCTGTTAATACAAATAGATCAATTATTGTTATTAAATAAATACATGAAATACATTGATCCATTTCATTTAACTTTTAAAAGCAGTTACAGACATCAAGGGTACAATTTAAATATCTGGACACATTAACATGTATGTATCTGGTGGTACATCCCTAATCTGCATCAGTAAGTTATTTCCTTACCAACTCATTTGAACAATCCTGCTTTTTACACAAGGTTGCAGTCTCAATTATCTAAATCAATAAGCTAGCTATATATATATTATAATGACACCAATAGTGCAGGTTTGCTTACCACACGTGCCAGATCTCTGCATATAGTGCTTTGAGACAAGAGCTGTAGCTTTATCTCAGTGTCCCATTTTCGACAGTTCTGAATGTATTCATGACTTCCCAGGCAATGTTTACTGGACAAGAACAGAAACAAAGTTACATAATGGATTAAAAAAATAATAATAATAAATTCAATTTTTTAATAAATGCAGGTAATGCAATAGGAATTTGCTGACTGCAGAACACAACAAATTAGTTTTAAAGATTACAACAACCCAGCTGCTCCACCTTCCAGTTTAACAGCCTCCTCTGCATCTGAAACATTTGTACAGATACTACATCTTGTTTTAGGAATCTCACACCAATGCGTCAAACAGCGAACCTTTTAATACATGTACTGTACATGACATGCACTGCACAAGCAATGCTACTATTTGTCCCATCATTTTAATAGGATTGACGTTTATCAGCTTTACTGAATTAACAAGGTGTGTTAGTGGGCAGTGGGTATGCAAGGTTTAGCATGATGGATTTCTATTTCCACTCAAAATCCAATAAAATTCGCCCTCTTTTCAGGAAGATAGCCAGCTCAGCTCATTCTTCTGTTCTGAACTTGTTGAACTAGGCAGTACATTGTTAATAATAGGCCTTACTTTTGCAATACTTCCTCTTGGCCGCAAACTTTCAGTATGTAGCTGCCAATGTCAACCTGGTTCAAGTCATCGTGAACCCAACACAAGGCCTGCATTATTAGCAGCTCCACGGGGGAACTCACTGAAACAAAAGCAGCAGAAAGAAACAGATAAGAAACAGGGAACAGCGAGCTGTAAATAGTAAATTATTTATTTCATTTCTCAGATTTCCATTTTGTATAACACATTCATCCAGAATGTTTAACATGATATGTTCTGATAATATTGCTGGGTGCAACCATAATGTCATACTGTTCAAATTCCACTGTGCTGATGTTTTGCATTACACCATTGATAATGTATGTAAGAAAGCTTAAAATCTAGATTGGCCCTGTGTTTACTTAATACATTCAATAAAAGAATAACCTTTCATATAAAATTATAGGCTGATCTTTTAACTATTGAATACCTTATAATATTATTATTACTAGGATTTCATAGTTTAACATAAATGGTTTACAGGACAAAAACAACATTATAGTTGAATATCTAAAGCGACTGTACACTGGCTATTTAGAAATGGTTAATGGTCTTTTTTTAACTGTAAAACTGCACCAGTTACTAGAGGACTCTATAAATACAGTCTGGTGTTTCAATGCAAATACAGAACTACCTTTAAACTTTGACTAAGCAGAATCCAAGGTTAAAATACCACTGATTTTTCAGCACCAAAAACCACATCTCAAACTAATAGTACCACCACAATTACAGTAGTATTGCCTTGCTTTTAAAGCCACAGTTTGTAGTTTGTTATGCATGTACAAGGTTTGCCCTCGTGACTGCTGTTTAAAACATAAATGTTAATATTTCACTACAGCATAAACTTTGTTCCTTTTAACTAAACTGACAATTAGATGGTAAGCATTTAAAGTAAATTGTAAACCTCAATGACTGTGCCGTGGACAGCATTACACAGTGCATGTGTGTAAATGTGAATTTATAAGATGTAAATGACTAATTCGACAAAGTTGGCTGGCCATGCTAACTGGAGAACTGGCATGTAAAGTAATGCTGCCATAGTTTTGCGAAGGCTCTAAAATATGTCTTCCTCTGTCTATTTGATTTATAATTTGAAAAGTGCACTTGCAGAGTAAGTAGAAACAATCCAAATGTCATAAATTCTGAGAGGTTTTCAAAATACACCGTACTTAAAGCAAAAACAGCTCCCTTGTATGTGAAAATGTACTGTTGTGTTGCTTTATATATTTATATATTCTATATTTTTTAAATGATCTGACTTGAAGCTTGCATTATTACAATGTCTGTACTCGGTATTTTAATTATGAGTGTTTCATTAAGGTAGCACTTCCACTCCTGCTCTTTGTTCCAACCGTGTTCTAAATTGTGTAATTGAATTAATTAAATCTGCATCCAGTCCCTGAAGTAGTTAATTATATCATTGTACCTGTTAAACCTGGAGTGGAATGGCCCTCCAGGACTGACTGGACACACCTGCTTTAAAGTATTAAATTCCCAATTAAATATGTATGAGTAAATGTATATCTAAGGCAGGTAACAGGTGTTTATTTCAAGGGAACTTACACCTTTAAAGTGGTGCACTCTTTATGGCTTGGCATGACAGTGATGAAAGGGATTCACCAACTGAAACTGTTGCACAGTTGGATATCTGAAACAAAGGCTGGGTTGATGTCAAGCCAGCACTAATCTCAAGCTTTGAAATGAACTATGATGAGATTTCCAAGGGCTCAAACAAAACAGAAAAAAAGATAAGCAGTAAAAGAAGCCAGTCACTGTCAGCCACTGTAGTGTACACCACAAAGAAACAGCTGAAGGCTGCTGGACAAAATAATGTGGTTACGAGAGAATACATGCATGACTGCCACGGTAATATTTCTACTCAAATTAAAACAAAATAGCTGCAGAACCACTTCAACTACAGATAAAAAAACAAACAAAAAAAAACAAAAAACCACACAAACTATTTGGCTACTCTGAAACATCAGTCTTGCAACATATAGTTTGAAATAAATTGCACTTTTTAGTGTTTCTCCATTACCATTTTCTAAAATACGCAAAACGAATTCCTTATAGCGATCTAGTTTCTATACAACAGCTAGTTCATGCACTGCCTGCATTGACCAACCCACACACAATTCAAAAAGAAAAATAATAGACTTGTATGTCAAAAACAACATACCAGTAAAAGAATCACACATACCAGTGTACCAATGCCAGATGCAAATGAAATGATTGCTCTGTAGGGTCTATGCAGCAAGATGCACGACTGGTTTACCCTGTGGTTTTCTTGTTTTCCTTTGAGTTTATCATTTTGATGGGAATGTATGACACAAACAGAATGAAAGTGAGGGTAGGAAGAAAAGATTCTTGCCATGGCCGATCATAACATGTTTGAAATGTATTTAAAACACTGCCAAAAACTTCAAGTGGGCTGATGCAGTAACAGTTTGACTGTTTAAGTGGATGGCTCCTTTCTGTCGGGTATTGCTCACATATGCTTGCTGTGTAATCTATTTGGAAGACAAAAAGAAATCAAACCTTTCCTGCATACTGAGTCAGAGCCTTGTTTCCTAGAATAAATTGCGATTACAAAACTAAATTTGTAATGTGGGCAAGGAAATTGTTTTCTTTATTGGAAATGACCAGTCTAGGTTTTAAATTTCCTGCAATTTTAGCTCAGTACAGTGGGAGTGACCCCTTTGAAATGAAACACTTCTTGTTATCAGTCAGTTTGGATAAGAAATGCATCAACTTATTAACTGAAGACCTACCATCACAAGTAAATGTGACTGGCTGTTGAGAACCTTCTATCTCTATTGAAACCTTGATGCTGGCATTTTCTCCATTCATGTCTCTCTGAAGCATGACAGGACTTAGAACATAACCAGGATTGGTGGAAAGATCGTCGTGTGGGAATTTCAACCTTAATCTAAAAATAAAGAGGCAAACAAAGCATGATCACATTACGAGTAACAAAATAAATGATTCATTGACTGGAGACACAATGAATAGTAAATAAAGAAGAAGACAAAGCTACTCTCAAAGATATGCAGGTGCTCTTTCACACATTTTCCTTTTTTTTTTCTTTTTTTTTTTTAAGTATAACATTAATAAAAATTAAAATAAAAACGTAAAACTACTACTGTAAAAACCACACGCTGTTAGGACATATTTGTAAGTGCTGGCCCTCTGGCAGGGGCAAAGAACAGGCAGTTCTAAAAGGTCATAATAATGCTGAACACCAGTTCTGTTATTCTACTTTAGTTATAAAGTAGAATAACAGCTTGGAGGAAAGTCAAGACTCTAGATCAGCAGGTAGCGTCCTATAACTTTACTGCATTTTATGTCCACAGAACACAAAAAACATTTTCAGAAATCACAATATGGGACACTTGTAGTAGATTTTTTCCCCCAAGATTTAGTTTTTGCATTACAGTAGGGAAATAAAAATGTCTTACAGCTATCTAAAACTAAACCGCAGTTCCTTAATTCAACAAAAGGTACACCCTCAAAATGAACAGAGGCCATTTTAAATGAGCCTCACTTATAGGGAAGGGGCAGAACTCTCCCTCAGAAAACTGTAACTCTCCCTCAGAAAACATTTGTGAACAATGAAAGAAAACAGGGAAGTGCTAATATTTACTTGTTTTACCTCCAAAGCATAACCAAAAACTCTTTGTCTAACTTGTTTTTGGTCTCCTTAGTTACTGTAACTGGCCCTTCAATAATTCAACAAAGTGACCTCTTAAAATGGATTCATTTACTTGACGATTTCTTCACAGAAAGCCTCCACCTCTTCATTCTGTGCTTCCAGTTCTTGCAGAACATCGCATGCTGTGGGTGAACTTCTGGTCCCTTTGTCAGTCTGCAAAGAGGCAGAAACATTATTCAGTGCTGGTTAGGAAATATGAGGCAATTAACTTTAACTGTTTTTTTGTTGTTGTTTTTTTACGTACTGGGCAGTATGTTGCACGGAATAATTAAGTCTTTAATCCAGCACAAGCCTAGAACTGGTGTTTCACATTTATATTAAAGTTATTGCAACAACCACTGGAATGGATTTATTTTCAGCTCCAAAGGATCTCAAAGTGTTTGAGTATTTTTACAAATGAAAGAAAATAAATGATACTGAAACTGAAACTCAAACATCACTTTTACTGCTTAATTTGGCTGTTGTTTTCATAAAACAAAACATTTAAAGTAAAATACCAGTACCACATGACATTATTCAATCACTGTACAGGTCTTGACAGAGGAACACCAGCTCAATGTTTAAAACTAGTACATCTACCCTCACACAAAATAAGTGTGCACACGAAGATAGCATTTCTTAAGCAGGTGCTGTTACTGTAATGCAAATAGAAATCAGAACTAGGTGCTGTTTTCTGAGCAGCCATGTTGTGCTGTGTAGTTGACGACAGTCATGCCAATCTCCATTTTGTATTTATTTGCTCAACAGTATTGGACCACTTCATCTCACTGGGGAGATGAGGGAAGGACATACCACCATGCCAAATGGGGTTATAGCCTAATACAGCAAATCATTTTGATAGAAAATGATGTATCCCTAATTCAAACGAAAAAAGCAAACTAATACAGGACATTTCTAATTTGAAATTACTTTATAGCAACATAACACTACAGTGCCTGCAGCACTATGGAAAACATTTCAAGGGCTTTTACTATCAGGAGATCTCGCACATTTATACATTGTTGTTTTAAGAAGATAAATTATAACAAACATAAAGGGTAATTTTGCTTCTTGACAAATACAGTACTAGGCTAACTGATAAAAATGTCCTTGGGACAAGTCATGAAATCCATGAGGGAAACTATTTTAATTGTGTTCAGAGTAAATGAAATACTGCAATCATGCAAACTGAGAAACAGTGTCATCGCTTTAAATGGCTTGTAGCAGTAGCCATTGCTGCTAAATGTGTATTAACGATTCTGTTTCTCACAGCTACAGCCGCAGCGGCCAGCACAGAATGATATCATGTCAATAAATAAAAGCTGCTATCTAGGCAGATTGCTGGGGATCCGATACAGTAAGAAGCTCTTCAACACTTTCTGGCAATACATTAACCTTTTCTTCTCCTATAACATACAGGAGAGTACCTGGTACTCTAAATTGTCAAATTGGTCAATAGAAAATTCTGCGCTATAAAACCATTACTGTTTGTAGTTTTCACTCAGGTGTTGTAAGATTAGCATGCCAGTGAAGACAAGATCCCAATGTTTATTCCCCAATAGATTCTATTTCCCACTGCATAGGTTATGAAAGCTATGCTCAACATTGGGCTGCAGCAGAAAGGGTCAGATGCTTGCCCTACTAAACACTTCAGGATTCTTTGGTATAAATCAGCTCATTAAACTTAAGGCTGCATTATGTAAATAGAGCCTTAATTCACTACCACCACCTACCCAAAAGCAAACAAAAGCTCTGTTCGGTTGATATGAAAGAATGACCAACACAGTGCAACAGGAAATTAACTTGATAGGAAAAAAACACACACCCTTGCTGAATGATGTTCTCATCCATACAATGAAAGATCCAAGTCAGGAAATACTGTTTCTGTCAGGGTCAGATATGTAATGCAGTTGCTGAAAAGTACACTGTAGGAGTTACAAATAGGGAATTTAACCTGGGATGATAGGGATTATACTGTAAACCGGTACTGCCGATAAGTGTCCACTGCTCAGAAAGCATCTCTGCCTAGCTTCTGTTCATGATCTACGGTTATTTCTGCAATAAACCACCACAAAACTATTGTTGTTCATATAAGCAGAAAACAGAGTGAAGGATTAAAATACAATGTATGCTTCAGACTATATAATATATATAGGGCTTGTGATTTTGGGTGTTTTACCCCGACTTTAACAATGTAATTGATACCTGTTAAGCCATTCCTGTATCTCAAACACAAGTGAGAAACGTGTTAATAGTAAAATTGATTTATCAATTTAATTATTAAAGGAGAGTATAAAAGGTTGGGGTAAAACACAGAAAATCAGAAGCCCTATAAATAAAATATATATTTAAGCAGGAAACAAATGTCGAGATTTTTCAATGAGATTCAAGTCCAGCAGTTGGCTATGTTTTAAGTCATCTTATTTAGAAGCTACAGTATAGACTGGAATCCAAAATTTCATTATAACAAAACAAAAATCAATAAGATCTTAAAACGTGAATATAAATGAGATTTAAAGAGTAGAAGTGATAATCACATTCAATCTCTTCACTGTACCTCAGTGGTTTGGCCAGGAGTCTTGGGAGGCTGAGCACTTGTAGGCCGAATATTTAAAGACTGGCTCCTTGTGACTGAAGTTCCAGCAGGTGATTTCCCATTGGGATGAAAGGAGGCTGACCGGCCACACTTTCCAGGAGGAAGACTGATTTCTGGAGTACTCTCATCCTGCAGCACAGCATCCCAAGGGTCCCCTGCAATGCTGGACTCCTCCTTCACAGCTCCCTCTGTGTGTTGTGCAATCTCTGCACTGTCTAATCTTGGCTTACTGAGGGGATCAAGATCGAGCCACTCAAATTTACTCATGTTCGTGTTTTCCGAAGTCTGGAGCTTTGGGATCATAGCCTTGGTGATGGCAGATTCCAAGTCGGTGCTTGTCGATTTCCCGTTTTTTAAGTATTCCGAAGTGCTGGCTATTTTGTCAAACAATTTTGCCATTTCAGGCGTAACAGGTTGCTGGTACACTGGCATGACTGCTGTTGAGTGTAACGGAGCGGGCGGCTGGAGTGGGAATGGCATGTACTGGGGCTGCGCAGGCAGATAAACTGGTTCTGGAGCTCTGTAAGAAGGCATTCTCGGATTAAACCCATTCTGAAAAGGGCAGGCTTGCTTAGGAAAGGCTGCTGCAGGGTAGAGTGACGTCTGGATGACTGGCCCTGGCACTGCTGAGTTCGCAGACCCTGTCAATCCAGGGTTCCACTGCCCTCCATGGAACGGAGTCTGGCTGTACAACTGACCTGAAAATGAAGAACTTAAAACAGGGGTTCCTGGTAAAGTTGCAGGCCTGGGTGCTTTATTATTAGCCCCAAAGTTGTCATCCAACAACAGTTTCTCCAGTTCAGCATTCGTGAGCTTTTCAACGTCAATGTCTTTGAATGCATCCCTCTCGGCTCTTTTCCTGGCGTCGGACTCTGGAAAGACAATGAGGTCCCTTTCTGGTCTGCTGGAGGACAGGGCTCTCTGGTTCGCACCGTTACAGGACATTGTTTCCAGGTTAAAGGTTGTTTTCTTTTCCCTCTGTAGCTTTGCTAAAGCTTCAGCCTCCATCTGCAGAGCTTCCTCCTTCCCAACATCTTGTGCCCCGCTTGTTCCCAGAGCAGGAGAGACATTCTGTTTGAATCCATTGCTGCTGGATATTTGGGCCATTGTGTCAACTAGCAGATGCCATTGATAAGATCCAACTTGATTTTCTAAAAATGTTGCAGCTGATGGTCTCTCAAAAGAAGCACTGTAGATTTCTGAAATGGAAAACAAAACAAGTTAACTGGATTTTCATGGTAAGAGCTGCGTGAAGCATCCAACTCATGCATAAGTAAAAGGTGTGTTATTCCTCTACTCGGCCAAGCCTAGTGTACATTCTAAACAATGCTCCTTCAATTAAGGATTCAATTAAGCCAAATACACAGAATTACTGCAGAGTCATTTGGTCTTATTTGTGTAACCCACTATTTCACCACGTACTTCAGCATTCATACAGAAGAGAAATGACATCAACTAACATGATTCAACCACACAGTTTTAAATCGTCTTAAGACAGTTTTTGTTCTCCATAAACAGATTCTTGCTTGTACAGTACGCTTTATTGACGTTGTGTGAAAAGAAGGAATTTTACACCCACACAAAACTAATACGTAGAAAAGGAAGTATCTTTTGTGCTGCTAATATCCTAACCTTTAGTATGCTGGGAGGTTCAATGCATTGACAATGGGATTAGAAGTCATTCCTCTGTGTAGCGGACTGGGATTATCTATTATTATTATTTATTATTATTATTATTATTATTATTATTATTTATTTCTTAGCAGACGCCCTTATCCAGGGCGACTTACAATTGTTACAAGATATCACATTATTTTTTTTACATACAATTACCCATTTATACAGTTGGGTTTTTACTGGAGCAATCTAGGTAAAGTACCTTGCTCAAGGGTACAGCAGCAGTGTCCCCACCTGGGATTTAACCCAAGACCCTTTGGTCAAGAGTCCAGAGCCCTAACCACTACTTCACACTGCTGCCCCAATATTGCCTAACTCTATCAGGCAAAGTACAAGATTGACAAAGAACATTGTCTCAGAAGGTTATGCCTTAGCAAGGGGAACTTAAAGCAGAGTCATTTCTTGTCAACATGACCACTGTGAATTAAGTTTATACTACGCATACTTATTTTTCATATTTCAATGGCAAGCTTGTACAGTAGCAGTGATGTCACAATAATGTCTTTGTCAAGCTTTGACTTTAGAGCTCCCCACAAAAGCAGTGTTCACTACTGTATGGTTACATGCAGAAAAATGATCGTTCTCTGTGTGTATCTCTTCATCCCTCCGAGTTTATGTCTTCCCTCGCACTCTTCCTTATTATTTATTATCGAGCTGTGAAATAAGAAACCTCTGTACAGTATGCTGTTAGTCCTGGTCACAAAAAAGCGCAAATCATTTGGAACTGCATCCTGTTTCTTTGCAAGGATTTATTTACACTCTCTAATAAAATCTTACTGTATTCTAGGATTTTTCTGTTCTATTTTAACCACAAAACCACTGACAACAATGTAGTTTGCTGTTCAACCTTTACACAGAGATGCACAGATGAACATTTCAAAAGTCTGCTTGCAATGTTTCAAGGTTATTATAAAGGAAGTCTACAATTGAAGTTGTTATTTATTTTTGGCTTTTCTCCACATTCCTCACATACCAGACTGACAAATCTATTTTCTTTTCTTTTCACAGCAACATTACAGATCCGAAGCAAAACTCGTTCATAGCATAAAGCTAATAAACACGAAGTTTGAACAACATCTAATGCTAACAAATCAGTACAATCTAAATATATACCTATCAAGTATCCACAGTGAAACCCTCACAGTAATTCAACTCATCAGAAATAAAAAGGTGCATCTGATCTAAACAAACATAAATAAGACAAAAAAAGGCCTACTGTATGTTTTAAAAGCACATAGGTTCAGTTCAATAGAAAGCTGGCAGCAAAAATAATTAAAAACTTCTTGCTTGTGAAATATCGATGGAACTTACAATAACCATCCTATGTGGAAGACTATATCAAGGATATTTACCCTCTTTGCTAAACTACTGTACAGTTTAGCAAAGAGGGTAAACTGTCTACTGTACAGTTTTTTAAATGCTCCTGTACCTGAACCTGAAGTAAGCATGATTTTTGCTTTTATTTCAACATAAACTAAGTACACATGAGAATAAAATGGAAATCCCCATCCCCCACATCCTTTTGGAAACTGAAAGTTGTTCTTCAATGGCCAGTTTTGTTGAAACATTTTTTTGAGATGGAACTTCAGGACTGTTTGGAATGTAGAACCCCAAGCAACTGAAGGCTTTGACATTCCACTATCCATGGTTCTCTTTCCCTTTAATTACTATTTATTGTAAACAACACAGACATACTGAACGCTGGGAACAAACAGGAAGTGTTAACGGCAGACCACCACACCACTTGTTTCGTTTTGGTGGAGTGAATCAAGTATTGTGCTTAACAGGGTATCCAGTGGCTCTTTTTGTGTGTCATGAATCCCACTCGACCAACAGGAGCAGCTGCATTGCCCTTTGGGAGGAAAAATCAGATGAAGCTTGATATTGTGACCTTTTAACTATGCTGATTACACCTGCTTCCATACGGATTGTCTGAACCGCACAGTCCTGCAAGCCAGTCAAACTTTTAGTTATTAAACCTGTGCTCTGTACCCTTCAAATGACTAGCACTTAAGTTCTTATCAGTTCACTTGCAAAAAATATCCTTTGCCTATTCAGCTCTGGTATTTGAAATGCTCTAGACATCCAATCAAATGGCTTACTTGTAATAACAACTCTCAAAACAGCATTATCAAGATTAAGGAACTAGTATTGTTAACACCTAGTGGCAGGGTTAGAAACAAAAAATTATGGTACTAGTCCTAACACTAGTACCTTTTGAAACTTCCTAGCCCTTATGTAAACTTACTAGTCCTTATGTGAAGTTCCTGAGTTGGAATCAATAACAGCTGTTGGGGTCCCTAAAATATTAGGCTTCAATTTTATTTTCCAAAAAAATAAATGTAGATTTTTTTTTTTTATTGTAGTAAAAAAAACAAACAGATACATTAACATTAACGCTCATTCCCAGATACATAGATTGGGTTTCTGCATCTGCCTTCCCCACATTACGAACCCCACTAAAGTCTGTGTGGACAACACCGTGGACAGCTTACTTCACATAGCATGTCACTGCCTCAGTAATGGAACTATCTGTAGAACCGTCCAAGCGTCCATAAAAATCGACAAATGTTTAGCCGCTGCCATTCTGGTTAACTGGGCTTGGTGCTGGGTCCTTGCAATAGCGTGTATACACTCCTGTGCCTGTTTACAATTTCTATAGGTTTTCCCTACATTTAATCCTTTTGCCTCCAAGTCACACATCCATTCAAAATCAGAACACGGTCGTGCATGCTTTGCAAGGGCGCGAGTTGTTCTAAAAAGCACTTTTAGCTTTAAAATCACAGAGGTTTTTATGGCGTGTTATAATTGTTACGCTTTTGATGTGCCTTGTTTGGCAGGCTTTGCCTTCATCAGTTTCACAAAGTTATAATGATTACTTGATTTTTCATGCACTTTAAAACAGACTATCTTAAGGCAGACGACCCAGTCCAAATGTGCTACTCTGGCTTTTGTCATACTGGACACACACCTTGCAGTACATCTTATTTTCTGAAGGCGTAGACTTACCGCAGCCAGTCAAATTGTGAAAGCCTGGTCACTTGAAAAATGTGCTGTCTCTCTTCTCTGTCATATTCCTTGTTTGCGAATCATCGTCTTTTTTAAATTTTTAAAATAGATTTTTAAATCTATATAGTTTTAAATACTTTAATATTTTACAATGATTAAAGATTGACCTACCAAATAATTGTGTTGTGTTCAAGCAACTGGGCTTTTTCAAAACTACACTTGAAAAATGAAACAAATTGTGAGGAAATGGCCGTTTTTACTGTTTTGATGTCTAAAAAGCAAATTTTGTTTATACAGAAAATTCACAGTTAAACCACGGCGATGAATAAATGAATAGTGTAAGTAATCACACAGACAAAATGCAATGAAACACTGACACATTCGGGCAAGCGGTAGTTTCTAACCCTGCCTAGTGGACTGTGGGGCTGAATTAAATATGTTCCATATACTATCAATAAAAAAAATGCTATATGCATGCTTTTCACCGGTTACTCTTAATACTTTATTGGGCTTCTGTAAAGACTTTGACAGAACTCCAGCCACTATCCATCCAGAAAAGATGCTTTGGGGATAATTATCATTCACAAAAGAAAACTTTTTTGCCAACATACAGCAATACTGTCTATGACCAGAATATAAAACACAACAAATTCCCTACAAAGGAAACAAAACTGTCGGCATACCGAACTTGGCTTGACACTGTAGGAATATTCGACAGAAAACATCCAACATTTAATATTAGTAATAATAGCCCACACTTAGAATAGCAGCATTGTATCAAAAAAGTACCAGAATTCAAAATCATGCATCATTTCTAATAAAACAACAACAAAGTTTAAAACTTTTTCAGTTTACCTCATCAGAGGCACCAACTATTTAAAAAGGCTCTTTAAAGTAGTATACTACTAAAACATACCAGGAGCACTGTAACAGCAAGAGAGATGTATACAAATTGTTCTCACTATTTAAACAGAAGAAAACAATACAACAGATCAAAGTACAATTATGTTTTTGTACAAATGCATAACTACAGCAGGACATGTTAAAGGGTTTTACAATCTAATTCAAAGATTGTAAGGCTGCATGTTACATTTTAGTACTGCAAAATGTTTGGGAGTGTGCTTCCCACTTCATCTTTTAAAATGAGGTTTTATATTCTAGTTCTCTAAAAAGAGATGGTGAGAAATGATAATAAAAGCTATTCAATATATTCTCTTATAAATACAATATATTCTCTAGGAACACAACTCACATGTGTTATATTTTGCAGATCTCAAGTTCTTTCTTGTCTCAAAACTACACTTGCACAAACTGCCCAAACCTGTTAAATACCCCAAGATTCAAATAGGGAGCTAATAATTGAGTGCAGCTTTACACACCAGGAGAGACAGGCTCCAATTTATTTCAGCGTCTGGTTTGCCTCTTCGATTAGTCCATGCAGCTGGAGCACCATGTCTATTCAGAGCTGAAATGCAATGTGTGGACAATATTCCCTTCATAATGCATGGGAAGTTTTAAGTTCCTATTCAAGGTAAGCATTTGGTTAGGAGTGTTTCCTAATGAAATACAGCACTCCTAATGTGTCTAAGGAAAGACCTTTGAACTCAGAAGCTGAACTGCTCACTTCGGCATGTAAACAGAGTAGCAGCAACTCATTTAGGCTATTCTCAGTAGGTTACAATTGAGGTGAGTTGACAAAGTGGAGGTGAGAGACTTGCTTGGAATTCAGTGAGTGGACAACAAAAGAAAAAATAAAATATCAACTATCCAAGTCAACCACATGGATACTGAACTGACAAATGAGGAATTTACAAAACCATTAATTCTGGCCCTGGACACATTTTAAGGTGTGTGGATGAAGAAAAAAAAAGTGCCAGTCTCCTTAGATTTGAAGAATAATGCTTAACTACATTAAGAAGACACATGAATCTGTTAATAATTAATCAGAGACCCTGGAACACTACATATTTATGGAATTATATAGAGTCAGGAGGCTTATTGCACTGGTTCAAAGCTTTAAACCCAGAGATCTCTGAACATTAACTACATAGATGCTGAGGGTTTCTATCGAGATTACATAGTAGCAGGTGGCTTAATCATTAATGATGATGGGGTTAGTTGTGAACCACAGGGAAATCTTTCAGGTTTAGTCTTCATGGACCAAATTCACCTAAACCTGCTATTCCAGGGATTTAGGAGGAGCCTATACTTCTACAAACCAACAACAAAGCATGGAGGCAATTACTGAATAGCTTGAACCTCAGGGCATGCTATTATATAAGTGAACACTATTGTATGCTTGTTCTCCAATGACTTTCCTAACCCTTCTATTCTGATGTATTACTCATTAGTACCTACTGTATGTTGATGTGTAAAGATCCGTTTAGTCTTACCAATATCACACTGCCCATTATTGATTTTTGTTGTTCGTTTTATAATTCAATCCTAAAGATTACTTTCGATCACAACTGTGTACTTTTTTTTTTTTTTAACAGCGCATACATTAAGAGATCGTTTCTGTGGCGAATGTGTAACGTGTATTATATATATATATATATATATATATATATATATATATATATATACACACACACACACACACACACACACACACACACACACACACACACACACACGTACGTTACACATATAATTTCATATCAATAGACTGTATTGCATCAAAAATGATTGTTATCTTGTTTTTAGAGAACATAGGCTTATATGTTTACTCAATACCAGTATACTGTGCAAAAGCAAACCCCATTACTACCAGTATATATTCTGTAACGGCTCCATCCAATTCGACATCGTATAGCAGTATATTATTATTCAGCCTAGGCATATTCTTTCAGTCACAATCAAAATCTACCATTCAGTGCACTGAGATACATATTAGTGTTTTGATAGATGACAGATTTTAGCTAAATACATTTATTTATTTATTTTTACGTTTTTAGTTGTCTAAACCCCACCGGCTCTGTCTAGTATGCGCCATACAAACTGTAGTCTACGTACTATGAAATCCACCATAATATTAGTAATGTAGAATAATGTACGGAATGGAGAAACTCCTTATTGTTGTCCGATCCAGAGAACGACGACAAACAAGAACAAATTTAAGCCCTAGACGAATCCTTCTTTATCCAACAGTCTGTATTTCTACAGTGAGATACAACTGTAACAATTTCCTGTAGCATACACATTTTTTAATTTTATGACGGTGTTGGGGCAGAAATAAACTTATTCTAACTGTAACTTATTCGCGAGTTAATTTACTTAAAAGACACCGACAACGCTTAACTTTATTCCTCACTGTGATTGAATAATTTAAAAAAAACATCAACATAGTCAGAAACCTGCCAACAAAGTGCAGGAGACAAAAAAAACGGCCTTTTTATTTGCAAAGCACGTCCCGGCTAACTCATTCACAATCACCGATCGCATAAAAAACTTAACTTTTCCAATTGAATATTTTACACACAAAAAAGTACAAATTTCCTACCTTTCAGACTCGTAGACGTGTGTAGCCATTTTCCTGCTCCTGAAAGTATCCATACACAGACGTGACGTCAGTTCCTGTCAGCGAGCCTCTTACGAACCAGTGAGCTGGGTATGGTGTAACAGTGACACTATCAGATTGCTCAGAAGAAATGCAGTATACTGCGTTTTATCACTGATCTGTAGACCTTGCAGAAAAGATGCGCAAACATGCTATTTTGTGTATCGTATGAGCCTTAACAATCTCAAAGATTCAAGCAACTAGATTTTTTTACACACTATCCTGGCTGCCCATTGTGGCCCTGCACCCTTGGCAGTGTTTTGACAGCCCCATATTACTGCAAATTAGTGGAAAAATCTTAAAAGTCTTAAAATATTGCTATTATTACCTTTAATAGCAATAGCATACATGTAATTGGCAATGTAAAGCTACATTTCAAAAAAATAACTAACCTTCCCTTACAAATCATCTAACTAAAAAAATGAAAAACACAAGAAAAATGTACAACAAATTAAAATTCAGTTTAATAATTACTGCATGCATAATTTATTTTTACGTTCAGTATGGCCCTCAAAGGAAAAAAAACACAAGATTACTGCAATATAAGACATACTGACGCAGATAATAACAGAATGTGCATAATATCGTCAGATTAATATCAGCTAACACACAAGAAAAATACTATAACATTGTGGGAGATGATGCATGAAGAGAAATATTTATTTATGGAGGACAGAGGTCAGCATTGCCATGCAAATTGCTAAAATATGGACAAGTGCTGCATTTGTTAGTTAGCAAATTCTGCTGTGAATATGGAAGCACAGGATTAGAGCTGTGTTGATTGTGAACAAAACAACTGTACACTCCACAAACTTAAATCTCTCATGTAAAAGGAAAATCTGAAAGCAAAATTATATCTTTCCTCTAACATAATGTACAAGTCTTAACAGACATTGAGACATTTTGGCTTTTATCAACTGAGACTAATTGCCTTGGTCCCATCTTAATACCCCCAGAACAACCATAGAAGTAATAGACTATTAGGCTTACAATAAAACCTGTCATGGTTCAAATTGCAGTTCACACCAAGAGGTATGCAAATTGTGCAAATGTGTTTGTATTTGACATTAGTAGTAGCTTTGTTTCATTGTCTCTTCAGTTTAATATTATTCCTCTAAAATGTTGAGAATGATTACATATTTTAACACTGGGGTGGAAATATTGTGGTCAATATCCCAGTTTTGCAGGATCAAGTTGAGGAGGTTGATAAAAAGAAGACAGTCCTCAAGTATTGAGCATTTGAAACTGATCTGTTAATAAAATATATCCTGCTACTCCAAAAACTATATAAATTCAAAGGAGGTCATACAAGACTTTAATAAAGATACTATCATTGAAATAGTGTATTTATTTAACTAGCAATAGTACATTCAGACACCTACAGAATTGTGAATGCACAGGGTATCAATACATATGATCCGAACTGGGAATACATTATAGTGGATGCAGGTGCTGTATTTTAAATACAGTTTTTACGTTCATAGAAACTATGAATGACGTCATTGTTTGCAGGGTTTTACTGTTTGAAATGACATTGTAAGGCATACTACGTGTTTTAACAATGTATTTGTAATAGCTCTACGAAATCAGGTAACATATTTAGAAGATAGAGAAATACAAATGCAATTCTAGCAAGGGACCTGTATTATTAATCATGAATCATGAGACTTTTGCAAGTACTCTGGAAATCTATCAAGCTTAAATAAGAAGACAAATCTCTTCAAGTGCAATAATGTTTTTCATGAATTTTAAATGTGAACTACATTCTGAATTAAACTGATGACATTTTTTTTACACATTCTTTCTACCCAATACAGGGCACTGGGGAGGGCTGAATCTGTTTCATAGGATATCTTATTGGTACACTAAATTATGAGTGATGTTTGTGGAAATATTCTAATACTGTATTTGCAGTTTTTAACAAAGTCAGGTGGACTGATCCATGCTATAACCAAAACAATGTTGTTAACTTTATACAGCAAATCCAGATGACACCATTCACTTTGACAGAAACAGATACAAAAATTAGACACCATCACTGCAAAACCAACCTCTAACACATAAATTACAATGTTACAACATTATCTTTTACTGAGTAGCTTGAAATTATAACGTAAACTTCTGTCATTCAGTCAGTTTTGCTGTGCCTGAGTTTAACAGCTTCTGGAATCTGCTTGCTCAACAAAAGGAGGGCTACAGTACAAGCCCTCCTTTTGTTGAGCAAGCAGATGCCAGCAGTTTTGAATTCCTTTTGGCAAGATCTGGTAATTTTGCATCTAGCCTAATACTATGATTTTTCAATTTAAATCTAACCAGAGTCACCCCTGTCAAGCTATTTAACCTGTTCCAAAAGACATGTGTGCAGACCACTACTGTATGTTGTTTAGTTTGTAGGAAATAGATATACTTATCAGCTCAGGTACTTGGGTGTATTACCAGCAAAGTCTTCTGTAAAGGTCTAGGTTAGGGTTAGAGCCTTGTCAATAAATCTCATTTTACTGCAAGAATTGTGTTTTTCCTGGGTTTGATTGCTATTGCCTTCTGTATCGACTAACGATAATTTCACAAAATAGTGTCTTGTCTTACAGCAACTTTTTTTTTTGGCGATTATCAAGTGCTTGAAGATATTCTAGCTAACGTTAAAAGATTTTATGGCTGTTCATTCGCTTTTGTACAATTTTCTTTCTTTCTTTCTTTACCAGCTCAACGTTGGCAGCACTAATAGATTCCATTGAGTCCAGGTCATAAGATATTTAAGCACATGCAACAAAATGAAAAAACAAAGAGTGAAATGAAAGACACCTGCCACTTGTAGCACATACTTTTGTGCAGTTGGGCTGTTCCCATCACATGCAGGTCACTACTTGTAGGAAATACTTCTGTATCCCAGGCTACAAAATGTGAGGGGTATTTTCATTCCCACCAAAATGACAGTCGTTGGATGCTTTTGCTGGCATTTCTGACAGTGTTATTGCAGGTGTTTTAGTTTGTTGTGCTAAAACTCCTGCATAACTAAAAAAGAAGAAGAAAAAAACAAACATTATGGTCAGATTCAGTTACTATTTCATCACCACTGTCTTGTTTCATCAGTTGCAGTTAGTGTGCTGTAACCTTTGCAAGCCGACGTGTATAATTGTGCCTGTACTTGTCATCGTGGCAGTTAGTTTTAAAACATTTCAAATGCAAATTGTATGCAAACGCACCTATATATACCAGTATAGTAGGGTCTGTTAGAGTAAGCTTAACGTTCTGATTGGCCATACAAACCTTGAATCAGTTAAACGAACGCCACGTTCATCCCACTGCAACTCAACTTGACAATGAAAAGGCAGGCTGTCTCTTTGAATGACCCCTGAAACAGCCAGTTCCTTGGGGGAAGAGGAACCTTCTGTCCAATCAGAATCAGGAAGGGCGGGGCGTTGCTATGTTATTGAGTTTATGTTGAGTGCTATAGGAAGGGGCTGGGTTAAGTGCCGTGTTTGTCTGTCATTAAAAACTAAAACAGAAACTATCTTATTGTGAATGAGCGATTATCTGTAGCAAATTCTAACTCGAGAAAAGAAAATGACACTCAATAACGTGAGTATGGCGAACATACATGCAGTAATTATATCAGTCCTTGTTTGTTAAGGAAATATGTAGTTTGAACTTGTGATCAGCTGTGTATGCAGAAGGTAAATAGTGCAGCTAGATAAGATACACGTCAAAGTTTACCAGATTTACCTTCGTAGACGATCATGTTTTCTTGTATGAAAATGTATGCAACGAAAGAAGCAATTTCCAGGGTTTGGAAACTCTTGAAATGAGACACAAACTAAGTGATGCTAGGAGAATCGCGTGTGAATTTGACAGGTTGCCGGACTGAACTTCTCAGATGGTGGAGATGAAAGTCAGAAGGAAACGAAAGATAATCAGCCAGTAACATAGATAGTATATTAACTGAGAAGAGTAATTAAATGTGTTAACATGTAATGGAAAATAAAGATGTATGTGTTAAAAATAGTCAGATGTTAACATGCTTTACCAGCGTTAAAAGGAAGGAACATTCTATGTTGTGCAATGAAAGAGAGTGATTATAGGACACTTGGCAGCGCTGTAGAAAACGATAGGGTTTTGTTTCTTACAGTGGTGTCAATACATGTTCTTAAATTGTGGTCCATAGTTTACAGAATTAGAGAGAGGCACTCTATAGTTTTCTTTCACACAGGTTGTATCAGTATGCCTTTCCATGTCACACCAAAGGCTCCGGAAAGAATGGTCATAACACACCAGCCATTTAAGCCATGGATATTCACATTATTGTTGTACTTTAAAAACAGTACTGTGCACAGAAGTGTCATTAAAGATTATTTGATAATGACTTTTATAAAAGTGGGTGGTTGCTTATTACTGTTCTGTCTTCCCTTGTAGATGTGGTGGAGTGGAGCCATTTGCCAAGGCTTTTTATTGCTCATTTGCCTTCTTGTCTATGTTGAAGCAGTGCCTGTAGCTATAGACAAAACAAAGATAAACCCACCAGAGGAACAAAAAGAGAAAGAAAAAGGAAATCCGGTACGTATTTGGAAGGGGGAAGGGTTCCCATACATAATATTCTGACTTGCATTTGCACTTGGAACTATTCAATTTCTTTTTATTTTGCAAATATATGCCTGTTTGCTTAAAACTTATTCAATTCATGGATACTGGATATACAGCTATGGCCAAAAGTTTTGCATTGCCTATAATTTTAGGATTGAAACATAATTAAATAAAAATAAAAACACTATACTGTATGAACATAATTTAGATATTTTATTTACCATCATTTAAAAAAAAAAAAAAAAAAAATACAAAATTATACAGCAAAAGTCTATCGGAAACCATAATAGCTGTATAGTATTTCATGTTAGATTTTGAAATGTCACATCTTTCAATTTTTGTCAGTTTTTCGTTAAGCATATAGAAAGCTACAAGGTGGTATGTAATTCAAAATGTTAACATAACATTATTCAGCAGGTTTCATTTGTCTTTTAAAATTAGTTAATTCTATAGGGTGATGCAAAACTTTTGTCCATAGCTGTAGAACTATACAACTGGGCAGAGAATTGTCTTGTGTCATTGTGCATGGTGATTACTCACAGCTGACTATAGTGGTGGAAGCACCCAGGGCTGTAGGAAAGCCATACGGTTGTAGGCAGGTAGACATGGCAGTTGCATTGCATGATGTGTCCCAATGTGTCATCATTAGACTATTGAACTGGTTCGGACCTACTTGTAGCTTGCAGAATGATATTGCAGAGGTTACCCACAGCTAACACTTGACATCTCATGCTGAGTGATACGCCTCCAGGCTAAAGTGAACATCAAGTAGACACACGTTTTGACTATGGCCTTGTAAATTTTCCTCATTTTTATTAGCTTACTTCCCATAACTATTTATTCATTTACAAGTATGAACCCTTTTGTTTCGTGTGCTAGGATACTGGACTATATTATGACCGTTACCTCAGGGAAGTCATTGATGTTCTGGAGACAGACCAGCATTTCAGAGAAAAGCTTCAGAACACAGATATGGAAGATATCAAGGTGAGGCAATGCATGTACAAAATACCTACACTGTTCACCAGGATCCAACATGTGTTTTTTTCAATTCTATTTTTCTGTCATATTTCTTTGTTACTGTATAACTGTATGACATATTTGGTGTTATAGAGGCTGTCACACTGTTACTGTATATACATGCAGTACATCTATAATCACCACTGGCAAACAGTCCTTGTTCTACTGTCAGTGGAATAACTAAGTGCCTGTGGCTGATTTCTCTTCCTACGTGTTACAGTCTGCTTTAGATAGGACATCACATTTTACATCCCATTTTACACTTTCTTTAAAACATTTCTATGATGAGAAGAGCTGAAATCTATTTTTAGTACATGCATAACCATTCTCATTAAGTCTGATTTTAGGAGACATAATAATCCACTTCTGTTGTGAATTCCCTTTACAGTACATTAATGGTCTAATAAATCTGTAGATCACTATACCTTTTAGGGCAGGCACAGTCACAAATGAGTAGAGAGAAGGCTATGTGTCTTCAGGCTAGAACTTGTCTTACACAAACCTGACAAGACATAAATTAAATAGTTGCCAATACACAAAAACAGCCTTTTGTGTATATGTAAAGCTACATGCATGTTTCCACAATCATAAATGTTGATCATTTCACCATAATGTAGCAACTGTTCAATTTTCAATTACAGTGCAGCGATTGGAATACAGTGCTTACAGGGGCCCTTTGTCAAGTACCTATTTAGTATATTGTGGCTATTAGGCTGTGTGCTTTTCATGAACTGTACCAAAGAATGACTACTCATTACAAAGTTTGCAGCAGGTATACACTTTAAAATTAGAGTTTACAAAGATCTGCATGGATATGTTTTAACATGAACCTATGTCAATAACAAGGTCTCCACACTGTGGGTCTTTTAAGCAATCTTTCAGTGTTTCCAACCATTTAAACCAGTAGTCCTTGCTCTAAACTTGTGGAGGGCCACATTATTAACTAGGCTAATTAGGTAAAGCATGCCAAGAGGCAATACTATGATCTCATATATCCCAGTTAAAATTGCAATAATTCTTGATTGAGATGATTTGAAATGGCTACTGCTCTGGCAAAACAGCACTTGTACAGTGTACTTGTAGATAGCAGCTAGCCACAGCTTGGGTTCCCTATAACTATAGACTATAAGCAGTTCACAATGTTAGTCATCCACATTGGAAAATAAACACTTGAACATTTTTTTTTATAGAGGCAGTAAAGACATTAAAGGAATTCCATGCAACTCTTTTCTGGAAACCGTTAAAGAAAACAATTGAAGCAAGTACAAAAATTGTTCAAGTAAAAAAAAATTATGTCTTGAGTAAGCAACTTTGGGAAAATGTCACCTGCAACTTTGTGTACCTTGTCTTGCATCACCACGCTTGATGAACATGCAAAGCTTTTTTATCAGTTAATTTGTTTTCTGTTACAGGCGGGAAAGCTAGCCAAAGAGCTTGATTTTGTAAGTCATAATGTAAGAACAAGGCTGGATGAAATGAAAAGGCAGGAAGTGAACAGGTTACGGAGCCTGATTAAAGCCAAGCAAGATGTGGAAACTGGAAAAGGTATTCTGTTGATATGAAACCTAAAAGAAAGTGCAAAGGCATACTTTGACTGTATAAAACAACAAGCACACATGTAATCATTTTCTACAGCTAAGTTGAGTTTTATTCCTTTATAATATCAATTGTATCACTGCATACATTTTACAAAAATTCCATGCTTAGACTCCAAATAACTTACAGACATCATAAAAGGGTATCAACTTAGCAAATGCCTTAATGACAAACTTTGCATAGTCAGTCTGACCTAAAATTGCAGTATCTCTGTTCCAATAAACTTACCAAAACAGTGAAAAGATTGTATTTGTTTTCCATGCTGGTTATATTGAAACATAATGTAACTTATCACAAGCTAGTAAATTACATACACAATTCAGGTTTCAAATAACCCAGATCCAAACAGTATGAGAGATTGACCTGGTTTTAAATCATACATATGAACGCATATCAAGTTTTGTTTTTCAGAGATCTTTTATATAATCTTTTTCAGGCTTGGCTGTGGATCATGAATCACTGTTGAAACAGTTTGAATACCTCAACCATGGGAACCCACATAGCTTTGAGATTGAAGATTTGAATAAGCTTATTACAACGGTGAGGAGTACATTCATTTTTGTTGTATTATTATTTAAAGTTTCCAGCATTATAAATCTGCCATTTCTGTGTAAATACAGTTAATGAAACATAAACTGTGTTTTCTGGTGCTATTCTTAGATTTGGACACAGAGATGCATGGACCTATGTATTTTTTTTTTTTTTTTTTTTTTTTTTATAAACACTTGTTTTGTCAGTCCCAGAATTAATAAAGTCTATATATTTTGGGGATGCAGGTTCCATCTGAATGCAGACAGAAGTGTTGTGCATTTTAACATTGTCTGAGTGTGATGATATCATAAGGTAAACCACTGATATTGTACTATATCTGTGAAAATATCAGGCATTTGAATAGGGGCAAAGGAAATCAGTGGACATTTTGCTGTTAAAAATTTGTTTTTATTCTTTCTAATCAATCAAAAAATACAGCCCAAATTCCTTAATCATTTATCAGATTTATACAATTTTGACTAACAAAATCAAAAATCAGCATAATGAATTTTTGCTTCATGTGATTTGAATCCATGACAAAAGGGCCACCTTTCATGCCTTTTGAGTGTCTTTTTTTTGCCATTAATTATGTTCATTATTAGCACACACATAATATATTCGGAATCATACAAATGAACAAAACTATATACAGAGAAACCAGAGCTCGCACAAAATGAATAGATAAATTAATAAAAGAGAAAATTATATAAACCTGTCATGCCATAATACCAGCTAGGGCAGCAGAGACTGAACTACACGCTTCTACCATTGCTGGTTTCGCCCCATGCAGCCTGGCTGCGGTCCACTCTTTATGAACACTATAAAGAGCTAAGAGTGGGCCAGAGCTGTATCTGGTGTAGCTACAAAATTGACTTTTTAGTCGCTGTTAGGCCTGCAAGTGGAGTTCTATGCTGAGTCAAAGAAAGATTAACCAGTGAGTCATCATTAAGTCAAAATAAGCAAGCTTCGTCTATTAACTGTGAACCAGTCAACTCAGATAACATCGAAGCTACATATCTCCACCCGTTTTTAATATTCAAAGAGTGTCGTCATCATTTAGATCAGTTGAATTGACCTCTACAGTATGTGATTTGATGTGCAAAATATTGTTTAGGCAACCAGTGACCTGGAAAACTTCGACAAGGAACACCATGATGAGTTTAAGAGGTATGAATTGATGAAGGAACACGAAAGAAGAGAATATCTGAAGGCTCTGGATGAAGAGAAGAGGAAAGCAGAAGAGCAGCATTATGAAGAAATGAAAAAGAAACATGCTGACCACCCCAAAGTAAATCACCCGGTAAGCAGACGCTCTACTTGCCCTGTTCACCCAATATTTAAAGCTGTAGCCACTGAGGCTTTGGAATCGTTTTCCTTTTATATACTGGTATTGGTTTACTTACTTCAAAAATCATTATGAGAACTAGAGCTGTCCCCTATTTTATCTTTGCTAACAGATAGTTTTTCTTTTCCGGTTGTATTGAATTTGTGGTCATTTTCTTGGTTATTTTAAAACATTTGTTCTTTCATCTTTAAACCACTAACTTCTTAGATATCATGTCTATACATTTGTTTTCAATATTGCACTTGATACTAAATTCTGTCACAAAATGACTGATTAAAGTTGTGTATTGGTTAACAGGGAAGCCAGGACCAGCTGAAGGAAGTCTGGGAGGAAACTGATGGGCTGGACCCCCTTGACTTTGACCCGAAGACTTTCTTTAAGTTACATGGTTGGTTTAAAACACTGTTCATTTGTACTGTCTACTGGTTACTTCACTACTGAATTCAATGTCTTACCGCTTTCATAACTCTACACTAAATGGACCCTCCAGTTAATTTCAGAAGATATTAGCTTCAGTATTTTATACTGACGAACATTTGGACTTAACTGGTATGATTTGTCTGTCTGCAGTGTTGAAATGGTAAATGCATTTTTCCCTCTTCTATTTAATTTCAGCAGTGCTGGTGAGCCTTGCTTTCTGTTTGTGTACAATACATATTTCAACAGCTCACCCTTTCTGCTTAGCAAGTTTTTACTTAACAATTTCTTTAAACTGGAGCCTAAATAACATATACCTACTGCCTAGTTTTTTATACTTCTGAATGTATATTTTTTTGCATCAGCCACAATCAATAAAAAGCATGGAACATAGAATAAACTTTAATAGTATTTTGTTAACATGTTTTGAAACTTTTGTTTGTTATAGATACTAATGGTGATGACTTTCTTGATGAGCAGGAATTGGAAGCACTGTTTACCAAAGAGGTATACCACCAAGCAGAGTCATTTCTGTGTTTACCTTAACTGTATTATTAGTAACAGTAAACTATAGCTAGTTAAAATGTGTATGTCTAAGAGAAGAATGTATTCAATCTCATTAAAATTAGTGCAATGTCATGTAACCGGACTAATAGGGGGTTTATAGGCAGTTCATGGCAGATATTGTGGATAACTCACCCACATCCTGCATTCCAAGTCTAAAAAAAATGATTGCAAGTGACCTAGCTATGCCCACTCTGCCAATTGTAAACCTTTATAGCTTGCAAAACCCAAGTGAACACCTAGAACAGTGATCTTTGTAACTAACAATCCAGTCAATAGATTTCTGGATACTCAACTCTACTCCATTTTAAAGATGACTAATAAACAACCTTTTGGGTAAATCTGTCCTGTTTTGCCATTGCGTAGCTGGAGAAGATGTATGACCCAAAAAATGAGGAAGATGACATGGTGGAGATGGAGGAAGAGAGGATCAGAATGAGGGAACATGTCATGAATGAGGTACTGAAATAAACAAAACAGTAGGTTGTCAATTGGTCAAACCATGCCCACTGAATTAGGTTGCTTTGTATGTTGTAATTATTCTAATGATTGAAAAAAAAAAAAATTTTCTTAACCCCAAAATAATGAAAACCTTTATTGCTCTGTATTTATTTTAATTCCAAATTCAATTTGAATTTAACAGGTTGATGTCAACAAGGATCGTCTGGTTTCACTAGAAGAGTTTTTAGTTTCAACTGGAAAGAGAGAGTTCTTAGAGCCAGACAGTTGGGAGGTCAGTTGCTGAACATTATTAAACTATTTTGATAAACAAAGAAAAGTACACAGTAAAACATGTCCCTCATTGCATAACTTGTGAATTCCCCAAACCAATTTATACTTTACTGACTCAAAAACAATAATATAAAGTATTATACATTATTTTCATCAAGGCTGACATCTTTACATATAAAACGGTCATAAAGTCCTGCCTTCTGTTGTAGGCTTTTGGGCACAATGAGTCTTCACAAAAATCGATTTTAATTATTTAATTTTTAATGCATTGTTTTTTAGACTCTGGAACAGGCTCCAGCTTTTACTGAAGAGGAAATGAAGGAATTTGAACAGCACTTGGCTGAACAAGAACACGACCTAAAAAATAAAGCAGACAATCTTAATAAACAAAGAGAAGAACTAGAGAGACAACAGGAGCAGCTTAATGCCCAGAAATTAGAGCTTCAAAAGGTAAGAGGACTGGAACTGAAAAAGGAGCAATAGTGTATGACATACCCAGTTTACTAACACAGGAAAGTCGCATGTACTGTATGTTATCCAAAAGAACACTGTGATTTGTCTCTTGGAATTTTTCAAAAGACAAGTCAGATGTTTTGCATACCAGTGTTCTCCTGTCATGATAGCTGGACCATAAATCTCCAATTAGTGAACATATTTCAGTCCCACTAGTGTTTGCCGGATCCTTTCTTGCTTTATCACTGAGACTGCTTCATCGTTAACATTCAGTGAGTCTGTATAGATCCCAGCAGTACTCCCTTGCACTTGTTTCGTTTAAGCTTGTATTGATAAAAGGTAAGATTGTAAAATTTTAACTACAGTTACATGCTGTACAAATTAAAACAGTGTCAATGTGCTAAGATAAAAAGAGGAAAACAAAGCTTTTCACCACTCTAGCTCAACCTGGTTTTGCACGGATTTGTATGACTGTTATCTGCCATTAAATAATGTTGTCTCCACCATAGGCTGTTGAACATATGGATAAGTTAAAAACTCAAAAAGAACACCCTCCCCCGGGAACCAACGAAGAACAGGCTCATGGTATGCTGTAAAATTAACCCATTTCATAACAACAGATTCTATTTCCCATGGAGTAAGAGTTTTAAGTCTAGACATACAAGAACCTACAGATGTGGATCACACTGATCTACTTTTTACATGATACCGATGTATTCTTGCAGTAGCGGGTATGTATGGTACTAACTAGTTTACTTCCTTCTTTTTCTTTCAGATGGAGGACACCCTATAGAACGTAATCAGCCATTGTCTACAAGTCATCATGAGGAACAGACAAAACCACATCAATAACCTATTGTGCCTGTTTTTTACTGGTTTTGTTTACATAGCATATGTATATATGTATGTCAGTGTTCAAATGATATACAATGTTTAGTTGTTTAATTTAATTTGAACAGGACGTCTCTACCCGATTACAACCTGACAATTTTACAGTTTAAAATTGAACTATTGTAATTCTAATGTTCCAAATGATTGTGTTTCAACATGTCACAAATGGGGTACTCTACCAAATGCTGTAAATTCACTTACTGTAACATACATAAGTACCCAAGTTCTATTTAACCCTGTGAATCAGTTAAGAGTGTGCTGTCTATTGTAAGCACAATCAGGTCCATACAGGTTTTTTCATTTTGCAGAGATCATGAGGTGCAATATATTTTAAATTCTGTTTCTAAGCAGTTAGATGCTCACATTATTATTATTTTTATTTAATTTCATCAGAGCGCCTGTAATTTCATTTTTTTTTTTCATAATTCTGAATTGAATAATGCAAAGTATGCCACTCGACTTTTTACCTTTTTATCCTGGTAAATGTTTTGTGCAAAGAAAGAAATATGGACCTTTAAACTGCAGAATGAGTCGAATCATCAGCAATTCTGTTTGTGCTGCCTGATATTTATTATATATTTTGAGCTAATCTATATATGTATGTTTTTATTAGCAATTAAGTTAGATACTAGTAAGTATCTATACAGTTTAAGTATGACCAGGGTGAGGAGGTAAAGATTTATAGAAAATTGACACATGCTGCAGTATTTTCATAATAATTGCTATACATATGACATAATACTCTTGAGTTTAAAGAATTCTGTATTACTTTGCCTTTTGATGCCATTAAAATTAAGGACCAAAATCTGATTGAACATTGGCACTGCACTGTATGTAAATATGCTGTAGGACTTCCTGGTCTCGAAAATATTTCTAGAAAAAAAAATATTTTGAAAAGAATGCACAGTACTGCCAGCCAAGTTTAAAGACATCTATGTTTAAATTGAAAGGGGCATTAAAACTATTCTAATTCTAATGTTTTGTTTTTAATTCATTTTTAAGTGTTTAATTTATTGTAAGCTTATTTGTTAAAATGTATCGTGTATGAAATGGAGGTCAGTTGGTATGTCAGAATGCACTGTTGTTTTGGTAAAAATAAATAAAGCATTTGACAATTCAATATTATACACAATTGTCTACATTAATTTACAAAAACACATTGTTATAAAACACATTTTTTATTTATTTTTTATTACATTGATTTAAAATCATTCCTTTTCGCACATTTGAAATCAAGAAAATAAATTAGTATTCTCTAACTGCCAAAATTAATGTTGAGCTGAAAATAATTTATGTGAATACTAGAATATATTGTTATTGTTAGTATCTCTCTTCCACATAACTTCAGTTCATTTACTTATCGCTGCACTGCTGTTTAATACAGAATATATTCAAAATAATTCAATTAATGGAAGCCAGTGCCTTTCTTTTTCGGCTTTTCATCATTTATTGTATTGTTGCCATATTTCAATTATAATTCGTACTCCCAATTTTTGTGCTTTGTTGATTGTTTGGTGAATGTGGTCAGTTGCTTATTGCATTAAATTTAAACACAAACCAAATTTGGTAATTATTTTTTTTGCTCATTCATAGTTAAAATCACATAGACGTGCAGACTACATGTTAGAATAGTACGTGGCTACGTATGTATAATTCACTAGATTTAGCCAGATTCTTGTCTCTTTGCTTATTTGTAAGATTCATTGAAACAGGTTCATAAGATATTCAAGTGAATTGACCAGAGGGTTTTGTTTGACCCATTACAGCAAGAAATGATTATTTCTTCATCATCATCAGGATAAACAAAGGCTGTCTTATTGTGTTCATATTTTCATCAGCAGAGAGCAGTAGAACTCAAATTGAAAACACCACATTAAATGTATTTAAAACAGTTAATTCTAATAGTTTACTAGTTTACATGTACAGATACTCTTCACTTTAACAGAAAGTTTTTGTAAATGGTGGACAAGCTAGCTCCTCTAAAAAGTGCACATTGTGTGGTATGAACTCAACATCACTACAGTACAGTATAACCTCAAATTCTCAATTGTGGGTCTGATATTTTCTTTATAATCAGCAAGGACCAACATTTGAAAGTAAATGTAATTTATTTTTTATTTTATTATGTTTTTTTTATAAATTTATAGTGACTAATTATCATTACTTATATTTATTTCTCTCTGAGGGCGTGTGAGCTTCCTCTGATCTCACACAAGCCTAAAGCCAGAATCGCTGAATATCCACTCTGAATGTGCTCTGTGTCTGGCCAGTAGGATTCACTTTTCTCACGATGCGGAGAAGGAGTCCGCCGGTTTCCTACCTGCCACCCCTGGGCGCGTCAGTGCCAATGTGACATGCAAATGTACTAACTTGACTACAACAGTAGTTATTATTACTAATGATTATAATAAAAAGCATTCTGTAGATATCTTTTTTTTTTGACGTTTTCCTTTACAGGTCTGTAGTGTTCTCCCCCAGCACTAATGGTACATCCCGATTGTGACCCTTTCATTACACAAACGGCAATAATTTAAGTTATGCCATTTTTTTGTTTTTCATTATTTTAGCAGGAGTAACAAAAAATGAAAAAGGTGTAATTCTGAACCGATTCAATTTTCAGTTTTTTTTTTCTTCCGAGAAAACAAAAGGTAGGGTGATCTCACTAACTTTCGAATTGTAAATGAAAAACCAGACCATATTTTCATTTTCAGGAAAAGTTCAGTAAAAATGGAATTGCTAAGTGCCACACACTATTATATATGGCATATGATTTATAAAGTAGATAAAAAGAAGTTACATTTACTTTTGAGAAGTGACAGTGTATTAATGTATATACTGAAATGTATGATACTGAGGTGCTATCAGACAAGTCAACAATAATCCATTTATTAAACATTTAAAAGTAAGAAGCAAAAACCATGTTTTTAAAAATTAGCATATTGATATGTTTATATCACTAGGTTTAGACTGCCAGATTACTGTCGTTTACTTCTTTGTAAGAGATGTATGCACGGTCCTTGGTATACTGAAGTGCACTGACAGGAGGGTATTTGTTTGATCCATCACAGCAAGAAATGATTTCATCATTATCAGGATGAACAAAGAAAGCCACAGACTGTCTTGAGGTGTTCATCTTGTCATCAGGGGGCAGTAAAACTCTGTGTGACTGGTATAAGAAAATAAACACATTATTTTGAATCTAACCATTTTTGACCCACCATTCACATGGGAGTGTTCGGAGCAAATGATCCGCTTCCAGGAACAGTTTGGATCGATTGGAGACCCCTGTGCATGCTCCTCAAACTACCTCAGCTCGCTTAAAACGATCCGACCCAAGAATGGAAAAATAGATGGTTTGTTTGGGCAATAGACCCTGGCGTGGCTCGTTTATTTTTTGCCTGTGTGACTGCAAACCTGTCTGTGGGCAGATCTACTGCAATCGCTCCAGGGTTCACTGTGGATGGGAAACATTATTGTTGTCATGTAAATAAATTGACTGAGCATCCGTTTTCTCCTGAACTGAAAACTTGTTGTCTTCTGAATTGTCTCTATCGTATGACTTTTACTGTCCACTTAATGTCTCAAGTTAAATAAATGTCATAACCATCTTACAAATTTCCATAAATTTGGTGTTTGTTGTTCGCCATTATGAAAACATATCCCAGAATACAATGTAGATAAACATTAGAAGGGCATTCGATGAGAGCTGAGCTTGTGAAATGCCAGTGAGAATTATAAATTATCTCGGGCTGGTAATGGAGGGCAAATGAACTTGGCTCGTTTCCCCGAGCTGTCCTGTCTGAATGCTCCTTGACCTGAGCTCAGATTTTTATCATACGATCTGATCCTGGGTCGTTTGCAATCACTCCCGTGTGAATGGGGCCTGATTTTGTAGTATATTTCCAACTAGTAAAATGCATACAGTGAATCTGGGGTTAATTTGATGGGATGGGATATAGGTTGATCAAATAAACCCCTTATAATGCATACATGTATCCTCTTGCAGTACAAAATTGGGTTTTACTGATAGTACATGTTGTGTTTTGCTACCAAGTTACAATATTTGACAGCTGTCAAAAACTGCTACTGCTGTTGGTATGTACAGTGCAGGCACTCATGTCACAAAAGCATTGATATGTGTGTAGTCTTACCGTTGACACCAGCACATCAGAGGTCCACCTCTGCATCAAGTCCGCTATGTTTACAAGCACAGTGCCAGGAATGCAAGGGGCAGAAATGTACTGCCCTGATCTGTGCATTACCTGTTTTAACAGACAATGAAATGTTAAATGATCGGAAAATAACATTATAGATTTAAAATTAGCCTTGCATTAGAAGAGTATACCTCTAAACCTCCAGACTCATCTTGAAACAGCAAGGTCACGCTCCCATAATCACTATGCTCTCCACATCGAACCTGATTCGGCTTCACGGTCACGTTATGCAACGGTGGGTAATACAGAGTTCTGAGGGTGGTGCAATTTTTATTAGCTAGAAACAACAACAAAAAAAAGAGCCAACTAGAGTACGTGAAATACAAAAGCTGTTCCAGAAAGCCAGATCAGCCCTCCAATGGAGAAATGTCCCTGTGGCAGGGCAGAAGCCCTTCTGCTGTAAGTTGTGTGTGTGGAATGCAAGGTTGGCAGGGATGGGGTTAAATCTATCCCTGCCAGCAATCAGAGGTGTGGCCATTTCCCAATTAGGGAATTGGTGCTGACTGGGGAGTGGCCGCATGTATAAAATGAAGGAGAAATCCTTTGTCTAGTGAAGGAAGTTTGGTGTGTTTATATCTGTTCTGTGAAGCCAAATGTCCAGCCTGACAGCAGTTTTTGTGTATGTTTGTGCATTTTGTTTAAACCTTTTGTTTTGGCCCTTGTGCCTTTCTTTGTTCCTGTGTTTTTTTATGTTAGTAAATGTGTGCAACAGCGCTAAACTGCAGCTTCTTGACTGTGTCTAATTCCTGCTGGTAACATCTTGGGCCACAGCGCTATCCTGTCACAGGTGGTGTCAGGATGGGCTAGTGCCTCCTAGAGACTCAAGAAGCTGCAAAGTTCACTAAGTTTAGTGCAACACCAATTAAGAAAAATAAGTCAACACAGAATTGCAGAGATAAAACTGCATGCCAAAGAATGACTTTGTATATGCATTACACTGCAGGCAATTACTGAAAAATTATGTATAATACATGTATTTACTGGGATACACTTAAAGGAGTGCTTACCATGGCAATATAATCCATGTTTGTAGCTGTTTCCAGCACGAGCAGCACTATCACTGTGACCCCTATTTCTTCTCCTAAAGACATTGGTTTATTTTGCTACAATAAGCTTTAAATATATCTTACATCCTAAAACCTTGTTTTATCCATGAAGTTATTATTATTAAAGAAAGCAATCTCAAAAGAGAAATGAAAAGAAAAAAAAAACAGCTTTGAATTTAGTGCTAATTATTGAGCTCTTGCCTGGTCTGAACAATGTCATTATACTCACTGCCAATCAGTTTGTGTTTTTTAACAAAGAAGTCTCTCTGCAGACCCAGACTCAAAGCAGTCACTTCTAGAACCCTCAGCGCGAGCGCTTTACATCTTCTGAAGAACGAGTCCAGGACCTCCTGAAACTCAGGAATGGAAGCATCAGAGGGCCACTTCTAATGGCAAAAGAAAAGAATAGAAACAAAATACAGGCATCACAAACAAGTCTGACCAGAACAGCAGCAACAAGCAGAATAGGATTTCCAAAACGAGACACACAGCGTCACACAAATTCTGAATCAGTAATATGAACAATAAAGCACTCTTACATTCATAGTATGTACCCAACCAATCAGAGGCCAGAACCACTTGTACTGATTCTATAAAATACACATGCTAAGAATGTCCCTTACCAAGTTTAATCACAATTGGATAAGAATGCTCTGAAGGTATTGCTAAACGTGTGACAAATGCACTTATGGCACCTGCACTACATGCATGTTTCATGACAACTGTTGTCTGGGATATTATTTCTCTGTAGAGGATAATTAAAAGCTTACTAGAACACTGTCCAGGTGTGAAATATTAAAGGCCTCTTTCAGATCTCCTGGACGTAAAGGATTTAATCTGAAAAATAAAATTTAATATTCTGAAAACACCATAAGTGTTTCTTTTAAGCACAAAGTTGACATTTTCTGCTTCATTGTATGTTACCATGGAAAAAAAAAATGTAAGAAAATCCTGCTAATAAAAACAAACACTAATTGCTTATGTCACGTAAGTTTAATATAAAAATGTACAACTTACTGCGACGAGCATTTATTATGTCTACATGTTTTCTGCAGAGAATATGGCTTTCCAACGCCATGTACCCTCTTGATCCATAATCTGGAGTTCACATAACTGGTACACAGGTAAGCATGCGGACCAGTAAAAAAATGCAGACTTAGTTATTGTTGTATAAGACGCAAGCGTACCATCAGTATATTTAAGAGGAAAGCATTTATAATAAAAGGCAGAGATGGTGCTCACGGTTTGAAGGTGAGCTATGCATGCCTAATTTATGGATTATTCCAGGAGAGCGATCAACCCCTCCACGTTGCTCGCTCCACACGTGAAACCGAAAATATACATGTATCTTAATTTTTCACCAGCACCTTCTTTTCATTTAATTATTTTCGCCATTTTCTGCAATGTGAACTGTAGAACTGCACCATAACTGTTTAATTCACAGTACTTGTTTGTGAACCAATGAAATAGCAACTTGCCAAGACAGCCGCCTGCAAGCACCAATGGGGTACGTAATGTAAAAACAACTGCCTTAATGATATTGTGCTTTATTTTTTCAGTTTGTTTTGTTTTATGTAATATTATAGATAGATAGATAGAGATAGATAGATAGATAGAGAGAGGAGATTAGATGGGCTTCAGTGAGTTACAGGAAAATAATTTCATCTAAGGTTTCTGTGACATCATAAAATTATGAGACTGAAGATCTAGTAATTTATAAACTGTCACAGAAACCCGAGATGGAATTGTTTTCCTGTAACTCACTGAAGAGGCCCATCTATTATTTTGTATAATACATGGATACCCTTGTGATGCTAATATTAAAGATGATGAGGTTCAGCAGTACAGTTCGGTTTTTTGAAACATAATGTTTCAGTGCTGTACAGACAGCAGTGTGGAGTAGTGGTTAGGGCTCTGGACTCTTGACCAGAGGGTTGTGGGTTCAATTCCTGGTGGGGGACACTGCTGCTGTACCCTTGAGCAAGGTACTTTACCTAGATTGCTCCAGTAAAAACCCAACTGTATAAATGGGTAATTGTATGTAAAAATAATGTGTAAAAAATAATGTAATTCTATGTAAAAAATAATGTGATATCTTGTAACAATTGTAAGTCGCCCTGGATAAGGGCGTCTGCTAAGAAATAAATAATAATAATAACATGTCGTTATCTGTTTCTCCAATTTCTGAGATATGAATGTACCAGCTTGTGACAGAGATCGAATGATTCTTGGTGTTAGATCTCCCTCTCGACCTGTGAGGGCACTGTGTAAAAGGAACAGAGTACCCTTAACTAAATGGCACGACAGTCTATTCCGTAGGGTAGGTGGAAGTCGGTCATTTAGGAAAGGGGCGGAGCTACAGTATCCAAACTCAATGACCCAGACGGTAAACGGCGTGGCATCCGAGGATTGGAGGAGCGGATGCACTCGTTAACCTAGGGGTCATGAGCCGAGGATATAAATAGAGGACATAGCGTAAGTGATCTGTTCCTTTGTGAATGGTTAGAATACAACCTAGAAGGATACCCTGCAAATAACCGAAATGTGAGTGTTTAAGTCTGTCTTGTAACACCGTTTGTTTTTCATTGTCTGTTCCAAGATTACTAAACACGATCCGGAGCTGCAGCCGCAGCCCACCATTAAACCCGGATACCAGCACTTCACTTTTCACTAGGAACTGTCTGCACCACAAGCACTTAATTCACGCACTGTAGGAAGTGTGTCTGTGTTTTGTGTAGGTGATAAAAAACTGGACTTTTGGTTGCGGGTCAAACCCGTGGGATTTTACAAACCAAAGTGATACACGCCGCTGTAATCACTTCCATCATTGTTATTTACAGGTGTTTGCACCTGTTCGTAATTGTCTGTATGATTTGTACCTGCACTGCACTCACCTGTATCCAGTCACCACTTTGCCATACAGCTTTACATTTTTTTATTTTTATTAATGTATTCTCATTTTGTTGATCATTAATGAACATTTCTGTACTGTGAGTGTTGTCGAGTGATTGAGACATTTTGTGTTTGAATTGAAAGCGATGGTCTCAAGGAGTCGAATGGGTCAAAGTTAAAAGTACATTTTCCTCTAGAGGAATTAGTAAAAGCAGAAAACCATTGCATTATTTATTTTTTTAAATCACAGACTGCACAAACCTTTCAATCTCTGATGACACCCAACCATCATTAAAATTCTCATGATCACTGTTCCTAGCGCACAGCTTCTTTGTGTCTTCTGGTAAAAGGAAGAATTTTTTGGAGACATCCATGACTCTGTTAACCTGGGATACAACAATATTATTAATTCCCTACTACACAGTATTTTATTTCCAGATTGTAAAACACTTTAATACATAATTGAGACTTTAGTTTTCCTTCTAGTTATTCCATTTTATTTTTTATTTTTTTGTTCTACAGAAAACAACCTCCAATGTTTAGAGCAGTTTTCAAACAGACCTATTCTGTAGTGACTTTTTTGTCCTCACCTCCTGTTGTTCAATGCCAGTATTTTCCAGGTAGACAAATCCAGTGCCACTAAATGCTTGTTTTATCTCTTCAGTCATAACACTCAGTCTTTCATCCGGAATCTGATCTGCACCCAATTTGTAGGCATTAAAATTAACCACTGGAATATCCATCTTAGGGGAGTTAAAGCTCAGAGACCCTGAAAAACAGAAAAGACAAGGCGGGCATTTTTTTTTTTTTTAAATTGTTTATTCATTTAATTTTTCTAAGGTTACCTACTGTATTATACGAGGGACTCACCCTAGTGGTTGCAAATGGCAACAAAAATCTTTCTCTGAATATTGATACTTTCATATTAAAAAAGTGATTATATGTTGGTAAATATAGCAAATAAACCCCTCCCAACACCTACTGTAATGAACTCCTGTCCAATATGTGTGAATCCTTAGCAGGTCACTGTTTTGATTATTGGTCAATAGTACTTTCATAAAGACGGAAACAGAGGCTACTTTGACCTACTTGCGTTTTATGGATTTATGTCAAAACGCAGTAAGGACCAAGTTAATAACTAACTGTTGATTCAACTTCTGTTGTGAGAATGTCGAACACAGAGAAGTCAGCAGCAGAAATTCTCGGCGCCACGATATCCAGTTTTCCTTATTCTAGATTTTTTTTTCAAACCTATTTCATGGAACCACTGGTTATCCTCCAGAGTGTTTAGTCTGTATACTGCTTTCCGCCGTCTTCTCAAAAACCACTTATTCAACCTTTATGTAAAAATTCTTATTTATATACCTTTTTGTATTTTCCTTTATTTATATTTATTTTGTAACTATTATATACAATGTATTTGTTTTGCATTTTTATTGCCTGTAATAATGCCTGTAATATTTTGTTATTTTTTTTTTAAGTCGCTTTGGATAAAAGCATCTGCTAAATAATAAGACTATTAATACTACTACTAATAACTAATGCCAGAAATTAAAAACATGTTATCCCGAAGGTGATTGGCTGCATGACTGTAAAATGACCAGCCACTACTGTAAAACTACTATGTAAAAAATGCATAGTTAATTCGCATTTATTTAGAACACGTAGTATTTTAGGTATTCTGATTTGTCCAAATCAATACGTGTACTAAATATTTGAAACGCATACTAAATGTGATGCGTTTTTGACCCAGTGTTGTGAAATATCCTGCATCCCCCCCGCCCCGCCCTTTGGGTCTCTTTAGAACGCATCCCTGCTTTCTTTCACTTCACGTGCTGCTACGGAAGAGCCCTAGGGCCATGCAAGAAAAGTCGACTTTAAAAACCCGAAATGTATTCAGTGCGTTCTTCATATAAAAATGACAGCTGTAATGAACCAGTACACATGTGGGTGATGTCATTTCAATAGTTAATACAAGTATGAAAATCACATCGCCACAAACCTTTAGCTATTTCTCCTAGGAGATACAAGTCTATTACAAAACATGTCACTTTAACCTCTATTCATTAAAGTGTGTTCAGAATTTGTCTAAAAATATTTTCCGACACTACCTGCTTACATTATTTCTTAAATGAGTGATTCATCAGTTTTATTTACAAAATGTGTCATTCGGACAGCCTTTTCTGTCAGACTTTCCACCTGTTTTATACATAAATTAAGGGTGCTTTACATGTGGACCACCTTACAAGTAACCTAGTTTGACACTCAATCAATGCAAAACGTCTAGAAAAATCTATGAGTTTTTATACTTTAATTGTGTGGTATAGTTTGTAAGACGTTTTTCACTGACTTAGTGTCATCGTGTGGCAGCACTGTCTTTATCTGTGAGCATTTTGGTTTGATTAAAAGATATGAAAATTATTATTCTTTTTAATATTTACTGTGATGGAGTAATTGTGTGGTATAGTTTTAAAGAGTTCTGCACTGTTTTAGTGACCAGTCCGGGCAATTTTGGCCATATTGAAAAATGAACTAGCTGTGTGTTGATTCAGTTAGATGTTTTTTATTATTGGATACAGGTGTGTAAAACACACTGCCTCAAAACGTTTTTTATTTTTCTAAGATATACAGCTCTGGAAAAAATTAAGAGACCACTGCAAAATGATCAGTTTCTCTGGTTTTACTATTTATAGGTATGTGTTTGGGTAAAATGAACATTTTTGTTTTATTCTATAAACTACTGACAACATTTCTCCCAAATTCCAAATAAAAATATTGTCTTTAGAGCATTTATTTGCAGAAAATGACAACTGGTCAAAATAACAAAAAAGATACAGTGTTGTCAGACCTTGAATAATGCAAAGAAAATAAGTTCATATTCATTTTTAAACAACACAATACTAATGTTTTAACTTAGGAAGAGTTCAGAAATCAATATTTGGTGGAATAACCCTGATTTTCAAGCACAGCTTTCATGCGTCTTGGCATGCTCTCCACCAGTCTTTCACATTGATGTTGGGTGACTTTATGCCACTCCTGGCGCAGAAATTCAAGAAGATCGGCTTTGTTTGATGGCTTGTGACCATCCATCTTCCTCTTGATCACATTCCAGAGGTTTTCAATGGGGTTCAGGTCTGGAGATTGGGCTGGCCATGACAGGGTCTTGATCTGGTGGTCCTCCATCCACACCTTGATTGACCTGGCTGTGTGGCATGGAGCATTGTCCTGCTGGAAAAACCAACCCTCAGAGTTGGGGAACATTGTCAGACCAGAAGGAAGCAAGTTTTCTTCCAGGACAACCTTGTACTTGGCTTGATTCATGCGTCCTTCACAAAGACAAATCTGCCCAATTCCAGCCTTGCTGGAGACCTGGAGAGTCCTACAAGCCACAGTGTCTCGCAACCACTGTGAAATGTGGTGGAGGATCGGTGATGATCTGGGGGTGCTTCAGCAAGGCTGGAATCGGGCAGCTTTGGCATGAATCAAGCCAAGTACAAGGTTGTCCTGGAAGAAAACTTGCTTCCTTCTGCTCTGACAATGTTCCCCAACTCTGAGGGTTGGTTTTTCCAGCAGGACAATGCTCCATGCCACACAGCCAGGTCAATCAAGGTGTGGATGGAGGACCACCAGATCAAGACCCTGTCATGGCCAGCCCAATCACCAGACCTGAACCCCATTGAAAACCACAATCATAGCACTTACTGTCCCACTACAGCAACACTACACTGTTTTGTGCTCTGGAGGACCTAGTAATTCAGAGGGGGAGGGGACTAGTCAATATTGGTAACACCTGGCGTTCCCAAAACCGTTGAGGTTTTTATTGAAGTATTGCAGTTATTCCTTATTTATTTTTTCCTCTTTTAAACATATACAAATGATGAATTGTTATTTTGGCCATTTTATGAGCAGTACTTTTATTACGAAAAATAAAAAAATACAAGAGGTTCCTGTTAACGGCATAGTCCGTTTGCCTAACATTTTGATGCAAGTCACTAGCATATGCAGTTATTGGGAGCAGTTACATAGGTCTAAATTACTTACCTTCATGGTAGTAATTTAATATTAACCGTCTTTGGTAAAACTAAATTATTATAAAATAAATAACCCACCTGTACTTTCAGAATCGGCAGTCCTCACTTTCTTTCTTCTTTTCGTTAGCATTGCCTTCTTTCTCTTCATGTTTAAACTAGTAAAAACAATCCAACAAATCATTAACACTACTTTATATGTTACTGTTTTATATTATACACACAGATGTATACACTGCAAAACATTGTAACATTAGTACATGTAAAAATGTATTCATCAATGTTGTTAGATTCATGAAACACCTTATGTAACACTTAATGTATTTGCTTACGATGTAAGTCGCCCTGGATAAGGGCGTCTGCTAAGAAATAAATAATAATAATAATAATAATAATAATATGTAGAAAACATTTTTAAAAAACCCCATAAAATATGATTTTATATACAGTGATAATTTGGGTTTCCAAAAAATGTAGTAATTTTTTGGTGAGACAAACAGAAATAAAAATAAATCTAATCTGCATATAACAGAACTCAGAGCTAAATTGTTTATGTATTATTTTTTTAAAATATATTTTTGTTACAAAATGTTTTAGCACATAAACCTGTCATTAACGTAACACAACTAAAAACTGTTGTATGTAACACAGAAATATACATCAAATTGACGAGACGTTATAACGTTACTGAATATTTCTTTCATTTTTCAAAAGATAAACTTTGATGTTCTTATTTAATGAAATTAAAGTTAAACTTAGTTTTGGCACTTACATCAGGTTTTCTCCTAATATTTTGAATGTAAAAATATGTTCGTATTACAGTTCTGCTTTTGCAGTAAGAGGTGTCGACAGGGTACAATGAATTACAATCTGAATTAGTCTGGTTACAGCTGTCTGTTTACATACAGTGCAAGGTTCAGGGGCGGGAGTGCTCTTGTTTACACATCTACAAAATGGCAGCCGCCATGCACCTTTATTTAAATTACTATCAATCTTCTTGACTAGCGCCAAACTAAACATATATTACACAAATAAACATTCTAATACAGTGTTATATGCATTTAACTCACTCCCCCTATAGTCATTTATTTATAATTTTTAACAGTATTTCCAAATATAAACTGAACAGCGGAAAAACCCAACTCACCACCAAGCAGACTTTCACCTAAAGCCGTAAAGCCAGTCGTGTTCTTCCTGCCGCAAGTTAGTGCCCATTACAACCCTTCCCCGTCGAATAAAAATTACGACACCATATAATGGATGGATAACTGATACATTTGTTTTAAACCTCTTGTCTAAGAGGTACAAACTCAGCACATCTACTCAAATGTAAACGTATCCAATTTCGCGAATGCAGTCTGCATTTAAAGTATGAACAGCTGCAACCACTTTGCGCAGTCAAAGAAAGAGCTCCGACACCATGAGTCCCGAACTGCACAGCAATAGTGAAGGTGCAGCTTCAGCTGTCTGCGCAGGACGTACCGCATTAATCTGCAAGAAGTTATGAACCAGGATTTAGAGTTTTCCACGATTCTGAAACAGCATGTTGTAAAGAAAGCCACTTCTGTTCTCAGAAACATTTCTTCTGTCTACAGAAAACAGCTCACTCAGTATTTTTTTGGTATTTTAGCTGTCACCCCTTTACATGTTTGCAGCTAAAGTTACAAATCTCTTTCCCTGGTCAAAATGTATGTTGTATCATTTACTGCACATATAGACAAATGTTTTTTTGTTTTTTTTTAAGGGTTCATCTGTGTATTAATTCCGTGTCTAGCAGAATGCTCGTGCATCAGTTTGGTAACTGCTGCTGTACACCATTATACTATATAGGAGATATAGTAATATATATATATATATATATATATATATATATATATATATATATATATATATATATATATATATATATATATATATATAATGGTGTACATCAGCAGTTCCCAAATTATGATATAGGAGGCTGTGTGGTTAAAGAAAAGGGCTTGTAACCAGGAGGTCCCCGGTTCAAATCCCACCTCAGCCACTGACTCATTGTGTGACCCTGAGCAAGTCACTTAACCTCCTTGTGCTCCGTCTTTCGGGTGAGATGTAATTGTAAGTGACTCTGCAGGTTCACACACCCTAGTCTCTGTAAGTCGCCTTGGATAAAGGCGTCTGCTAAATATACAAATAATAATAATAATAATAATAATGATCAAGAAAGAGGTCTGACTTTGTGCATTTGTTCCTTCGTCATTTTCAGAAGAAAAGATTTATTTAAAAAAAAGTGCCTTTGACAAGTATATTGTGTAATGAATGATTCATTGACAGACTGTGATCTTTCGGGAGCGCTTACTATATAAATATAAATGATATATCAATGCAGGCCAGCAGCTTTTGGGTACCCCTTGTGATGACCTACTTCAGTGTTGGTTCTTAACTAGAATACTGTTGGCTTCTCTTTATCTGAATCAAACTAGATTAAGTTATATATTCAAATGTTTAGTAAAGTCTGTGCAGGCCAAATGGGGTGCCAAATGTAAAAAATAGCACAAATGTTTTGACTTGTCTATCTCCAGATTTAACCAAAACATGACTGTTTTTCCCCAATTTATAAATATTGTGAATAATGCATACATTCAGATATCATTTATAAATCTGAAAATATTTAACAACTTCTACCTTTTAAATAAATATTTAAGTTAAATCCTAATTCTGGGTTTGTAGCCCAGGGATTCCCCCACGAGAACCTGTGTTTGCTTTAGCACATAGATACTCTTGGCTTCCCTTTACCTCACACAGTATATAGTATTTGTGAATGCTTTTTAATACTAAGGTTTTTGGAGTGTCTTGTATTAAGCTGTGAGAAAATGGATGCTGAATTTTCAATGCCAGGGAAAAGAGCAATAATTGATGTAGATTTTTCTAAACGCATATTTTGGATCTGTGACTGATCTTAAGAATTTGACAAAGGACAAGGGATTTGCCACTTTACGATATGCAGTGCATAACAGAGAGGATATTACCGCCTCTCGTTTGAAAGATATTGTTGTCAACTCGAAATATTTATTTTGAATAAACAGCCAAGATTTCATCCTAATTGTAGGAAACTATACACCAATAAGAAAACAGTTGAATGAAAAAAGAGAAAACAGAAGCTACATGTTTCAAAAACAGTACAGAAATTGCCTTGGAAACTAATAGATTACAAAGTTGTCTGTTTCATATGTGAAAGAGCAACAGATAAAACTGGTATGTTCCACCTGGACCGTATTGAGAGGAAGCAACTTACATCACCATGCTAAATACCTTGTAGATGATATCATGTTAAACAAAATTGAGGGATATGGTGACACATGCAAATATCTTATTGCAAGTGACTTCAGATATCACCAGTCATGCTGATATGAATAAGAAACCATGATAAGAAGATGAACAGGCTCAGGATGTGTACACTGAAGTATTTTTGGAATTAGTTAAAAACTTGTTTTGGCTTCCTGCAATGATTTCACTGCTCTTGCGAGCTTTGGTGAGATACCATATCATGCAGGTGAAAAATTGTTTGACAGTGTTATATCAGAGGCAAAGGCACTATTTGTAAGGCTCTACGGCAGAGAGTAATTTGACACTCTAGACAGACTGAGAGCTCATCTTTTTGGAATAATGTCTGAAGAGAAACCAATGGTATCCTTACCTCACGACTAATGACAAAGTCACCTAAGCCACTGTCACTAGAACACAATTCATTTTGTGGGTGTACGAAAGGACGATGTCTTTGCAATTGCAGATGTGCAAAAAACAATATCCCATATGTTGTTTAGTGCATGTGCACTGCAGAACCTGGAAAATGTGCCAGAACAACAGACCTGGAGGAAGATTTCAAGAGTTCATGGTAGATGATCTGTAGATTAGTTAAACAGTTTGAAGGACATTCCCTTTTCTTTTACTTTAAGTTTTAAAAGTACATATTTCCTTATGTTCAGTCAAACTTAAGAAGTTAGTATATTAAGATTATTGTTAACAAAAAAAATGAAGCAATCTGTTCCTTTGTTATGGTTATGAAAAGACCTGTAAAGGATGGTGCCAGCTAAAAGTAACCATGAGTGTTGTTCATGTTGAGTCTGTCCGTCTATTAATTGTCACCTTTGTAATTCATAGAAGACTAAATATGTGAGCTGTCGCTAATCAGCCAGCATCAAACCCGGACTACACTGCACTACTGTTTCACTGTTGCTGTATAAATCACCACTTGCACTAGGAGCACTCACTGCTAGAATTCGTGACCGTGTCTGTGTATAGTGTGTGTTATTTTTATTATTATTTCGGGACTGAACCCTGTGGTTTACCTGCGTTATATACATTGTTGTGTAGAGCCAGGTATTATTATTTAAGGTTGCCAAACAAGCAACCCAGCACAAATAAAGAGTTATTTATTTATTTTTTACCGTAAACTGTGTTGTATTTGTTATTACTGAGCACTGCATTACCTCTTCACCTGCGCACTGCAAACCACTTTGCCACAAGGACATACTAGTTGCATTTTTGTGATAACTATTTTTGTTAGTACAACAGATGTTATTACTCTGAATGTGCAACCTATTATATATAATATAGTGTGTGGTTTATAAAGCAGATGAAAAGAAAACAAATTTACTTCTGAGAAGTGATTTTGTATTACTGTATAGAAATGTATGATACTGAGGAGCTGTCAGACAAGAACTGTAATAGCCAACAATAATCCATGCATTGACAATATTATTTAAAAGCAAGAAGCAAAAACAATGTGGATTTGTATAATGCACTAGTTTTAGACTGACAGATTCTTCTTGTTTGCATTTTCGTAAGACACGTCTACACGGTCCGTAACATACTGAAGTGCACTGACAGGAGGGTATTTGTTTGATCCATCACAGCAAGAAATTATTTCATCTTTATCAGGATGAACAAAGAAAGCCACAGACTGTCTTGAGGTGTTCATCTTGTCATCAGGGGGCAGTAAAACTCTGTGGAACTGGTATAAGAAAATAAAAAAACAATATTTTGAATCTAACCACTTTTAATCTGATTTTGTATAGTATTTAACTAGTAAATGCATTCAGCAATTCTGGGGTTGGTTGGAGCAACCTATACCCGCAGGAGCTTTTAGAGCATTTTAGTACCAGTGCAGTAAAATGCTTTAAAAAACCAGCTGTATATCATTTAGTATCATTTGATTGGACAATCTGTATTTTGCTACCACAAGTCAAATATTTAACAGCTATAAAAAACGCTACTGTTTACTAGTTTGTTGGCATGTACAGTGCAGGCACTCATGTCACAAAAGCATTGATGTGTGTAGTCTTACCGTTGACACCAGCACATCAGAGGTCCACCTCTGCATCAAGTCCGCTATGTTTACAAGCACAGTGCCAGGAATGCAAGGGGCAGAAATGTACTGCCCTGATCTGTGCATTACCTGTTTTAACAGACAATGAAATGTTAAATGATCTGAAAATAACATTATAGATTTAAAATTAGCCTTGCATTAGAAGAGTATACCTCTAAACCTCCAGACTCATCTTGAAACAGCAAGGTCACGCTCCCATAATCACTATGCTCTCCACATCGGACCTGATTCGGCTTCACGGTCACGTTATGCAACGGTGGGTAATACAGAGTTCTGAGGGTGGTGCAATTTTTATTACCTAAAAAAAAAATAAAAAAAACTGTTTGAGTATGTGAACTACAGAAGCTGTTCCAGAAAAACAGATCAACCTGCTAATCTGAAATGGTGAAACGTCCCCCTAAAAATTTAAATCAATACACAATCTGGTCTATCAAGGTCTTTTGTCATACCCACTGTTGCAGACCCTAACTAGCAAGGGGAATATTAACAGACATCCCTGAGATGCAGTCTGCAGAACATCAACAAGTTAATTTACACAAAAGCATGATTTATATATTGCAGGGGCTTCAATGTTTTGTTCAACCCTTTCTCACCCATCTCACTATCTCCTGTGTAAGTAATCTTAAAAACCTATTGTTTGTGATTTACCAGGGTTGCTTTTGTACAAAGTACAAGGCAGAGGTGGTTATATGGCAGTGCAAAGTTCACTAAGCTTAGTGCAACACTAATAAGAAACAGCTAAAAAGAAGTCAACACAGAATAGCAGTTAAAACTGCATGCCAAAGAATGACTTTGTATACGCATTACACTGCAGGCAATGCCTGAGAAATTATTTATAATACATGTATTTACTGGGATACACTCAAAGGAGTGCTTACCAAGACAGTAAAATCTATGCTTGTAGCCGTTTCCAGCACTATCACTGTGACCCCTATTTCTTCTTCTAAAGACATTATTGGTGTTTATTTTGCTACAATAAGCTTTAAATATATCTTACATCCTAAAACCTTGTTTTGTCCATGAAGTTATTATTATTAAAGAAAGCAATCTCAAAAGAGAAATGAAAAGAAAAAAAAACAGCTTTGAATTTAGTGCTACTTATTGAACTCTTGCCTGGTCTGAACAATGTCATTATACTCACTGCCAATCAGTTTGTGTTTTTTAACAAAGAAGTCTCTCTCCAGACCCAGGCTCAAAGCAGTCACTTCCAGAACCCTCAGCGCGAGCGCTTTACATCTTCTGAAGAACGAGTCCAGGACCTCCTGAAACTCAGGAATGGAAGCATCAGAGGGCCACTTCTAATGGCAAAAGAAAAGAGGAGGAACAAGTCAGAACAGAACAGCAGCAACACGCAGAATAGCATTTCTATCCATGCATAATATCAGCAAAACCGGACAAGTAGGTCCCAAGATATAGCCTTGGACAATTTTGAATCAGTAACATGAACAATATAGCACTCTTACATTCCTACAGTAGTATGTGCCCAACCAATCAGAGGCCAGAACCACCTGTATTGTTTCTATAAAATAAGAATGCCCCTTACCAACAATTGGATAAGCATATTCTGAAGATATTGATAGTGTGACAAATGTACAAATGGCACCTGTACTATATGCAAGTTTCATGACAACTATAGAGAATAATAATAATAATAATAATAATAATAATAATAATAATAATAATAATAATAATAATAATAATAAAACAGACTTACTAGTTCACTGTCTATGGTTGAAACATTAAAGGCCTCTTTAAGATCTCCAGGGCGTTGAGGACTTAACCTGAAAAAAAAGGTATTTTGAAAACACCATAAGGAAGGTAGTAATAAAAATCTACAATATAATTGGCTTGTATAGTTATGAAAAAAAAAAAAAAAACACAGTAGTAATAACCACAGAGCGCATTGAGCGTATAAGCAGACAACAGTCTTCTATGATGTTCCGAGAGGCAAGGATGTTAAACAGGCAAGGCAGACTGTTGTCAAAAACACTGTTGCATCCTCTATAGTATTAATAGCTATAATAAAACCATGCTCTTTTAATTGAATTTTGATCTTGTTTTTTATCTATTAAATGTACTTTAATTAAATGAGTCATTCGGGGGATAGGTTGCTGTGCTATGTATTACAATATTTTACTGTGTCCTGGATATTGCAGGATATACTGATTTTTTTATTTTTTTTTATAACAGACAGCACAAACCTTTCAGTCTCTGTTGACACCCAGCCATTAAAATTCTCATGACCACTGTTCCTTGCACACTGCTTCTTTGTTTCTTCTGGCAAAACGAAGAATTTCTTGCAGACATCCATGACTCTGTTAACCTGGGATACAATAACATTATTAAATCCCTACTACACAGTATTTTATTTCCAGATTGTAAAATCGTTTTATACAGTCAATTCTAGTTAAAACATACTTGAATTAGACACATTTCCTGATGCTATGAATTTTCTATATAGTCCAGGCCGAATTTAGCAGTTGTTTATTGTAAATTACGTCTTATAATAGGAATTCACTTTACACACTTTTTCTGTTGGTGTGGATGCTTTGTAGGTGCCCTCTTTTTTGCTGGTCCCTTGAAATTATTATGAAAGACAAGAGTTTAGTGTATATAATTCTGACACTTTAGTGTTCCTTCAAGTTATCCTATAGCCCCATATACTCTACTCTTCAGTAGGGTTGTCAACAGGCTCCAGAATCTCGGGACACTTTAAGGCAGGTCAGATTTTTTAACTTGCCACTCTAAATTGCAATGTATTCAACATGTAAAGTGAGTGTGAATTGCTTGAACAGTTTAGTAAATGTATTTAATTGTTTAACTGTGGTGGCGATTCTATCCGGAGAGCCTAGTAACAATGATTAATCGTATTGGCTGAATTTTTTATACAGTAAACAATATCTATAAAAATAGCACAACACCATTATTATAGGTAACTTTGCACTCACTTGCACTCTTTCATTTAACCTTGTGACAGCAGGTAAAGTTTCTATTTGTTTAATATTTCTTGCTTCACACAGTCCTGCCTTGTCAGAGACTCAAAAAGCCAATCAGCTGCTGTATAGGTCTGATTGATGGAAATGATCCTCACAGGCAGGTGTGTGCTTTTGGTAACAATTACGTAAAACAATTCAATTAATTTAGTGACGGTTCACACAATTCACACTCGCTTTACATGTCGAATACATTGCAGTTTAGAGAGGTGAGTTACAAAACCTGACCTGCCTTAAAGTGTCCCGAGATTCTGGAGCCTGTTGACAACCCTACTCTGTAGTGACTTTTTTGTCCTCACCTCCTGTTGTTCAATGCCAGTATTTTCCAGGTAGACAAATGCAGTGCCACTAAATGCTTGTTTTATCTCTTCAATCATAACACTCAGTCTTTCATCCGGAATCTGATCTTCACCCAATTTGTAGGCATTAAAATTAACCACTGGAATATCCATCTTAGGGGAGTCAAACCTCAGAGACCCTGAAAGACAGAAAAGACATGATGACCGTTGATTTTTCTTGGAATTTTTTAGTCTGTTTCATTTTTGTAAAAACATTATCCGCCCTCGTTTCAACAGGTACAATTTGTCTTAATTATGTTTAAAAACCTAAGCATGTTTCCTACTAATTACGTACTGTCATACTTTGCCAGTGTTTCTGTTTTCCTTGGGAAAAAGTGACATTTACTTCAAAAGTTTAATGCATTTTTTAACATAGCGAAAATCAACAACATTTAACAAGGCTCCATTGACTCTCAATAGTAAAATTTCTCTCTTTATATCCCAGCTTTTTAAACTAGACAAAATAATAATATTTTTTTGCCCAATCCCTCTTATCACCTTTTATGTCATTAACAATAGTTATTTTAATGTTTAAATTCAGTTCTTCTACATAACGGATAAGGGCTACTCGTTTAAGACAAGGATCTTGCCATCTTAAATATAAGAACCAATTAAAAAAATAACATTTCTTTGAAGAATATCAATGTTTCTCAAGTTTCTTCTTAAGAAGTAAGTTAAGAAAATGGTAAAGAAAATTCTTAAGAAAAAATGTGAATAGCAGTTATTCTTAACTTTCTTATAAACTTAATGGTGGATTTAAGAACTAAAGTTTCAAAAGTACGCCTCCTTTTGAAATCACCTTAATACAGACTTATAATAAAATAAAACAAACACAGATCAGTATTTGAGTATCAAGCATCTAGAATGACTGCAAATATCAAATCAAGTTTAAGGGACAGTGAAACGTGAAGCAGCTTACTATCACTGCAGTAGTTATTTATTTATTGCGCGCAACTTGCATCCACTGTTTTGTTGGGGCTATTAAAAACCATGACACATAGGCAGGGCGTTAGAAGTTGTAGAAAACGAAAGTAAAACTGTGCCTCTGTTTCGGCAGCATGATTATGTGAAATGGCGGAGACAAACTTGCTTAAATATTATTCTACAGATTTCTAAGATATCTGGTGAAAATGAGCAGGAGAATCGACCGTAGAACGCGTATTGTGTTCCTTTGTCTTGTACTGCACGTTAATCAATATCTTGCAAAAGGTAGGTACAATTATTTCTGTCAACACGGTGGTAAAAACGACAGTTGGCCTGTATGGGGAAAAAAATGCCTAGCTATATATTCGACCTTTATGATTATTTATGACTATTATGGGTTCTCATTCATTCAGTTCTGCAGTTTTCTCTGTTCTTTTTCATTATTTTTATATGGTGTATACAGGGTTGTCAGTTAGTTTTAAGGTATGGCACTGGTACCTAGTAGGGAGCACCGATCTCAGTTGTTTATTTCCGGTTTGATGTTATGCCTGTAATTTGAATATACATTTCTAAAGTATAAATCAGGGGTCAGAATCATAGAGGAGCCGCACAAAACAATGCTGAGTTACTTAATTCCAAACGCCAGCTACATGTTCCGCTGCTAGCCTGTTAAAGGTTTTATAACTATATCCCCTTCCATTGTTATTATATATATATATATGTGTGTATATATATATATATATATATATATATATATAGTAATCTGGGGATATTTTGGACGTCGTTGAACATTGGACAGAAATGAAAAAAAGTTATTTTTTGCAATAAAACACTAAGTTTTACTTTTTAAATTAAACAAACTATACATTGTTTTAAAGCCCAGGTTCTTAGGTTTCTAATGATCCGTTTAGTTGTATTCTATTCTTGGGTTTACCTACCTTTTTTGTATTTGTCCGAGGAGTGAAAATGACTACAAACATCGTGGTCAAACTTTCATCTGTACTCAGGCCAGCCTGAGCTCGCACGCAGATCTGCTCTGTATTGTCAGGCAGTGATCTGTCCTGTTATCTCAAAGTAGTGCGACTTCTTTCGGGTAATTTTGGACAGAAACAGTTCTGCATATGTGCCAAGGATAATAAAATTATTATTATCCTTGAGATGTACTACATTACTGTACCGCATACAACTTTACCGCAGGTATGTGATTTTCATGTCGTCACCGTTCACGTGAGGGTGTTAACCTTAAATCTCGCGATAAGAATTTCAGAATAGGAAATCCTCATAGCTGAAGGGCATTCGATTTCAGAGACTTTCTCCGGTGTCCAATGTTGAAATGAGGACACATCTTAAATAAAAAAAGGGTCTTTAAGTCACGTGTTACAAAAATGTTTCAACTCTATTATATAGCCCTAAGGTATACCTGTAAATATATAACAAACTTAGTTCAAAAAAATGAATTATAAAAAAGTACTACAAAAAATGTGTCAAAACTGTCCAAAATAGCCCCAGATTACGATTATATATATATATATATATATATATATATATATATATATATATATATATATAACCATTTCCATTTCTCTAAACCAGAGCTGACCCATGACAACCAGCAGGCTCTTAAAAAAAACCCAGAAAATCACAAATACAAACTGAAAATGTTGTAAAAATCAGAGTCTGTAACCCTGAATAGGTAAATACTTCTTCAGTATTACATTGCTTAACACTTTGACTGTATTCCATAAATACAACCAGTTTTAACTTTCATACTTTACCTCTACATTTACCAGGTGTTTTGTCAATAGTTTATCGATTAAAATACTGGTGACAGCAGGAAATTGATTTGATTGTACATCATTTATTATATTGAAGCATGGTTTTGACCTATTCAGACCCGTTTGATACTCTATATGTAAAACAAGATAATTGTTATAAAAGTATCAATAGATGTTAACTTTCATGTAATATTTTTCTTTTACTTGGGCATAGTAGTTGCATTTTTTTGTGATAATGAACTATTTTCTTATTACAACAGACTTTACTCTGGAAGTGGATGATCCCATACATGCTTTGGTAAATCAAAATGTTAGCCTGAAATGCTTGATAGTGGAGAAAATACCCGAAGAATGGATTAACAATAATTTTGGAGTCCAGTGGAAGATAAACTCTAAGGATAAGATGGAGGAAGTCCTGTACACATATAATGCAGGGGAAATTACCAGCAAAAGGGAAGGAGCAAGTATATCTCAGGATGCCGTGAAAATAAAAAATGCTTCGCTTTCTCTTCCAAACATACAATTTAAAGAAGAAGGAGACTACACGTGTGTTGTTTTTAATACTCCTTGGAAATCTGAAAAAACCTTTAAAGTAACTGTATCTTGTAAGTGTTCTTGTTATATAAGTCTTCCAATATAATTCACATTTCTATAACGGCCACAAGGATCCCAAAATGCTTCACACACACAAAAAGAAAAATTAAACCATTATGTTGAAAAGAGTCTAATACAACATTTTAAAAGTTGTTTTAATTGTATCTTTAGAAAAACTAAAATAAAAAAAAAACTAGTTTGTAAAAAAAAAAAATACAGTTTAATTGTAAAATTAGAAAAAACAAGATTAAACATTTTAATTTCACACCTGATTATCTTGTTATTTTCTCGTTTGCAGTTTCTTGTAGGTTAAAACATATTTGCCATACACATTGTAGTTGTTACATATAATGAATACTCCATGAGTGCTGTGGTTATTTCACTCATGATAGCTATAAACAACCCATCAGACTTCTTCAGGGACTTGTGGGTTATTCTGCTCTCTTCATTCATAAATGAACTACAGTACTCTATGAATATGCCTTGTGTATCCTGTATATATTTTGCTAATGCTCTGCTCTTTGAACAGCATACCCAGAAGTTACTCTCACACCTGAAGACCTTAAAATCCTGCTAGGTAACGAGAAGTCACTGGAGTGTAAAGTGTCAGGATTTTATCCTGAGAAGATTGAAATTGCTTGGAAAAAATCTAAAGATGGAAAGGTTACAGCGGTATCAAGTGATCATGTCTGCACAGGAACACCGGCCATTAACAGTGATCAAACTTTCAGTATAACTAGTAGTCTCAGACTACAGCCATCGCTTGAGGATAATGGCAATGTTTATCAATGTGAGGTGATGCATAGAACATTCAAAACACCACTTGTTTTTGAATCGAGACTCTCTGTTGAAGGTGTGTCATTTTTATGTGTATCTGTATTTTTGTATTTCTATTTCTATAGCTAAATCTATATATCATTTTTACATTTCAGTGTATTTATATTTGAATAGCACGTTATACATTATATTGATTCATTGACATGTTTATCTATCTTTCTATCTATCTATTTATTTAGGATTCCATACTATAGTAGTATTGGTGTCATGTGAACAACCACATATTCCATTTAGCTTACAGCTGCTGTCCCTAGACAGGTATTGATGGTTAAAGTAACACCTCTATGAAAACATTCCTTATTACAGTACATTTCATATTTTCTGGTTAAAAACATTGTTGTAGTGCACCCAATTAATTGGTACAGTAATGCTTTATGCTTCTTTGTTTCCATTTAGAGAGTCAATCCAGTGGTTCTTTAATTGCTGGAATTTTGATACCCGTGCTTCTTATTTTATTGGTGATTACAGCAGTATCTTTGTATATGAGATTTAAAGCAGGTAAGCAACCCATTTAATGAAGTAAGTTAAATGTATGCTATTCCTCACTACAGTGTTCCTTGTTCAAAATTGAATGTTCTAAATGTAAGTGGCTATTTAAGGTTTTATACTTTAATTACAGTGAGAAAGAACCAGGTAATATATGTAATTGGCAATAAAAAAAATGACAGTATACGTTTCAAGAGCTAGCAAAAACTTAATAATAATAATTGACTTTAAAAAGTAAAGTTCTTTTGGGACATGAGGAATTCAGTAGCAATATCCTCAGTGCACAATATAGAAGTAGCTTCCCATTTATGCATATATCCCCTATAGGACATTCAGGAGACAAATATATATATATGTAGTTAAAACTTAATGTCTGCAGGGATATTAGTTTACAATATTAGCATTTGACACGCATAAATGAATATGTTGAGATGTTGTAAATAATACTTGAATTTTGTTTTTCAGTTCTACCTAAAGTTACCGAATTGAACATTCCTGGTCCTATAAAACATAAAGACAAGGCAACTATTTCCAGTGTGGTGTCTGGGTTTCGACCTGATGTTATTGATGTAATCTTAAAGCTGAAAAGAAGCAGCCAAGATTGCATTGACATTTTTAAATGGCATAACCAACAACCAATTACCTCAAAGAGGTTGGACAACTATGATGAAATTATCCCTATAAATGGCACAGTCGACCAGGACCCACACGGCTCATTTAAAGCCATCATTACCGAGATGGAGAAACACAGTGACGGCACATTCAGTATCATATGTACCATATCAGTAACTCCAGACATTGACATGGATGCTGGGGCAGAACTGGTTCTGGAAGTCCAGCATTCGGCAGTAACTATTAGAAAATCTGTAACCATTACAGTTGTCGGAGGTAAGGCACACTTTATTGAATGATCAAACAAATAAGAACTTGTATAAACACAGAAGAATGAAAGGTGATGGTGGTGGTTTACAAGAAGCTATATAGCTAGCTATAACATGCAAGAAGTCAGTATTGTGATCTGTACTAGCACATCTCACATGCTATACCAGTTCAGATCTCTAGAAAGTGCAATGGTGGAGCCACTTGTGTAACTTCCAATGTAATTTTACAGCACACTTGTATAATCATAGTTGCCCTAAGATTTATCCACCACAAAAGCTACTGTTTCTGATATGTTACCACTTAAGGTGTTTAAAGATTTAAACAACAAAAAATGTATTCATGACACCGTTCCAGACTGCTGTTGGTTTCTTCAAAAATGACTGTGTACAAAACAAAAAAATGCTGGTCTTCTTTATCAAATAATTAGACTTATTTAATTTTGTTGTCTTTATACCCTCCAGCAATTATTACAGATACAGAAGGACTGTTTTCTAACTGGTATTATTTGATCTGTTACAGTAAAGCCAAGAATACACAAAGTTATCGTGCCACCTGTTGTGATTCACAATGAACTTGTGGCTTTGACTTGCCCAATCAATGGATTCAAACCCAGACCAGCAGCCATCACCTGGCACAAAAAGGAAGTGAATGGAAAAGAAAAGGAAGTATTGAGGCTAGAACCTGATGGCAAATTGGTTGTGGAAAAAAACCGTGAAGGAAAAAAACCAAAATACTCCCATGGAATAAGTGAGATGGAATATGAAGAAGATAGCACACATGATGTTATAAGTATTTTAACATTTGTTCCAACGATACAAGATGACAATGAGGCCTCATACATCTGTAAAGTTTATCACGTAGCTACCGAGATTACACAAGAAACAAAGGAGACTATCTATGTAAAAGGTAAATGATCAAATTAAACTTTGCAGTTACTGTATTAATACATATAGTATACATAAATCTAGAGCTCATGAATGGATGTTGTTTTATCTAAAAGCAAATCAATTGTAATAATTTGTATTATTACAAAACAGCAATTCTAGCAAACAACATAAGTGGCATAAGTCAAAATTAAAGCTGTTGGTGCCAATACTTGGTAACTCCCAATTTTTTGAAGCCAAGAAAACCAGTTCTGACATTTGTGGTGGGATTTTTGATTTGTTGCAGTAAGTGAGTGAGTTTCCAGGTTCTTGCTATGCCTATTACTGTATATCGGACATTGTTGTGTCATGCACCGGGTTTGCACCCAGTCTCTGTCCTGTTACACAAGCCCAGACATATTTTATCATGGTGCTGTTATCTTTACAGCACCTTTTAAAAATACTAACACAAACTATGGTAACTGTGGGGGCAGTAGTGTGTTACTATGGTGGAGATGCCAGGCTTATACTGTATTATTATTATTTTTTTTTAGCTGCACCCAAACTGGATGCTATCCAGCTTTCACCTGATGTGCCACAGAGCGAGAGCCTTCTCACCTTATCCTGTCGAGTGCACTCATATTTCCCACAAGCCACCCTTGAGATCGTTTGGTATTTGGAAGGTAAACGGGTGGAAGAAGGAACACAAATTGGCGATGTTATCAAGGCAAATGATGGTTTATTCTATTGCACAAGTTTCTTCAAAATGATTCCAACCTGGAGAGATGTTGGTAAGGTGTTTACCTGCGAGGTTAGGCATGAAAGTATTGCAGAGCCCAGGACAGTCGAATGGAAATTGGATGAACTGGGTAAGTAAACTGTTTTTTATAAGATAAGGTGATGCATCAGCTATTATCACAATATAACTGAATTCAGTTTTTAAATAAATTGCTAGTTATTGAATTGATTTCTGATGTGTTTCTTTCTTTTTGAATAGTTTCAGTTCCAGTAGTAACTGACATCAAAAGTGACCCACCTTTACCGGAGATCGGGAAGCCGATGACTTTATCCTGTGTCGTAAAGGATTACTACCCAAAAGATTGCACAATCGCGTGGGTACAAGGATTTGAAAGAACTGATGATGGCATGGAGACCGACGAGCCTGAATTCGATGAAGAAAGGAGGGTCTACAGTCGGAAAACCCAAAGGACATTCATACCAACTATGGAGGATTATGGGTCTGAATACACTGTGGAGATTGTGCACCAGGGCATAACTCAGAGACCCCCCAAAAACGTGTTTGTCATGAAATTCAAAGGTAATTACCAAATAAACTAATAATAATAATAATAATAATAATAATAATAATAATAAAGTACATTAGTATTAGTAAAGATGGATCTAAACAGAAATAAAGGATGAAAACGAACTCACATATTCCACAGGAAGAGTATGTACAGTAAATGGTAGAAATGACCAGGTTGTGTGTTCTTTTATTATTACAATTCCAGGTGTTCCTACGGTTGGGGACATTATTAAAGGCACGGATGTTGTTGACTACGGACAGCCAGTTACCCTTTCCTGTGACGTCACAGGATTCCTTCCCAAAGAAATCCAAGCTGAGTGGCTACACAATGGCAAAAAAGTCCATAACAATGGGATCAAACTTAGCGGCCCAGATGAAAATGGTTTTTACAGTCTTCGAAGCATTTATCAGCTGACCCCAACCGCACATGATTTTAACAAAGATGTTTTATTTTCGGTGAAACATCAAACCTTGAAGAAAGCAGTTATAAAAGAGGCCTATATATCTCTTTCTGGTATGTAAACAACTTTGCCATTCATCATGCTATAGTTTAAGACATGCTAATGCTATGCATTTTTAATGCTTTTAAATTATGCTTTTTTATTGCAATGCTTTTTACATAAGTTACATAAAGTAATAGTAGCTAACAAAATAATCTATAGACAGATGTGCAGATTTAAAAGATTTTAAATTGATTGTTTATTTACAGGAAAGAAGCCAGCAAATGACCTTAGAAGTACAAGACAGGCTAAAAGCAATTTTATTTAACCCAGTGTAGTACCAGATGTCATTTTTTAAATTAAAATACATGTTTGCTATAACACGTGTTTCTTTCAAAGCTGCACATTTGAGACCTATAAAATGAAAAGATGTGCCCGGTGGAGACATTGTATGGAACTATTTGTTTAGCTGCAGCTACTTTATTTACACTATACTGTATGTGTTTACTGTTCTCATAATGTTATACTAATTATATAACTTCCTTTTTGTTTAGCTAAGCCACCGATTGTATCCAATTTAATAATCGAGCCTCAAACTCCAGAAATCAGTCGAAAACTAAGAATGTCTCTGACTATAGAGGATTATTCCCCTGAAGAAATCAAAGTAGAATGGTACAGATATAAGGGATCATTTGAAAAAAAACCAGTGACAACTTGTACAGTTGCTGAAAATGGCCTGTTCCGTGGGAAAAGTGTCTTAGAATTCATACCCAAAGCCACTGACCAGGGAGGTCCTATCAGATGTGAGGTGATGCACCCAGTAACTAAGGAAATGAAAGAAAAGAGTTTTGTGCTGTTTCTGAAAGGTTTGTAATCCAATTTGTTATTCCAGGCAAAATCACTCTACTTCAGCAAATTGTTTGGCACACATTAAACAGTGGGGGAAAATGTTTTTAAATAAACACTAAGTAGATCTGCCAGACATTTTTACACAGCCTGACAGCTCTTTTCAGTATTCTAACCAGCTGAAATTCATGTTCATGGTGATGTAGCAGAGAAGCCTGTATGTATGTCTCACATTTTTACATATATCTAGAAAACCACTTATCCAAATGTGCTGAAACTTGGTAAGACAAGTTAACAGGGTATCAGAATTTGTCCATCACTAAGCACAAATATCACATGTGTACATATGTCTAGAGAGCATTTATTTACAACTGTAGAATCATTTTATCTTGTTCCTACTCTCTCTTTGCAGTCTTTTTCTTGAATATTATTTAGTCTGTTGGAGTAAGTTTTGTTTAGAATTACAAAATGAAACACGCAGGAGTTCAAAAAAAGTTAATTATTACATGGTTGTAATCACAAAATATCGACATACTTACCTTTTTTTTGTATTTTATTTCCCAGACTGCCCTGTTCTGTCAGAGATTAATTGTCATCCAAAATTCCCCAAATTGGGCGAGCAGGCCACTCTGACTTGTAACATAAGCAAATTCAAACCAAAGGATATCCAAGTTGTTTGGTTCAATAATAAAACTAAAATCCAGAGTGGAGTCAATACCAGTGAGCCGAAATGTCATGACGATGGTTATTACTATTTAACTACTGAGCTCACAACAACAGCATTGGGAAAAGGAGACAAATATGTGCTTCAAGTCTCCCACCAGCTTTTAGATGAACCAATGAGAAAGGAATACGTAATGGGGCTAAACAGTAAGTGTGCTTTGAACAACTACAATGAGTACATTTAAAACAGGTATTTATCTTTTCTGGCGCTGTACTTATTTTTTTTGTTTCTTAAACTTTAGAAACAACAGAAGAATCCCAAATAAAGTGTTTGCAGAAGAACCCGAAAGCCGGCGAGGAGCTCACCCTAGAATGCACTTTCAAGGGACTGAAAGAATCAGCAGAGATTATCTGGCATAATAATGGGTTACTTCTGGATGCGGAAACATGGGTCAACAAACCATCAAGAGATCCACCGGGAATCATCTCCACCTTAACTTTGACACCAGCTGAATCAGAGACAAAGTGTGAAATTGTATGTGAAGCGTCTGACTGTTATCTGCCTGTAGGGGATCACAAGTTAACCCTATACCTCTGTTAACTGTATTTCCAATGAACTTTAAAGACTGGACGCGATGAAGATCCATGCCTGGATAACCTCTCAGTGCATTGAACATCTGCACGCTCTTAATTATATGTGTTATGAATCATAGCTATGATATTAAATGAATGATATCTAACAACATAATTCCATTAGCTACATAGGCTCAAATGTGCAGATTTGAAAGAAACACATATTGTAATATACCGGTATTTTCATTTTGAAACAGACACCTGCTACAGCACTAGATTAAAGGAAGTTCTCAGGTTGCTTACCATGCCTTCCAGGAAGTCTGTTACTGCTTTACTTCCTTTATAATTTCACCCCAGTTGTGTCTTCTGCTGTAGTATGTTATTGGGTGAAAGCTTGGAAGTTAGTAAGGGAAGCAGCTGATTGGTTACGGACAGGAATGAAGTCAGTGAAGGGATGAGGACAATTTCACCATTCTGGTGAAATGACGGTCTAAAAGCAGGCTTGCGAACAGAGATTTCTCTAACCTAGTGGTAGTACCAGATAACATGTTTTGAAATTAAAGTACATGTGTGCTAAAATGTATTTCTTTCACAACTACACATTATCATGAATGGATGTTCATGGTGGGGAAAACTTTTTTAATTATTTTTTTAAAATTATACTAACGAAACTATTTTGTTAATATAATTACTTAAACTGATATAACTAAGATATATTGTCTAACAGAATGAACTCTGTCCAGATAAAATGATGACATTTTGTAAGTATTATGCTTTATTTTATCAAAAACGAAAAAAAAACAAAAAAAAAAAACTTTGCATTTACTTCTATGGTAGACATTGTTATAAATTAATGGAAATGGAACTGATATATAATCATCAATCAGGATACTTTTGAAGTCAGAAATCAGTTAATTAAGTACAAATATTTATATTTCTATTGCTTAACATCTCTAAGCTGCAGCAGAGCCTGTAAAACACACCCATAAACCCCTGCTGCTGCAGGTATAGCAGGGGCGTGTCAGCTCAGAGTGACAATACTGTATTCTTCCAAGGGTGAAGGCGTTTCAGCTGAAACTGCCTTTAGGGAATGTAAACAAACAGTCAAGTCAACAAGGTCTGGTTTCTAATAAAGGACAGGTAGATAAACTACAAGTAATTAATAACTGTTATTCTGGATCTTCATATCTTTGTATACATTGAACATGAATGTGGGACAACTTTAACATACTGTACAGTACTTGTAGCAACAACACATATTGTTTAGCAGAGGCACTTAATAGAGCAGTAAGGAAATACATTCTTGTGTTAACATTTAAGCTGGTCATAAACAAAATGTTAGGTTACGGATGTAACCCTGGTTCCCTGAAAGAGAAGACGACCAACAACCATACTTTTGGGATATGCCTGCCACAGGTCAGGCATATTTTAAGCTGCTGATAGGCCCCTCCGCGGAGTGACGTTCTTGGTCCCGCCTCACCGAGGTAATAAATAGTCACTGCACTGAGATCTCACTCTCTTTTGCATCGAACCCACGAATGCGAGTGATGCGACCTCGCAAGGTTTGTTGGTCATCTTCTCTTTCAGGGAACCAGGGTTACATCCGTAACCTAACGTTCCCTTTCAATTCGAAGCCACCACAAGGTAGTATGAGCGGACAGCATATGAGGGATGTCTCACTACTGCCATCTAGTGTTGGTGGTGTGAGCATGCAACCTCAAGGACCTTTGTGCCTAGTGAAGGCACAGTGGGATCTACCACATTAAGTCGGTAGAACCTGGTGTATGTATGCGGAGTAGCCCAGCTAGCCGCAGTACAAATATCAGTCAATGAGGCACCTCAAAAGAGGGCCCATGACGTAGCCACACCTCTGGTAGAGTGTGTGTCCACCCTCCCTGGTGGGGTTAGGCCGGCCTTAGTATATGCAGTCTAGACTGTGTCCACAATCCAATGGGACAGCTGCTGCTTAGAGAGGGCTTGGCCTCGGGTCCTTTCATCATGACAGATGAAAAGCTGGTCAGACTGACGCAGTGCTCTCCTTTTATCCACATAACCTCTCAATGCCCAAACAGGGCAAAGGGAATTCAGTCTCCCATCTGTCTCCTCTGCAAAGGGACGGGATGGAAAGCCTCCAGTTCCACTGACTGATTCAAGTGAAAAGCTGTAGTCACCTTAGGGAGGAAAGAAGGGTTCGCGCACAACAATATCCTGTTGCCCTTGTCCCAAATACGCATACAGGAACTGTGCACTGACAGTTCCTGTAGCTCACTGACCCACTTAGAGGAGGTGATAGCTACCAGAAAAGCTTTCATAGAGAGATATTTCAACTCCATGGAATGTATCGGCTCAAACGGAGCCTTAGTGAGAGCCTCCAATACCACATCTAGACTCCATTTGGGAAGGATGTCCTTTATAGGAGGACGTAACTGCCAAGCACCCTTTAGAAAACTTGTAGGCGTACAACGCTCTTGTGGAAGAAGCCCTAGAGTTCTGCAGTGTACTGATGACTGTGTCTCAGAGCCCTAAGGTGGACAGACGGTCCTGTTCAGGGGACAGACCCACAGTTGGAGTCTGCCAGGCTCTGGGTGCCAGAGGGTGCCTTTTGCTTGACTGAGGAGATTCATGTGTAGCGGATTCTGCCCTACAGCACTTGGCAGAGGCTCGAAAACCAGATTCCCCTGGGCCATCTGGGTGCCACCAAGAGAACTGTTGCCTTGCCTCTCCTGACCCTCTCGAGGAAGGCACGGAGCAGCGGTACCAGCAGGAAAGCATACAAAAGCGCCTTGGACCACTCGTAGGCTGGGGCGTCAACGCCTAGTGGACCTCCACAAGGGGCAATGGGTTGTCTCTGCCACTTGGACTTCCCCAAAGCATTCCCAAATGCGCTGCACCACCTGAAGGTGCAGTCGCCATTCTGACGGGTGAGGACCCTCCCTCAAAAGGAGGTCCGCTGCCCAGTTCACCACTCCCGGGAGATGGACAGCCAGGAGGAATAGGAAGTGCCTCTGTGCCCAGATCAATAGCCAAAAGGCTATGCGGTGTAACCCCGGGGACCGAAGCCCTCCCTGGTGGTTCACGTAGGCAACTACTGACATGTCTGTCCTGGAGCACAGGAAGGAAATGTTGAAGCACAAGGTGGACTGCTCTCAGCTCTAGCGCATTTATGTGTAGAGATGCCCAACGGCCCGCCCAGGGTCTGCAGACTCCTCTGCCTACCCAGACCACCCCCGGGGTTGGACGCGTCTGTCATCACCACTTGACAATTGTGTATCATTCCCATTCTTACGCATTCGCTCAGGTAACAGGGTTTCCTCCACCAGTGTAGGGCATCCCAGCATAGGCAAGACACGGTTAGCCAATGGTTTGTGTCGCGCTTGGGGTGTAGCCGTAAGGCATTGAGCCACACTTGGAGCGGGCACATGTGGAGTAACCCCAGTTGGATAGCTGCTGAAGCCGCTGCCATCAGATCCAGTATTTTTTGGGACAACACCAATTGTACTGTGTACCCTTGCTGAAACAGGGCCAGACAGTTGCGAATGGCAGCTTCTCTGTCTTCCGACAGGTAGGCTTGCATCATAAAGCAATCCAGCCGGAGACCCAAGTAGACCTTACTTTGCACCGGTATTAATTAGCTCTTTGCATCATTGAGGGTGAGACCCAGCCTCAACAGATGCTGTGTCACAATCGCTGTGTGGGCCACTGCTCCTTCCTGGGACTTGCCAGGGAACAACAAAGACAATTATTTTTAAAAAGAGTTGATCACACAACTGGAAGAGGTTAGTTATACCTACCTTACCTGGTTGTGAGAAGCAAGAGAGAGAGATCTTCGTGCAGTGATGTTGTTGAAGCTGACACCCTGGGATCCTTCAAGAAGCTGCTTGATGAGATTCTGGGATCAATAAGCTACTAACAACCAAACGAGCAAGATGGGCTGAATGGCCTCCTCTCGTTTGTAAACTTTCTTATGTTTCTTATGTTTCTTATGACTATGTATTACCTCGGTGAGGCGGGACCAAGGACGGATGGGCCTATAGGCAGCTTTGATAAATGTTCAGTGAATACCTGACCTGTGGCAGGCATATACCAGAAGTATGGTTGTTGGTCGTCTTCGATTTGAAAGGGAGCCAAAAGTACAGGAAGAGCTAAACGAAAGTAAACGAGTGTAAACAAAATGGAAGATACTATTATTGCAATTCTAAAAAACCGAAGGATGTTTATAATGTTATTAAAATGAACTGCAACGCGTGTTGTATCTGTAACCTGCCTTTTCGGCTTTTCCTTGGCTTTCTTCTGATACAGACTGGTAAGGCCGTCTCGACTATATTTAATGCTTTTTCAGGTTCATCAGTTGGAAGTGAAATGGCGCAGTTCGTGTTAGAACGGTTAATGAATTAATCTAATGTTTTTAATATTTAACATTAATCTGTAAGGTTGCATTCTTAGTATTATTAGGCTATAGATACGGGTTTTTATTTATTTATTTTATTTTGTAGAAATAAACCCGCTCTTATTAACAAGAAAGTAATGCAAGTTTTCCTTTACATGGGACTTTAGCCTACGGTGGCAGTATGGTCGGTGTCAGTAAATTGTTGAAGGAAACTGAAAGTAAACAAGGCAACCAAACTAAAGACATACAAACAACACTGCGTACAGTTGTTGACATTTCTCAAACTTGAATCAGTACAGTACAGTTGTGGCATTTGTATAAAGTGAATAACGTTTGTAAAATACATATTTTTAAAAGCATAATTAGAGAGGACAACATGGGATCTAGAAATATTCTTTTGCGGGTTGTACCATGACGGGTCATCGGGTTTTAATGTCAATTTGCGGGTTTGATTTTTATTACCATTTTCACATTTGTTTAACTTTTCTTTCCAATAACTTTATAAAGCTGTATGATTAGCTTTGGTAGCCTATGCGGTAAAAGGATTGGTAGGGTTAAGTATCGATGAAGATTCAGACCCCGGGCCGGCGCCTGGATCACAGCTATTTTACATTTATAGCCATCTCTTGTTACGCAATATCAAAACACACCACTTGCCTATACTGTTAACCTCTATAATAGTCGCATTTTAATAATACAAGAAAATAGTGTGCATTTAATGTATGATTAATGATATAAGTATTGGTAACGATAATTGCATACTTTTTTTTCTTTATTACAACAGACTGCCTGGTACTACAAGTAAGAAATGAGGAGCTTTTTATACATGACAGAGGTATTCTACAGTGCTACATACATGGTATGAACAGCACAGAAACACACGTTGAAGATCTAATGGTCCAATGGAAAGTGACAAGCAGTGGAGGTGATAAGGTGCTATACACCTTTAAGTCTGGGAAACATGACGCAAAAAGAGACGGAGCGAAAATAACAGAAGGTGAATTGCGAAAAGGAAATGCCTCTCTTTCGCTGCCCAATGTCCAGGTAGACGACGAAGGGGACTATCATTGTATTGTTTGGTTCAACACTTCTAAATCTGAAGATAAATTAAAAGTTATTGTATCTGGTATGTATTTGCGTTTTTTGAATGGTTAATAGTTGGCAGCTGTTTCTGTATTTAAGTGGGTTGGTTTTTATTTATTATTTAGCCGACATCCTTATCCAGGGCGACTTACAATTGTTACAAGATAGCACATTGTTTTTACATACAATTACCCATTTATAGAGTTGGGTTTTTTAACTGGAGCAATCTAGGTAAAGTACCTTGCTCAAGGGTACAGCAGCAGTGTCCCCCACCTGGGATTGAACCCACAATCCTCCGGTCAAGAGTCCAGAGCACTAACCACTACTCCACACAGCTGCCCTGTACCCTTAACTTCTCATTGTTACACTTTTGTAACATAATTCACTTTTAACTATAACTAGAAAAAAAGTGCATATGTGGCTTGCAAGCTCCTCCCATAAAAAGTTACATATTTATTCAGTTGCCACCTGTCCTATGTTGACAATCTGGCAACACCTTTCTTATTAACCCAAAACATTATGTTTGGTTACATAATCATAAACAGCCCACGGAGATACTATAAATGGCAGAATTATGTTGTTTCTGTATATGTATTTAGGAAATAGTTAGGAAAATTCGCTGAGAGATTTATGTAAGTGTGAATTTCTGACGGCATGGCCTTCATAACTGTTTCATCAAACACTCTGCTCTTACAGCAAGACCACAAATTAATCTCACACCAAAGGAAGTTCATCTTTTGGTTGGTAATGAGAAGTCATTGGACTGTACAGTACATGGATATTATCCTAAGAAAATTGGCATCACCTGGAAAAGAATCAAAGATGGGGTGGAGACTGCTGTTATGGGTGATGTGTGCACCGGAGCTCCGACTAGCAACGACGATGGAACATACAACAGAAGGAGCCGTTTGAGGCTTCTGCCCTCCATTGATGACAATGGAACTGTGTATACCTGCGAGGTGATTCATAAGACATTATTTAAACCGGCTGTCACTGAATCCACGCTGTTTGTTGAAGGTTTATTTATGTATTGGTTGAACACATAAAGCAACTTAAGAGTGATGTAAATAATAAGGTTGATACATTTGTTTTGCGTATCTGGACCTGCAGCTGACTAACATTACACTTTAAAGACTATTGTTAGTACCCAGGTTTCAAAATAAATACAATTTGGTGTGAGGTGTGGTATAGCTTATTATAAAAATGCTATAGATTGTTATTGTTATAAAATAATGCAACTATGTTATTATATGTGCACACTGTTAAAAAATAGGTACACAATGCATTTGACTTCCTTAATGTAATGTCTGCTGATTTTATAATATGAGATTTTATCCTGCTTTGTATTTAATGTAGAACCGAGAGATATGCTGCTAGATCTCTTACTTGTTGTCACTGGGATCGGAGCTGCAGTGATTGTGGTGTTGGGACTTCATTGGCACTTTAGATTCAACGGAGGTAAGCAGCATTACACACAGCAGAGTTCCTTCCTGTCATTCTAATATTTTACTTACATATTGACATATTGAAAAAGCCTAATAGTATTATAACATAAAACAAGACTAGAAAAGTGGGATATGACTTTACTGTTAATCTTTTCTCTGTTGTCTTGCGTATTCCATACACTTACATATGCTTTAAAGCTGTAAGAATTGAATCCATATTAAAATGTGTTTGTAGTTTTGCAGTAGTTTAATAAAGAAATGTAAAAACAGAATCATTGTGGATAATGTAACTGTCAGGGTTTGCTTGCTTTGAGTGTAAATGACCAAATAGCATTTTAATTTAAAAAAAAAGTGTTTTTGTGACATGTTTTACATGGATATAATGCAGCAGAATATTCTACAATCTATAACTATTTACTTTTTATTTTATTTTATTTTATAGGTTCACCACCAGTTATTGACATTGTCACACCGGATCAACTAAAACATAAAGAAAAAACAAGGTTGTCCTGCCAAATGTCTGGATTGCGATCGAAATGCATAAAGTTATTTTTGAAGCTGAAAAGAAGAAAACACGATTTTATCAATATTTTTGAATGGGAAAACAAGAGTGCAATCGTTACTCGGAAGTGTGACAACACTGATGAAACCATCATTCCTTTAAACAGTGGCATGGGGTCCTGTGATCCAGAGAGTTCTTTTAAAGTGAAGATCGCCAGCACAAACTGCTACAGCGATGGCACCTACAGCATTGCCTGTGAAATATCTGTGCTCCCAGACTATTACACAGACCATGATTCTGAGCTGCTTGTTGAACTCCATGATGGACAGCAGAATCCAGTTCGGAAATCTAAAAAAATCTGTGTTTCAGGAGGTAAGATGATAAGGGATAAGGACTGTAAAAGTTAAGCAGCACAAAAACTTGAATCTGTAAAATAATCCACAAAATATGGATTTCTAATTTACCTGAAACTCATTCAGAATAATAAAAAAAATGTTTTAGACCTTTTTAAATGACTGACTTTGTGGAGTTGGCTACTCTCTATGTGTTTGTGTAAGAATTGTATTGTAGAAACGCATTCTTTTGTAACATTCTCATTACAATAATTGTCTTAAATAAGTAAGTTAGTACTGTAAATCCATCTAAATTTTCAGGTATTGTGTAAGGGCTAACAGTTGTATTTGATTTGATACAGTGAAGCCCAGGATGAGTGGAATCATAATGCCTCCTGTCGTGAACCATAATGAAGTTGTGGCTTTGACATGCCCAATAATTGGATTCAAACCTAGACCGGCAACCATTACATGGTACAAAATTGACCGAGACGGGCAGAAAAGAGAAATCGTAAAAGTTGATGCAGAGAACAAACAGACAGTTGAAGCAGATACAGGAAAAAGGGCCAAGTATTCTCATAGCCTAGGTGAAATGCAAGCCGATGACGCAACAAATGATGTCATGAGTGTTTTGATTTTTTTGCCAACTCTGAAAGAAGATGATGATTCCACATACATCTGTAAAGTTTACCATGAAGCTACCAAGTACACGCTAGAAAGAAAAGCGATTCTCCAAGTGAAAGGTATGCACCAATAAAGTGTACTTTAGTATCCAGAGGATACTTAATAGGGCACAGAGATATATAAGCGATTTATCAGTTAAGGAAGGAAAGTGACAGTCACAAGTTAGCTATACAGGCCTTTACTGTCATCCTTTCTAAGGTATTCTGTGGTATAACCCTGGTTAAAGTTCAGCAAATTCTAGAAAAGCATTGAGAAATGATGTTCAAGCATAGGTAGGCCTGATAAAGCACTTAGCAGTATGGTAAGGTATGTTAAAATAACAAGGTAAAGTGCAGTTAATGTACACTTTTACACACTTGTAACTGCATAATTACTGTGCAAATTTAGCAAAATTATCATAGTCTTGTGAATGTAAACTGGAGCATGAGAAGACTTTGATAAGCGATAGAAGCTGTTACTGCGGGTGTAGTTGTGCTGATCAGGTCGTACACATGTCACAGCTGTGGGTTGATTTGAATGTTTCTCAGGATCTGTCATTTTGGTTCCTGTCCAGTTACATCTCACAGTATTAACATGGGGATACTTGTTTTGTTTCAGCTGCACCCAAACTGGATTTTGTCCAGTTGTCACCAGATGTGCCAGTAGCCAACAGCCCGCTGACCCTATCCTGCAAAATACACTCCTACTTTCCAAAAGACAACCTTGAGGTGTTTTGGTATTACGATGGTAAACTAATGGAAGAGGGAACAAACGTTGGTGCAGTGAGCACCACAAAAGACAATTTGCATTACTGTACAAGCGCCTTCAATTTCACTCCAACTTGGAAAGATGTTGGCAAGAAGTTTACTTGTGAGGTTAAACACGGAGGTTTGTTGCAACCAAAACATATGCACTGGACTTTGGAAGAACTCGGTAAGTGAAAGTATTTAAATACCTTTTGTACTTATCTATAAAAAAGAAAAGCTCTATGAACTATAAAAAGGATGGTAATACTAGAGGAAACTTTGGGCGGGAGACATTGAGAAAAACTTTGACACATTTGTCATTGAATTTTATAAGCTTCTTTTATTATAACTACATATACTACCCACCATGTCGTATAATTGTGGATCACTATATAAGGGTGATTACACGATTAAACATTAAATCAGAATTTGAGCTGAATGAAGTTCTATAGTTTTCATCACCATGCCAGTGATATAAAGAGCAAGTAAGTTCATCCTTAACTTTAAACACTCAATTCTAAGAGATACTGTATTTATTTACTTAGTCTGGCAGTACAGCAGATGTTATTATTATTATTATTATTATTATTTATTTCTTAGCAGACGCCCTTATCCAGGGCGACTTACAATTGTTACAAGAATCACATTATACATTATTTCACATTATACAGATATCACATTATTTTTACATACAATTACCCATTTATACAGCTGGGTTTTTACTGGAGCAATCTAGGTAAAGTACCTTGCTCAAGGGTACAACAGCAGTGTCCTCCACTGGGGATTGAACCCATAACCTGCTGGTCAAGAGTCCAGAGCCCTAACCACTACTCCACACTGCTGCCCCAGATGTTAGTTGCATACTCTTATCCCCAAAAAGAAGCAATGCACAAATTCATGTATTGTTGTGTGTTTTTTTTTGTTTGTTTTTTTACTTCATCTAAACTCAGTATTCTTTTCTTTTCATAGTTTTGGTTCCAACTGTTACTGAAATTTTAAGTGACCCTCCATTACCAGAGCTAGGGAAGCCAGTGACGTTACACTGTTTGCTAAAGAATTACTACCCTAAAGATTGCACTGTTGCGTGGATAAGGGGATTCGAAAGAATTGACGATAGAGAGGAGATCAGTGAGCCTGTATTCAACAAAGACACAAAACTCTATAGCAGAGAAGTTCACAAAACATTTATACCAACAATCGATGACAACGGAACTGAGTTTACTGTGGAGATCGTTCAGAGTGGAGTCACGCACAGACCACCCAATAATGGGTACACCATGCTTTTAAAAGGTATGTTTCAGTTTTGTACAATACCACCTCAAGACCCTGTATAATCCAAATACAAGATACAACCTAGTTTTAAAGTCTAACTGTAGTTCCGATACAATAGGCTTTGATCATCCATCCTGAAGAGATTTACAGGTACACAGTCAATATGGGAAAAAATAATAACAGTAAAAAATTATTAAGAATACCAGGAGTGAATATAATTCAACTCCGATTTGCCCTTAAAATAAAAATTGCTGCCACATTTTCAGTTGTTGCTGTATTTTAAGATCGGTACCAGACAATTGCATGCTTTCAAAATCCCTTTAAAATGTTATTCACACACTCAGAATATTTTATTTTTTATTTTTCCAGTACACTTTTATAAGGGTTACACTTATAGAGGTTCCTTGTTAAATATGGTCAGCTGGTTATCCTTACCTGCAATGTGAGTGGAATCAATCTGAGGAAATCACAGCCTACTGGATGCAGCAAGGCCAGATAGTGCCTGTAGGGGTTACCATGATAGATTTTAGTTGGTGACGGGGTGGGGGTTATAGCTGCCTGCATTATTGGTCCTGTTCTATGGTGACTTTTAAGGTATTGTATATAAGTGTTTTTAAGGGTTATTGAATATTTTGAATGTTGTAGACACTTTTTGTCAACGCAGTGAGATCTACACATTTGTTTTAAGTTCAGTTTCAATCTGATTTAAAATGACAGATTTATATTGTTTTTATTTTACTTTTTAGCTCAGTCTCCGACTGTATCCAAGATCTCAACCATATCCCTGATGCACCAGAAGTCAGTAAAGCAGTAAGACTCGGCATTTCTATAGCTGTTTTTTCACCTGGGGACCTCACTGTAAAATGGTACAAGGAATTGGGAACATTTGAAAGCAATCCCAGTACTACTGAACCTGAAATTGCTAAAAATGGCCTGTTCTGTGCTAAAAGCTACATAGACCATACCAAAAGCCACTGGGCAGGGATGTGGCATCACATGTGAGATTGCCCACCACTTTACAGAAGAAAAAATAGAAAGAAACTTCAGGCTGTTGCTCAAAGGTTTTGTATTGAAGCTGTTCTTTTGTCTCTCAGAAATAGTCTTGAGCTGCAGAACTTAATAATTTGAGAAAAAGGAACATTATACTGATCAGCAGATATGATTGGTTTTTGACTAAAGACAATTGTGTAAAATATTTTCCCTGTTGAGTTTCACTATGTGTCCCAATTGACATATTATGCTGCTATTAATTGAACTTTCCTTGTGTTTGGTGAGTGTTCATAGTAAATTATTTATCTCTTTGAACTTAAATAATATATATTTTTTTATTGGAACTAATAAACTTCAAATAATAAATCAATTGTTTCTACATTGTTCATGGTGTATTTATCTGTATTCACAAGTAAGCTTGATATGGGTTAAAAAAAATAAAGATCTAAAATAAAGGCTGGTGAAGATGTCAGTAGCAACTTAGCAAGGAACTGTGTTTTAAGGTGGCAGAATCAGGCTACAGAGTATAATGGTGGTAGATGATGCAGAATAATCAACTATTTTCTTCTGTAAGCAAATGTTTTGCAATTTACGACAGTAATTTAGTAAATCATTGCAATTGTGACTTTTTTGCACTGGGCTGTATCATTTGAAATATAATTGGTTAGATATGGCAGGTCTGGGAGGTTAGAATTCCATCAATCCATGCCTGATTGAAACCCATGTGCAGCATGTGGCCAGGTGTTGATTGACTAATTGATTATTAATTAACCCTGGCCACAGGCCTTTAAAAAGGGTCTGAAAAGCCAGTCCTTTGTTCTTCTTCATCTACCAGCTTGAAGCACATGACTGAGTATATAGCCAGGGTGAGTGAACCAAACTGAGGACCATAGCAAAGGAAGTAATCTAGGGGATTGTAATCCCACCCCAGTTTATTCAGTGTGGGATAGGGTGAAAGTTCCTGGAATGTGACCTCCCTTTTAGTGGGAGCAGTGCTCGGCTGGTGTTTTGCCAGCTTTTGTTTATTTAGCTGCTGTGTTTTTGCCTTTGTGTGCACCTGAATGTATGTCCTCTTTGTGCTACCATTGCTGGTAGTGTCCTGTGATTTGTGTTTGATTGTTAATGAAACCTGGACGCCTGAGTGGCGTTTCAACATCAACCTCTGTGTCTCTCTCGTCTATCAACGGATACCCAGACAGTAACATAACACCCCTGTTACAGATGGGGTAAATAGTACATGAGGATGTGGAGTAAAAAAAGAGATCTTTACTCAGGAGAGACTGTCCATTTGTAATGAGAATACAGGATACTTGAAATGAGAAGACAATAGTAGGTGGATTAAGATACAATAAAGCATAACAGAAATAAAGCAGCACCATCCCCACTAGATAAAAGAATATGAAAGACATCTCTCCCCAAGAAACTTCATGAAAAGTTGATAATTAAGAACAAGTACTGGTATATCAGTGAATTTCATCCCCCCAGTATCAGAAAGTAGAACACTATGACTGACATACTGTACATGCATGTGTGTGTAATTTTTACTACTTCATGATACTGCATACTACTTTCTGTTTTAACTGACATGTAAAATGCTTTGAGATATTGTGGTATGAAAGGCACTGTACAAATAAAATACATTTAAATTAAGAAAGTCCTTAACACAACTTTCATCACAATTGGATTACTGTTTTTTCAAGGTGATGATCACTAACACTGAAACATCAAACTGACATTGTTATGGCAGGGTTTTTGTTTTTTGTCTGTGTCCCCAACAAACATATAACAGTGCACATGAGTTATAACTCTTTAATCAAACAATGACATGCAACTCAAAAACCAATAAATTCAGCAGAGGGCGCCAAACATTTGGCAATAAAATAGAACGGCTCCAATACTGCTTATTTTTCTTTCTGAATAGACTTTTAAATAAGTGTATTTTTGATTTACTAATTGTATTTTTCTTTTGCAAAATGAAACTTTCATTTGATTATTTTTTTTAATTTAAATTTATTTTCTGAAATTTAAACTTCTTAAAAAAAAGTATAATCAACTGCACTGCAATATAGTACGTTTTATAATAACCAATAACTCTTGAGATCACCACTGTGGCCTTTGCCACCATTGCATGAAACAATAAACAATAGATTATAATCAATGCTACACATTAAAAAATACAATTAACACATTCTTGTTTACCTGAGTAGTACTTTTTTTAGTAGTACAACATGCATTTAAAATTGATTTTACAGGTATAGCACATTTTATTATATAAATAATTATAGGACATGTATGAAAGGGTTAAGTCATTGAGGCTGCATTAAAAACTGTCAATAATAAAAAATGTTTTCCTACACAAGTCATAACCATAAAATATTTTGAATATAAACGGGAAAATGCGTGCGGGATGTAGAGGATACCTATCTCCAGTATTGCATATTATAGGCTACAGAGGTAAGTTCTCGCCAACTTGTATTAAATACAGTGCAATATACTGCAGTGGCTACTTACTGTATTTATCCCTTCATGTACAAAAATATGCACGTTAACATTACAAATAAATATAAAATAAGTCATTCAAGATAACATCTCCTGAAAATGTAAAGCATGCTGTATAACACGTTTGGAGAAATACAGTGCATGTAAATGTTAAAGCTTAAGTTACATTTTACATTTCTTTACAGTGTTAAAAAAATATGTAAAACTATGAACAAACTGCAGGAAGGTGTAACAGTAACACTACAGACTATATTCGCAAGAAATGACTGAACATTTACAGAACATATGGTAACTGACAAATGTACTGAAATGACCTGTTAGACTGCTTTTTTTTATTTATTTTTTTTTACTGATTTTTAAAAATGGGTTTACAATAAATGTATAGTGTGTACAGAAATTGATACCAGAAGATTTATAATCTGATACCAAATGTCATATTTGTGAACGACAATATTGTAGCAAAGCATCAACCCTGCTAAAAATATAATATTTTGTATTATTCTTAGTCATTACTTTTTGTTACTGGTTGACATTTCTTTGTTTGAGTCGGATTGAGGCATTGGTTCTTTTTCTCACGAAATCCTTTTGCGTCAAAGAGTCATGGAGTTTTACTTTTAAGAGACTTCCATCTTGGTCAAGATTTTTAGCACTGCAGCTGGGGGTAGCTACTTTCATGGTGTTTCCAAACTTTGAGTAGTCCACCGAGTATCTTCCCTCTTCTTCTGAGACTACAGGTACAAACCGCTGCCCCCAAAGTATCTCCTCAGCTAAGTAAGACGTTCTGGCTTGAGTAGTGATACCAGTGGTCTCCACAACTCCTTCCAAAATGACAATCACTTCCAGATCTTCATGGTGCAAATCACTAGCCGATATCTCATACAGTGGGCTCTTTTTGTCAATAACGTGGGATATAATAAGGGGCGACACCAAAAAGACCGCATTGGTACCCACTGGGTTCTCCATCTCGATGTCTATCTGGTTAAGGGGCACGACCTCCCCCTCCAAAGTGGTCGTCTTCCTAACTACTTGCATTTTTATGGTAGCGCTGATGATCATACTCTTCCTCAGGTCCCCCACTCGCAGCATGAAACAAAGTTTGCTGTCCCTGATCGCAATTACAGCGTGTTTGCTGAAAATAAGGGTCTCCGCTCGGCGATGGGCTTGAGCTGTCTTCATAAAAATGCAACCCAACATGATGGCGTTGATAACAAGACCCACGATGTTTTGGACGATGAGACACAGGATGGCAGCGGGGCATTCTTCTGTGATCATCCGCCCCCCAAAGCCGATGGTCACCTGCACCTCGATAGAGAAAAGGAAGGCCGAAGAAAACGAATGAATGCTCGTCACACACGGAACAAAGCTGTCGCTATTCTGGTCCAGGTCTCCGTGTGCAAAGGCAATAAGCCACCAAATCATACCAAACAGCAGCCAACTGCAAAGATACGACATAGTAAATATTATAAGAGTATAAAGCCATTTTAAATCCACTAGGGTGGTGAAAACATCCTGTAGAAACCGTCCCTGCTCTCGGATATTCGTCTGTGCAACGTTGCAGGTCCCATTCTTTGCCACAAATCGAGCCTTCCGCTGCTTGGCTCTAAACTTCGGTTGAGAGACATCCTCGGCTAAACGTGTCGGCATAAAATCCTCAGGAATAATCCCTTTTCTGGACAACATAGCGCTCCCATACTATTCAGCGGATCCCGCGTGCTTAATAGAAAGTCTCTGGGTTTTTTTGTCCTCATAAAAACGAAAGCGCTGTATTCCAAAATCTTAGAATAATGATATGCCGACACCCCACCCCCTTTGCCGGTGACCCAGAAGCAGCTGACTGCTGCACTTGCTATCCGATTCTAAAGGTAGGCGCTCAGCTCACACAGCATGATCAGCCTCTGGAAAGCTTCCACATACCCTGGAGATGGCTCTCGTGTTTCACTGTCCCACCTGCCCATGCCAATCATGGTACTGTAGGAAGCAGCCACACGCTTTTTGCCGTGGACTTTTTGCCGGGGAATCAGACTGTGGTCCTCAGTAATACAAATGTACAATCCGCAATTAAATGTGAGAGAGTGTGATACTCATTCAGTAGCCGCAGCGAGAATGCAGCACACAATGCAGTAGGACTCTGGAGGGCTGCATTTACAAGACCTGCTTCGCAGGAGAAAGCACAGCAGCAGCCAGAAGGCGCTCGATAATGCTTTCAGGTGACAGCTCTAAGTCTTAAACAAGGAAAATGCTGACATGTTTTGAAGGCCGAGTCAGCATTTGATTGTATTTAAAGACTGATCTGAGTAACGTAGCTCGATACTTCCCTTACAGATTGAATGCGATTTGTCTACACTTCAGTAAAATTATTATTAAAATGCATATGCCCTTCATTTATGACTTTAAAACATGATACATACTGTACATTAGCATCACTTCGCCTAAATTCAATATATACAAAATAAAGGATGCCGTTTAATTTGATGCTTTTGTTTTAAATGTATTGCTTGAGCTAATAAACAAGTGGAACCTTCTTGACGTATTATAATCTTATCACCCGGATGGGAGCAGTGACCTCGACTCAAATGCGCATTTGGCAGGTCTTAATTGTTTTCTGCGTGTCTTTTGACTATCTATCCCCTGCATGTGTGAGCAGGCGCAAGAAAACCGATCGCAAGTTTCCTCTCAGGGTTACTTAACACACCTGCAAAATCAGCAGGACCATTTTAAGCGCCACGAGACGTGGGAATTTTTCATGTGTGTCTCATACAGAGCGCTTGTAACCACTTGGGATTTCTTAGATATCACTGACATTTTGTGAAGCACTGATAAGGCTTGTCTCTGAGACAAGTGCTAAGAATAAACACAGACACTCCTTACGGAGAGCACACATAATCACCTTGAATCATGTGCACGACTTCTTATCTTTAATAAATGATAGTTTTCATTTGCCCCTGTTCACTCACTATGACGATCAGCACAGCATTTTATTCCCCACTCTTTCATTCCTGGTACAGCAGACAGCTGTTAATTATAGACTCTGCTCATCATGCCCATTTTCAATCACTGTACAGAGAAACCCTGGCTTTAATGTGACCTGCACCTTAGTGGTGCAAACGAACTAGAAGGCATGCCATTTTCGATCACATTAGAAGCATTTAAAATGACTCATGTTTTGAAATCGCCCAGAAACCACTTAACATCTTTAAAAAGCAAACCTGTTATTCAGAGGGCTTTGGACACCAAAACTGATGTTTGCCATCATTCTGAGCGATTATCAATAAGCTGTTACCAGGATTTTGAATCTTTCTTCTCAACAGCTGTGTCTTCTCGGTTTTCACTGCTGCTAATAGCATCCTTGTTGCTTGGTGATATTCCTCATTCCAGAAAAAAAATCTGGGAGAACCTTTTGGCCCCACCTGCTCTAAAATTTAATCTACAGCAGGTTGGCTTCACAGAGTTGTAGGGTCACAGTGAAACGTTGCATAACAAAAAAGTACATAACAAATATCCTGGATGAACATGAAAGAAACACTGATTATCATAATTGATTTTTATTATTAAAAGAATCATTTTTTTACACATATTTTACATGATTAAAAAAACGAATTAATAGTACAATTGCACTTCAGGGATGTGCAGATGTTTGTCCATTATTTGTCTGCTTGTACAAAAGAGGCAAAGACACTGTCTTCTCGTTCCAACAGAACCTCAGGCCTGTCATACTCCAAAATGATCCCTCTTTTCATTACAATGACCAGGTCCGCGTTCAGGATGGTGTGGACACGGTGCTGGAAAACACAAAACATCACTGCATCAAACCGCCCCAGTTTAATACCCATAAATATACACCGTTTAGATTTTAAACAAATTTGATGTGCTTGCTCCACCGACTAAATGGGTAAAGTCAAACAAATGAACCTGTCCTTCTCTCAAACACTAGTTCAACTTGCCATAGAATTTTTTTTTTCACTTTTCACAAGAGATCACATTGTGTGGATACAAACCAACACTTTTCAGTCCAGGTGGACCATTATCAGAAATGACTACAAAAACGTGGCACAGGAAAAAAATGTATTGCATTACTACTAATTTATAATAATATATTTTTTTATACATTTGTGCACGGAATGTGTAACATAAACTCAAAGAAAATAATTTATTCATAGCTGTGTTAATGCAATCTGTACTCAAGATTGTTCTCCTCTGTTTCTGAAAAGCTAATTTACAGCAGACCAGTGATGTATCATTTATATAGCTGACAGCGACCTAAAAGCTGTACTGATATTGTCATGGCACTTGTTCTGAAATCTAGCACAAATCCTCTCTTAAATTAAGTGCACTATAACTGAAATTAAATATAAATATATTGGCTATTATACTTGATCTGGGGGTGCAAAATGTCCTGCTATAAGAAACACACACTTTTGTGCAGATGACCTGTATTCTGTAATATAGAACATATGTATCTCCCCTGTTGTACACTTCCAGTCACAATAAAGAGTAGATCTAACAGCTTTAAAGTGTTGATAGTAGGTCTAGGGTCCATTCTGCAGCACCTTCAGGTTCAGTATACTGTATACAATACATGCAAATGAACACAGGTAGAAGAGATGCATGTAGTTCTTACACCATTAATCTTATGTCGAACCATGTAGCTCTGCTCACTACAGCTGACTTACTCTAATCCAAAGTGGGTCATATTATGTAAACTTAATTCAGGAAATGTAGGCACCACTGTGTATTTCTGTTCTTGCAAGAGCACTTACAGGGCTCTTAGAGTTCATTGTGATGAATCCAAACATTCAATAATTCAGTTAATCTCCACAGGAAATATATCATATATACATGGGCATAATATCTGACTGTAAGCTGTATGCAGGTTTTCAGGTGTGCAATGTTTAAACAATTCTTAATACATAAATAAATAAATAAATAAATAAATAAATACAACTAACTTGATACTTGAAGAATTACAACATGTAAGAAACAGGATGAGTTTTATACAAATCCAGGAACACCTAAATTGTTACAGGATAAAAATATAGTTTTATCATGGTGTTGATGGAAAAGTGAAACTACAAGGGTAGGTAAAACTACAAGAAATAAGGAGACAAATGTTTTGTGCAGCGTCTTCATCAGTGACCTGGTACAGTAGGCATACACAACAACTTCAAAAGTTAATACAAGTGTGCATTTCTTTTAGACCACTTCAGACTAAGGACAAGATAGAGAATGGAGAGTATGGGATCATGTGTACAGCACCCCACATCTAGCAACAATAGAGTGCTGCTATAGTATACACTAGCATAGCACTTCTTGTGGATTTATAACTAGTAGCACTTACTGCTATGGTAACCACAGTCCGATCAGAAAAGGCAGTCATCACAACTTTCTGTAAAATGTTTTCCTAGAAGAAGTAAAACAAGTTATAAAGGTTTTACAGGCTGTTTGGATAAGTCAGACGCAGGCAGATCGATAACAGGCATTTCTTGACTAAACTCATTTTCAAGGAAATCTGAGTCCAAAACAACAATAGAAATTTGAAATTAGTTCAGAAATACCGAAGTGCAGCTCCGTCCTGAATTTCAGCAGCACACCACTGGATTGGAATGTTAGTAAAGACATGTTCTAAACTATTAGTGGTAAGCATGTTAATCCACTTATGTTATTCCACTTAACAAAAATGTATCCCACACTAGATATACCCGCACTTGTGGTATAAAAAACCTGTGTTACTTTGGTACGGTTTACTAACAATATGGGCACAGATAACAAATGGTTGCATGTGGCTGTAAAGCTAGTAGTAGTCACTCTTAAATTTATTAGTAAAACTACATTAGATTTGTTAGTCAATAGAAAAGCAACACTTAACACACTGTGCAACACAATTTTCCAACCAGCAGTCCCTTTAGACCTTTTTCATGCATTCAGCATCCTGTCTTGTTGTCTCCCTCTTTAAGCAGTTGCCCTATTTACTGATAAAATGCATGCATTCACTTTTCATGCAAGCTAAATATTAGATTCCTCCACCACTGTACTGGTTCTGACATCAGTGGTAATCAAAGCCTGCCTCTGTGCTGAACTGCCTTTTCAGCAGACAGTCCTGTAATTGTGAGCACGTCACAGCCCAATAAAGCCCGAAGGTCTCCCCTGAACTAACCGTGGCCATGTCTATAGAAGCAGTGGCTTCATCCATGATCAGAATGCTGCTCTTCCGCACAAATGCTCTAGCCAAGCAGAACAGCTGCTGTTGCCCGAGGCTGAAGTTTTCCCCTCCTTCTGTGACCATTGCATCTGAAAGACAATACGATAATTATTATTGTCACAATAGCTGAAGCTAGAGGAAGTGTTTTTATGAGTGTTGATGGAGGCTATGCACACTATGAAGGAATAACCTAGCTTACCTCAGGAAGTCTCATCTCAGGAAATGAATACAAGTGGAAGAATGCAGCTTGACATTGATTAAAAAAGAAACACTGAATGAATGATTTACCTCCAGTGTATTTTTTAATTACTACACAACTGCTAGATTTTTTGTTCACACTCTCTTCTTTTCTTCTCTATTTTACTAACATTTCACTGGGGCAACAAGCTTGAAGCATGTCATTGCTTGAGTGACAATAGTGCTAGACATAGGACAGACTGGACAGATCCCTGCATCCTCTGGCTGCTGAGCGGCCTGAGACGAGTAAGGACCAGGACAAGACAGAACATACGAAAGATGAAGCTCTCAAGTCCAGGCCGGGTCAGGCAGCATCCTCTGGCTGCTGGTCGACAACGACAATGTGAAGACAAACATGAAGGACACTCTGAAGTCCAGGTCGGGTCAGGCAGCATCCTCTGTATGCTGGGCAACAAGGAGAATGAGACATAGAGGACAAAAGGACAGATCCCATCACTACTCAGGCAGCATCGGCTGCCAGCTGGGTGGCGTGGAGAGTTAGGGAAAAGTGTCTCGGGTCCGTATAGGAAAGACGAAGGAAGAGAAGCCAACCCCTCCCCCCGCATGGGCCCAACTCGGTGGGTAGGGGACTCGGCTTGCCTCAGAGGGGGCAAGAAAGGTGCTCGGACCTAGAAAAGAAACTAGGGAGAGTGATAGCAGGTTGTGGCCTTCATGAGGCTAGCGTATAGCGTATATGTGGCCGGGGGTCCCCTCTGACCGACGAGGAACCACCAGGGACGGCAGTGACTTGGGCAGGAGGCCGACCCGGTCAGTCAGGGGAGTGAGACTCACTCCGCCCCCCCCCCCCCCCCCCCCCCCCCCCCAGAGGGATCCCTTTGCGGACGGTACAGTATTAGAAAGGAACAGAGGAGGAGGGAGGAGGAGGATAAAAAACAAACACCAGACAAAGAGAGGAAGCAGTGCTAGGTTAATATAGGAAAATGGGGGATTGAGAGGCGGAGCTGCCTTTTGACTTTTTATTGTGCTGATTAACAATTGACATCACGAAGATGCTGCAAAATGATCTGTCGATCTTGGGCAGGTGTTGTGACTCTTGGTCTTCCAGTTTGTGGCCTGGCATTGACAGAGTGTGTCTGGTTATACCGTCTCACCAGGTTTGAAATTGCTGGCTGCGAGCACCCAAGATGGTGATCCACAGTATGTTGCCCTAGTCCAGCCTCCAACATGTCGATTGCATGACAGACGTGGCATATTGTTTTTTTCTGTGATTTTCTCTATTGTTTTATTCAAGCTTGCAATTCAACAGCTGAAATCACTCCATATCCAGTGTGCAATCAACTGTCTCACTAATTAATGCATGAGCTTCAGTCATAGTCACTCAAGGGTGTCATGGTCAAGGATGAATGATCGAGTGATTAAAAAGAAACCAAAAATATTTTGTCAATATCCATCAGCTATATACCTTATTTTTTATTTTTTTTAATGTGTTATAATTGTGATAAGTTTCTTTTGATGCTCGGTATATAAAGTATTGCTTTAAAGTCCATAGTTTATTGATTAAGCAATATAGTTAAATAGCCTATATAGAGAGATGGACATAGAGGGGGCTCCTCGGATTGAGAGGTCTTCATGGTGAGCTGGCTTGTGTTGTTTGGAGCAGATGGAATGAGATGCTTATTGTACATGTGATATTGGTTACCTAATCCTCCTAGAAGTGCTTTCACCACAGGCTTCAGCTGTGCTATTTCCAGGGCTTCCCATAGCATGCTGTCTGTGCATTTTCCTTCCGGGTCCAAATTAAACCTAGAACAAACGTGCCAAATATGTTAAAAAGCACTGTACTGTCAGCCAAGATACTTGTAATGGTTAAGAATTGTTATGATTTGTTCCACAATTGACTTGATCATGTCTCTGGAACACATAGTTTTTTTTTTCAGCAGATACTGTACGTGCTGAAAAGCATGCAGAGTATCAATGGTAATGTACAACTGTCCGAACTACAGGCAAGCTGTGGGAATGAGACGCTAATTCGAGTCCCCTGGGGAAATTCTTATTACTAAGTTGAGTCTCTGTTGATAAGCATTGAGCCTCCTCCAGGGAGCTTATTTTGGATATCAAAGCCAATAGCTAAACTGGGGAAATAAACTTGAAATCCTTATTGGAAACGAAGATGTATCACTTCAAATCTCAGAGTATAGCTTTGTGAAACTCAAACACCCCTTACAATGTTAATGTGGACAAAATATGCTTGTTGTACAGTATGTTACCTTCTTAGGGATTTTGAGAACAGGGGATCGGAATTTCTTGATTAATACAAAAAATATACCTGCCTCATGTGATTGGTAATACTGACAATGATGAACTGTGCAACTTTATAACCCTATTGTGACCTTTCCTCTCAAAAATCAATAGGTGTCTAAAGAAACAAACCCCCTACCTCTGAAAAAAAAATACAGAGACGTTCCTGAGTAATGATGACTAATAATTCTTTAGACACAGAATGAGAAGGGAAAAAAGCAGACAAAAATAGCATGGCCACCCTTAAGAATTCAAAAAGAAATACCAACCGAATTGTGCCACTGAACAAGATGGGATCCTGGAGAATAATTGAAAACCTGGATCTAAGTGTTTGTAAAGGCAGTTTGGCAATGTCTATCCCATCAATGATAATCCGTCCTGTTAGAACAAAGCAACAAAGCACACCAAGCAATCAACACCAAAAACGATGTCTGTTCATACATAAATAAAAAAGAACTAATTGGAATTCTTCGACAGATGTTTAAAATGTTTTCAAAAGACAAAGAAAAATAATTATTATTGCTTCATAACTTACTGTTCATGGATGAACATATGTTCATAACAGCATACTGCTGTACTGAAAAAAGTATTTTAATGAACATGAAAAATCCTGAAGTCATACAGACTTTGCAGACAAAAACATACCAACAACATCTCATTAATTAAAAGAGCTTTTCCTTTAAAACTAAATGTTGATATTTACCATGCATGACACCCCAGGCACAGATAAAACAACCTTTCATTGTAAGATGGATGTTTCTTCATTGCATGTTATGTAATTGCAGTATTTGTTTTTAGCATTAATACCTATGGTGGGTCATTGAGGACATTTAAAAAAATATGTTATGTCGAGATCAATGTGTTATGCCAAGATAATTTATCTCATGAGCTCGACATAACACATTTCTTAATTCCCCCTGCCTTTCATGAGCCACCATGCACATGATAAATGATGAAAGAAATCCAACAACATTAAACTTAGTTAATCATTATAATATGCCTGTAAGTGAGACCCATTTCAGAGTTTTCCATCTCAATCTAAATTATTCTGATAAACGGTATGAATCAATAATTGCTCAAAGCCCATGCAAGCACAGTTATACATCTCAAGCTTCATTAACAGATAATTAATCAAGGTGCCACAGTTGTTAAATTGAATAATAAAAACCTAAAGGAATGGTCACATTTATCGACAGCACCATAATGGATACGTTTATGTTTTCAGCTCTTTGAATTAGTGTCCAGATTGTCCACTGTCGTTAAACCAACATGATGCAAGATGAATCGTATCCAGACTATCCAACAGTGTGTATATATATAAGAGTATATCACACAGCTCATTGTGTAAAATTTACCTTCAAATGTGTCAACCATCCTGAAAAAGGCTAATGAAAATGAGGACTTCCCACTTCCTGTTCGCCCACATATTCCAACCTGCCAAGCAAAACAAGTAAACAAATAAATACCAGTGTTTTGAAAAAGGAGGTTGAAATTGTAAAAGTGTAGTGAAAGCGTGAAGCACTATAAAAGCACTGTAAATCTCAGATAAGCAACAAAACACGATTAACTGTGGTAAAGCACGAGGTACTTAGCTATTTACTGCAAAACAAGGAAAACGCAGAGCATGAAGTTTATTTTACAATTGCAATTGGTGGTTTTTTCACTTTAGAATTTTTTTTGCTGTCTATGATTTGGGGTTATCTTGGGTAAAGCGTGAACTGTAAGTGACTGTGAACATCCACCATGGTAAGGATCTACAGTCAGAGCATACCTTTTGTCTTGGGCTAATGTGGGCATGGACGTGTTTTAGGACTGGTTTGAGTGTGCTGTCGTAGCGGACACTCAAGTTTTGGATTTGAATTTCACCTTGATGGGGCCAGTTGGTTGGAATCTGTGATGGCGCTGCATCAAGAGCAAAAACAAAAAGTCTTTAGTTATTTATTAATGAGATCTTCATTGCAGCTCATTAGTTATTTAGAGGGTTGTGGTGTCAGCTTGGAAGATACTCACAAAGAAGGCCTTCATAATTCTCAGGTTCTATCTTCAGGAGACCATTAATTCTTTTTACAGCTCCCAGCTGTACCTCCATATCTGCAAGATTGCGCACCATCCAGTTCAAATAATTTGATACCTGTTAAAGGAAACATTGAAGGAAACTAATGAGGGTCAGCCAAATGTATCGCATGACATGGCAAGTCTATTTGCTAGAGACACTGCATGGCCCAAGCATCATTTATGTATGCAAGTTCAACTTAATGAACTTATTTGGAGGGTATTTTCAAAACTTGGTCAGTGGATTTTAAGAACATGTCCCAAAGTATACATCTGCTTTCTATTTGCACTTCAACTTAAATGTACATTAGTTTTTGCCCTGTTGAGTAAAGGTTAAGGGTAAACATGGGTTACCTAGCTTTAAAAATAACCTCCTTCTAAAAGATATTTGGTAAATGTTACTGGTTTGAGTTGTGGATGAATAATTTATGGCTGCCTAATAAAAGCATGTTTTCTAAGTATTGCTACTTTAAAACATGAGTTATAAATCTTAATTATATATATATATATATATATATATATATATATATATATATATATAGTTCAATTATAGCCAATACACTTTAATTTAAGGATTTGTTATAAATAATCAATGCAGCATCAAAAAATGTGTTATCAAGTTTGTCATCTTACAACTATTAATAAAAATACTCTATTGCAATACAGTGCTATAAGAACAGGTAACGTTTTAAAGAGACACCGTGATTACTTTATAACATGACATGTTACTCTAATTAACTATTACCATCAAAATCTTTAAAAACCCATTTAATGTTTTATAAATAGATGCTTCAACTCAAGACTGACCTTACAGCCTGGATATTAATAGTTTTCCACATGAACAAACCATATATAGATGTTAAATTATAAGTGCCCCTAGTTTTGCATGATGAAGCTACAAAAAAGGACTAGCCTTTTCATCTGATACAACTTCAGTCCAGTAGAATAAAGACATCAAAGACATTTTGTTATAATGTTCATCTGCTTAACATTGTTTTTTTTAGTTTGAACTAGTTTTAGATCTTACTACATACATATGTTTCTTTCAAGTAATGTAAAGTGGTATTTATATACAGTACTGTATAACAACTGGCAACTTGCCCTTAGATACCTACTGACCAGCTGCTTCATAGAATCCACTTACTCAACAGAATGACATCACCATGTATAACTTAAACTGCCACTTACCATGAGTGCATATGTAAGGCCTAGACCCACAAGACCTGAGGACAGTTGGTTGTAGAGAGAGTTGGTGATGGATGCCACGGCTGCTATGAGAACCACACAGGCGCCTATATACTCCTGAGGATACACAAGCAATCCAAACGACTGTACATGCATGCTTTCTTTGAATCAAGAGAATAAAAGCTGCATTGATGGTGTAATAAAAAAAAACAACTGAAGAAGGTGCTTTTTTAAAAAATATACTTTCTTAAAAGGATATAGTTTGCATGTAGGTGCAAGGCAACACATTGAGGGACAGCTTAATGGGAAATAACTCATTCCCTCTATGTATGTGAGCTTTGGTTAATATTTAAAGTTGTTGTTAAAGAAGAATAGAAGTCCATTGGTGTAAGGCTTAGAGGTTGATGTATGCACTTTACTTAGTATATGTGGTTTGAATAATTATTTACAGCATGCACTTATTATCTGACCACCAAACTATAATGCTATTTTGGTCAATGAAATGACAACTAGTTACCATGCGAACTTCAAGCCAGCGATTTGCTGCTGTAAGAAACAGGGAGGCAATGTTGTTGGCATCGGTGTACTCCAGCAGCTTTTGTCTAAACTTTGCTTCGTACCTACAAGACATAATTAATAATTAGGTAGATGATCTCTCTTTGAACATTATTCAGTAAAAAGAGAACCTACTAGATCTACTAGCATGAAGAAAACAAAACAAACTGGAATGATACTGTATGAAATTTGTAGCACATTTTTAACATATTTTTATCTCCTTCTAATTCATACACTGTACAAATTACCCAAACGCCCGAATAGTGGTCAGTCCCTCCACCGTCTCAGAGAAGTGAGAAAGCAAGGGAAGCTGGGTGCTGTCATCTAACTGTTGAAGATCCCTATAGGAAAGATTAGAATACAGAAGCTATCACACAACAGATATTGACAAAGGTTTGTGGGTAAATTTGTGAGAAAGTGATATTTATTACTGAACACAAAAGCAAATAAAGAAACATAAAGGAAGCAATACATTTACATATTATAATCTCACCTACTTTATCCATTTAAATTTAGTCACAAGTTTCAATTCTAATAAAACTTGCACAGACAATAATAATAATAATAATAATAATAATAATAATAATAATAATAATAATAATAATAATAATAATAATAAAACATTGTATACATTATACCTTGGTGCCTGTAACTGGGACACAATTTGCTTTAACATCCTTGATGAGAATGCGTCATGACAATGATCTAATGTTAAATCATGCTTTATACATTACTACTTATTTAAAGTTAGATATTATTATAGCTCACAATACATTGACTACCCTTTGAAGCCAACACTCAATGTCATTGCAGCTACCTGGACGCCACTCTGAAGTACTTCTGGATGAAGTAACAGGCCACAGCCAGTGGGACGAGTGCTATGAGGAACACTGGAGTCACGTATGAGATGACAGCCAGTGCAGACGCACACAGCAGTGTGGAGCGACTCAGACACTCCAGAGTGGCAGGGATGTGCTGAAAGACATACACCATGATTCTGGAGTGTTATTAGAAGATATGTCCTATTAGAACCTGTTAGTAGCAACTACACTTATAAATCTCTTAAGAGTGTGGCCTCTGGAGATGTAAATAACATACTATTCCTTACATAAATCCCAACAGGAAAACAGAAACAACTCATTGAGTTAATTCTCCTGATACCAGCGACTGTCAAGACCAGCTATCTGAAATAGATTAAACAGTAAGGCAAGCAAGCAAGCTGTAGATCTGTCTCACGCATCTTCTTCATCCCAGGCCTTAACATTTTTAGAAGAACACATTTTTAGCAGAACACAATACGATCTCAACTATCTTTACCATAGTTAAACAAGCTAAAGTCACAATCTGCCAATGCAGATTCACAAGAATGGTAAAAAAAGGGTTGAAAATAGTGCCCTTACCTGGTCTATGGTGTTCGTATCAGCTGAGAATCTGTTTAGAATACTTCCAAGTGGGGTTGTTTCAAATAGTCTGTGCAAAAGAAAATATATTGCAATAAAGACATGAAAAAGTTGATGAACACATAATTATGAAATAGGATTTTTTTTTTTTTTTTTTAAGAACAATCTGTCCAGTCCTGACAAGCACTGTGACATTGTGCATTACCTCATTGGTGCCAATATGATCTTGTTCAGCAAACTGTGGTGCAGTTCCTTTGCTACCTTCAGACCAGTCCACTCCACAGCCACAGAGGTAATTAGACACAGTATGATCCCCAGGCAGCAGAGAATGCTGAACACCATGGAGTACGACGAATGGCTGAATCTACATTCCTGCAACATAAAATATAGTGAACCAGAAAACAGTTATTAAAGGAACTTCCATTTGTTTGGGTTACTTGAGTTAGATACATCTTTAAACCTAAACATTTTCGTTTTCCTGCTATCGTGCAGAACATATTTATCGATAATCCCCATTGTTACTATTTCTGGGCCAGGGAATATTTAAAAAACCTAAACTATTGGACCACAGCTGTTTTCTTACCAGCAGTGCTACAGAAACAGTAGGCAGCAGTACGACAGTGATAATTTGTTATCAATGAGACAACCCCCTGTGGCATTTACATGAGTCTGTCACATGAGGACATGACCTTTCCTCTACTCTGCTATCAGCAGGGGTTATGTCATGCATCATACAGTCATACAGTAGGACATATCTCGTGTGCTGCTGAAAAATATTCATAATATATCTAAGTAGGTTGCTGAAAAATCAGATATCTTGGTTTGTTTACATTTTAATTAGGGAAGTTAAAGGGAAGTAGGAATTTACTTGGACAGTTTCTTGGCATTCCGGAAAGGATAGCCTTGATTCTTTGCCAGTGCATCAGCGTTATATTTATCTGTTCTCAGATAAAGGATCATCCATTGCATTGAAAAATACATTGGTTTATGAGGGGTACATTATATTATGGGTGCGTGAAGAATGGTTTCACTAACTAAGCTCGCGTGAATCTACACCTAGACAGACATTCACATATACTGTACATGCCAGAAGACAAAACTAATACATGGAGAAAAAACAGTTTACAGAAAAATACTTTATTGATCACTTTGCCCTGAAGGTGGAGATAGACTTTTCCATCTAAAGATATTTATAGATAATCTTAACCATACAGTACATTTCACCTGGAAGATCTTTAGATTGGAAAGCCTTGGTCCCAGTCCACATCAAATCAACCAAAAAAATAAATTATTTAGAAGCACAAGTTTAATCAAATGCCTAAAAAAAACAGCCTTCCATGTACAGCTGCTGGTATATATTACAAGTTTGAGCATTTTAATAGTGCATGCCCTTTACCTACTTAGGAGCCCAATGATCCCATCTGATTTAAGAGTAGTATCTATCAACACATGCTACTCAGTGTTCCTCCCTGACTAACTGTTCCACTGTGGAATCCATTGCATAGCAGGAGCCCTGGCAGCAAATTTCTTCTCTCACAATACTAAAAAATGAATACTGTATTTTTGTAAAGATCTAGAACAATCAATTCCATCCTTAAATTGTTATCATTCCTATCTTGGCAACCCACTCCTAAGTACCTGGCTGACAGTGCAGTTCTTGTCGGAATTGATTTTGGCTGAAATGACGTCTGACGTCCACTTGGCGAGCCAGTAGTCGATGGCCAGCATGAGGGAGTGCTTGAAGAGCTGGGAGAGTAGCAGGAGTGGGAGGAGGAAGACGCCGGCCGAACTCAGGTATGTCCCGCATGCCCGCCAGGGGATCTTGGCCCTCTGCCGCAGGACAGAGGACATGTTGTCTTCATCGTCGCTCTCAATCAACTCCTCTGCAGCAGAACCATATATAAACGAGAAGGGCGACTGTGTTATTGCATAGCTAGGGTCTACAGAACTGCTTCCAAAGACTTTGTAAGCAGCACTGAGCAGGCTTCTAGATTTGCTAGATATCTTTCTGCTTCACAAAACAATATATCTGTGGACAGAACAGTAAAATTTAAACATATTAAACGGTTTCCTACTTAGTATTTTTTTGCCAAAGGCACCAACTGAATTTCACATTAGAATCAAAAAGGTCAAGTGTTTTTTATTCACAAAGTTCCATTTTCTTTAACTTAGGGGCTACTTGATGTATGTATTTTTACATTGACAATCTGTGGTTTATTCCTGCCATGACAATAGATGTATACATCTTTCAAGGCTTAGGTGATTAAACATTCAAAGCACTGATGGTACCCTTTTCTATTTTTACCTTTTTTTATCTGAAATGATAAGTCTTTGTTGCAATTGTAAAGTATGGTACTTTTCTGTATAATATAACCATCTGTCCACATATTTATTGTGATGTTTTATTGTCTCGCTGTTCTGTCAATATGGAGTATAAAATCTGTTGCTGTACGAGTAGATTAAACATGGCTCATTATGCATTAAGCAAATGGATTTGATATTGCATGTAAACTAACATAGATTTTTTTTAAATAATAAAGGTTTTCGTATTTTTATCTTCTCAATAATAAAAAAAAGATGAGTCGGTCTATATTCAATACAGAACAAGCATGTACAAGTGTTCTTTTCTTTGTTTAAAAAGCACACAATAAACAAGAGTGACTGAGAAGCTGTGTAAAATTTCACTCTAGTTTTTTGCCCCAGCTTCAGGATTAAGAGTAAGCAAACAGCTCATCAGTATGGACTTGGCTAGCTCAAGTTTCCACTGAGACATGAAAAAAACCACTGCTATCTCCTTCAGCAAAAACAATTCAACCTTTAGCCCAACCCCATATCGAGCTACCAGCCTGCCCTGTAATTGTTTTGTTTTTCTAGATAACAGTACTTACTGCCTCTGAGGTTCACTTTAGAATAGACTGGCACAGTAGTTACATGTTTGTGACCATATTTCATACAGTACAAGCATGTTGCTCAACATCACTTGATTGAGAGAGAAATTACAGTAAAAAGATGTCAATGAATCTATTTCCTGACCCACAGTCTCAGAACTGCACAGAGGTGCATGGGTTGAATGTTTGAAAGTGGTAATGACAGTGCAGCAGGAAAGTAACTTTGTAAGTCAATCTGTTTTCACAAACAATATAATTGAGAAAAAAGAAATGAAAATTAAAAGACACACACTCACAATTAATGACAAGTAAATGATATCCGATGAAACAGAAATTAAGTGAAACAGAAATTAAGTTAAAAACACACGTGGTAAAAACAAGTATGAAAAACTCAAAGAAAAAGATTTTAAAAAATCATCATCATCATTCTGGATTACTGTGCTTTACATTATTAAAGCCAAGTCATTTTATTTCATACACTAAGAACTGCTATTAATTATGACAACTGATTTGAAGAGGGAATACTGTTCATTAGATGATCTATTATATACAAGCATTTCAAGTTGCAGGTTACATTTGGATTTCAAAAGGAAGTTTCAGGACCCCTTATTAAATCAACTATCATGAATGAAAAATCTGTTAAAATAATACAATATTAAACATTACTAATAGTGTTTTTATTTTAATGATAGCAACTCATGTACAACGTACAAATAAAATACTTTGTATTGTGATATTTTGTAACAACTGTATAAGGGATAAGGGAGTCTGCTAAGAAATAAATAAATAATAATTATACCAACGACAGGAGGTGAAGCTGATCCAAAAACCAAACGAGGGTGGGACCAAAACAAAAACAGGACAACTAATGAGGATCATTTCACTGTAAATAATGGAGATCACAATTACAAAGTAATTTGCATGATCTTACCTTCATCCTCCTCCTCAGTTTTCATTAGCGCCTCTCTAGAGTACATGGCTCTGCGCAGGTTCTTCCTCTCCAGGACAGTCTTGCTTTCAGCTACAGTCTCCTGAAAGAAGATTCAAAAGCATGTGTAAACTTCAATAAGCATTTAAAACAAACCAAACACCTGTTCTGTACCTGTAAAAACTAAACTAAAATGAAAAATAAATAAATAGATCAATAAATAAATAGATTAACATTAAGAAATTGTTGGACCAAATCGTCCAATAAAACAGATATTAAAATGGCAGTTTGACAGAAACGATTCTGTTTGTACAGTAAAGAGATGGTGTTTATTACAGTGTTGCTACAGAACACATTACACAGTTTCAGCAGATCACCTTTTCCAGCTCCTGGTCTTGTCTGTTCATCAGGGTCTTCCAGTGTTCAAACAACTCTGGCTCAGAGTTCTGAATGTCCTTCAGTGTTCCCTCTCTCTGAATGGTACCATCCTTCATAGCAATGATCTACAGATATCCATTTGTAAAATCAATAATATTATCTTTTCAACACAAAATGGAGCTCAACATTATTATGCTAAACACAAAATGCATCATTATTACATTATTCTAAGAAGAAAACACAGTAAAAGAAGTATATTTTGACAGTTGCAACTCTTGTAGAAAAAATATATAAAAATACATAAAATACTACAACAACTACTACTACTAATACAAATAATACAAATATTATTACTGACAACCGACAAGTGTAACTCTAATAGTGATAACCTATAACCTAAGGTTAATGGCCAGGGAGTATGCCTTTTACTGCGTCTAGGGTTCTTTTAGAGCCCGCTTATGGCAAGACTCCACTGGCAATATTATAGCCTTTACCCAGTAGGATCCTATTGGCATGCTTTGAACCATTTCGTTTGGTTCACTTTTGCACCTGGATATTTAACTCCAATGAAACAGGTTTCTATTTAAAAGGAGTTGAAAATCTGTCCTTGTTAGCAGCCTCTGTACTGCAGAGGAATGAGGGAGAGCTCCTCACCCAGTCTGCATGTGGAAGGTACTGGAGCTTGTGGGTGACCAGCACCACTGTCCTTTTGTCGTCCCTCAGCATCTTCAGGATCCCATCTTGCATGAGGTGATCGCTGAGGTGGATGTCGAGAGCCGAGAAAGGATCATCCTATACAAAGAGAGAAATTACTTTTGAATTATACAAAATGATCTTCCTTTTGGTGGGGAGGGGATTAAGCATGTCCCCGGGTGCAATCCATTGGTATCCATCATTCAGGTTTAGATGTGATATGAAGAGCTTTCTACTAGCTTGGCACACCACTGACCGTATAGGCAGGCTCTATATGCATGAGACTGTGTGCGGTAAACCTGTGCAGGTCCATTTCAGTGTAGTAGTAAGAAGAAGAAATACTTTTAGGCAATGGTTAAATTGCTATTCATAATTATGAATTTAATTTGGGCCCGCAGTGCTTGTAAGTTTGAACAGACTGTCCCCAAATTCTGTTGTTATCCTTACAAATCTGCTGTCAACCAGTGCTTGCTCCTGATCAGCAATGCTGTGTCACAGAAGCAGCAAGAGGTGGCAAGGATCAAATCAATAGAATCCTGTGGTTTCACATGCCTGGGTAATAGCGCAGTGTTTCTGTAGGGAGACACACACTGGATTGAGACGCAGTATGGATCCCAATATCAAAGGCTTGTTATGCTGGGATTTTAATCAACCTCTAAAAACAGGAGAACAGCAACTTGAGACAGATGAGCAGAAAGAGTTTGCTAGCTTTGCAATTTCAAGGTAATGCGAAATATTGAACTGCCTTTCATACATTGTGTCTGAAAGTTGGGAAATCTCAAAGTCATCAGTTCCATTTGTAAGGGAGTGCTGGCCAGGTACCCCAGATTAATATAGATAGTTGTTATTGTGTTGTAAACCCAGGTATTCTGGTTCAGAGGCCTATACTTTGTCTGCTATGCTACAAGAGCTCTGTCAGTCTCGATCTACAGTTGTTAATACTCAATTCTAGCAAGTAGAGAGAGAATTTACACAGTACACCCACAACAAGTAAAAAGCACAGCATTGCTCAATGTCTAATTCCAGACATTACCAGGTTGTCATTCGTGTGTAAAATGTATCCATCCCAGAATAAGGATTTTCTTTATGTATAAAGTACATCTGTGATATTGTGTCTCATCCTTCAGGACAGGAATATAAAGCAAGATAAAGAGCATGACTGTTATGAAATGTATTTCCTATTGACAGCTAAAAATAAGGATGAAAGAAAAATATCCAGGAAGCTTGCCACTGATGAGTGGTGTCTTATTAATGAGGCTGTCAGATAACACAGCCGCTATTTTGGATTACCTTTAATGTGTATTCTTAGAAAACTGTAACCTTGAATGCAATATTTTGCCAAACTTGTTTTATTCCACTAGCATATTTGCCAATCCAAATTGATGAATTTGACTGAAACTAAAGACTTTTTTTAACGTTTCAGTTATTTAGTTTGGATTCTCCTCACTCGTGGCTGCCTGTCAGTCTGTGTTATTACTTTTCAACAGACAGTGGCATTATGGCAGCAACAGACAGAATGCACTCCATTCTGAGAATGCAGATCGATTGTAAGTTTCAAAATCAATTAAAGTGATTACCCTGAGCTCATGAGTGGACATTTCTTAATAACAAGGCTGTCCTGTGCCCTGCCAGTGCAATTCCAAGATCCTTTAACCTGCTGATCTTTGCTCATAGAGCCGAGAGCGGGATTGCATTGAAGAAACGCACGATGCTGAAGACCCCTCTATAATGAATTAAAGCAGCCTACTCACCAGAAACACCACGTTGGTCTGTTGGTAGAGGGCTCTCGCTACACTGATGCGTTGGCGCTGCCCCCCTGACAGATTGATCCCCTAAGGCAAAACACATTCATTGCATCAGTGAATCAAAGGAACGGCATTATTGTTAAATAAAGTTATTTTACAAACACATAATTTAACTGACTGACACTTAATTATAGCACAGAAGCTAATGATATGTTCAAAAGAGATATTCATTTGTGGTCTCTAATGTAATCTGTTCTTTAAGGGTAGATATTGAGGATCGTTCTACTGATACCGGTTTTACTGGGTTTTTTTCAGTTACTTAGGCATTTCCCATAACAGGTAATGGTGACCTCAACACATCTAGGCAAGCCTGAATCTCAGAAAACTGGTATGTATATAAAAATATAAATAAAAGCAGGAACAGCAGGAAGTAGTGGTAAGAACAGCATTTAAGAATATATGACATAATGTGATGGGGTGCTAGCTCGCCCCTATAAAGTTGTGTTTTGTTATTGTTGTATTTTTACTATTTTTATTATGGTTTTTGTGATTCTTGGTTTGTTTTGGATTGGTAGGGAGGGGGTTAAATTCCTCTCTGTAAAAATGCATGTGAGAATGTGGCTGGAGCCTTAAGTGTTTAATTGTTAATTATTAGTTAATTGGGCTCCAGCCACAGACTATAAAAGACAGCTGAAACCCTTTGTTAGGGAGAGGGTTTTTTTTTTGGGTGAGTTTGTTTGTTGCTGTGCTGTGCTGTGCTGTGCTGTGCTGTGCTGTGCTGTGCAGTGCAGTGCAGTGCAGTGTAGTTTAGTTTAGTTTTGAAAAAAAGAAACTGTAGTGAAGGTGAATGCCCAGCCTACAATTCTGTATTTTGTTTGAACCTTTTTGTTGGCCCTTGTGCCTAGTTTTGATTATTTTTTTGTTTAATAAAGATCATTATTTTGCCCCTTCCACTGTCTCTGAGCCTCAAACCTCTGTCATCCTGCCACACATAAATACAGTTTTACAGGTTATATTTTGTATTACAGAAATAGATCATTAATAGCAATATACTATTTGAAATCATCCTAAGCACTGTCAATACAACAAGGAGGTTGTGGTTCTGTTTTATTATCCATACACTTTTGGAGTTATTAATGGATAAAAAATATTTAATAAATTAGTCAGCAAGAAGATGCATACATAGATAACATCAAATACAATTTTGTTCCTCCACCTTCTGCAAAACATTCATTTAATGTGTATGTTCATCACTCTATTAAGTTTTAGCACCAAGGAGACCTGACACATCTTAAACTGCGGATGTAGTTATCTTTATGTATCTTAGAACAGTATGTGCATCAAAATACTGATTTGTTTCTACATTTTACCATATTTTATTTATCATATTTTTTACCCTCTTATTATTCAGAAATAACAAGGGCTACATTCAATCTCCATGGACGGTAAACTCAAGTGACTGGTAATACGTATTTTAATGCACTTTTAAACACAATGTTGTGGAAATAGGCTGTTTTAAACTGTTATTTTATCTATTGAAAAAGGTATACATTGGATTAAAACAAGTAAAGCAGTCTTTCCAGTCAAAAGTAAGTCAAAATGAGGCCTCACAAGCTTGCAGATCCAAAAACAAAACCAATACTTGGATAGGTAAGGTAAGGACTATGTCACTGACCCTCTCTCCTATCTGTGTCTGGTCTCCATGGGGAAGAATGTCGATATCTGGCTGTAGGGAGCATGCATCAATCACTGCTTTGTACCTGAGGAATTTAATACAAAACAGTAGGTTATGACATTCACAATGAAATATAGTGTTATAGATTTTAAACTGCATCCCTGCTTCCCATTATATTAACAACAGGGTCCAAGGAAAGTGATTATATATATATTAGAAACTGAAATCTCTCAGAATCCCAGCACTCATATAAATGTTAATTGAGAATTTTATTTGCTCATCTTTGGAGAATATGTAATGTCTCCACTTCATGCAAGTTCTGAACAAAACTAGCGTGTGTGATTTATAATGAAAATGCCAACATGCATTGGATACAGTGTGAGTGTTATGGAATATGCTTAGCTCACTGAATGGAACACAACACAATCAATACATACTTCAACGCATATGGAATAATAAATGGGCTGCATTTATAATTCCACAGAAGAGCGAAACTCGAGAACCCTTGTTATTTTTTATAATATATGGATTCCACGGCTTTCAAGGTTTATATTGAAGGTACTTGGAGGTACAGAGAATTGCATCACAAATTGTTAGGAAAGTCACATACAGGCAATGTGTCGCCACATGGCTTGATTATAACTTTTTGACATAACTTTGCTAAATTACTTTTTTTCCCTTGTATAAGCTGAGATGCAATTATAGTACTTATCCATATATTATAGTAAAGCAATTTAACGTTTAACAAAAACATTTACTTACCACTACAGCATAAAACCAAATGCTTAAGAGTTAAATTATTATGTAAAGAAAGACATTTTAGGGTTTCATCAATGGTTTTAGACTATGCTTTAGATGCACACAACAGTGTAATATATATAGGTTCTAAGATGCGTTTTTTCTGTTGCATAATGATTTCCCATGCACAGTCCCTAGCAGGTTTTACTTATAGTCTAGTTTCCATGCATTGTATTGAAGTTTAAAGTTTAAAAACCCTTATATATTAAACCATATTGTCTCACACACCACAGAGGTCAAAGCTTTTAAAAAAAGATATTTCATTCACTAAACTGAACTGAGACACTTCCATTGTAGCAAACTGACACCTTGTGATCTGCTTGTACGTGTGGAGATAAGGTGTGTGGAAACAGCATTGGAACAAAGTGTTTTGTTTGGAGTCTATTAACCAACTGGCTCAGGTCCTACTAAAAGCAGAGTAAATAAAACCTGTGCTCAACCCACCTGACAGCTTCTCACTCGTATTCTGATAGACAAATACTGCAGTCACAGGATGATTCATAATGGATATTTACCTAACACAGGTTAGGTAAATATCCATTATGAATCATCATGATACCATTTTCTTCCCTAACTCGAAGATCCATTTATCAAAAGGATGAAAGACAATAAAAGTAGATTATGCAGTCTGGTTTCTCGGTTCAATTGCAAATATATATTTAAGCAAAATCATTTAGAAAAACATTGTTATCTAATATATTAGAGATGGTAGAAAAATAAAAAAAAATAATACAAATAAATAGAAATTAAAATAATGAGTTTTCAGTTTATCAATTCGTTTCCTTCTTAATTAAGGATTTCCAGTGATTGATGAGTATCCTGTTGGATTCTGATTATCCTTGGATACAGAGCTGTTGCTGGTTTTGAATTAGAACATAAGAAGAACATAAAAAAGTTTACAAACGAGAGGAGGCCATTCGGCCCATCTTGCTTGTTTGGTTGTTAGTAGCTTATTGATCCCAGACTCTCATCAAGCAGCTTCTTGAAGGATCCCAGGGTGTCAGCTTCAACAACATTACTGGGGAGTTGGTTCCAGACCCTAACAATACTCTGTGTAAAAAAATGCCTACTATTTTCTGTTCTGAATGCCCCTTTATCTAATCTCCATTTGTGACCCCTGGCCCTTGTTTCTTTTTTCAGGTCGAAAAAGTCCCTTGGGTCGACATTGTCCATACCATTTAGAATTTTGAATGCTTGAATCAGATCGCCGCATAGTCTTCTTTGTTCAAGACTGAATAGATTCAATTCTTTAAGGCTGTCTGCATATGACATGCCATTTAAATCTGGAATAATTCTGGTCGCTCTTCTTTGCACTCTTTCTAGAGCAGCAGTATCCTTTTTGTAGCGAGGTGACCAGAACTGAACACAATATTCTAGATGAGGTCTTACTAATGCATTGTAAAGTTTTAATATTACTTCCCTTGATTTAAATTCAACACTTTTCACTATATATCCAAGCATCTTGTTGGCCTTTTTTATAGCTTCCCCACATTGTCTAGATGAAGACATTTATGAGTCAACATAAACTCCTAGGACTTTTTCATAGATTCCTTCGTCAATTTCAGTATCTCCCATATGATATTTATAATGCACATTTTTATTGCCTGTGTGCAGTACCTTACACTTTTCTCTATTAAATGTCATTTGCCATGTGTCTGCCCAGTTCTGAATGCTGTCTAGATCATTTTGAATGATCTTTGCTGCTGCAACAGTGTTTGCCACGCCTCCTATTTTTGTGTCATGTGCAAATTTAACAAGTTTGCTTACTATACCAGAATCTAAGTCATTAATGTAGATTAAGAATAGCAGATGACCTAATTCTCTGTACTAATATATATATATATGGGGAAAGAGGGAGACGGTTATTCCTTATAACATTATAAAAGACAGGATATTACCTCTGTTTATTGAAGGGCATTTCAAAGATGATGTTCTCCACCACAGTTGCATTTAAAAGCCAGGGCTTCTGGGATGCATAGGCCACAGATCCTCTTTTTCTAGTCACAATGAAATGAAAATACAATGGGAAATGGTGGCAGTCACAGGAGAGCCCAATAATTCCACTGTTCTCATCTCTGTATACATTTTTATTTTATATTTTCATTATCACTGGGCTAATTTACATTACCTTCAAGATAATGCAGTAAAGTATCATCATGGTAAAACATGTTTTACATTTTTGTATTTTTTGTTATGTATCACAAAAGTCTTTGCCATCACTCTACTTTTGTAGTAGAGAAACCTATATTAGTGTATTGCATTCGGTTTATTAAAAACCTATAGTAGTGTATTACATTCAGTTTATTAAAAACCTATATTAGTGTGTTGCATTTGGTTTATTAAAAACCTATATTAGTGTGTTGCATTTGGTTTATTAAAAACCTATAGTAGTGTATTACATTCAGTTTATTAAAAACCTATATTAGTGTGTTGCATTTGGTTTATTAAAAACCTATATTAGTGTATTGCATTTGGTTTATTAAAAACCTATAGTAGTGTATTGCATTCATTTTATTAAAAATGGTTACTACAGGCTTCTGATGATTTATTTAATCTAGCAGAAAATATCAAGGTCTTTGAGCAACATTTAAGATAGAAGACATCAGCTTTAGTCTTCGTGTTTGGTACAGCTTTGGTCCTCAATGTCAACACATATTAATAGCAACTTAATTAGCTTTGGGATTAAAAGATAATAGATTTCTGATAATATAATGAACTCTCTGAAAATCTATGGGAATCAGGAAAACACCATTTAATTCCCAATGGGAAGAAATTAGTTGAGCTACACTGTTTATAAATAGACAATTACAACTCTGCCAAGAAGTCATGTACCTTACATCACCATCAAGGGCTGAGTCCTTCTCAATGGGGCTGCAAAGTCAAAAAGAAACACTTTGATAGACATTTACAGTATGTGAGTGTAAGTGTGAATGATAATCATGATTGTGTATAATGACACCACTTCTTTATCATGTCATTATGCTTCACTCACAGAGTCTTACAAGAAAAAAACCCACCAGTGACTATGAGTCTAGCTTCGAGTACATCAATACATCAATATTATTCAGTAGACCTTAGTAAATTGATTAATTAAGATTCTTACTAACAAGTGGAAAAACCTAACAACAAATGAACAGACAGTGGTTCTCCAAGATACAGCTCCGTTAGCCCTACCAATCACAGGTCAGGACTGTAGCAGCAGATCACTGTGACCTTTGAAACCCTCTAAAACTTGTGCTAAGGAATATACATACAGGTTTCATAACAATTTTGTGAGCAGTTCTTATACAGTAAGTGTGATATATTTTACATAGGTTCCCAAGCACATACAGTGTGGATTCAGGCAGGTTTTATCATCCTTGAAGGAGATGGAATATAGAGTTGTCTGCACTTTATCCCGTGGAGTATAATGAAGCAACCCTGAACCCTGCAGTGTAACCACTAACCTGTCCGTCTTTTTAGTCGTTAATAGTTACACTCTAGTGTACCAGATGTAACTATAGGCTAGCCATGATTCTAAGAGCTCAGTTGAGGCTACAGGATTGCTTTAACATCACCAGGATGTGATGACAATAACAGAGAATGATACAAAGTGAATCCCAACAAGAAAAAAAGAGTACATTCATTAAGATATCTCTGATATTTCATGCCTCTACTGAGTGGCTGTTTAAATCTATCTTTGTTAAGAAAAGCAACCGATTATTATTATGTATGGTATAGTTGACACTGTAGTATAGTAGAAGTAATACCTGTCTTCTCCCTCTGACTTGTGATCAGACATGCTGTTGAAACAGAGACCAAGAAGAATTAGGTAAGGTATTAAAAACAATGAGTGATGACAGCCCTGGCACATCACACCAGTCAACCCTTTCTTTTTGCACATACGTTATAAGTAAGTGTAGAGCTCTGGCTCTATTTAGTAAGAGTAATGGCTGTAAAATAACAACAGCAGCTGTGGAGCTGGAAAGCAAAGAGGGCTTATTTCTTTTGCACCTATCAGGTGCAGGAGAAGACTTCAGAAAGATGTCAATGTTTGTGATGCCATCGGTTAAGTTACATGTAATCTGACCGAATGGCAAACAGCCTGTAAACTTGCTGAAGAGGTGCTGATGATTGAAACAACATTAATAACTATGTGAGCCTTGCTCCAGTGTTACATTTTTGGTTTATCTGAAAGGGAAACAATTTCAATTTTACAACACAGAAACATGCAGGTGTACCTAAAGTTGAGGGAACATGCAGTCACATTTTCAGGAACAGTGGCTTGAAAGCTGGTTCCAGGAGACCAGGAGACCAAGTTTGAGGCAAAACCCCAAGTCTCTCCTGGCGTGCCATGCAGTGGCCTGAAACCTAGTCTCCTGAAACCAAGCTCCAAGCCACAAAGTGGTTTAGTGTTCCCTCAGCTTCTTCTTTCTAATTTTACAATATTGAATCAACTGTGTCTGGTGTCTGTTTACATTCTTCAGTAGTTCTGTCTTCTTCACACTGTAATATATCAGTTTACTGGGGGAGATGGACAGACTTGAGCCAAATGGGCATTCTACTGCTACTGCTGGAGTTTTACACTACATCTTCAAACTGAAAAGCAGAAAAAAAAATAAATAATGTTATTTCTATGCTTCCTGTATTTGTTTGGCTGAGTATAGTACAATATAATTAAAGGCTGAAATAGAATCTCAGCAGCAATTACAACAGCAGATAATTTTGTTGTAATGATTCTTAATGGCAGATGACTAATAGAGCTGCACAGTTTTCTGTGGCTTTAAGAAAAAACAAACAAAAACAATTACATTTAATCATGGTATTCAATTCATTTCCATGATACATTATTTTGTACATATAACATATAACATGCATTATCCAAATGTATAATTAATGGTCAATGTTTTAGCCATTAGCATTATCACATTTTTGCAATGTTAGGGCAGACCTGCATTTTGCTGTGTCATGGTTACTAGCCCTCCCTATGGTACCTTGTCACTGTTACACTGTTTTGCGCCACTGAAAAAACAAGTACTGAACAACTACTAATTGCTTCACTTCTTACAAGCTCTAATCTATACTATATAATACACCAGCATATCTGTTTTTATTCAATCTAAAGACACATCATTGAATGTGGATCTTGAGAGACTTAAGAAATAGTGGATGATTAGATGTTTGATTGGACAGTGAGGGTTCTGCAGGAGTTGAGTCAGAGGCTCATTTGGGGGTGTCTCCTCTCCAGGCCACAGCTCAGTGGTTTTAGGGGTTTTTTGGTATATTTTCAAGCAAGACATCAAACCCAAGTTTGCTCTTCTTTGGGGACAAAGATTCTTTTTACATAACTATAGAACAGTCAATGATTTAATATAATAAAATATCCTGTGTTTTTAAATACAAACAAACAAACAAACTGTAACACAAGACTGCTGTAAACTTTGTTTTGCAGGAACAAACCTCACTAAACAATCAGTCGTTTGTACATCCCTAAGGGAAAGATTGATTTTGAGTCATGAAGAGTCCTTTGATGCTTATTATACTGGAACAAGGTCTTGAAGTCCAGCCCAGATGCAAGACAGGAACATTTATCCTAAACGCTTAAAGATGCCTTCCAGTATTAGTACTGTTTATCAACATGACCTGTCCCTTTTAAACTCAAAAGGACAACTAATAAGGAACTATCTGCTGTATTTGGCAAACGGCTAGAAAAGAAGAAAATAAGATCCAGGCAAGTAAATAAACATGCCAGCTAAAAGGGTCAGTATATTTGGTACTGAGCATGTATCTGACTAAGTTCTAATATTAGCTGTATCTGTTTGCTGAAGTACATATGACAGCTGCCATGGTTTTAATTAGTCACCACTTATAAACCTAGCTATGCGAGACATTTGAGAAGCTCCATATACCTGTTCCAGTAAACACTTCCAGAAATCTTCTGCATTTCTCCGAGGGCTGCCAGGAGTAAAGACGATTTCCCACAACCCACCTGTCCTACAATCATAGTCAATTGGCCTATAAAATAAAGTCAATAAAAACAATTAATATAAAGGACTCATATTATAAAAGTTTATTTTTAAATATTCAAAATGTAACTTTTTTCCCCCTTACCATAAGGAATCCTTATATCAATATTGGACAATGTAGGAGATCCATCAGGCATCCAAGTGAAATATCCATTTGTAATCTGTTTAAATACAAGAACAGCAATTAAAAGAAGCACATGAGTTTATTGCAGTTTACAAGGGGAAACCCATTCAGGTAACAAGTACTAAAAGAGGCTGGTTGAAAGGATAGATATGAGAGTAATTGGTTTTGCATAAACTTTCTATTACTATCACTGATGCTGATACCAGTTAACATCGCTAACTCCTGCAGGCATTTCCAGATTTTGTAGCCACATATATTCCTATCAAATTAATAAATACATACAAACAAATAAATACAATAACATGATTCTTAGCATACCTCTTGCAAAGCACAGATGAACATTGTTATTTGAATACATCTCTCTGCTATTTACTTTCATTGGGGGAGCTATGAGTTTCTATGATAACATTGTACAGTTTGAATAAAGGCACTGCTGCCAAGCCAAATGACTGATTCAGTAAAAGTCAGTGGAAGCAACACATACCTGACTTTTTATGTGTATGTTTAAATTCTTACAATACAGTGGCTCTAGCATTAACTACCGTTAACATGCTTTACCACCCAAGTTCTATTCAGCAGTTTGGTCTTAAAAGCCAGCGGTGAGTGTTGGGTAATATAGACTGTTCTTTCACCTTGATACAAACATCCTCTTCCACTGATGTCTCCTTCTCCGTCTCTCTCTGGGAGCTGTAACTGCTCCAGTCCTCCCGAGCAGGCCGTTTGCGGTTAACAACTTTTAGGGGCTGTGTGGGAACGGGACCAAAAAGAAGAGTGTCAAAGGATTGTAAAACACCAACCAAAACAAAGCAAGTCAAGTACAAAGAAATCCTAGCTCATTACTCCAAATACAGCTTGTATTACACTGGATTTGGGCTCCCACGATTACTGGTATTAATGTTCTGAGGACAGCAGGAAGTGAGAAGATTGTTGTCATGCCTCTAAAGGAATGTGTGAGGGATTAAACAGCTGGGGCCTGACTGGAAAGTTCTGCTTTTACTCACAAAGGCCTGGTATTTGGTGTGGCTGCCAGAGCTCAGCTGCACAGCGGCCTTGTACTCGTGCTCCTCTCCAATCTCTTCACTAGAGAAGAACTCGCTCAATTTCTGCACACTGAGGGTGAGAGAGAAACGTGCTTGTATTAGTTCACCTCATCAAGACATAATGTAAGATAAATCAAGAAGTAAATGGGCATTTAATAAAAGCTGTTTCATTTGTTCACTTAAACTAATAGTCTAGATGATATCATCAGATCTATCTTTTGAGAAATGTAGTGCTGCACATAGAATTAACTGTAAATACAAGATAACTGAATAAAAACACCTTTTAATTATAAGGGCTTCTGTATTTCGGGTTTTATTAATTGTATTTTTAGCTATTTTTGAGTTTTATGTAAATCAGGTTTTTTTCGGGGCTTTCGTTTTTTATATACTGTATGAAATTAGTGTTTTCAGTTACTTTCCAAAACGCTTGAGCATTTCTGTCAAAATATGTATAGTAGTAACTCAACAGTACTTGTACACTTAAGTTGTACCTTCCACAATGAAATCCCTATGGTAACGGGCACATTCTTCTGGGGTTTTTGTGTGTAGACATTTTTGTACATTTCGCCACAATTCTGTTTTAAATCCTCCATATCTTAACTGTAATACAGCTTTAAATCCCGCGAACAAACCTCCATTCTGATTGTAATCTTGTTTTAAATCTCTAAAGCGGAGTCTCCAATAGAAATGTAGGAATGTGCTGTCACTCAGTAGTTGGGGTGGGTTTAAAGTATTCAGAACGAATCAATGATAGATGCAAGTCAGGAATGCAGTTTTATTTTTTTAATGGAAAAATGGTAAAGTCAATGTGAATTGATTAACCGTTTCCAGTTTTTCTGGTGTTTTCCGGTGTTTATTGGCTATCCACCGATTTCATTTTTTTTGTATCGGGGGGTGGGGGGTTATTGGGTTTTATCGGTTAAAACTGAAAATCAGAAGCCCTAATTATAATGTAGTAAATGTACCTTTGAGGTGTCAAACACATTAAAGCTGTTACTTAGTTAACTGAAAATGAATACCTCAAGCCAACAACCTTTTCAGCAGACTTTGAACTGTTTGCTGTGTAATGAAGCAACAGTAAAATAGAATATATTTATTCATAGCCAATGATGGCAGCTGGTTAATATCAGTAGCATAGATTTTTGGCATTATTCAATGGGAGACAATGCCTCGTATGTTAAAGGTTGAGTGGCACAGCTTTATTTTAAAGTCGCTTAGCAACCACCATATTGTGGATGAAATATTTCAAAGACCCGAACGTTTGGAAATACCAAAATTGCTCAAACCGCTTCAGCCATTATGGCAGAACAAAGATGGTCATTATATCGGAATAACCTTTATTTATGTACCAGTACTCCTATTCATTAAACATAATTATAGATAAAGACATGTTACATTTAAAACTCTGAGTAAGAAAAGAATTACCTTATTAAGTGTTCTGTCAATTGAGCAGGAATACACATTACTGCTCATAATGTTACAGGAAGCTGCCTGGGTGTTATTGAATCTGCTCTGATAGAGTGGTTTGAGTAGAAACTATTGTGGTTAATGCTGCGGCTTTAGGCTCCATTTACTTTTACAATTACCTTGTTTTTCCACCCAACAGATGGTTATGAATTAATTGTGTGATATAAGTGAAATAAACCAGCAGCCAGTCTGGGACTCCAGGAGCTCTGTTTATTTAAGAACAAGATCATGTACCATGTTAATGCTTACAAGAAATTCAACCACTTATATAGTGTTCCCTCTTAAGTGAACGGAAAACCTTAATATCTTTTAAGGACTGTAAAAAGTAGGTCACATATTTAAGAGAAATTGTATCACCCGATGTCTGGCTCAAGATGATTTACTAGAGATCTCAATTCCACAGAGACCCTGTTCAGACTACAAAAATAAACCATGTGATAACAATTCACTTCATTCACAATTTACAAAACATGATGCAGGTAATATTTAGGTTCGTGTAAAAAGGGTATCATTCATTAGAAAGTGAAATAGTATTGATGCACATTCCCTTTTTCTTATTAGAAGTTATTAACACATTGTAAAGTGAGTGAGATCAGATTCTGCAGCCCTTGTTAAACCTGACAATATTACTCTTCCACACCTCAGAAATTGCAAGTAAAACATACGACTGTTTTTTTCTAAGATGCACTGTGTGGAACATGAATTCATAAAACACGATCCAGCAACGAAGTTGCACTCAAATACCCCAATGCACTATCAATTCTGAATATTGAAGAAGGAAAATTACATTAAATGAATACAGGGTCAGTGAAAATCAAATGAAGTGTACCATAAACCACATTAGAAATGTATGAGGAAAACAAGATATAGAATGATCATAGAAACTATTGTTTAATCAAAACATTTTAGATCTTCATTGATCTTGTGGTGCCACATACCATTAAATGGATGGAAAAAAATGCTAATGATTCTAAACTAGAAATAAAGAATGGAAGGATTCCTGCTGTATGTGTACCACAGTTAAGTATTAAACATGGTTTGAACCAACAGCTCAGTGATATATAAACTGAAAAACACATCCTTAAATATCATTTGCATTGCAAAAAATAGTAAACTTTAGCCTACCTGACCAGGGCTTTGACAGTTGAGCGTACCACGCTGGAAAGCAGAAACAGGGGAGTGACCAAGATGTGGAACAGGGAGAGCGAGGCAAAGGCTACAGCTGGTGAGAGGTCAGCATCCTCAGACAGGTGAGCATGGACCACAAATGTCTGCAAAATGCAAAACAATTGCCTTTAGGAAAGAAAAACTGCACAAATATATATATATATATATATATATATATATATATATATATATATATATATATATATATGACTAATTCTGATACATACATTTTTAAAAGTCAAAAAAATTGATGGTTGCTGTATTATCATTTGTCTGCATAGTTGCTCTTGTGATGCATTTAAGTTAAATGACAGCAGACCCTATTCTTATTATATAGAGTGTGACAGATTTAAATAGGTACTAAATAGTAGTTAGTCCTTCTTTCTTTTTATATACTTTTATATACAAAAATATCTGTTGGATAGTTTACCAAGGATACCACATCTGAGTGTCACCACATCATTGTCACTGCAAGCCTTTCCTATACACCCTGGGTTACAGCTAGACTATTCCAGCATTGGTTCCCAGTCCTCAGCTTAATGCAATATGATATTATTAAGCAAATTGCCCTGATAGGGTTTTCCTTAATCCTTTTTTATGACATATATCTCATAGGGTTTTGAAATCTAGTTACTGTATGTCTAAGGAACAAAAAGCGTACTGTAATATAAAACAGTTCTGTATACCAGATCTTGCTAAGATATGTACGTCTACAGTATAGTTAATAAGACAGATTATAGTTATAGGCCAATACGTTTAATGAGTGTTGACTATAACGTTAGTGCATTTATTGTAAACCTGAGGGTAGAGACACATTACTAACAGTTATACTTACAGTCAGCACTGCTGCAATGGGTATAGCTGCATTCATGAAGACTGCAATGAAAAGACACATACTTATTGTCAATTGAGCTTGGCATTTTCTAAAGAGAATAGGGACAGTATCTCTGACAATTGTTTATTTTAATTTAAATTTAGATTAAGTAGCTATTCTTTAAAAACAAAAAAAAGCAATACCCTTAATGTATAATTCAATAAGAAAAATCCTTCCAGAGCTTCAGGAAATGAAAGTTCCTATCATGACAATAATCCTGTCTTTCTGTCTTCAGAGTAATACGACTGGTGTAGGAAATCAAATCACTGGAACAAGATAAGATTAAACTTCCAGCACAGTTTATGAGTGTTTTGAGTTCATTTGTTGGCTTCTTTTAAGCCAACAGGACTGGTCTGGTATTTCACCTGCCATGTTTGCTAAGTAGCATATCTAGTCTTGATATCCCTGTGACTTCAGCCTGTAATTTGGGTGTAATTAAGGTATGTCCTGAGAGAAAAAGGCAGTCTGAATCAAGAAACTTCATAGGGTTGAGAACTTTATATTGAAAGGGTAATTGAGTTATATAGAATATTAACAAACTACTGTAAGGAAAATGTTATCTACAGTAGTTAATCTCATAGAGAGGCATTGTAAAAAAAAACCTGATGAAAGTACTAATTAATAAGGTTATTAAGTTTGTTTTCTATTGCAAAGTTATAGACAGAATTAAATGAGGAACTCACACTGGTAAGACTGTAAAAATATCAACTTGATTAGAATATTGTGCTTTCTGTAATATTGCTCAGTAGATATTTGTCTGCTTATTTATAGGTTAAATTGTAAGAATATATGTGACTAGACCACATTTTCAAGTATCCAAACAGGTGTGATTCCCAAAAAGATAAACTCATACTTTACAGGATTACAAAAAATCAAACATTTTCCAAAACCTGCTTTCACACACACACACACACGCACGCACGCACACACACATACATACATACTGTATAGTACATTGATTATTGTAAGCAAGCTTCATTGTATTTCCAGACTATCAATAAAGAAGGCTACAGCAAATTATAAGCTGTTATACACTTAATGTTCTATACTTCCTAATCATATATATTTACATATTACAAGTCTTGTAAAGCGTTGATAAAATGCAACAGGCTACAACATACTGGATTTTTTCCTTTTATTTTATCTGTGCGCTCAAAGCAATGATCCCCTGGCTTATTTCCATTCATTTAATTGATCTAATTTGAAGTCATGGTAACAACTTTAAAATTACTTTCACACTCATTGTAGTCTATAACTTGAGGAAAACAAGTTCTGATTTTTATAAGCAAATAAGAAATGTAGGACACAAGCCCTTGCTAACCTATGCTTGTAATGTAGCAGCTAGAGAGATTGGACATACTATTAAATTAGTGACCAAAGGCGGCATACATGAATGGACATTTAAAACAGAATCTCAGATTGAAAAGGTTACCAATGTTTTGCTCAAGGCTGTGGAAACATTAGAACATAAGAACATTGAGCCTGCAGCAAGTACTCACTGGAAATGGAAGTGTAAAGAGCGAAAGCCTTGAGACTCGTCATCTCCTTGTGTCGTGTCTCCTCAACACTATCATGGAAAATGTGCTCCCAAGCGTAAAGCTTCAGGAGTTTGATCCCCCGCAGGAGCTCAGTGGTTTTCTTCAAACGTTCATTGGAATACTCCTGAAAAACAGACATGGTTGTTATTTATTGAGGTCAAATTCACAGGGTTCAAACCAAAAGAAAACACTATGAAATACAGAGTAGAGCCATGGGGTCTATTTGTCAATCTAAACAGTGATGGAATCCAATGGGGAACCCAATGGACCACCGACGACAACAGGCTGAACCATGAATATAGTCTAAACAATGTGCTGGGTCTTGTTCTGTACTTCTGTATCCCATATTCAGTATTTTTCTTGTGCCACCTTGTGGTGCAGAGACTCAGAAGTGCACCCTGAGTTTCATTTAGTATATTCTGTTATTGACATAGAAAACAATTAACAATATTAATACAAACTAAAACTGTTTCAAAAGCCCTTAATAGATGAAGAAAGACCAAAAGAAAGAAAGAAAGAAAGAAAGAAAGAAATATGTTGTACTCACTAAAGTGCTTTTTTGTGCTTGGGACAGTTTTGTAGCCACAAAATACTGTACAGGTGCAAGTACTGCAATCACTGTTGCTCCAATTAAGGCACTAATACCAAGGAGGTAGTACAGGAGTATCACACCCACAACAATCTGGAACAGAATTGGAAAACATCTTATCAATGGTATTCATCATTTACAGTAAGTACTATAATAAATCTAATCTTCAAATAATATCATCTTCAAAGTTGTTGTCATTTGGTTATTTTCCTAGAAGCCGCTAAAGGATAGTAGTGCCATAAATAATAGGTTTAATCCCAAACTGGAGGACCTTGATAGTTACTGGATTTACAGTGGAATTAATAGCTACAAAATATTACAGTCTCCTGTAATCAGTAAAAGATCAGTGTACATTTCAGAGTAGTAATATTTATTTTGCTTTTTAATTGGTGGCCTCTTGACAGCTATGCGTGCGTGAGGACATATCTGCCAGTACTGAAGCTCATCTTTAAGTCATTACTTTGAAGATCGTTTGGTAAAGCAGACCTTTGAATAAGTCTCCATTCCACACCATTCACTAAATATAGCATGCATTTCAACAGATTGTTTTTTTTTTTAAAGTAGCATTGGGTTTTATGCTTGGTCAATAAAAGCTAGTATTCCACACACAATAAATACAAAATCATTCTTATACACTGTATTTCTGTGGGTGCAATAAAAATGTTAGGCTTTGGATACTCTAATCAGTGACCTTGGATGCCCCAGCTCTACCCTTATTTTTCTAGATGATTTATTGCAGCTCCTCAAATGATTGCTCTTGTGAAGGCTGATGCTGTTACACTGTCTGTGAGTAACCTGTGCTTGCAGTATGTCTTCTTCATGAGCCACCTGGTGTCTACATAAAATGCAAAATAGATACAAAAACAATTGGCATTTCCCTACACCCCTTAGCATATCAGAGCTTGTTTCTCCTGTCTGATTTTTCTTTTCTTTGTCTTTTTCCTGAGTTACTGAGATGGGTTTTAATCCCCATTATTAAACAGCTCAAGATGTCCGGGAACTCAATTAGATTTTATCTGTCAGTAGGCAGAGATGAAGTGGGATGATTACATACTAAATCTTATAAAATTTCAAATGTTCTTCACATTTACATTTCACCAGCTGAATTTCAGTATCTCAGTTGCATTTTTTATGAGAACACTTAACTGTAAGAACACTACCAAGCAAGAAATAGAACAGAGGTATCCAGTCCTAAAACTCTAAATGTCCAGAGTGGAGTGGATTGAAGTATCATTATTGTCAATTGAATTATTATTTGTTTATTTATTTGTTTATTTAGCAGACGCCTTTATCCAAGGTGACTTACAGAGACTAGGGTGTGTGAACTATGCATCAGCTGCAGAGTCACTTACAATTACGTCTCACCCGAAAGACGGAGCACAAGGAGGTTAAGTGACTTGCTCAGGGTCACACAATGAGTCAGTGGCTGAGGTGGGATTTGAACCGGGGACCTCCTGGTTGCAAGCCCTTTTCTTTAACCACTGGACCACACAGCCTCCTATATTATTGCGTATTGGGTCTGCAATGTGTTTGCTTGATATAATTCCACAGGGAACCTGCAAGTCTATCACATCTGAGTGTCTATCCATTTAGTTTGGAGGAGAATGAAAACAAGATAATCTTGTTTTTTGAAAACTATAAAAACCTCCTTGACCGTTCTGATATCGTTGTCTATTTTAATGATCTAAATAGTGGGGGATCCTAATATGCCTGCTCTTTAACTTTTTATTTATTCTTCTGGTGTTTCCCTCCCAGGGGTGATTTATTGATTTACGTATTCACATTAATACAAACAGTAGAAATACACTGAAATAAGGTTTGTGAAAAATCTGGCTGAGACATTTTAGGGTGGTTTGTTAATATCGTCACACATGAAAGTGCAGTTCTGTGTCTATCATTTACTTTTAAGACTTTGATACATTGAGATGGACTTGCACCAATAGCTTCAATAATAACAGTCTGTATCACAACTGCATTTGTATATTGCTTTAACACTCAATTCAATACATCATTCTTCACAATGTGAACACGAAATTCCATTTACATCCTTCTGGGAAAAGGGTTGTTACTTACGGACCGATTTAATTTAAGCAAAGCTCACTGATTTATGGTGCATATATTTCCAGCACTGTAGCTAGGGTTTCAGGTGCCCCTAATATCAAAAGCAGGAAGGCATTCATAAGCAATATATCAAATAAAGAAATATAGACAATATATAATTAGTCCCCTAAACAAAATGACTGTTCAATATTACAGCTCAAGAGCACTTGATTGACAGTAATCCAGGAAGCATCATCCTCTTGCCGTAATAGGTTATTTCCACCCTGTGTATCAAATGGCATGCAAACAAATGAAAGATGGATATCTTGGCTTGGGAAATGCCTTATTATAACATTTAAACAAATAGTAATTTGTGAGCTATCCATCAATCTCTGGTATAAATCCAACTGCAACCTAATGTATACCCTGCTTCATTTGTGTTCTGTTCATCCCAACTGGGCTCTGTCCATTAATACGTTATTTTTATTATTATTATTTATTTCTTAGCAGACGCCCTTATCCAGGGCGACTTACAATTGTTACAAGATATCACATTATACATTATTTCACATTATACAGGTATCACATTATTTTTACATACAATTACCCATTTATACAGTTGGGTTTTTACTGGAGCAATTTACGTAAGGAACCTTGCTCAAGGGTACAGCAGCAGTGTCCCCCACTGGGGATTGAACCCACAACCCTCCGGTCTAGAGTCCAGAGCCCTAACCACTACTCCACACTGCTGCCCCATGTTAACCTAAACAGCTGTTGCAGATTCTGAACTGGGATGTACTGCGGCTGAACATCCATCCTCATTCCAGTCAAGTCATGTGAGGAACAGATTTTCCGTAGATGTTTCTTTGTGTGTCTGTTTTGAAGGGTTAAATATTGTTTTGTACGCACATAACTATTATAGAGTATTGTTAAATAAACTCAAGCATCAATCTAGATTTATCATGCATTCTATTTCTCTATTTTAAATTCCATATTATTGAAAAATATATTTAAAGTATTTCAACTCCCATATGTGTCCATTTTCATAATTAATAGAAATATTAGATGCTGAACATGCCATATAGTATTATTTCATACATTAATCTTGTACAGCAGAATGAAATATTTTCTCCATCGTTTAAAAATAAATATAACTTTAGTTAGAAACCAGTTGGTCTTGCTTCTCTGTTGAGACATAATTCAATAGATTTTTTTTAGTGTCCTATAATTAAGTGGACCACACAGCAACACCCTTCTTAGATCATGTTCAATCACTGCAATGCCTATCACAGGATCAGCAAGCTTCTACACTTTATAATATAGGGCTGTTAGATCTAATTTCAGAGCAGTGAATCCAAGCTTGTTTCCAATGCACAAAACAGAAATGTAAGCAGCTGGCTGGAGACCGGTCTCTTTGATGTCTAAAATCTGAATCAAGACATTTCTCTTACTTGTACTGGCATGGCCCAAAGGTTAGGACAAAGGAAGAAGAACCACATCAGCTGGTTTGTGTCTATGGCAACCAGATTGCAAATCTGCCCCACTGTCATCTCTCCCATAGACATATTCGAAGTGCAGAGGCGCATTATTTTATTGTAAATTTTTGTCTAGAAAAAAAGTAAGGGAATATGAAAAGTCATGAATGTACTTTTAGTTCAAATACTAAACTCTTGTGATTGTGTATTTATTTTACTTGTTATTAACTGTGTTTCATGCTAATTAACTTAATAAAAGCAGTCATTTACAAAATATTTAATATGCTCAATATAATTATTTGAGGTATTTCTGCTAAAAACAATATTCAAATGTATGTATTGCAATGCTAAACTAAAGCTAACAAAAAGGCAATTGTCTTTAGGGAACATTTTTGCTGTGTACATTTATAGCGGTAGGAGGAAACAAAATACATCCCTTATAGATGTATTTAATTGTGCCTGCTAACCTTTTTGTCAGCTTCAGTAAACATTACAGTACTTCCAATCACCTTTGTGTTAAGGACAGATTTGTGTACATACATTTAGGTAAACCTTTACAAGATTCCTGTGACAAAGTAGTCATTAATCCCCCATCCCCCTCTATTCAAGATAATGAGTATGACATAGATATCATTATTTTTTAAGTATAAAATAACATTTGGTACCAGGATTATTTCCTCTGGGATGCTGATCTTTATTTAATTTGCACTGTAAGAAAGGAATCGTGAGACATAAGAACTGTAAACAATTTAGAAAAAACAACAGTACCTGTATTGCTCCTCTCAGATTAATCCCAGTTTCGATTGCCACATAATAGGATGCCTGGAGGAATGTCCTTTGGAGGAGAAGGGCAAAGAACAGAAGGACAGCCAGAACATAAGCATTGGCTAGGAACTCTTGGGAGGAAATGAAATAAACCCCCAGCAATTTCACCTGCAACACAACCAACAGGGAGACAAACAAAATGAAACATGAATTAAGACGTCACTTGCTGAACTTTAACCACCCCCTATTTTAACTGTTTAATACCCTGATCACAATTCCTATATAATTCATAATCATAAATAAACCAGACATAACTTGACCCATACTGAAAGTTGTATAGCAGTCAAAGCAGGTAGAATGATCATTTACATGGTTTAACAGAGTAAAGCAAATGACATATTTGATGTGTTGTTATCAAAACTTGAAAGAAAGAAAGACATCAGACAGTCAAACAAGCAAGGTGTTGTATATATCTGTATTTAGGAGGCTGTGTGGTCCAGTGATTAAAGATAAAGGGCTTGTAACCAGGAGGTCCCCGGTTCAAATCCCACCTCAGCCACTGACTCATTGTGTGACCCTGAGCAAGTTACTTAACCTCCTTGTGCTCCGTTTTTCAGGTGAGATGTAATTGTAAGTGACTCTGCAGCTGATGCATAGTTCACACATCCTAGTCTCTGTAAGTTGCCTTGGATAAAGGCGTCTGCTGAATAAACAAATAAACAATGTAACTGCCACTCTTCCCATGTTAGTTTGAATGGACTGGACACAAGTTGTCTGCATCTATTGGATCATTATGTTTAACAAGGTACTGTTCATTAGTATTCAGTATTAGGCTCTGTGCAGTTCTAAAAAGATAAGGTGTTAACCAGGTTTTATCACACAGGCCATGGATTGCAATGTACTTGCTGTAGCAAAACATCTGTTAGTTAGTAAAATGTTTATGTATAACACAAAAAGAAGCAAAAGTTAAGAAAACACATTGTGTTATGTGATTTTGGAACTTCATATTGTAATCGGGGGAACATGTGGCTGCAAAAATGTAGACAAATTCATAAACCCCTCAATCCGGCTCAGTTAATAAGCATCAGCACCAGGACAAATTAGACAAAAGGTCCAGGTGTGAATGTGTTCAAGGGGTGTTCAAGGTGAGGACTGTGAATGGGAAGCTCTACAGGTGTCTGCCAGCGCTGTACCTAACCATACCCAGTGCCACTGTCCTTCAGCTTTCTTTAGCACAAAATTAACAACAAATGTAAGTCAGTGGCTGGAAAACCTGCAACCCTATTGGCTAATCTTAGCCCAAGCTCAATTCTTCAAGAAACAAGTCAGTGATCTCTGGTAATGCCCTCTGTGCCAGGTATTATTGCTTAAATGTAGTTGTTTAATATAAAATTATAATAGAAAAACATCTATCAAGATTAGCAGAATATCTCTTTTATAAATACATCTCTTGATTCAAAATCGTCTAGTACTTGAACTGTGTTCTATGAAGATACTGGCAAGGTCATATTTGTTTTGTTTTTTTCACAGAAATCCACTATGCTTGTTGGTCTCATGGGTTATCTAATCTTAAATTATTTGCTATCAGCATTAACAATTAATTAACCACTGATTGCAAAGCCTTTTCAAACGTCATGGCCAGCTATGTTTTGGCTGCTCTCAGTAGTGTTTCACTTGCAATCTATTTTTTTTCTGTGATATCCCTCTGGCCATAGTGTGCAAAAAAAAAACAAAAAACATACTGTATAGCATTTATAAAATTACATCTTAAGTTGTGTCACAATAATATGGCACTAAAAATACAGCAATGAAGAGAATTACACTACAATACACCTACAGTACAAAATAATGCAAAAAAGCCATAAACTAAAGAAAAACAACTTCATGGCAATTAATCACACAAGAAAGCTTCAGAAGTGACTGAAAGATCATTATCCCATTCTATGGAAGAGACTGGCAAAAGAAGAAAGCAAAGTCTGATTAGGACTGAACCAAATTATCAGGGACAATCATATTTGTGGAGAAGAGACTGGCATCAGAAGAAAGCAATGTTTGACTAGGGCCGAACAAAATTACCAGGGATGATTAACAGTAGACGATCAGGGTTATGTGTTAATGCCTCTTTATCTGTGTAGGAATACCAGTTACAGCTGATAGGTATTTTACGCATGGAAATGACTTTGAAGAAAGCTACTACAGATAACTGCAATTGTATGTATGTATGTATGTCAGAGTTTTCCTTTAATGGCAACATGTCCTTTGAATGTATAGCAAAAGATAATATTGCACTTCCATTAATGTTTGCTTGTCGCTGGTATTGTATTCCATGGGGTTTTCATCTAGGATGAAACCTAAAAATAGCCTGGATCTATGAACATAAGACCCAACTGAAAGCAATCACTCTTATTAAATATTAATGAGCATTCCACCTCTGTGGTATGAAATTCCTTGCTGTGTAGTAGCATTAGTTAGCATATCTTCACACTAGTGCCGCTTCTGTTCCCCACAGTGACCACACAAAGAATATTCCTGACTACATTATGGAATTAATAAACTACAACAATGCCATATTTATGACTATTCCTCTTTCTCATAGCGGACCTAACTGTTCACCAATTTTAACTACAGAGGGTTTAAAAACTGCATGGTTGAGGTATTATCATTATTTAGGACATGCACTTACATAAAATGAAATGATCATGAAAATAACTTACGTCTGGTGTCACAGAACCAGATTAGCACTAGTCTTGAACTTCCTTGCCTAAACTAACATTAGGTAGTTCAGAATTAGCACTAATCAGGGTCTGTGAAACCAGCTGTAAATGTATGTAGTTACATCCTCACAATCACAGAATTGTGTACTAAGTGCATGCAGTCAGTTACTAAATTATAACTATGTTCTTTATTTTAAATTCCATATTATTTAAATATCATTTGGCAACCCCCATACGTGGCCGATTTCATAATTAATGGAATTATAAGATGATGAACATGTTATGTTGTATTATTGAATACATGAATCTTTCTCCATCATTAAAAAAAAGCTTTAGTTAGAAACTACTAATAATTAACTAATAATTAACTTTTACATTAGGATGACTGCCTGTCCCTAGTAATGACATATCTACACCTAATTTGATACCTGTGGCCATGGCTTTCACCCCGGAGTTTTCTCGGGACCACAGTTTAAATGAGCACCGATCAGAGACCTACCGGAGGGAGGAAGGTCTTGTTCTCCTTGCTGAGATGGTGAACAATTCCAGAGATGCACAGCGGCCCTGCAAAGCCCAGCAGATCAGCCAGAAAACGGAACGTGATGCTAAGGACCAGGGGCTTCCCAAAGGCATGCCGCATTGCACACCAAATGGACTTCGATCCCTGAGGATAACTGGAACCCTTCGTCTGTTATCAGGAAGGGAAACATCCAGATAATTTCTTATAGAGTGAATCTTGCAGAACACTTTATAGACAATTCTCTTAATTTTCAATGAGGCGGAGAGATTTAAGATAAAGCAGCACAACAAAGTGTCAGTGAGATGAATTGCTCACACTAACATCTGGTAATAGTGGTTCTCTGCTAGAATGGCACCTACAGGTTTAAGGATATTTACTCAGAATTCATTGAATTCTTTAGATTAATTGGGAGTTTTCTAATTCGATTGCAGACATCTGTTTCATGTTTGGGAATTGCATTTCCGCTATGCTACCAATAAGGATGATTTGACTCAAAGGACTTGTCCGTTATTACTCGACTTGTGCCCATGTTGAATATTAGCTGCCTTAGTAATTCTCATTATTTATACTCAACCCCAATGGATGTTTTTATTGAAGACCCTGGTATATTACTCAAATTCCCCTTTAACACCATTTACCTACAAAATACATTTTAAAGGTTTGCAAAACCTTGCTATTTCCGACCTCTATTTAGTCTAACATCTGAGATAGTGTAGCATTGTTATGCAACCTTACATTGCACTACAGTACAACTGTCTTAACACAAATCTGAAGGGAATGATAAAGAAATGTGAGTGATACCAAGGTTCAAGATGATGACGTCTTATTGCATGTTTAATGTACCTTTGTCAACGGCAGGTATATTAATTACAGATCACACCTTGGACATCTTACAGGGAAAGCACAGTATTCATCTATTGCATGACATTTGAAAGAATACAGTATTCTTGTAATAAAGGGTTTCTTTGTGTGTAATTTTGTGTTGAAGCACCACCTCATTTCCATTAGTTTGATATAAATGTTATCATGTTTACTTCTGAAACAGGATATACTGTAGGAACAGCTCTTCACCCAAAGGACTTCATGCTTCTACAGTAACGATTCCCATGAATGTTTTGTTTAAACCCTATTGAGGTTAAAAAGTCACTCTATTCACAGTGAATAGAAGTCAATTACATCTTTTTGACCTTATTACACAATGGAAAATGTGTTTGAGTTCAACTCGTGAACCCATTATGCATCTCATCTTTTACTGTACGGCAGTTTATTTCCTTTCAAAACCGCAGACTGTCTTGAAAGGTCGTTTAAAAAGTCCATCAACCTTCTCAAATCATGGAAAATGCGTGCAAGGCAAACTACTAAACAGCCTGAGGTCTGTTCAGAATCTGCTGAAGTGATCACAACTGGAAACTCGAGGCTAAAGTATGTCAGAAATATGTTTTTAGCATCATTTTCATTTCCTTATCATTTTTTTTAAGAATAATGTAATGCATGTCCTGTATTTGTTTAAATACAATATCTCATTTCTACTGGTTGTGACAATAACAACATATTTTATATGGCAGGTAACCATAAGTACCTGAAAAATTCTCCTTCGATGACACTTGATCTACGATTTGTACAACATGTATCAATTGTATTACATGGAAGGTTAATTTTTGGAAAATAAATATTAATATACACTACTGTGTACCTGAGGCACCAAGGAGTTACTTTTGCTGTGTAATACGGATCAAAGATCCAGGAATTCATATAAAACAGAACTGGACTTTAGTGCCCTGAGCAGACTCATGCAGGGCTGCCTCCTGCTGTTCTGACAAGCAGAACCACACGTCTTCTAGTTCATGCAACAGTACATCTTGATGGCTGTCTATACTTATGGCTATACCTGCAACTGCACAGAAGTTCTTTTGTTGCCAAACGTTAACAAACATTTCAGAAAATGACAAACGCAGGTATGTAAAAATAACAATGAAGTTCTGCAATTCATTTTTTACTATGATTTTACCTTTTGTGCCTCAAAAGCCTTCCTCAGGAGCACATAGTTGGTGAGCGCCCTCATGGCAATGGGCAGCTTGCCAATCACTTTCAAGTCGATGGGCCGCTTGTGTGCTGAAGTGATGAAGGTGTTCATCCACCAGTAGGTGCCTTTTGACAAGAGGTTCACAAAGGGCTGCAGAAAGCGCACCCCAAGGTCCTGCAAGTCCTCAGGAGGCTTCACCTCGGGGGGGTGTTTGAAACACACGTAGCGCTGAAAGAAAAGCTGGCTTAGAATACAATACTCATAGCAATGAGGAGTGCAATCATACATGACAGATAAGCCCAGTTCAGGGCAATGCAAATAAGTGTATCCATGAGGCAAGAAAGACAGCAGCAGTATTGAATATGCTAGCACTGCCGTCACCATCCATTCTTTGAAAGGTTGTCCTGCAAAACCCTTTTTTTTACCTCATCAACAGTCTTAGATCAATTGAATAGATCCCCAGGTTCCTCCTAACACAGTCCTGACCCTAGAAGCCGTTATTCAAAACTGCATTTTGATGAATAAGTCATTAGCAGTTGTATTCTTGGATTTCTCAGAAACAGCTAAATTCGCAAAGGGCATGGAGACTGAACTCCCCTCCTCCACCCTCAGAGGATGGTCCCTCCAGGGCAGGGATGGGGGGTGGGGGTGGTCAAACGAGCACTGACCCCGACTACACTGTACCAGCACTGTGGGTATATAGAGGACTTCAGCCTCCAGTGCTGTCAAGTGGCCACCAAGCGGGCACTAAATCTATCTAAAAAGAGGGAATAAAATACACATATAATTAAGGGGGAAAGTGTGGGTCTTCAATGGCAGGCTACGAAAAGGCTAGTTTATGCTACTGGGAGAATGCAATGATGTTAGGGAGGATAAAAAGCACATGAGTAAAATTATATTACCTTGCCCAAATGAATAGTATGTGTAGTAGATGGCAATACACCTTTTGGTATGCCAATGAAAATGGTATGTCTTGTGAATAATACTTACTGCACTATTTACTCAGGATGCACAAACAATAATCTTTTATTGTGATTTTTTTTTTCTGTGACTTGAAAAATCAGTATATATATATATATATATATATATATATATATATATATATATATATATATATATATATATTTTTTTTTTCAGAATTATTAATGTGCCTCTAGATGTATTTCCTCCATTATTACGAGTCGAGTCAGAATCCAAGGTATTCTTTGAGGAATATATTTAAAGGCATTAATAAGGCTGTCAGGATATGTAGAATTCAGCATAAGCTTTCTTTAAACAGGGCTCTGGAGGCTTCATATTGTCCAGAGCCTTGATTAATGCCTCATCTGCCACACAATCCAGGGTACTGGTTGAGAATTTGCCTGCCTGCCTGAATAACTTCATTCCTATTCTGTGCAAGTTACAGGGTGGTTAATGAAAAGGGATTGTTTGTTCCAAGACTGCACTATTCATCTATACTTGATCTATGGGGAATTATGATAGACTGTAATATAAACTAGTATAAATGTCATATTACCCATTTGAGGGAAACTGACTGCATAACTCTACCAAAAACATGTGTTGGTAAAACTTTAATAACACATTGTTATTGTATTTTTACTTCAAAGATTTTTAATGATAACTGATTATTGTTGTTTTTTTAAATTTACAGAGCAGTTGAGCATTTGACCTGTCCCAGGTGGTTTAGCTGATTGAAGCACACTGCCGTTGTCTTAAAACACATGAATAACAAATGTGTCGACCAAAAAGGGGACATCTGTCGGCTAATCAGAGGGAACATTTGCTCTTCCTAAGCTAGTCTTGTGCAAATATGCAAAGAGTATTTGGAAAACAAATACTGGAATGAAACCCATGTGAAATAATCAATGCATCTATAAGCTATCCCTACAATACATATTGGTGAATTGATATGGAATTCAGTGTATTTTTCCCTTTAAAATGCTATGTGTTAACCACTTTCTTTTTATGAATAGCTGTTCTTATATAGCAAAGTTTCTGAAAAAAAAAATCTATTTCTAAATTGGTTAGAGTAGACCCAGGTTTCTCACACAAAGTAATTCAATGCTGTAATGGTAACTGTAGAATTCTTTGTTTTGTGCAGGAACCCTGAGTTTATTTTTAATGGCGGTATTCTGAAGAGTATCAAGTGATTAGCATCCAGTTTGGTGTTTCTTCAAGTCTCACGCCCCATTATGGGGACATCATTTTAAAAGGACCTCAGCTGCCTTCAGCAAATGATCTCTGATAGTAAAGCAACAGTGACACTGTAATACATGATATGAGCCATTGATAAAATCATACCACTGTGGCAACGCTATCATATTTTCACATATCAACGACACCACAATGGTATCACTGCAGTACCAAGGTACCATATCTGGACTAATGTGCAACACTGGTTCTAAATCCATGATATTACCATTGCTGGTAATGCTGTAGAATGCTGATGGTTCTGCAAGGGTTTCTTTAAGGTAATTCATATGCATCACCATGGTATCTCTATGGGATTTTTCAAACATATGGTACAAGATCATTTGGGATGCAGATTACAAAATAAATTGCATAACCTGTCTTCCATCTGTGCACAGACCTTTCTCAAACCCTTGACAGAACTCACTTCAGATACAGGCAAAGAGAGCGACGCTGTGCGGCTCACCTGTGGTGTCCTTGCTGTACTCACCCTCATTCTGATGACATTGATCTCCACTGCCAATAGCATTCCATACAGCACAACCAAGAGACCTGTGATGCAGAACCTCAGCTGGGTGAACCAAATCCCATGCTCGCAGAACTTGGCAAACTTGACGGTTTTTATGATGAAGGCTAAAATCCAGTAGACGAGCAAAGCTGTCAAAAGAAAAAAACAAACAAACACTGATTTGAACAAATTCCATTCACTGAACTACGGTTTCCCCTTATAATGCCTGAGAAATGCAGTACGTTTTATTCTAATATGGAACAGCATTTGTTCTCAAATTCTTTTCGCCAGCATTTTAACACATTGATTTGGTATGCAAAGGAGGACCAATGGGTCTCTGTTCAATTGATCAAATAGTGGTGAATCTTTCTGTTTCGATCATTCAAATAAGACCAGGGTTATGAAAATAAAACATCTAACAATGTATATGAGTATCTTCAGTGGACCTCTGTCTGTACAGATTTATAACACTGGGAGGCCCAGTTTTAAAACAACAGCAGTATTTAGATCTGCCTTCCTTTAGATTAACTGAATAGGCACCAACATTTTTTGTTATCTAGGTTAAAATACTGCAGGACCATTTTTGCTGTTAGTTATTAAACACATAATGCTAGACCTAAATTGATGACCTTTCAGTCTCAGTATACTTAATCTTCGGCAAGGACGATGTATCATGAAATATAAACTCAGTCTAACACACAGCCCACCCTCAGAGCACCCAGATGTTGATATTGAATTGCTCAGCACTATTGGAAGCAGTCATGCTGGTAGTAATTATGCATGCATCCTCTAGAAAGCCATCCATGCCTCTTAAACCATAACGATTCCCTGGTTTAGAATGTGCTACTTATTACCAAGCTCAATGAGGGCTTTCAAGACCTATTACAAGTCAAAAACTATTTTCTAGACAAATGATGATACTATAAAGGAGGTGTATTTTATTTTCTTGAAATACAACACAAAGCTTTAACCAATGTGTTTGGAGCTACGTGTACTGATACAGGTGTGGTGGAAATGTAACAAAACACTGTAATTCAGCATCATAATCCTCCATACATTACCTGACAAAAATGCCAGCATTTTAGTTTCAGTGACTGTAACTGGCTGAAAACAAAAAGCAATAATAGCTTCAAGGTCATATGGAGACCAATACAAGCATCTTAATGAACTGGAAGCACAGCAGGGTGTCAGCATACCTAGCAGTAGCTTTGGGAAGTTGGAGGTTTCAATATTGTGATAGTAGATGATGGATGTAACCGCAGCCATAAATGCCAGTCCAGCAGGCATGTAGAGGTGCAGGTGGCGAGACTCCATCCTGGGGAAAGTGAAACGGTAATATATATGAGGGTGAGGATGTTAGATGCATTTTCACACATGCTGGAATAAAGCACTTGTACATTGAGTCTGCCTGCCGGGCCAGATTATTTTTTCCATGTACATTAGAAACAGGACACATCAAATAAACATGGGAAAGGAGGCCATTTCATTTACATATTTTATTTTGTTCACTTCAGAGCCATACTATGTGACATAATATAATATGTAACAGAAACATCTGAACCACATATGGTTTCAATATGGTCCATATGTATTTTGTATAGGTATGGATTTTGTTCCAATTAATCAAGTTGTAAGTCTAGTAAATCTTGTAAAGAAGGACCATGGTTCTACACTCACTTTCGATATAAAATGTCCACCAGTATACAATTTATGATGTTCTTAGGATTACTCGTACTGGTTAGAAAGTAATTTAACTCACTGAGAATTGAATTTAAATCATTAATAGTAAGCAGGACTACCTACTGAAGCAGTGAGTGGGCTGGACCCTCCTGATCTATTTCACAGTGCTGGAAGGTCTCTATGGTGTACACTGTATGGGATCAATCATTCTTCTAAAAGACTCCTACAGAGTGTGAAGTTTAGTGTGTTGAGGTTGTCTTATCCTGACACAGTGACAAATCCACCCCATAGGACCTTCATGAAATTGAAATCGCTCTGCATACTTTTTTTTGCAAAGGCTTGTGTGTGGAAACCAAGATGACACAGTCTATGCATTGACTTGAAGGGGTCAGAGCCTGGTTTGTAGAGTGCAGCCTACCCTTCTCTCCAATCCAAGGCAACCTCAGCCTTTTGTGACAGCCTGACACCTTATTGGAAATATGTTTTTTAATGAATATAACCTTTTGATACATGAAAATGAACTCTCTTCACAAACAAAATCCTTGTTTAATTAATAACAGGCTTAAATAAAATTGTGAATAAGGCACACACACTAAGAATACATTTGTGCTTCACATATTTATGACCACAATAAACACAAGATATGAATTATTTTGACATGCTCAGATAGAACTGCTGGTGGCTATATTTGCGCTCTGTAAGTAAGGTTATAAGTTAAAATGAAGCCATGTTGGCCCTGCTGTTGGAATATTATGTAGTGAAGTCTGCATGACAGTCACATGATGGCAGATCACATGCTTGCAGGAGGGGGAATGGATCAGTCATTAGCGCTTAACGCGGTAAAAATAGAGAGCAATATCACAAAGGTATGCACCCACTTACCCATCCGACACTATGCCCTCTGCAATTTCACACACCAGCACAAACAGGAGAATAAATGTCAGGATCCATCTTAAATTGTGGCCCGGGAATTGCAGCCATGTGCTGTGATGTATGTGAACCTTGGAACTGTGACTGCCCCACCCTGTGTGAAAACAGAATTATTTCTTAATTTTGGTTTTCTTATATATTGTGCATATTCTTTATGGTAAACACCTTCCCAAGTATGCATGTTTGTTTCTCTTACCATGTTTCTTGTGATGTTCTAGGTGATTCACGTATAAGATGGATCATTTAGAAAATGACTCTCAAATGAGCCACTTTAATGACAAATAAATGGAACCACAATGGTAAAGCAAAGGCTCTGTACTAATGTGGTAGTAGAAGGGCTGTTATCACATTTTAAAACATAGTAAGAACCAAAGCACACTGGATTTACCTGTATTGCATTAGCACAGTACCATATCAGTAACAGTGTGCTGGGGGCTGCTCATGGTTCTTCTAGGGCTTCTTCAGGGTAATACTCTTGTAATTTGTATCCCGTTGTATTTTTCAATCTTTTCGGAAAGGATTTGTGAATAAAACATATATAACTAGGACCAGACTACGATGGTGTACAATGCAGGATTTTAAGTTCATTCCATAATGGAACTACCACATACAGTGTGTGATGATACATTCATCACTGAAGGCTGATATTTATGTTAGATGCATAGTACTGTGTACGATTCCAACCTCATACATATTCACTGGGTTGTGTAATTTTAATATATTTTAATACATTATACATACACACATGGGAATAGTTGTATAATTTGCCCACTATTTAGTTTGCCTAGTCAATTACTATACAGAATGCAACTGACGGAAATAGACTATATACAAATAATGAGAACCAGTTCAGGTATGAATAGTTTTGCTTACCCTCAGCTATTATGCAGCTTATAATTGTAAATTGCTATACATGAAATATTAATTTATATTATGACAGTAATTTAAAAGGGACAGAAAAACCATTCCACTAACGATACTCATCTTTAAGATTTGAAAAGACATCTGTCCATTTAATCACATGCAGACAGAATTCAATATAAATAAGGAAGCAATAAAAACTGAAACATTGACAACTAGTAACAGCAATACTACCTTCCTCCCAAATGTAGCAATACCACCTTAAATCTCTGACATGCTATGCCACCACTTTTTGGACCCTGAATTTTAGCTATTACTTTAAATGCATGAGTCCTTGAACTGCAGTGACTTACCTATGAATAGTATAGGGAAGGTTATAAATAGCAGGAATACATGTGGCACTATGCTGAGGGCGTCCAGGAAGCAGCCGTTGTTCAGCACTCCCCGGTCTACGTTGTATGCAGCTGAATTGTTGTCATTGCCACAGAATGCCAAGGACATGGTCGAGCTGGGACTCTGTGAAGATCAGGAAAGGGAAGAGGCACTTTAGAGCCGTCCGAAATGAGAAACAGGATCAAAAACAACAAGCCCTGCACTGCACTGCACACGGCGCTCCATCACATTTTTGCTTCAGGATGCTGAAAAAAAGAAAATGCTTACTGGAGTCTAGCACTACACTCAGAGCAGCAGCCTCTCTTCTGCAGTGAGCTTTAAGAGAGCAGCACATGCCTCATGTCTCACACTCTCTCAGCTGCCTGAACAGTCACTTGTGTAGAACATCAGGATCCGTTCTAGAGCTTCTGTAGACTCATTCATGTCTTCTGACCAAACACGGTGTTTTAAATAAACTGTTGTTGAGGGCAGTAGGAGCACTAGCTGCCTATTCAGCTGGTCTTATCAATAACAACTTGCCCTTGCAGCTTGGCAGAGTGAGGATCTATTGTAAGAGATTAAAAATGAGCTACATTGTATTGATTCTTCAACTGTCATAGTATAGCTATCTTATTGTAAAACCATTAAGCTGATAGTACGCATGTACAGTAGGTTTATCACAAACCTTTAATGTTATCTATTGGCACCAAGAGACTAAAATGTATCTGAAGAATCCAAGGACACTTTTACATTTGGAGAGGATCAAGATTGAACCCTGACTTCTATTGTATATTAAAGGGTCTTCAAGAAACCATGGTTACAACAGAGATGTTACTGTATAAATGTCCTTTTCTGTTCAAGTAATTACAGCTAACTTGGATATATATATATATATATATATATATATATATATATATATATATATATATATATATATACACACACAGTATATATATATATATATATATATATATATATATATATATATATATATATATATAAACAAAGATAATTATATTGGATGTGGTTTGCCCTTTAACCATTTACAAGGTTATGTGTTAGATTTTTTTATAGCCAAATAATTTACCTTCCTCAATCAATGTTAAACAGGGTTTTCAAATATTTGTTTTATATCGCACAGTGCCACCTGTCAATACCTACAATCAAAACACCCATCAGACTGTCTAGGCAGTCCATTATAAAATTAAGACGAGCACAGTACAAGGATCCAGGTAGTGTAACACAGCCAATTTTCTTATTAGCCAGTACACATTAATGCTTTGTAACAGCTGCATAGTCAAGGACTCTCCAAACAACACAGTCAACATCTCAGTCTGTTTTCATTAGGGCTTTTATAACACCAGTAGTTCTAGTCAGCAAGATCAATAAATATCCTAGGAGTAGTAAATAATACCATAAATGTGAAATGTAGTGTTCAGCGCAGTAATCAAAATATTTTCTTAGTGACGGGGGACTGTGGAGTTTGTGTGCACTAGCAGGGTCACTGTAAGTAATATATACTGTTTCTTTGGATGATCTTATAATGCAAGCCACTAGTAAAAGCTGATATTTGACACCCATCACTCGATTTTACAGTATTTGCACATATTACTGCATGCTTACAGTTTACTATTTTATACCTGGAATAATCTGTTACAGGTCAGTCTATGTTAATAAAGAACCCAACACATTCATCTGCAGCCTGAAACCTATGTTTAAGAGGATGTGTCCCAGCAAAGGAGTGAGTGGCTGGTTTCTCAGACCCCACTTAGCACTATTCCTGGGCTACTTTTCCAATATTTAGTGGTAATTGGGATCTATGAAACTTGCAGTAAATAGCTCAGAAATATCTGCATGGTGTTCATCAGCTATTAATTGTGGATCTTGCTTAAAGGTTAGCCAGCACACTTTTTAATGAAGCCCTGAAGCCAGATGGAAATGAGGAGTAAGATTAATCACCAAAACGACTTAGGAAAATAGGGTGAGATTCAGCAGACTATATCCAATTTGTAAGATTAATGAGAAAAAAATTGCAGCTGAGCAAACTGTGCACAAAACATCAGTTCTAGTCCAACACTAAAACTTAACATGTCATCCAAATGAAATGTTAAGTTACAGTTTTACAGTAGAGCATCCTATAATGTATTTTTATCCATTCTTTACCTTTTTGCAACCAGTTTTTTTATTGATTTGACTGTCTGCTTAGTTTATCTTGTGTCGCAACATGTTTTTTTTTCATTTTATAATTCTGTTTTAACACCCAGAGCCCTGTTAACAGATCTTATCTGACGCTATCAAGCTATCAAAATCCAGCAGACCCTTATCTTTGTCTGTGCATTTGCTAATAATCATTAAACATCTTAATGAAGAATTGGGCTTTACAAAATGCCATGCTTAGTCAGCGTTTTCTATGGATGAAGGTGATGTTTTTATCATTATTAATAATAATAATAATAATAATAATAATAATAATAATAATAATAATAATAAAATAGATTTAAATTTTCAAATACTCTCTGAAGACCTGGTAGAGTTGTCCAAGACTATTCCCTTGAGTGAGGTTTACCCTGGCTGTCTTGAATCATCACGTAAGCAAAGCTCTGCAATTGGCTACTGGTGAGTTTTTACAACTGAGAAGTCAATCCATCTTAACAACGACCAGTCCCATTGGGAAATAGAATGAAAAAAAGAAACACACACACACACACACATGCGAGCCTTTAGAAATGATATTCTAAAGTAATGGTAGTTTTTGTTTTATATCCAACTAAATAACAATTGCAGTCCAGAATCAAGAACTTTTATTCATTCTGTTATGGATATACATCGATTATAATATTCAGTGAAAACATGGATGTGTAAAATAATGCAGTGGGATGATAAAACGTTCCATGGGGAAAACAGAAAGCACAACTAACTAATGTTAATCAATATAGGAATAGTCAATCTTCCACACATCCTTGTGGAATTCAGTGTCCTTCACACTGCTAAAAAACAGATAAAGGACAACATTCTTTGTAGATATTTTGAGCAAAGCAGTGACAGCCCAGTCCCATTTATATTACAATTTACATTTGTGTTACACTAAACATAAACAGTAGAACCATTGCTTAACATTTGGAAGTAAGTGAAGTTGATGATATAGGACCACAGAGACTCAACCTTATATGTTACCAACGTTATCATCACCATTATCATTTATTTCCAGCACACTACTGGAGGAAAGTCTCTCAAACTACACAACAACTGCAAAAAAAAAAAGTGTGTGCGTTTGACTATGAACATCTGTCTTGTCCTAATCAGACATATTCAGTACATAGGAATAAAAACAAACTTAAATGGGTTTTCTGTTTAGACCGGAGCTAAAGCCATGTCATACTCCAACCATGGCAAACAAGTTACCTGTCCACATTAACCAGCAAAACATGGTTAGACACACACACACACACAAACACACAAAGGATGTTTAATGTTTTAACGGTACGGATTGATTAAAATGAATCGGTTGATTAGTTTTCACCTTGCTGCCTCTGGGACCCTGTGCAAACGAGATGCTTTGTCTAGTGTATATCTCGATGCGAAGATTTGAAAATAATAGATACAATTAAAATAACTACGATACTGAAGTGTATGGATACGTTTCATAACCCGATTGCTAAATTTAAACTAATTTAAAGGAATGCTTTCATGGACAGGTCTAATTAAGCACCTGTTGTGTGTAAATTGTTTGAAAGTGCGCATTAGTTACACCACCGCTGTGTATGATCCCTAGTTACACCACTGGTTTAACACATCGTTTATATGTTGTCATTGTACTCTAATCCTATCCTAACATTAACCATTCTTTGTTAAAAGGCGTTCCTGGTAAACAATGCATCTTTAACCATTACTTAACCTTAACACCTACTGCCGTTAAAAATATAATTACGGACTGATTTATTTTGGTGTAAAGAGCGTACATTATATCCATGCTTCAGCACAGTTATGTGAACTGCTGCCATATTATCCAGCAGCAACCAAATTCTTGTCACGTAGGATAAAAACTGGTTACTGAGGAACGGACTTTTACAGGTTTGTTTATGTCAAATGTGTGTTTAAGGACCGAATAATAGTTGGTGTAAAACTTACAAACTATGTTGTTCTCATTCAGACATTTAGTTTTCCTCGGTGAAAGCCAATTTTAATGTTTTGCAGGGTGGACCAGTACTCCAGCTATATATAAAGCAATATTAAAAGTCATCCCAAGACCTACCGGTTTGTATCTGGACACCATCTTGATCCAAAAACGTGATGTATTTCTACAACTGCCGTCGTATACAGATTACAATGAATATGTCTATTCCAAATGGTTTTGCAGGCTCACAGTGTAATATCCTCGTAATGAAAAGCAATCTTAATTATTAATCCGCAGCAGCAGGTCAGCATTGCGCTTTTCGTAGTATTGTGCTGTCAATAGCTAAAAACCGTTTACTTTCCAAAACACCTTTACTTTTAACGATATCTCTATCGATAGGCATCACACGAATCTCGAAAACCAGCGGAAATAAGGGTTAAAACGTGACTGTAATGCATCGTTAAGAGTTCCTCTAATTTTTTGCAGGAATTAGACACGCATAATCTTGGTCCATTCCCAGGAGAAATACACTAGGTCCTAGTGCCAGATGGCGAATTGCACCCGAAGGAGCTAGCCGAGGTGCTGAACTGAGCTGTCAGAAAACCAGCGTAAAGAGATGACAGACAATTCCCTGATTCCAAGCAGCCCCCGACTCCACACGAGAGTACAATGCGTTTTGATATGAACAAAGGATATCTTTGCAAGGCTCATGTACGAAGTCATGTAACATTTCTCCCAATTCAGAGTAGTTGTGCAATTATTTTAATTTTTTTCGATTGTTGCTCCCCTCCATACTTATTTGGTATACATAGTTGCATAAGGCATTTAGTGTATGTGTGCATAATTGTAATACGTATCTGTGTAGTATGTATGTATGTACAGTTGTTCAGGGTTTTAGTCATGATTCCACTTTCAATATGAAATAAGTGTATCTGACTGTCCTGTTGTCAAACTAAGATGTGGATTTACGAGAGAGCGTAATTCCCCAATACAGGAAGTGCATTATTCCACATATGTATATAACTTGTGTTAATGTCACCGTCTTTAAAAATATTAACATTCTTCTTTTCGAAATATTTCATACTGTACAGTTTAAAAAGGGGCAGTGGGCAGTTAGCACAGTTTTTCCATGGACCATGTAATGTAAAGCATATACTACAAGACACAAGAGTGACCGCTTATCCTATTGTTATGTGAAATGCAATGGACAGGTAGGCCTGCCCTCTACTGGTATAAAATGACAATGTTCTCTCTGCAAGACTCATTAAGATCCTTCAAACCGTGTAAGGTACAGAACAGTACGTGTACATTAGTAACGTTCTGCTCAGTTTAAGTCATTTAACACATATTACACATCTAGTTCCTGTTAAACAATGCAGTTAATGTACAGTATATGCAGCAGGCACCAGTTTTATATGCACGGTACATGACAAACTTAATGTCTAAAAGGTGACGTTTGGTACATTAGGGCACAAAGCAAATATCCGGATTACTGTACCACAATCAGGTATAGGAAACGCCACTAATGATTAGCAGTGACTAAGACAGGCATCCAAGAACGAAACAAACAAACACACAACACACACACATTTCCCAGTAACTTATCACGTTGTCAAAAATCTTTTGTTGGGTTTATTAAAAATAATGTTTAGAATCATAATTCTAGCAAGGTTGTGCCATTTCATTACAAGGCTGTAAAAAAACTAGACCGCTACATCATTTTAATACACTTACCACAACCATTTATGCAATCAGAATTAAATGATTTTGGCATTCTGCCCATTTCACAGCAGCACTCTGTTAGTTTGCAAGAGGAATGCACAAGAGACATGCATTAAACACATTCATAGCATAGTTCCCATAGCCAAGATTAGTCAATACAAAGTTCCATTTACTTATTTAGTACTGGACAATTGTCTACTGCTTTACTGTAACGATTAAGCACTAGTTCTCCGAAAATGGAATGGAATGTGGTCATTGTAGCAAATCAGATGGCAATAACTCTTGGCTAGAAGGGCTATTTACAGAAGAGGAGCAATCCCTCCCCCTTTTTAGTAGGATTATGGGATTTTAGGATACAAATTATGGGCACAATATCCAAGAAAACAGCTGGGTATCCATAGTGACAACACAGTATCAGGATCAGAAAAAAAATCTTTATCTGTGTACATCTCCGTGAAATTACTAAATACCTCCTACTGAAGACCTTGCAACTTTCTGATGAAATTATATACCAGTAAATCAATAGGGAAGTTCTTTTTCCACAGTAAAAACTGATCCAACATAGTTTTGTAATCACAAGACATTAATGGTAATACAAAACATTTAAAACAAAAATGAAAAAAACATTAAACATTCACAAAAATATTGCAATTCAGATGTACATCTTTATTGATTCAGTAAGAACAGTATTGAACAGACGTTTTCCCAAGCGTGAAACAATGGCAATATATTTTTCCCCACAGTATTTTATTTTATTTTCATTTTTTTGAGAGATTTTTTTGGTCTACCTTTCTGGAGCAAAGGAAATCACAAGAAAAGTTTTTTCAGTACTGGTACTGGTCTGATGGGTAAAGCTTAAGGAATCTATGTCTACCAAAAGAGATAATGGGGTTTATTTATTGATCAAACAGAAGTGAATCTAAACACGTCATGATACTTTTACATACAGAAATACAGTAACGAGATTCACATGCACTGTTACGAATGACATAAAAAGCACCCTGCTGAATGGAAAATAAAAAGGGTTTACAATTAACCTAAAAAAGCACCTACATTTTTTAATTTAACAGGTGGTTGTTTCTTACATTTTGGCAAAGCCACCTTGGTCTTTTACATTATAGATATGTGCAATTAAATCCATGCAGGGTGAAAATATAATTAACTGTCGACCCATTTACTCCCTCCTTAAAGGGGTTATAGTTAATGACAATGTCAGACACTTTCCTTTACTATTCATCTTAAAAAAAAATGTATGGTACCCCCTTCACAACCTTCTTTCCTGTCGTTCCTATGGTTATGCAGCAAATACTGCTGGTTACTCTTTAATCCATGATAGAGAATTTGAGCAACAGCATTCTAATTGATTATGAAAGCTAGCAAGTACTGGATGGAAACTAACCATATGGATAAAATTACACAAATTGACTTGCTCTAGACATCAGCGTCCTGTATTGCTCCTTTCTCAGAGCTAATCTAATTATTAGGAGCCTTTTAAATCTCCCCTGCTGCAGATTAAAAGAAAGCTTTTGTATGTATTTATTTATTGACTTGTGCATTTAGTTAAGACTGAGTTTCTCGTTTAAAATTTCTAAGAGACATGGAAGCTGATTTTTTTTTGTTTAATAATAACTCTGAAAATATATGAATTCTTCATTTCAAATATTCCGCTTCAAACAACATGATCCTCCTTCCCTGTTGTATTGGTTTGGCATGGCAGGCTCAACAGGTCTTCATTTCTAAAAGAATGTCCTGCAAATAAAACAAACATGTTCTGACTCACAGATGTCTTAAAAAACAAACAATATGAATAAATCAAAATCCAATGTGTCCCACTATGTGTCCTTATCCTGGATACACCTGGCAGTGCAGCCAGTTATACAGCTTTGTTTGTAGCAGAACTTGTTTCATAGTTTTAACCTTTTCTTCTTTGGTACTTTATTATACAAACACAGACATATTCTGGATAGAAAAATCCACTATACTATGTAATGATAGGGGTATCCTGGATCAGTAATATTTCATTTTCTAATTTCATATTACAGTAGTGATGATGTACAGCTATGGCCAAAATAAAACATTTTGCTTCATAAAGGTCGAATGAAACCTGCTAAATAATGTGACGTTAACAATTTAAAAAATGGACATTTCAAAATTTAACATGAAATACTGTACTACTATTATGGCTTCCGGTAGACTTTGGCGATATCATTTTGTAGTTTCTTTAATTGCATGATGGTAAATAAAAAAGAACAAAATGATGGTCATATAGTTTAAAAAAAAAAAGTCTCAATCCTAAAATTGTAGGGAATACAAAACTTTTGGCCATAGCTCTACAGTATGTTGACCCCCCCCCCCCCCCTCCCCGATATATTTCATACAGACAGTATGTGTTACATTCTGTGTTGCAGTCTGAACTTGTCTATTTTTTCCTTTGATACCAGGATTAGGGTCATTGAGATTGCAATTAATTTTATAGGTCTTAAAGCAATGTTAAATGTGATAATGCAGTTCATACATTATTTCACATATTCCTATATCATTTTTAAAACTTTATGTATGCCGTTACTAAAAAAATATGGTTTAGAACTTTTCACATTAGTAGATTATTTTTCTGCTTATCAACATATCTTATGATATGCTTTCTGAGCACACTTCTAGTTTGTCCAAGTATAAGGATGCAACAACATTCTTTTTTGCAAATCCAAGTACTATTTATTGTGCGACGCTTTGAATTAACAGAACCCAACTGGCACACACTCAGGGTCTTATGTGTTGATAATGGCAACAAATGTTTAAGGTTTAAAAATAATAATCCTATCAATTACTATTACCTTCCAGTGTACATTAGCGTTTAGAACCTGGATTGAGTAGCATAAAATACTAGCCAAAAATAAATGAGATTCAAAAAGCTTAAAAAGTATGCTGTTTTAAAGGGTTTTTGGTTAATTAAATCATGTTGAATGTTCATAAATTGAAAACCATTATAGACTGGTGTTAGTTTCTTTACAGCAGTCAGGGCAATTTGTGAAAATCAAACTTTATTTCATTATTTTTTAAAATAATTCAGTTACAGCTTTGTGACTAGGGCCTGCCAATTTGAAATAATGTTTCAGAAATAAAATATCAAAATACTAAATACTGTATGTGTCATGACATGTAGCAATCCCAACTGCTGTCATAAACTGTGGTTAGCTCTATGCTGCATTTCAGCTAGACTCAATTAAAAGGTACCAAAACAAAATCAAGCATTTACTGAAGTACACCTCAGTTAGAAATAACATTGTGATCAAATTGGCTTCATTTTTAAGTGTTACTCCATTTTGCCAGCAGCAGCCGCTCATTTTGTTTCTTTCAATAACGATGAAACAATGACACTCTAGTAAGCAATGACTTTAATGTCTGTTTTTCACTTTTATACTGGCACAAACGATGATCCCAAAGATTGTATCTGCACGAAACAGAATGTTTTTCTATGCTGCCTGCAGCACATAAAAGCAAATTACGTTCGATAGCAGGAGACTGACTCAGGAAAACATTTTTTTTCAGGCTTCATTAGGCGTGTCTAAAAGTTTCTAGAGTTCATGCATTTTAACCACACTGTCATATAATCAATTTGAGAATTTCTTTGGGGTGGGGGGCGGGGGTACTTATCTCTGAATTTACAGGGTGGAAAAATCAGATGTCTTGTGATCAAAACTGCTCACCATATGGAATACTAATTCAGAACAGGGATGCAGTGGGCACAGACCAAAGAATTCAAGGCGGTGGGGGTATTTAAGTACGACCTTGATATGTAGACCGAGACTGTAACATGCAGATGATGCACACACTGACTGACACATGCTGTTGGAAGTCTCATGCCAAACCCCAGTTTGTAATTACCATTAGGAAAGTGAAGGTGCTACAGCTGGAGCAGGTACCCTTGTCTGTATACAGAGGCACTGCCGTCGAAAACCTTTCTGTTTGCTGAGGGACTGACTGATGCTGCTTTGGGGCTGGATATGCAAACAATATCATAGCATTACTCAGTGGAAAGCAGTTTTATACTAAATCATTATGGGCTGTACTTATATTCATGAAATGCAAGGTGCATTTTAGTAATACGCAAAACTTTCAAACTGCGAATGACTCGCTAAGTAAATTATGTTAGCAACTCTGTGTAGAGAGTGTGGAAAAATGAGAAATAAAGCACACTGCTTATATATAATGACCGAGCAGCGATTTAATATGGTGTTGTATAATGTTAGTTTTAGACCTCCTCATTTATATTCTATGTATTATATACCCATCTGTCTTTATAATTTATGTACTCCCAGTAATGCATTATTAATTTTCCAGACCACATGGAGTTACAGAAGCCCTGATTTATGCTGGGTGGAGCCTACAGTTCTAATCCTATGGGAAGCATATATATAGCAATGATAATGTGGCACAAAATCCATTTTTAATTGAAGATGTAAAAGGTGACCAATTCCATTTTATAATTATGTTGTAAAATAGAGCTCTGGCGAATTAAGTGACTATGTTCAGTTGTATCAATATATATGTATACTGAAATGCAAGGGCCAACTGGTCTGGTATCAACTTGCATCAGTTAACACAGGTTTTATATGGCAATATATCTTTGGTCCAAAGGAGAATACACATTAATCTCCATTCCTTCCACACAGTAAGGAAAACCAATGCACATTTAGCAAGCTGCATCCCACCATCAAGCTTAGAAACCTACTTCAAAATGAAAATATGTAGAAATATGATGCTATAGCTCTTGTGTTGATACTGCTTACATAATTGAACCTGCATCCATCAGTTACAATGTTTTATATCGTAATTATCTTATGTGCAACAAGTGATTAAAACAGTCAAATCGAAATATAATTAAAGCTCTATGAATTGCAGTTCTGTCATGGATATTTAAAACTTCAAGAGTTTACATACACATCATCTTCATACTCCTTCGGTGGGGAAACAGCAATGGCCAGATCAATCCAGTCCTGAGAACAGAAACAAGGAATCACAAACCAGTCTCCAAAGAATATGGACCTGACCTCAGTGTCAGTAAAGACCATTAGGACCTTAGCAATTATTATTGCTGTTTTAAAACCAATCCATCCACCAGTTCACCTCTCTATCCAGCTACCTACAGTACATACCTACAGCCTTCCTGATGATCAGCATATAAACAGCATGTACTTGTGTTCAAAGCAAGCAAATCAATGTTGACAGCATGCTGCATGCTCACCCTTTGATTTGCAGCCTTACCGTTTTTAAACCTGTGCTAGAGGTTACAATACTATAGTTATCTACTGTGCTTTGTGCCTAATTCATATGAGCTGGAAATTAAGAAAACTACTTTGCCAGCCTCTGAGGCTGGTTTAAAATAGTGATGGGTCAGGGTAATGGACCAGATTGACATGGAGGACTTCACTAAGGATTCACAAAGTGAAGATGTATACTGAGCATCAAAAGAAACTTATCACTTATATTTGGATAAAATTCAGTAGATGTGATCAAAAAATGACACTCTGTTTTAGAGCAGGTGCAGTGACTGTTTATTGTGCTGATTAACAATTGACATCACGAAGATGCTGCAAAATGATCTGTCGATCTTGGGCAGGTGTTGTGACTCTTGGTCTCCCAGTTCGTGACCTATCATTGACAGAGTGTGTCTGGTTATACCGTCTCGCCAGTTTTGAAATTGCTGGCTGTGAGCACCCAAGACGGCGAGCCACAGTACGCTGCCCTAGTCTAGCCTAGGCGCTACTCTCTTGACAGACGTGGCATATTGTTTTTTTTCTGTGATTTTCTTTATTGCTTTTATTCAAAAGCATGCTTTTAAACCCAAAACATTTCGTCAATGTCCATCATTTATATACCTTATTTTTTTCGAAAACAAATGTGTTATAATAGTGATAAGTTTCTTTTGATGCTCGGTATATTTAAAAGAATGCTTTTCATGTTTGGTCTTTTAATAATATCCAGTTTGATATTCATTGAACTGTTCTACAGAGTGGTTGGCTTCTTTACCAAACAGTCTAGGAAAGTTTCATGAACATTCACAGTACTTTATGAATAAAAACCCCATATGAAACATATTTTATAAGTATTGCTGTTTATTGCTCTGTATGAATTACTGTACAGAAACAAACACCAGCATTTAAATTTTAAAAAAATACCTCTGTTGTTTTGTCCTTTTAACTGTGTAAAGTGTATTCACTAATGAAAAGAAGTGGCCAAACAGCCAATTATTTTAAACTTTTTGCTACAATAACCATATCTTACCCCACCACTGTTCCAGGCCCTTGTCAAGATAGACTGGGCCTCCTGTAAGGTAGCTTCAGTCAATATCTCCCCATCCACTGCCAGTACCTCATCTCCTTTTACCACTCCACCTGGGAACAAGAGAGGGAAAGAGTTCAAAAAGAAAAGTCTTTACCAGCATCTCATTGTGACCTGTCAAAGTGCAGATGGTAGCATGTTCACACTAAGTGGTTGGAATTCAAAATTAAGCAAAATCTGTATTTTTTCTTAAATTCCCATGAAATAATCAAAGATCTATAGCGCAGATTACATACAGACAGCTTTATTCCAATCTTTACTCTCATTAATGTACTGCACAACAAAAGCAACAAAGACATATTTTAGAGTAAATTGTAGCCTCTTGTCAATAAATACACAGATCTATCAGGGAAAGTTGTGCAAGGGAACCAAATGCTTTTTTGTATTGCCAAAACAGATTAATGGAAACAGCACAGTTTAAAACATTCCCTACTGAAATGTCCAACATTATGCATAAAATAATAGGAGCACATCCTGCACACTTGTGAAGTGTAAAAATCATTGACATTTTTTTTAAATAAAATTACTACAAACAAAACAATTAATGAAAATGGAAAAACCCAGTAGCTTGCTTCTTTGCTAATTTGTAATACATACTGCAGGGATCCTGGTGTGCACCAAAGGTCATTAGTTCTAGAACACATGGTTTGTAATACAAAGTAAACAATGAACCTTTCGATCAAAAAAACATGATTCCATTAATGTCAACATACTTAAACATACTGGCATACAACTTGTATAATTGGGATTAAACCTCCAAGGAAGTATGGTGCAGAATATGTTTAAGTCAAAGCCAGTTTTGCAGTGGAAAACCAAGACAATGCATCATAATGTATTTGCAGACCAAAACATTTATTTTATTCATCATGTTATAAATAGATTCAGATGCGTTACAGTAACCCTCCGTGTGGTTATTTCAAATAACGATATCTAATTTAATATTGCTAACAGAAAAAAAAGAAGCACCTCTAATGAAGAAGCACCTCTAATGAAGTGTTCAGTTATATTATATTTGGAATATAAAAAGGTAGATTACACTACGTATGCTCACAGATGAGAATGGACTGCTGGACTGTCCACATCACACACACTCACCATGCTTGTCAGCAGAACCGCCATCATAAATAGCAGAAACCACTATTTTTCCAAGGGGTGAATCAATGCCACCCTCTAATGCAAGATCAAGTGGACCCTCCTAAAAAAGTAAACAACAAACATGGTCAGTATAATAGGATCCATGCAATGTATTTGCATAAACAAGCCTTCACAATGTGCAGCTACAATATGGTCAAAAGTTTAGCATCACCCTATAAAATTAACTAACTTTGCTTCATAAAGCGGAATGAAACCTGCTGAATAATGTTACGCTAACATATTGAATTACATGTAGTAAACTGACATTTAAAAAAATTATATTTTTCGAAATCTAACATTAAATACTGAACTACTATTATGGCTTCCCGTAGACTTGTGTGATATCATTCGGTAGTTTATTTGATTACATGATGTGAAATAAACTTTTGGCCATAGCTGTATAAACACATTTTTTTGGGTTACAGCTTATTATAACAAACAAACAAAAAAATAAAAACAGATGAAAACCAGTTTGTGTCTTGTACAGTCTTTACATCCTTATGTATTTCACCAATATGAACTTTGCACAGTACTGAAAAACAATAACCATACACTTCAGAATCTCATCTTACAAAAATATTGAACAGATTTCATCTTCTGACCTGCCATGTAAAAGAGGTCTTTACCTTTCTCAAGCTTTTTTGTCATGTATTTGTCATCAATGTATAGTAATTATCCTGTATTTGTTAATGAAATCTGGGTCTGGTGGAGGACTGAAGGTAATCATGTCAAAGCAGCTATAGAAGTACATTCCCAAGGTCAGAACACACAGAAAGCTTGGGATTCTTACAGTGTTTACATTCCATTCCATCCCCAATGGAAAAACACTGTCATCCTTGATTTCATTATGAAGACTGATGGTATATTTTGAATGTACGAAGCCCTCACTGCTGTACTGTCACATCACAATTATCCACCAATGGACAAGGGCATCTTGTGATCTCATGTAAAGCAAATAACGCGTTTCACAGCAAAATCGCTTAACAAACCTAGTCACCTAGGCTATTCTAATAATTTGAAAGCTTCCCAGATAATAACCTTTCTTTCATATCTTTCTTCAAACTTAGATTTTAGTCTTTACTGATTCTCATGAAGACCACTGTCAATGACAGAGATGCTTTAGTCAGGTGTGTGTGTATGTGTGGTGGGGGGGGGGGGGGGTGTATGTGTGGGGGTGGGGGGGTGGGTGGGGGTGTGTGTATGTGTGTGTGGGGGGGGGGGGGGGGATTCCGTTACATGCAAAGGAGAAATTCAAATTAATAAAGCAGCAGCAATGAAGAGTGAAGTAGCATGTTTCTAAAAGCATTTCAATTGAACAGTAATCTCATTAATAACAGGTTTATCTTCATACATAGAAAAAAAGAAAAAAAAAGCAATGATTACTGTACCTTTTTGATTCTCAGTAGTCGAACATCCCTTCTAGCAATCTGATCTGGAGTAAACTGTAAAACAGGAGAAGAAAACGAATACTAACATAATGTAGCTGTTAATAGCTTTGTGAACCTTTTTAATTGATTATACTAAAATGAAGTGTGCGTGCTGCAGTGTAGTTGGTTTTTGCAGCATTGCTGTATATGTAAGATTATAGGAGACTTACATCTAATACTTTCCAAGGCAAAGTCACAACCAGACAAATACCGTAGGTGTACAAAACCTCTATTCTTTTTCCTCTGTTTAAAATGATAAATTCATAAAACTGTGTAACAACAAAAAACTCTAATAACGTTTATTTTGTAAATTCGTTCATCTTTTGGGTGAGTCACAAAACACCACACAAAAAAATAGAAGCACCACTCATATCAAAACATTTAAACTATAAAACATACCGTAGAATACGGGTCAAAGTCTTCGACATATTTTTGAAAGCCCTGTAAAAGCAATCCAATAGATTTACTTTGGATGTGTGATAAGCATTAGTCTAATGCAACGGCTTAATCAAAATGGGTTTAAAAGTGGCAAATAGTAACATGTTGCCGGTAAGAGAATGATCATTCCAGAAAGGAAACACGCCAATGGAATGAAATGACCAATTTATTGATTTGACAGATAAACATGCCTATGACTGATTACATTGATATTTGAGTTTGGCCCATGGCCTTGCCCATTGGAGCTCGTTAGCTGCCCTTATGCTGGCAACTATGATGAATGAAGTATATAATGCCAGCAGGCAGAACAAGTGGCACTTGAGGCCACCTCCCTCCTAGACAAGGCATGCTACAAGGTGGAGACAGGAGAGAAGGGGGACCAAACCAACAATTTACAATAAGGGCTGTTGATATAAATAAATATAAATAAATATATGATTACGTATTTGATTAAGTTTCCAAGGTCAATTTCAGCCTAGCGTTTTGTACAATTCACATCAATACAGAGACTGGGGTAACGCAGAATGGTACATGCATAATTGCCCTATGAAAACAAGGGAGAAAGTCTATCGTGCATCCTGCTACTTCTTACAAAGCATAATCATCACAATAGACAGACATACAAAAACAGACTGAGTAGAAAACCAGTAAAAATAAGTACATCTAATAATAGTTCAGATTTGAAAGAAACAAGAAAACACAGTAAGAAGAAACAAAATAATTACTTCAAAATACAGCAATGTGTTTCTTTTGACAACCAAATTATGAATATATATATTTTTAATTAAGCACATTTTATGTTTGTTTCCTATACAACTATCCATAGATTTATTTATATCTGTGTTTTTGTAAAGCACCAAAAAGACAAAAATACTATAAGAAAACACCTTATAAAATATAAAAATGAAATATCTGCCTGGGGGCTCAAACATACAATGCATATTAAATAATAAAATAAATAAAAATATAATATATATAAAACTGAGGGAGAAGCACACAATAGATTAAACAATTACCTATGTATTTAAAATGCATGCACTGTATAATCCAGTCAATACAATGTATTTATAATCCAAAGCGCTGCCACTAAATATTTGTTTATTTAGCAGACGCCTTTATCCAAGGCGACTTACAGAGACTAGGGTGCGTGAACTATGCATCAGCTGCAGAGTCACTTACAATTACATCTCACCCGAAAGACGGAGCACAAGGAGGTTAAGTGACTTGCTCAAGGTCACACAATGAGTCAGTGGCTGAGGTGGGCTTTGAACCGGGGACCTCCTTGTTACTAGACCTTTTCTTTAACCACTGGACCACACAGCCTCCACACTAAATCATTGCATATTTAGATTTTTAATATGGGATTGTGGGTTTCTCTCAACTGGTCTGCATGATTATCAAACAAATCGTTCAAGGTTACTTCAGCTTTTTCATTTTTTATAAAAGATGTCTGAACAGCAACCGATTCTAAAGTGAGTAGGAATATAAAACGCCTAACCAAACAAGCAGATACAAGCACTCCACCACCATTCATACAAATATGAATGCATCAACAGCATTATCAAGCTTCAGTCCTCTTATGTCAAGCAGATGTTCATCATAACTGTTAAACAAAAAAAATAAAAAAGCTTATTTAGGATTTATAAAACTAAATAAAAATGACCACCGCCGGTATGAGAATAAATGTACAGAATATACAGTTAAAACAACAGCTTTAATGAAATCCCTAATTCAACACATACTTAAAATGACTGCTATGTATCGATGTTGCACACTAATACAAGACATGGTCACGTTAACAGTTTACAGAAAATGGAACGGAATGTGTCCATTATTGAAATGAAACCAGAACAAAGCATGCATATTAGAGAGATGGGAATGCCACACAAGGTACATTGTTTATTAGGATCAATTACTTGTTTTCTGTTGGATCTAAAAGATGAATTGTACACCACCATTCTTTTTAACATCTCTGGTGGCTGTAAAACAAAGATTAGATGTGAAATAGATTAGACTCATGCAAACATCCTGAAAAGGGTACAGATGTCACTGTGGATTTATTATCAACATCACGACTATGAGGGCTCAACACATACATCCTGCCCTTTAACAGAGAAACAGCACTATGGACTAATATGGACAGCAATTTCAACACAGGAAAAAGCTTCTTTCCCCCCCGAAATCGGCTTGCTCATGATAAACACTGGAAATAAACACTATGTTTGAGATTTCTATGCTAACCAATTCTGTACTATCAGGTTCAGTTTTCTTCATGTAGTTTTTAACAAAAGGAGCCTAGTGTATCCTAAACTGGAATCTGACCCAATACTTCTGTATAGCTTCCAGTGCACCCGTTTCTGGTAAGCCTTTTAGAGTAGTATTCGCCAGTTGGTAAGAATCAACTGTAAATCTATTAATGCACAATGTTGGAATTTGAGTCTTCCACATGTATTCCTTTTCACCCAAGCAGACTGAATAATCAGTTGTAAATGCCTTGCCTAGAATTTTGAAGTGATTGTCATGACAATTATGTTCATCATCAGTGACTAATGTAGACTGGTACTAGTGTGCCTCTTAAAATCCAGATACTACTGCGAACAATAAGGAATGAACTGTATGTGTACAATACTAATATTAGAACATGGCATGATGTTCAAGGATCTGCTTCATAGGCAAGTCAGAATCAAATCAACGGGTAACGATTGGTGCACCTCTTCACCTTTAGTGGCTTATTATCTGGTTTATAAATACATTTGAAATTCAGATCATTTATTTCTGTTGTTGTTCACATAGCAGGTTGGAGACTTGATTAAAGAGGCAATGAGCATTTCATTCTCTGCAGATGCTGTTCTGCAGTCATTAAAAGAAGTATGCGATTTAACTCCAGTACCTGCTAGGCAATCAGCCACCCAATAAAAACCTGCATCTGCAGAGCAGCACAATCAAGTTCTGAACATAAAACAGCTTATAAAAGGTTAAGTCATTTTCTAATTATTGGATGCTTGTTTATTTTACATATTTAAATATAGCCCAAAAGATTAGGACATTGCTGCTGCTTCCTGGTGCCCATGACCTACAGCGAAGGTACCAGGATGCAGCCGTTTGTTTATAGACAAGATTGTCAATGCACTAAAAGTAGGTCCAGTAATCTCGTTAATAAAGCTAAGAAAGTGGATCTTGAAGCACTGGTTAGCGTTCTTTTAAAAGAAAAGGAATGTCTATGCTAGCCAAGCATATTATTAGCATTAATGTCAAAGACAGTGTTTTTATTAATGAATATGAGGCTAATTTTACTGAACATGTATGCTTTTCAAAAATATTCTCAGATCAAGGCCTGTGGCAATTAATTTCACAGAAAAATCCAACCTTTAAAGAGACAAGATGAATTTGATTTTTGACGAACACAAATGCATTTCATCAGCCAAGCTGCACACCAGAATGTAATTTGTGAAATGAATTGTGGAAAGCAGATTCTTCATAGATGACACCTCCCAATAATTTAGTATATACATACATATCCATCTGTTAATACTCCAATGTTTCAAAAGCACAAGTACACAGTTTCACAGAACAAAGAATAGGTTTTTCATCATTGTATTTTGGATATAAGAAAAACCCAGAATCTAAACATAAGAACTTTAATGAAAGGGACATTGCCAAGACTGTATCCAATCTACTGCTTCAAAAAGCTACTGTATGGGCAATTTATCAACACCAGCTGTGCCTGGGCTTAAAAGGACAACCGTAATACGTAGATTATATATTCAGAATTAATTATAGATACATTGCCATCTGGCAACATTCTCCAAATTCATAAACATACTGTATATATATATATATATATATATATATATATATATATATATATATATATATATGTGTGTGTATATCGATCTGTCTATCTATCTATCTATCTATCTATCTATCTATCAGTCCAGATAAGCTGCTTACCTGCCGTTTAAAAAAAATTAAACAAAATTTAAATTTAAATGTGAAAAATACAGCACATAACTCCAGCACACATGCAACTGATAGATTCACACTATAAACTATACTATGTGTTTTACATTGTACCTGAAAAAATAGGACTCCAAAAGTTTGTTTGAAAACTATTAGTGTCAAGGCTTCCTGCTGTAGCGACCTTTACTTTGATATTCTCTAAATCTCTGACTGTCTTTGAATCTCGTTCACAACTTGTATAACATCTTGAGGTGGTTTACAAAAAAAAAAAAGATATAGAAATCTACACAGCATTGCACTGCATACTGCCAATAGCATCACCATTTGCTGTAAAGGCTATATTGAGTCACGTAAATGCTGTCACATCACTCTCTACATATAGATTGTAATATTTGAACTGCAGAACGTTTGCCGCAGCATAAAATACTGTACTGCTCATATTCATTCTGCATTGTTGATCTACTCAATCCTATCTAACACAGGACACAACTGACTAATGAAAAATAAAAGTGGGTTAATTTGAATTACTGCATGTTACTATGATGAATATAAAGCATTGAAAGCTAAATGAATGCAGCTCACTGTCAGGGCTTGATATGATGGGTATAGGTACCCCTGCAGCACAGAGAAAGTTACAAATACTGCAGGCTCAAATCAATATGTTTATAATACAATGCTGTTCTATTACTTTGGCAGTCCTGTAGGTTATGAAATGGCACACAGCAGACAGATCACTCAGACTAATGTCTTACCAAGGCCTCTGATTTGATTGTGTGCCTGTGGGTGGCATGTGAAGGTGGCAGCATGATTGGCTTGGAGACTATGGGCATAGCAGGGCGACGCTGGCAGGGCGGACTGGGAGCCAGTTGCTATGCAGAGGTCATGAATTAAATGGATAACAATGTCAGTTTATACATTAAAATAGTTTAAGATTAAAACTACAAATCATCATCATCTATTTATGTTTAAAGTGACTTATCTTATTCCTCAGAAGCACAGAGCTTCCAAGGTTCTTTTTTCTAAGAAATGTTTTCCCAAATATTTTCATGAAAAAACATTTTCATAAATATTAGTTTTCAAAACAACACATGCAGATACCAGACTTTAAAACAGATAAACTCTAGTTTGAGAAACATTCTAAACGTTTTAAACAGTGTATGTCTCATTAACAGGTATGTTACACTATTTGTAAGAGATTATTGGCAAGGAACAGAAAACATACCAGTGGGTTGCTTGAGGTTGAAATTTTGCTGACATGAGATGTATTTCTCATAACCTGAACCACATGAAAGCAATGTTATTAAAATTCAAAAGCACGTGCCAAAAAAGACAATTCACATGCGCAGTAAGTTTTCTAATATGTTATCTAAATATCAATATTTTAACTAAACAATTGGTTTACAACTAAAATGGCTTAAAACTCTTACTAATTTCAGCATTTAATTTGGCTTTACACATTGCTGCTACTGTACGTGACCAAAAAATAAGTTATACATTGTAGTACTGATTTATGGCTATTATGTGTTTGTGAACATAGCAGAAAACTGTTTAAATGTGATTAACCAAATACAGCAAACAAACACACGGCAATCCACATTAAACCATGCAACTTCCAAGTTCAAACTATAATGCCAGACAACAAATCACACCAACACAATATCAGTTTATAATATTAAAATGCTATGCACTTTCTTAACTAAGTCTTATGACTTATAAAAAGGTTTCTTTGCTGACGAGACTGAAAACATATACAGTACATCTTATATCTAGACGGATCTCCTTGATTATGCTCTAATGTGTATTCGGCATCTTAAGGCTTATTCACACCAGATGCGCTGAGAGAAGCAAATGTGTAGTACGACACACTGCACCACAAAAAAAATAAAATAACACATGTAGTTTTGATATAGACCATCCAGTGGTGAAAAAAAAAATAGGATTGATGGTTATTTTTGCCATTGTATCACATGGCTGCTAGGGAACTGACCAATGACCAATCAGAGGAGAGTCACTGATCACATCATGCACACCTGTTGCCACTGGTGTGAAAGGTAGTTTCAGCGAAACTATCATTTTATCGCAGGACAAATCACATCGTGCCGGGTGTGAATAGACCTTTAAAGTTGCAGCTTCTGGCACCATAACCTGATTCAGTTCCATTTTATATAATGTGGTGCTCAGTTGTTTCTGTCATTTCAGCTAAACAGAGCTAAATGCCTGGATCAGTTTGAGTCTCAAATGCTATGGATCAACAGACACCATACGAGTATGCTTAAAATAGTATGCATGAGGACAGCAAGATGAACGCCAGTATATTTACTGTTTTCTGTGTTTCTGATAATAAATAAATACATTTAAAAAAATGGTTTGCATTCCCAAATGTCTTTAAACCAAATCACACAAGTCAATTGAACTTCACATTGTATATAGTACTGTAAAGTCGGAAGACAAATTACAGCAAAAACAATAAAAGAAGAGAACATTAGTAGGCTGTAATGGTGTATTATTAAAGCAAGACTAAACAGTAGCTTATAGATGCTGCTTTAATGTACTCCAAGTGATCTAATATGGTATGTAGTAAATACAAACTACTTAAAATCCTCATTATTAACTAATTCCCTAATTTATTCAATCTACCCCTTAAAGAAAATGCACCTTCACCCTATAACTGGAAGGAAAGATCATTATATATTAGGGAGCTACTGCAGTTTTATTAACACACTCAAACAAAGCAAACAGTCCCATGCGGTGCTACCTTTGGGCTGGGATGATATGCAGGATCACTGGGTGGTGGGCTGACTGTACCATACCCAGCCCTTGTTCTATAGGGGTGACCCTCCCAGTGATTTGCAGACTCTACTGGGCTAGTGGAAAGATACCTATGGTTTCCATATCCCTCCTCAGGAATAGAGGGCTGCTGGCGAGCAAAGCTGATTTGCTGACTGGGTGGGGGTGGGGGAGGTGGTGGAGGTGGAGGTGGGGGTGGAGGTGGCGGTGGTGGTGGAGGGGCTGGGTGGGGGGGAGAAGGAGGCCTCCAGGAGGACTGGTTGGACATGCCCAAGGAAGGGGGCTGGGGAGAGGGGTGTTGTGCTTGTGATTGTGTGGCATATGAGTGCTGTGGCAGTCGGTGGATGGTGGAGTGTGGAGGTCTGTGGGGGGGGATGGGAGGGTGGGAAGGGGGAGGCAGTCTTGGGGAGGGAGGGTGTGGGAGCCGAGGGGAGGGGGGATGGTGGTTCCTTGGGGACGGAGGGGGTGGTGCTATTCTTTTCATGGGTTGTTTTAAACTCTGATCCAAGTTGTCTAAATTAATGTCATCCAAGTCAGTGGTGTGGAGCTGCAGACCCCCGGCAAACCTGCGCATGGACGATGCTGTGGAGGGACTCCTTCCTACAGACACCTAGGAGGAGACTGCGTTAGCTACTGAAGTGCTATTATCAAAACACACAAGTCAAAGCCAAGGATGTAGGAAGAGTCACGAGCAAAGGTTTCACACAAAAACTAAAACTTTACTCTAAAACAAGGGTTCTATACTGCATGCCAGTTTTCTAACCCTCTTCATAGAGATTCTTGTTTTCAAATTTTACTTTAGCTAAAAATCTGTTCTTCCTCTGAAAGTTAAATGAACAACTCTCTGAAGTGACAGAACATTTTGTTCAATTCTGGGGCACACTGGCTTAGTGACAGTTCAGGTGACCATAATTACAGGTTTTACTGTATTTATTTGTCCACTACAGTTCACAACAGCAGGTGACGGTACAACACAGACACCTGGATTTAGAAAGGACATTGCTTCTATCTTCACACTCCAGAAGAATTTGAAAACACACACGCTAAACAGGTCGAATAATGCCAGAGCCTTTTAAATCCTTTTACAAAGTACAAGGCAAAATTACCTCGGGGGACTCGTTCTCAGCAGAGGATATTTGCTCTAATCGAGTCTGACACAGCCTTTCAACCCAATGCTGAACCTTTTCTGATTCCTCCATGTCCTCTCGCTCGGTCTCCGACACCTGAATCACATTTCCCATTACACAAACCAGGGCCAAGAAAGATAAAAGACCTTTGTACATAATTTTCCACCCCATCTCCCCCATCTTACATAAACAGCTGTTTTTTATTTGTTGGCAATTCAAATGGCTTTGACCTATAACAATTTTGTTTTTTGAATGTTTTTTTTAAATTTCCGTGTGCTATTTACAGGTTGCATGCAGTATAGGAGGTGGCCACTGTACTCAAGTAACGCTAGTCTACATAGTACAAAACAGTGTTTTTGATATGGTAATATACAAGAGATGAGTGTTATACATGGCATGTAACCCAAGGCTGCTAGCTCATGCCTGCTTTACACAGGGTGCACGTTATTCACAGGCGCTAACTCAAACTTATTACCTTGTGTTGCTACTGACAGTTCTGCATTATTTCTTTCTACGATCAGTAATAACATGGCTTTGACATAACGGTTTAAACACTGCACACACATCAAAGTGTACCTCTTGAACAAGCCTATTAATTTTCAGTTGTTTTTCTCGTTCGAACATTTCTTCCTTTTCTTTGGCCAGTTTCTGTTCGAACTCAAGTTCCTTTTTGTTCTTCTTTTGCTCCTGAAGTGTCTCAGTTTTAGAGGACTTCTTTTTCTGTTTTTCTTTTCCTTTCTGTGAGGTTAACAGCACGGGGTCATTAAGACAAGTACACTGCCAGGCACAGGACAGGAAAGCACTACACTCAGGGAGGAACAAACCCTCAACCTTACGGAAGACATGCTTCTTCATGCTGTAACACTGCGTGTACCTTTTTCAAACAGAATAAAACACTATCCGATTCAGTGTCTGAAGCATCTCTAGATTTTAGTCCAGGTTATTTTAAATACAGTTGTGTATTCTATTTGAAACAGTGTTGGAAAAACGAAGAAAAGTAGAATACACAGTCCAAGCTCTGTAGGTTTTCAGGACTTTTGCAATAAATGCATGAGATGTTACTAATGACTGGCTTGCTGTAAAGTTAGAAAAAAAACTATTAAATCAAATAACCACTACCATAGATCTATGGCGTTTCAAAACACTTCAAGTTTAAGTGCATTGTTGTTTGCCTGCTTATTTTTTTACTGTCTATTTTTTTATAGTATAGTATGGAGTGTAAAAATCACACAAGTTAAGCAACAAAAACCAGAACACAGAAAAACGAATCACCCATCCGCATAGTACCTTTCGAAGTGTAGGCAATTTCCCTTCATAACGATAAAACCAGCCAAAAGCTACAGCAGTAAAAAAATAAATAAAATACATATATAAAAATAAATACTTTTCTGTTAGAAATTTGCAAAGAGGTGTCTAACTACTCATCTTGTCCACAGTGATGTCAACTTCTATAAAATAAAAAACACAACTAACTCCCAATAAAAGGATGTTTTTAAAAGAATGAGGGGAAAGCAAAGCTCAGTTTTAGTTGTCAAAAGAAACTCCTTTGCAGCAATTTGAATGTCAAAGGTAGGTTGGCTGCAAACCTGCTTCTCTTTTTCACTGTCACTCTCTCCTCCATACACCTCCTCATCCTCGGCCATCTCGTGATGCAAGCCTGTCTGCTCATCGTCTGTTAAACAAGTCGGAAAGGAAAGCAGGAAAGTGAAAAGGCAGAAGGCTAGAGGCATCAATATAGTACTGAGGAAAAAAGAAAAAGCCTTCCCCTCCTGGATTTCAGGTAGAGTCGGTACCTTCAAGGATTAAAAAAAAACAATTGGAAAAGATTTTTGTTTATTAGAAGTTACTGTGCCAGGGAAGACCTCCGCGATTGAAATTGTAGCTGTAAAATAAAATGGAACAAAATGCGATACATCAAATCGACTATAACAAGTCTCTTGTAGCCGTTGAAAGAGACTAGCTAGACAAACGGCAGTATACAATGTAATTTTACATGTTGTCAAAAGCTCAAAAAACGAATCTTTCCTGCCTAACACATATTCCATTCAAGCCAATAACCTTTCAGTAGTTGTAATTTACTGGAACATTATGTTTTGACCTGCGAGAATGTGTTTTTGAAACATCTGGTAAGTGGTGCATCCCAACCCACCCCCACTTCCCCCTCCCCCCTCCCCCCTCCCCCCTCCCCAAAGGTGGTTAAATTGTTTTGTATTCGTTGGCAATTTTTTGTACTACCAATCACCACTAGAAAGTATTGCTTTTTCAAAACCGGTTGTTAGGTCTACTGGCAGAACATTTTGTATATGTAGGAAATTAATGCCTGCATGCAGAGGATTCAAAGGGGGTTATTATTGTTTTTCTCATTACCACATGGCAGCAGCAATTTTCATTGCTATATAACATATGAGATAGTGACTTGCGAATGATTGCCAATGTTCAAGCTGAAAGTGAGTATTGTTGTTTACTAATACACTTACATTCAGTATCCACATATAAAGCCTTACTGACCAGAGCTTTTGTGCTTGGGTGGAGGTGGAATCATGTCATCAGGCACAGGGCTCGGGCTCTTCCTAGCTGCCTGTTCCCTGGGGCCCCAGTCTTCCTCCCAATCCCTGTTATGTTTCTGTTCTGCAGCTTGGATCCTTTAGAAAACATTATAATAATAATAATAATAATAATAATAATAATAATAATAATAATAATAATATAAACCATTTAACAGTGAAGTGCTTGTAAATAACTAAGACCCAATACCTATAAGAGATTGCCAAGGAACAACTTCTACAGTACAGTACAATTTATCAAATGCTAATGTAAAACAAGACCATGAATGGGTATATAGAGCGTCTACAGCTGTTCAGGCTCAATTTAATTGGATCACTATCATTGCAGTCAAACTACCTTTGACATTTGTGTGTGTGTGGACTAAAAGACAATAACATTTAAGAATAATAAAATGGGGCCAGTTGTATACCAAGGTTACGAAAGATGTCACATCTAACAGTGCATGATGGAAGTCTTGGCTATGCTGGCATAATTTACAAAAAATTATAGTGATCCCATGATTAAGTCACTTTTCATTCCCGTTTCAGCAACAGTAATTTTCTTTATGATCAATGCTTATCTTATAATCTTATAATCAATTATCTTATGCTGCTTTTGTCTTCTCCGTTTCTCAGTCCTACCCATGGTTTTCTTTAATTCTCAATAATTCCTGGGTCCTGGGCTGAGCTGCTTCTTGTTTGGGGGATTGCTTAGATGTAGAGATAAAGGTCTCAGAGCAGCCGCATGCTTCAAGGTGTAAAAAAACCTGAACACCCATTTCTGTATTGATGGACCCCTGGTATTCCATTAAAGACTATCGTAATACTGCTTTTGTGATTACATGCTCTGTTGGCTCAAGGGATTCCGATCCATAATTAGTTTTCCTTTGGCTCTTAACCATTTATAGGCAGGGAAATGCTCTTATGTACCATCTCTTGGGGTAAATAAATCTGAGACATATTGTACATAACTCCATGTGCAGCTTAACAGCTTTTTCATTTATCCTGCACATAGCAACATGTGTACAAGAGCTCAGCATCCATTGAATGTATTTGTCAGTAAACAGCATCACAGTACACTTTGACAACCTGGATGTGATGCGTAATATTTTCCTGCAAAATCCATTACCCTGACAACCAAGCTGTCTGTTAGGATACTGACTTTTCAGTAGACAATCTATCTGCGCCCAAGTACGATTATCAAATGATGCATGTTTTATGAACTGTACCACTATAAACCTCATATTAATTATAATTGTTTTATAGACTTCCCAGGTGGAAAGCATGTGGAATAAAATACCCTACTCATGCAGAAATTCTGACAAGTGGATCCTAAAATAGACTTGGGAAAGCACAGCCAATTAGATGTCATGATGCAGGACCTATATTCTCATTATATGGTAAACGTAGCAGATGTCCATGCCAAGTTTAATCAAATTTGGACAATCAATTGTGATATAGCCTTTCACAAGCCCAACCAAGCAAGGTAATTACCCGGGAACATTCATAGTGGTTTTGGGACAGATTGCTGTCATCTCTCTTAAAGTTAATGAAGGCATAAGAGGCCCTGTTTAAATTGCTGTTTTAACATGCAGAAAAATATTAATGCATGCAGTCTCTCTTTGTTTAAAATGTGAGCAGGAAAAATTCAGCAACAAGTTCCAGGAGAATAATGACATGGAAAAAAAAATCAAATAATGATTTGAGCCCTCACTTCTGTCCATTAATAGCACAGACAATGAATCAGGGCTAGAGGAACTTTCTATTAAACTAAAGACTACATCATGTAAAGTACATCCCGTACTACAGAAGAACATTTCTGTTGAGCCATTCATCTGCAATGATGTTAACTGACCTCAGAACTAGCAGATGCTTCCACCACTCTGAACGATGCTAGAGACAGCTAACTATCACTGATGTTATCTGTACACATTTTCAGGGTTTCTTCTGGTCACGCTCTATACCGCGTTAGGGAATTCATTCTGGCAGAGATGCAACTTACATTTCCATTTCCTTGCGGTATCGATCCTCTTCCTCTGCCGTCTTCTGCGCAATCTCTATCTTCCTTCTGAAAACATATTTCAGAAAGACTGTTAACAACGCAGACTACCTAGTGCAACAGAAGTCCTGGGACTGTGTTTGTTACCTTGCTACAGTAAATTTTCTTACTAAATCCAGCACAACAATGTATCAGGATTATTAGCATGAATTATTAACAAGTGCTCCCTTGGTAATTTGCCATCTGAATTTGCACATAAAAAAACACTTAATGTGTATCAAAATGAGTGAGTTATTGAGGGGACCTTACACAGTACAGTGCAAGTAAAATATGCATGGCCATACAGTGAACTACTGAATCATGAAACAAGGCACACGTGTCAACATATTAGTGGAAACTTTAAGGGGACACTACACAAGAATTAAACTATCTTCAGCCCAATAAACCCTGATCATTTATTTTGATGAACAGATGGTTGTTGCTCCTGTGTAAAAACAAACCACACTGGTAATGTTTCTTTACAAACAGAATGCTTCAATTCAATGTCTTCTAATTGTTATTGATATGCAAACACCATATGCTACATTTTTTCATTTAAACCCATTAGCCCAAAACAACCTCCTTTAATGGTCTGTATTTGCAAAATGTTGCAGAAAATTATATCTGATGTTACACTGGAAACTCAATAAAACCGGTAACCAAGGTAGCTGATGATGTACTGACAACAAATCTACTGAAAAGAAAAATGAAAAGTTTTAAACATTTTTATTTTATATTATACTATCTAATCTTTACATAGAGCACATGCAAACTACATTAACAAGCAATCCCTGTGCACATGTTATTAATTTACTTTATTTCATTTACTATGACTTTTATTATACAGGGGATAAGTGGGGTAAAACAGGTAAAAAATGCCATTGGTTTTGTGTTTATCCCATCTGTCAGAATATTCTCAGGTTACTAGTGTATGTATTGTTTCATGGGAAATTAGATTTTGACCTCAAAATCATGTAGCACAAATAATTTCTAAGAAAGGCCTAACTGTGTGTAAGCATGCTCACTTTGGTCAATTTTAAAAGTATAAATATATATTTTTGTATTTCAACTCAGTGAAGCCATGTTGTTTCCATAAAACATGCACCAATTTGCTTTATGTAGTTCCAGCTTTATTATCAGAGATAATCAAGCTTTGAAAACCAGGCCAAGTTTCTGTCACCCATGACAACAGAGTAGGAGGGATTAGAACACGCACGCTCTTTCTTTTTCCTGTTGCTCCTTCAGGAGCTTGTTCGTCTCCATAGCCATTTTTTTCTGATGCATCAACTCCTGACGATCCAGTTCCCTCCGACTCTCCTCAGCCATCCGCTCCTCGTCGCTCATGAACAGCTCTCTCCCCTTATACCACAAGGGACACTGAATCAGACAGCATACTTCCAGGACACTATTTTAAAGCAAGCAGCTGCTTGGATATTTCTTATAATGCCTTTGCCTTATGTTTACTTGAAGTCTGTGGCAATTCTCTTTTAATAGACATCACTCGATGACTTCACGTACAGTTTACTGTTGTTTTGATGCTGTGTACATTCTGTATGGTATTAAGAAACTAACATATAGTGTGTTTACTTAGAAACAGTTTAACAGACATCAACATGTATGTTATTCATTAAAAAAAAACATCATTCTTTATACAACTCAGGTAACTCTGAGTTGCACCTGGTTGGTAGACTTTGCTAACACAAATCAGAATATCACTGTACATTACTGGACAAAATTAAATAGTTTTTATTATAATACAAGGGTAAATAATAAGACGTTTTACTACACAATACTTACCGCTCCTGTAAGAACTGTGATCGTCAGACTTCTACTACTCTTCAGGACTTTTACAGCCTAGACAAAAAATTACAAATTACAGAAAAGGACTTTCAAAAGGGTGACAGTAATCTGATTTGATTTAGTAACTGCAAACAGTTTTTCAACCTAATTTAATTGGACCCTTTTGAAACAAACAAACAAAAAATCACACTGAGGGTGTCCTTTAGCCCTACCCACATTAAGCCGTGTTCAAAAGGATTTGGTTGTGAAGTGAAAGTGCTGCAAAGGCCAGAAACTCCCTTGAGAACGATACTTATGCAGTGTTTTACAACATTGTAAGATACCTGCATTTCTAGCCAGGTGACGCTTCCTTAATTCACAGAGTTCCATAGAACGATAATAAAAATGAACTGATAAACGTAAAAGTTAAATATGTTTTTATTTTATTATATACTTGACTTGACTTTTTTTTGCTATTGCAGGCTAAACATTGCCTGGAGCAAACAGAACAGAAATCGGGCCTCCCTTACCTCTTTGTGATCCAAGTTTGAAAATTCTATTCCATTCACTTCAACGATCTGATCCCCAACCTACAGGAAACACAACATCCCTACTGCACATCACTCAAAGAATGGGTTCATCCTTAACATTTCATTAAGCAAAAATAAATATTTCCTTTAACTCGTACAACTTTTGTGACTTACCTGTAAACCAACCTCTACAGAAAGAGACCCTGGTTTCACATTGCTGATGAAAATACCGGGCTTCTGGTTTGGTCCACTTGAAATGCTGCAATAGCAAATGATTTACGGAAATCAGTTAAGGGCATGCAAAAAAAAAAAAAAAAAAAAAAGCAAGCCTCACGACAGGTGTAGACAAACATGCAGCCTGCATACCCTAAATATTCATTACACAAATAACCACATTTTGCAAGTACAGTTCAGGCTGGGGTTATAGTTTACAGCTAAAACTATTCAGGGGCAGGAGGCATAGGAGCGGGCCTGAAAAAGTATAGAATAGTTTCATGCTAAAAGAAATATGTCAAATAAATAAATGAATATATTTTTCTACTTGATGTCGAATGTAATTGAAATGAAGAAAATGTAAGTGTGCCTGGATTTTACAGCAGGTACCGGGCAGGGGTGAAACATACGTCAGACATATTTATAAATGATCCTGATTTCTTGACTGACCCACCTGCATCCCATGCCCTTTGTGCCAGCCAGACTAAGAAACACCTTCTTCTCTTTGATTTCTTTCCCTCCAATTGATGCTAATCCAGCAATGCTGTTTTTACGATCCTGTAACATCAAGAAACATGTTCAAATGGCACAGAAAACCAAAACTCTGAGATGCAACATGATTCAAACATTTCCTGATCCAACAAAATATACCATTCTTTAACATGACAATCATTTCACTTTTTAATTTAGCAATGTCATGTCTTGATGAGAGAATTCAATTCTATGGGAGGGCACACACATTACAATTGAATGGTGTGTCACTGGAAAAATGTAGTTTTGATAACACTGTGTGTGTGTTACAGAATATGACATACATGCAAGAATTTCAGCAATTGGACTGCAATTTATTTTCAGATGTTTTTAAAAGTTTATATATAGTAAATGTCTTACCCCACTTTCAGATACATACTGGTCAACAAACTGCCATTTCAGGGGGTCACCAGGAGAGCTATTTAAAAATAAATTATTTCAGTTAAACCACCTAGAAAGCATCTTTCAATCCTGAAATTAACATCAAACCTATCATTTATAATGTATTACACCTCCCACCCCCATTTATAGAAAACAAAGAGAAGCCTTTTACCTTTTGACAGGTATCATGCCAACATCTGTAAAGAAAGAACATACATGTAAACTTGCAACAACTAAAACATATACATACAAACATATATTTATATTTAATCAAACATTTTGAATAAAAAATGTTACATTATTTACAGCTCCTTAAAATATATTTTTGTATAAAATCGTACAGTGCTGAAGCTAGGAGACATGTATACTGCAGAATACCATAAGAAAGTACAGCAAAAACGTTTTTTGATGTTTTCTTTAATGAATTAATTAGACCATGTAAATGATTAATCTATTGATCATTTATAAATCCCAAATGATCTGGAATGTTGGCAATAGTCTGTTTTAAAGCAGCTGTGTCAAAAAATGCATTTATTTCTTTGAACTGATTGATCTAATTAATGTAAAGCTGACTTTTTTGTAATTAGTGTTATTTTATTTCATTTAACAAATCTGATTAACAAAACATTTAAAAATAATTCCATAAAAGTTGACTTGCATAATGCATCTTTATATCAACTAAAAGCCCATCAACTGTGGCAAATGGCTGCTAGTAGCAAGGGACAAAAACTACAAACATACTGTGTAAGGGTTTTTCTAGTTTAAAAAAAGAGGCAAGCGTGTTACTCAACTTACGTCTCACTTTCAGGGACACAGTCTTCTTCGTTCGAATCAGGTTTATCACTTCCTCGTGAATACATGACGAAATAGAGTAGCCATTAATCCGAACGATCTCATCCCCAACCTAAAGGGTAAATTGAGATCCAATTCATTTTCACCCATCACATAGTGATTAAACAACCCAGAGTATGCATGTGTCACTGCTGACACAGACCAAATGATTACAATTATGTTTTATAGGAGGTACTGCAACTGATCTAATCACTGCTTCAATTCATTTACTGAACACTTGGGTACAGAACTGCATGACTATAGATTATGTCATAAAGACCTCTATACGCTACCTCCTCAAAAATCCAAATATCGATTCGACACATGCTTACAACAATTAGTAGTAAACAAGAATCAATTTTAAAACCTAAAATTAAACAAAAATAAAAAAAAATCTAAAATAAAGGGTAAAGGAAGCTATAGTAAACAATTGTAACTCTTCACTATCGGAGCATCGGAACCCATAACCACTCCCAATCATGAAAAGAGAAAATGTAAAAAAAATCATAAATCAATTTTTCATAAGCCCTTGTGTGACCTATATTGTGTAATCCAACTGCACGCTCGGTCCGCTGTTTGAAGGCTTGCAATGTTCCCTTGAAAAACATCTCATTAATGCAGTATAGTTGAAATGAATCAGTCTTGGTCGGACAGTCAGATGTGTCAGAACTTGCTTGTCTTGATCAGAATTGTTTTGCTCACCCATGCAGCTGAAACACAATACTCCAATCCAACCAAGTTTATAGCTCCCTGCTGGGTTGATTACACATGAGCTTGTCCCAAAAGGCCATGAAAAGATTTTCATAAACCACATTAGGGAAATGATTAGCAAAGGGAAAACAGTGGGTGAGTCTTCACAGGAGGTCATTTAAAGAACAAGAAATTAATTAAGTAAATCTAATACTGCATGTAGAACTATCCTTCACAGTACTATTGGTTTTGAAACCAGAAGGATGGCTAACCTGGTTTCAAGAAAGACAAACAGGAGACACAGCGATTAAAGGGATGTGCAAAGGCTAGGTTCTTTCCATTGTCTTGTTTCTGGAAAGGTACAAGCCTTTTTATTGGCAGAAACGCAATAACAGCACTAATTGGCTGCAAAGGTTAAAGAGCTCCTTGTAACTAGACTTTGCTTCTACTACAGTAAAGATACAGACGTGAAAGGCACTTATTGTAAAAAGCTGTTGTTCATATTGAAGCTGGGGCACAGATAAACAGTTAAAATTGACAACATAGATATCGCTATGACTACAGATGCAGCTGCTGTGGTTCAAAAAAAGGTTTTGAGCATACCTCAAGTGCCAGTGGGGAGCTTTAGTTACATGAGCCTTTTATGTTTGAATTACTACTGACAAAGCATAATTGCAGCAACATTTGAAGAGTCACTATAGCTAGTTCCAACCAGTCTGTAATTACCCAGCATGTCATCTCTTCGGTGTAAATAGTCACAAACAACCCATAGGTCTCTCCTGGCTATGCTGTTGAGACAGATGGCACTATATTCACAAAATGTATATATATATATATATATATATATATATATATATATATATATATATATATATATATTAAAGATACATTTTTTTCAATTAAGTAAGATTTTGTATTGATGAAAGTTTGTTGTTGTTTACGCTTGTATTTAAAAATATCTACATATTTTTTATTCCTGCCACAAGCCAGAGTACCCCTGGTGGTGATATTTATTACATTCAGAATTTTAAAATTAATCACCTCCGTCAAAGTGTATGTAAACTGGATTCTTTGTTGTTTTTATTTTCTTGATTTTTAATGTTGTTAGTAGTTTGTATCCAATTCTGTATAGGTCACAAGTTTTGCTTTAGCGCTTTGTTATAATTCTTTATGAACGGCGCTATATAAAATAAAGATTATTATATTATTATATTAAAAAGTAATCTATAACTAAAAGGACAGACTTAGAAGGAAGAGGTTTGCTTATGTATTGAGCATTCATACCATGCTGATTGTCTACCCAGTAACAATATTGTTCCCCACACAGCACCAATTCATATGAAGAGATGGTCAAAAGTCACAAATTGGTGTTTTACTCCACCTGCTGGACAAGTTAAATTATGCATTGTGATCTCATTACCCAAGAATACTGTAGTACACATTTGTCAATATAATAAATGCTGCTTTGTATTAGGTCAGTCATCAGGCAGATTCAAGAAATACAATATGTTCCAGCTCAGATTACTGCTTTACAATAACATACCCAGGTTCTGAAAACTCACGTGATCATAGATTTCCCCAAAATTTAAATCCTTTTTTTCCTCCTCTTTCTTAGACACGATTAGATGCATTTTTAGAAGATTACAAAACATGAAGAGATTGAGTTAACTAATACTCCTAAAATACCCAATGGATGAAATTTCAGAAACCGTTCACTCTGTCAGGAAATGGCATTCCCTGAAACAATGAATTGCCTATCCACCCTACTGATTTAACAGGATGGAAAGCTGTCTGGGAAGCCTGACTATGAAGGAAACACAAAGAGGTAATCCCTGACGCCAAATACCAGACAGACCAATAACGCAACCATCATGATTCACTTACAATCGCCACCTGGGGCTGTTTTATCTGTTACTGTTGCCATGTATCAATACATTAGTCATGCCTCTTATTTTTGTTGCAAGCATACACCAATCTTTATAAAGCTGCTAAATTCACTTCTACTTAGCATTTGTTAATGTCTGCAACTTAAAAATAAATATATTTACAAAATGATATTGTTTGACCTTTTAAACTATACCCAGTCTTTGTTACAACATTTCTGTATATCTTTGTTATCATTAGGGCTTCTGATTTTTGGTTTTAACTGACAAAACCCAATAAACACCGGAAAACACCGGAAAAACTGTGGAAATGGTTAATCAATTCACGTTGACTTTACCCCTTAAAAAATAAAACCTACTACAAAAATAATAATAAATACATTTCCCAGTGTTGCTGGGCGATGTCCCGCCTTCCTGACTCGTATCTATCATTGATTCGTTCTGAATACTTTAAACCCGTCCCAACTACTGAGTGGCAGCACTCCTACATTTCTTGCGAGATTTAAAACGAGATTACAATCAGGAATGGAGGCTTGTTCGCGGGATTTAAAGCTGTAATACAGACGGAGGATTTAAAACAGAATTGTGGCGAAATGTAAAAAAATGCCTACACACAAAAACCCCAGAAGAATGTACCTGTGACCATAGGGATTGTGGAAGATGGCAAAGGAAAGAAGGTACAACTTAAGTGTGCAAAGTACTGTCAAGTTACTACTATACATATTTTGACAGAAAAAAGAAGCTCAAGCATTTTGGAAAGTAACCGAAAACACTAATTTCATATAGTATATCAAAAACAAAAGCCCCGAAAAAAACGATTTACATAAAACTCGAAAATAGCTAAAAAATAAGCACTGAAAAATACAATTAATAAAAACAGAAAAACAGAAGCCCTAGTTATAATGCATGGAATGCAGTTTGTGGTTGAGTTTTTGTTGGAATCAAAGTATTTTCAAGCAAATAAGAAGGTAAAAAGGTTTTTCTGCACATCAGTGGTCATGTTTTAAACAATAGTCTTTTTGAGTGTGCGACCAGACCCATCTGAGGTATGCATTACCTTTGGCTAAAACCACTTGGTGATTTTGTGTTTAGGAATCTTTTAAAGTTGTCTTTTCAATATACTATACTTCCAATTCTCATTCTGTACAAAAACATTCAATTTTTGCCCATGAAAAACCTCATTTCACAAAGTGAGAATTTGGTTCCTCACCTGTAGGCCTACGTTGCCCGCTTGCCCATCCTTTACTATCTGAGAAATGAAAAGGCCGCAGTTAAACTCCAGTCCTCCGCGCACACTCAGCCCCAGCCCCTCGGGGTGAGTTCTGTCCAGACGCACTTCCTTCAACCTCCTAAAATCATAGAGGGAACAATCAAGCAGCTCACGTTCAAGCAGGTTGGTATATTAGTTTTAAAGATTAAATATCTTCAAAATGCAATTAGCTTTTTTTGCTTGTTTTTACCTTTCCCATACATTAAAAGAAATAGGAATCATTTTGAGTTCTACACAATCTTGCTATTCTAACTTTCAGCTAAATTCAGTTTCAATATTAAATGCTTAAATGCATTGTTTTCGACTTCCTAATGTGTGTGATGTAGATACATTTTTATCTGTTGGCTCAATTTTAATATAAATCAGATGGAGCCCACATGGATTAAATTGTTGTGTCACATCACAATAAAAAAAAGATACAGTTTTAATAAATCATATTCTTTTTTGCGGAAATGTACTTGTTTTAATGCAAGTAAACTCAATTATTTAGTTAAATTACAAACTAGTTAATTAATTGATTTATTTTCTATGCTGGCGATCCTTGACATTGAACGGCATTCACAGAGCGTCCTCCATCCTAACTCTCTTTTGAATAATAGTGAAACTACGACCTTGACTCGGGTCAGTGTATATGAAGAAAAAAAAGCAATTAAAAACTAAAAGGGGATTAAATATCAAACTTTGTTCTTTGTGCATTCCTTCCCTAGTTTGATTCTCCTCAAACTGTCCATGCAGACTTACCTTGATCGCTTGGGGGTGAGCTGATCATATTCCACCTGGTGTTTGAGGGGGATGAGCGGTCGAATGGCATCAAAAATAGGTAAACGACTTGGTTCATTAATCACCAGCTTCAGGTCCCCCACCAGGACAGGGAGAACCATGGACCTTGAAAACACAAAGTGAACCACAATTGTTGTGTCACAAATATACCCTCTATAACTGCACTTTAATTTACTTTAAGAAATAGAACTGTTTTCAATGGATTACAATGCCAGTCTATGCATAGGAATTCAGTATATTACCTGTCATACACATCCAGTTCAGCGATCATAAACCTTGTGTATTAGAAAATGTAGATCCACTCTATTTTCTTGTAGATATACAGACAGACACCTTCTTATATTTCCAGATTCTGATACTCTCAAGGACATGCTAAGGAATGTTGATTCTCTAGATAGTATGATGTGGGGAGATAATAAATATTGACTCATAAATGTATTACTGCTGATGCTTCTTCAATAGATTTTACAATTTAAGAATGTCATGGTTATGACTGAAAAATGCACTGTGATGCAATATGCACAGTCCCCATTTTAGATATGCTTGCTGATAGAACGGCTAGTAAACCATACCTTATGAAAAGTAGCTGAAGCATTGTTTGACAGCTGTTTATGAATTTAGTAACCGCGACAGAGGCTGTAAATTATTAACAATGGCTATTTCATTCCTGACTCGCAAGCAACAGGCAGTGCTTTTATGAATAGAGGGTTCAATCTGACAGACTCGAGTGAAAGAGAATCGGATATGCAGCTACTGGGAAACAAAACTGTTCCTCACCACAAAGATCACATGGAAACTTCAGCAACATCTACATTTCACTCCATTCAGCTGCTATTATTACACAAGTCAATGGGAACAATATCTCCCACAGCAGCTTTTTACTTCAGGAACGGACACAATTCCTCCTTTACGTATATTTCTCACCAACATGCCATTGATATTATGCTTATATTAGATATTACATAGTCGTTATTACATATTACATATCACACATTGTAGATAACCCAGTTAACAATTCAATTCTATTCATTTTTGAAGAAATATATTTAATTATTGAAATAAACAGCTTGACATGAATTACTTATTTTTATCAATAATTAATCAAAACAACAGCAGATCTAAATGTGCTCTGTATTTGCCTTAAAGTTTCAGAGAGGTTTTTTTTAATTGGGCCATGTTGCAAATATGTGTAGGTATGTACATGTATCTAAATCACATTTTACCATGTAAATTGCAATCACATAACTAGCCTGCTTTCTAGGAATGTATGTGCATAACAAGGTGACTTCAAACGTCATTTATATAATGTAATGAGGACAAGAAGTCTGACTTTTCATTGTAAAATGGAGTACAGCAAGTGTGCGGTAACAAAGGCAATAATCTATAACAGCAGGCATTACAAGAGCTGTGGTATATGGAAGTATTATTAAACACTGTAAACAAAATACGGTACACAACAGAAAAAAAACAAACAAAAAACAAAACATTTGTTTTCACCAATAACAATTCACATACTTTTTTCACTGAAGGACATTATTTTATAAGGAAAGAAGGAGTTCGATATTTTATATTATATAATAAGGATTTTATTACAACAATAAATAACCTAAACATTGAAACAATGGAGTGCCAGTTTCCACAATGTTGAAGTTGATACCTTTTTTATACCAACATTGAAGCTGAAATCTAAACAAGAAACCAAGATGACATAGGTCTCTTCAACAGGTAAAAAAAAAATGAAATAGATATTATAAATAGATAGTGAAATGTATGTATATAAAATCATGCACTCTTAAAATGAAACTGAAAATACCAAAAACTGGCTGGTTCTGGACCAATAGTTATACAGTATAACAAGGTGCTATGACATTTAAATTGTAAAGGACAAAACATTTGTCGTAAAACTTACTGGTGATACATACGAAGCACATCATAAAGGTAATCCTTTTCTGCTTCATTGTCAATCAACAGTTCCACCTGGAATTATAAAAAGATGCAGGTATTCAGCACACTTTCTTTAAAAATGTGAGATTGCATTTTAAAAATGCATCATACTTTAAGCCAGATAAAACAACAGTGGTTTAAGGTTTAATATATCAAATACAGTACAATATCTCCCAGCCAGCCACAAAGCCAAACAAAACATTACTGAAATTAAGCTCACTGCCTTACCTGGTAACGACTGAACTGCTGAACAAATATTTTGAGAAACCTTTTGGGCCACTCATTAATGTAGCACATCCTTCCCATGCAGAATCAGTGTAATTGCTCGTGTAAAGTGATCACTGGCCCAAGACCTGTTACATGGCTGTCCAGCGGGTATTGTTCTACACAGATGGTTGCTTGGGCAGATCGCTTTCTTTTTGCAGCTTACAGCCCTGACACAGTACTAGTAGCCTCTTCCGTACCTGATGACGGGAGCTTCAGTTAGACTAGTGTCACTTTACAACACTTCATCAGTCGCACCTTCACAAACTGGTGCCCAAATTCTGTTTTCTTTGCACCAGTGTAAAGTTTGACAATTAAAAAACAAACATACAAAAAAAAACTTTAAAACCAGTCAACGCAATATGTGTGTTATATCTCTGGCTGAAATGGCCTATTGTATAAGGGACTTTTTAACTCAAGTTGCTTCCATTATATTAATAAATAATGATTACTGTGATTACATTTTTAATTGGTGACCCAATAGGCAATGCTGTATAGCAAAGTGAGACTAAAACATGACTATACTGTTCGGCTTGCTGCCAGTGCATGTAGAACTCCACTGGGCTTCTGTTTGGTTCAGTCAAGGCTAGGCACCCAACCAGTGTAAAAAGTGGTTTAGCCAGGATTGGCCAACTAAGATGCAACATTTTTTCTGCTTGGTCATATTGAGGCACAATGGTGATACTAAGCTGCCCAAAGGTAATACTCATACAGTCTATCGCCAAGCTAGTATTTAAAACAAGAAATGTGTAACTAAGCATCGGTCGACATAAAAATGTAACATGATTCAGGGTTTTTAAAATAAGCCGATGACCGGCGCGATCCACTGCCTAATACTATATTTGTGCCGGCTACTTTATTAAAAATATATTAAGATTACAAACGTGTGCGAGTACTGTTGTCTAAAAAAATTGCTTAAAATTAACAGTTGCGGGCTCCCGAGTGGCACATCCAGTAAAGGCGCTCCACGTGGAGTGCAGGATGCGTTCTATAGTCTGGACGTCGCGAGTTCAAGTCCTGGCTATTCCACAGCCGACCAAAAACAGGGGGCGGCACACAATTGGCCGAGCGTCGCCTGAGGGGAGGGAGGGTTAGGTCGGCCAGGGTGTCCTCGGCTCACTGCGCACCAGCGACCCCTGTAGTCTGGCCGGGTGCCTGTGGGCTTGCCTGTAAGCTGCCCGAGAGCTGCGTTGTCCTCCGACGCTGTAGCTCTTGGGTGGCTGCATGGTGAGTCCGCAGTGTGAAAAAAAGCGGTCGGCTGACAGCACATGCTTCGGAGGACAGCGTGTGTTCGTCTTCACCCTCCCGAGTCAGCGCAGGGGTGGTAGCGGTGAGCTGAGCTTAAAAAAAAAATATGTTGCATCTTCTAGAATCTATAGCAGCCGCAACATTTTTTACCGTCAGGAGTTTAAGGATGATTTAGTCGCGCAGCAGATTCCCTAGTTAGATGAGGAATTGATAATATCTCTTCAGCCAAAGACGCAAGCACAGTAATTTGAGTAGTGTCAGCTGTTGCAGGGAAAATAAAGTTTATTTCTCAAACTGACTAGAAAGGTGAAAACAGAATGCATAAAAATACTGCTGTTCCCTAAATTTAGCTCTCAGATTAAAGTATAGTGCACTCCGTTTATAAGAATCACATCCGTCCCGGATGATTTGATTCTTATAAGCGGTTGATTCTTATTAGCAAAAGCGTGCCTCCATGCATCAGCAGTTTAAATACAGTATACAAATGTCAATTGTGCTCAATCATTGAGAACAATACATCAAAAATCCAAACAAGTCCTCGTGGATAAGCAACTTGTTATATGATCACAATTAAGTTTACTCAAGGCTGCAGAAGTAAACTGTGCACAATTAAAGGTGCGGTCACCAATGCCACACACATTTTCAACCAGTCTTGTATTGCAGGGGTCTTGATGCTAAAAAGTCAATTTTATTTATTGTTGATCTTGCCTTGCTGTGAGCAGTGCTGAAATAAAACTCCTTCACTGCATTAATGGAGTACTTTATCAGACACTACAAGCAGACCACTACTAGTCTAGCACATGCATAAACCATCCACAATTGCAGCAGAATGCACCATTTTAATCCCTTTTTTCAAAGATGGGGTGGGGGAACACCCCCATCCCACACTCTCCCCCATCAGCCCTACACACCACGATGAGATTGGTACCTTGTAAGTGCCACATACCTTAAAACTAATTGAAAACCCTGATGACTGTGATGTCACTGTACTGGTTGGTGGTACAGTAAACTATCAAACCACCATTAAATTGTGAGCATTGTTTTATGTTTAGTACTGACCATCAGACATACAGAAATATGATTAATTGATTTGGGTTCATCTAAAAAAAACTGGAGACACACAACCCACTTATAGTATCAGAAACTGCACTGTTAGTCATGTCACACATAGCAACAGAATGCGGAACTGAGCAAAGGTCAATTTCTAGGATAAATAAGCCATAAAATGCCTTTATTGCAAACCAGATGCATCTCCCTATATTCCATTTAGTTTGTTTTATTGCCAGAACAAAGGTGATGTGAGTCACACTTCCATACGTAGTTTGAATCGATTTAATGTTAACAACACTTGTTTAGACTGTACAATTGCTGCTACACACCTAATTTAGTGCAGCTAGACTTTGTAGTATGAATTGGTACAAAATGCCCACTATATAATTCCATTATATTGTACTTAAGAGCTTTAAAACAAATGCAGATAACAATGTTACAACAATATTAGGCAGAAATACAATTGAAGGTAAAAATAAACAAAGTGAACATTTTAACAATGCATTTTGGGAAACATTTTAATTAAAGTGAGAAATGTTTTCTATTCCATCATACACGGCAGTTCCAACCAATGGAGCTTTTTTTGTTTTTTGCAGTGTATGCCTTTTTTCCAGTTTGTATCTAAACAGCGTGTTAATCCTAAATTGAAAATAAGATTCTTACATTTGTTACTTGACAGCGAGAATGGTAACAGGACCAATTAATAACTCCCAATCACCCAATCTATAAATACTAAAGATTTTTCATCCGTCTTTCACAATTTTAATTAAGATTCTATACAAATAAATGAGCTTTTGTCATACACAGCCAAGTGATAAAGGTTGGATTTTTTATACCAAGATTAAGAACATTAAAAAGACTCAAAAATAAGCATGCTGCTACCTAAACAACATTATATGAGAAAGCTAAAAGGAGACAATGCCACAGCAACAAAATTTCACATAGTATTTTTTTTTGTGTAATTCTAAGTACTATTCTTTGTTGTGTTACTATAGCATGAATTCTCAAACAACAACTACTATACTAGTATTCACACTTAATTATTAAACACCACTCTTTTAAAACAGCAAACCTTTAGAAATGCCAACACATCATGACCAGCAAGTCAGTTTTTCAAGTACTGGAATCTACAGTCCACACAATAAAAGAGCAATGAAGCTGAATTGTTTATAGCTGAGCCCTCTTCATTATGCAATGTTGTCTACCATTTGCGTCATTCAAATTCAGATCAACAGTAAATCAGCAGCCAGTTTCTGGCTGAGTGAACATCTGTGGTCCTGGTTTTAAATGATCTGCCAGTATTTTGTGTCAGTATAATACATGAGGTCACAGTTTATAGGGTCGAAGGCTTAATAAGTCAAGCCTAAATTGGATGGAAGTTTGAAAGGACAACAGAAGAGACACATTGTGTTAACCACACATACAACATGTCTAAGCAAACTACAGTAATGTACATACAGTACCAGGTTGCCAGTTTTAATAGTCAGTCTACTCCATATAAATTATGCACTCTATACCATTTTACTGCTTTGTATGTAAAGACACACACACATCTAAAATGTGTGTACAATTCCATAAAAATATATTATTTTAAAATAACCTTATTTTAAGGATTATAGCAGCCCACAATGTACAGTAGTTGAAACTTCAAATACTGATTAGAATGAAGTCCTAGCTGGTTTAAGAAAAAAAAGTTTTCTTGTGATATAGAAGAATTAATGAAGTCGTTTTCACAGACTGACAGGCGTCTAAAATCGCGTTTAACTAAAGGCAGGTGCATCAGAAGATCACTCTAGTATTGCTAACAAGGGTTCGTTACCCTAACAGTTACTAAGAGCGCACTGTACATGTTTCCTTTTATGTACTTATAAATAAATACATAAACATAATACACCACTTTTCTCTGTTAAAGCCGGATGAAACACTTGCGTCTGCTGCTAATAAATTCTTGACATAAAACACAAAGTACCTTTCAAGAAGAATGCCTTAAACCCCCACCAATAAACGTATAGGCTACACTATACTGCAAAATACATCTACGACAATGATTACTACGACTACTACCAAGTCACAACCTATTACTAGCATTTGCTACTGTAGCCTGCCAGTAGGAAAGAATACATCATTTCTGAGACCAAGAATAGCAACTTAACGAGTTCTAATTGAAAAACTGCAGAAACAAACACCTGTGCCAACAACAAACGATGCTACTGGGCGCTACCTTTTACATGATTTGTATATTTAAATCCTCAATTTTGCTTCGTTTCTTAATTATTGTTTACAGAGTAAAAAAGCCCTTCCCCCACACCAGTTAATTAATACGACAGGGTCCAGAGTACATCACTTGCCTCTGGCTGTAGATTAGAAAAAGAACACTCTATTCCGTCCAAAAAAAAAAAAACACACACACAAACTATAGCACAACGATTCAGTTAAGTAATAGTCTGTCGCAGGAGTTTCCTACCTTGTGTCTAAATTCGCGAGCCACTTTTCTTTCCATGGTTCTGTCTCATCAGACGCTCGATTCTCGGTCACTGTACAGCCTTTCCCGAACGCTGGGAGGAGCCCAGAAAGGAAGGTGTTTCCCTTTTGACACTGACGGTGCTTCTCAGGTAATGCTATTTCGGTTTTTTACTGCCCTGCAAGGTGTTGTTATAACAGTAGCTATAAAACTAAAGTTCACAATGCATTAAAAAATGTACCTGCATTTTCAATGACCAATTTCATTTTTAGAAAATAAATGATGAGCATGCTGTCCTATATAGCTATTGTGTGAACTTCTTTTTATCAAACCAGACAGATATATTACCAGTAACTATCTTCAAGAAACAAACACAAACAAAAAGCAGTTGGGGAACTCGAAAATGTTTATGCAGGATTAAAACATACTGTATCTTTGAAACTAAAATCATACTTGCAGTACCTCGTTACGCAAACTGATTTTAAATAATGAAATACCGGGATATTTAAAAGCCTGTAATTAAAAAAAAAATTGTCTCAACAGTAATGATTCTCAAACCTCTTGAAGCTTGCCATGCAGAATGTTGTTGGGGTTCTAGCAGGCCAATACTTTGGTATTCTGCCATATTTCTCCAATACGGGTATCATATTTGCATCCACAGGACTGGTACTTACACTAGTCTACATTTTGAATACAAGACCCCACCAGTCTGACCCTGTATCGGTCAAGTTTCTATAATTAAGATGCTGGACTTTCACAGCGGAAACCTAGCGCGCGTGCGCAACATAGTCTTTAGCCACGTGTTTTTTGTGACACAACCTTTACGGTACGGTATGTTAAAGTTATTTATAAATAAATTGACACAATGCACAATAACAAATAATATGCCGAATGGTGTATATTTTCATACGGTTCTTGTTGTTTTTAAACATGGGACAGTTTAAAATATTGGACTTCGGTGCACTGCAGTGAAAGCAAGAAACCTGTAGAGCGCAACATCAGCGAACTACCATGTTAGGTAGGGTGCTATCGGAAATAATATAAAGCATATTGAACAACGAACAGACTTTGGTGTTACTTTTTTATTTATATTGCTTTTTATGTAACCACGCATTTGTTTGACTCCATATAGCCATGTAAAATGCTTGGCACAATTGTTTCAGATGCGGTATAATAAGGTAATAATCTTAGTTTTAACTGACCAACTACAGTCTATGTAGCCAAGTTTTGAAGTTTCTGATTAACAGTTCAGTGGTAATTTGATATAGTAGCTATGAATTTCATTAGTATCTATGTGTCACATTTTGGTGCTAAACATGCATACCTTTTTTTTTATTTTAACAAAAACCTGACACTTACACAAGTCTAGGCATAGAATAAATAACGGTAAACCAACAGCACACTGCTACTCGTCTATTTTTTTAATACTTTCTTTAAAAAAGCAGTTTTATCTTTTGAAGCAGACTGACAAAAGAACTGTATTGCTTTTACCTGCCAGTAAACTGTTACGGTGATTGGTGGCTGGTTGCCCGACAATGAGTCCCACAGGTTCAAAGGAAAGCCCCAGAGCTAATTTGCATAGGCAGCAGCTACCTGTCCTTATAATTTATGCTAATGAGCCGCAGTCGTCATTCTTCAAGCAGGGATCAAGGATGCTGGAGATGTAAAACAGCAGAGAGTGAGAGACCTTCTGAAAACAAGTTTACTTCCATCCGTGTAGTTACAGCAGAATGTGTCTTTCGTGCAGCTAAATAGTTCTCCTGGCTTGGAAGAAATCTATTCCACAAACAACTGGATTATATGAATCACGGATGGATTCTAAATTAAATTCCAACATTAAACGAAATGTGTATTTTTTATTATTTTGTTGTATTTTAATATATCAAGGTGAGTTTAAAAGCAATTTCCACCTTTACTATAAATCAATGCATTACAAGTGATTAGCAGGTATTAATGTTATTTTATTTTTATTAAAATTTTGTATACAACATTATTTAAAGTTTAAATTGTTGATGAATAGAAGGATTTAATGCATTGCCGATATATATTTTACTTTCACAGCACTTACTTCATGGAGTGTAGAGAGTGTGCTTTTACCTAATGGGGATGTGCAACATAAGTAAGTAACACTAATCTATTTTAAACGTGCATTTGTCATATAAAATTATTATTTCTGTATTACACCATCAATTAAGAAAATCTACATGTGAGCAAAACGTGATTTAACAGCTGACTTTTAATATAACTTAAACCTTAGAAATGTACCTCTTATTATTATTATTATTATTATTATTATTATTATTATTATTATTATTATTATTATTATTATTATTATGGCTTAAAGAAAACTTGTATAAGGTACCAACTAATGTTACATGTATTTGGTGCATCAGTTAATATATATATATATATATATATATATATATATATATATATATATATATATATATATATATATATATATTAGTATTTTAATTGAAGAAATTAAAATACTAATTAAGAAGAAAAAAATATTTGTGTTGCATTAGTTCTGGTGATATCTCAGGTGCATTTCTTTGTTTCTGGTGTAGTATGTGCTATGCATGACCAATGAAAGTACAGATCACCTGTACAGAACAAACCCAGCCTTGTTCTCTCTCTCTCTCTCTCTCTCTCTCTCTCTCTCTCTCTCTCTCTCTCTCTCTCTCTCTCACTAGCAGAAGCAGCAGTATAATAATACAGAAATGGGATACTAGTTCCCAAGGAGAGCAGGTAGGAACTCAGAATTACTGATTTGTAACATACTCTTTTTGAGTAAACGTTAAATGAATTAAGTACATGACAAGTTAACTTGTGTTTAATGGGTTGCAATAACACAAGCTCTTTGCTGCATCACCATGGAATACTACAATTAAAAAGTTATGAAAAAAACACACACAATAGATTCAAGATTGGATTTGTCTTTTTTTTTATCTGTACAAAAGGTAAAAGGAGTCATGCATGTTTTCTAGGAGCGATACATATATTTACAATCTAACTAATGTCTTACATATTTACTGGAAATAATTCTTCATATAGTCTGCACCATTTATAACGCAGTACTTACAAGAGTTTTTTTTTTAAAGAACAATTTAGTACAATTGTTTCTCCTAGGTATATATTTGTATAACTCAAGACAAAGTGCAATACATTTTTATGGAATTTCATCCCTATCCTACCCTGTTGGTACATATTATTAAAAAAAATCTGCCTCATTTAGATTTCAAAATAATCTTTTAAAATATATAAAAAAATGAAATGTAAATGTTGCAGAATGGAACAATTTCCTAATGTTGATGTACTTTAAGATACCTGCTATTGGTACATTTGTGTTCTCAATTTGCAAGACACATGGAATTATTTAAGATTTGCATAAAAAAGAAGTATTCTTGTTTACAAGATGGTAACAAAAAACAATAAAGTCTTTTTGTTTTTGTCTTGTGTATTCATATACAAAAAATAACTATTGTGGTTTTTTTTGGATGTGTTCATTTGCTTGTCTATTTATAAAGTGATGTGGAACCCTGGGAAAGGATTCTGACCTGCAATTTGACACCTTTTGTACATATTTGTTTCATTATTAATATAAAGGAATATGAGTATAGTATGACCGAGCTGTTCTCCAGTATGATGAAAATGTGACATTCATTCTATTCATGACAAGCAAATTGTTTCATTTGGGAGTTGTGAGGTTGATGTGGCTCCCTGGGGCAAGATGAGATAAAAAGCATCTGAAATGACCTGAGAGTTTAGTGCTTACACAGTCACCATGGCCCACTACCCTTTAAAACTGACCCCCAGGCCAAGAGGGGGATGTGATTTTTATTTTGGGGCTGGCAAAGATGAATCACCCCAGAGAATGCCAAACTCATTTCTGTGAACAAACGATGAGCATGCAGTTCTAATGATAAATGTTGGTTTATCGATCTATCTAGTTTCATTTTTCTAAAGATATTATAAACTTCTTCTATACAGCTTGTGGTGTGATAATTCACGACTAATTATGCCACTTATACAGAAAAGACCCTTCACTAATTCCCAACTTGTATACAGCTCTGGAAAAAATTAAGAGACCACTGCAAAATTATCAGTTTCTCTGGTTTTACTATTTATAGGTATGTGTTTGGGTAAAATGAACATTTTTGTTTTATTCTATAAACTACTGACAACATTTCTCCCAAATTCCAAATAAAAATATTGTCATTTAGAGCATTTATTTGCAGAAAATGACAACTGGTCAAAATAACAAAAAAGATGCAGTGTTGTCAGACCTCGAATAATGCAAAGAAAATAAGTTCATATTCATTTTTAAACAACACAATACTAATGTTTTAACTTAGGAAGAGTTCAGAAATCAATATTTGGTGGAATAACCCTGATTTTCAAGCACAGCTTGCATGCGTCTTGGCATGCTCTCCACCAGTCTTTCACATTGATGTTGGGTGACTTTATGCCACTCCTGGTGCAAAAATTCAAGCAGATCGGCTTTGTTTGATGGCTTGTGACCATCCATCTTCCTCTTGATCACATTCCAGAGGTTTTCAATGGGGTTCAGGTCTGGAGATTGGGCTGGCCATGACAGGGTCTTGATCTGGTGGTCCTCCATCCACACCTTGATTGACCTGGCTGTGTGGCATGGAGCATTGTCCTGCTGGAAAAACCAATCCTCACAGTTGGGGAACATTGTCAGAGCAGAAGGAAGCAAGTTTTCTTCCAGGACAACCTTGTACTTGGCTTGATTCATGCCAAAGCTGCCCGATTCCAGCCTTGCTGAAGCACCCCCAGATCATCACCGATCCTCCACCACATTTCACAGTGGTTGCGAGACACTGTGGCTTGTAGGCCTCTCCAGGTCTCCGTCTAACCATTAGACGACCAGGTGTTGGGCAAAGCTGAAAATTTGACTCATCTGGGGGTGCTTCAGCAAGGCTGGAATCGGGCAGATTTGTCTTTGTGAAGGACGCATGAATCAAACCAAGTACAAGGTTTTCCTGGAAGAAAACTTGCTTCCTTCTGGTCTGACAATGTTCCCCAACTCTGAGGGTTGGTTTTTCCAGCAGGACAATGCTCCATGCCACACAGCCAGGTCAATCAAGGTGTGGATGGAGGACCACCAGGGGGTGCTTCAGCAAGGCTGGAATCGGGCAGATTTGTCTTTGTGAAGGACGCATGAATCAAGCCAAGTACAAGGTTGTCCTGGAAGAAAACTTGCTTCCTTCTGCTCTGACAATGTTTCCCAACTGTGAGGATTGGTTTTTCCAGCAGGACAATGCTCCATGCCACACAGCCAGGTCAATCAAGGTGTGGATGGAGGACCACCAGATCAAGACCCTGTCATGGCCAGCCCAATCTCCAGACCTGAACCCCATTGAAAACCTCTGGAATGTGATCAAGAGGAAGATGGATGGTCACAAGCCATCAAACAAAGCCGATCTGCTTGAATTTTTGCGCCAGGAGTGGCATAAAGTCACCCAACATCAATGTGAAAGACTGGTGGAGAACATGCCAAGACGCATGCAAGCTGTGCTTGAAAATCAGGGTTATTCCACCAAATATTGATTTCTGAACTCTTCCTAAGTTAAAACATTAGTATTGTGTTGTTTAAAAATGAATATGAACTTATTTCTTTGCATTATTCGAGGTCTGACAACACTGCATCTTTTTTGTTATTTTGACCAGTTGTCATTTCCTGCAAATAAATGCTCTAAATGACAATATTTTTATTTGGAATTTGGGAGAAATGTTGTCAGTAGTTTATAGAATAAAACAAAAATGTTCATTTTACCCAAACACATACCTATAAATAGTAAAACCAGAGAAACTGATAATTTTGCAGTGGTCTCTTAATTTTTTCCAGAGCTGTATATGTTAATTTATGATATAGAGCTTTAGAAAATAAATTATTCAAAGAAATCAGTGTGGATTTTAGAAACTTTTTTTTTTCATTCTTTCATTCAGCTCCGAATTACATTTTCCAAGAACTGTTTTAAGTAGTGATCACATGTACCCCAGGATCACACTTAACCCCGTAACCCTATGACCCTATGCCCTATGATCTTACCTGGGTGGAGGAGTTATAATCCACATATACACAGTGCCTGGGACCCCTTAACTGCTTCAGACCTGCTAAGAACTGTGAATTAAGCTTTAGCAAGTCGTTTCAATATATATATATATATATATATATATATATATATATATATATATATATATATTTGGTTAAATAGGCTTCTTTATTAATCTGTTACTTGAGAAGTCAGGTTTATTTTCTAACCAGCAGAGGAATTCAATGGTTTGATTAAAGTCAAGAAGCTTTAACATAATTAATTAAATGTTGCAGATTCAGTTTCAACAGCTTAGAGGTTGTGCTGGATCACTTTCTTAAACTTTTTCCTAGTATTTATAGGACTTTTCATAACTACCTGCATACTATTTTAAACCCGGGAGCGCTAGACGTGTTTAATCTCTTGTTCTCTACACCCCTAATGCTATTTAATACCCACGCTATACCAAGCAAGGTGTCCATTTTAATGACTTTATTATTTTCATATATGAAGCAGAGTGTTTCATTTGTGAGTTGTGAGGTTAATGTAGCAAGCGAAGGCTGATATGGCAAGAGAATCTACATTGTGTCATAACTCAATCTAATTTATGTATACAATGTTTACTACAGAAATCAAGTTTAACTGCTGCCACAGTATCCGCTACAACATCACATTCAGTGGAAGCTCTTCATCCATTATTGCATTCAGTTTATGGTAAGTATAGGGATATTTGTTATGTTTAAATTACATTTATAGTGATCTTTTTACATCTTCTGTAGTGTGTGTGTAATATATATATATATATATATATATATATATATATATATATTACACACACATAGACCTGTAAGTGACGTACTGGCACATGTGTCTGCAGTTCTTCCAACTTCTTTAAATTACTTTTATTTTGTTGTATTGTCAGCTTACTAAAACAATACAAATGCAATTAGAGGTATACGGGTACAGTATCTGGATCTGCCAGTATATTTGGATGGCAATATCGGCAGACAGTTTACATTCATTACTCAGTGAAAGAAACACTTTGCAATTCACTTGCTGACCTTGCTGTTTTCTATAGCTCTAAACACAATGTATAGTATTGTGATCAGTGATTAGCTTATTATCAGGCAGAAAACAGTAAGTCACTGATATGGTATTCTAGAAAGAAAAATCCTTCCCCACTTATATTTCTCACAATTAATTGGTAAAACATGTACTTGTACTTACAAGTAGTTGTTGTGTAATTGTTGTAGTGATTATGCCCTCAACATTTTTTTCATAAGCAACTGAATAGGTCTAACAGTATTTAATTCACTTTAATTCATCCCTATTTAGAGTTTTTTGTTTTTCGATCAGATGAAGGTTTTGGTCAACATCACAGTCAAAGAGTGTGCTTTTTCACCCATGCAGAAATATAGGGTGGAGAACTTTCAGATCTCACAGACAGATAAACAGCAGGCAGAGGGGCTTCGTATTGTTATGGGGGCATTCATGGTTACATTCAAGGCGAGTGAAATGCAATGCAGTGATGTGAATCTTCACTGCCTGCCATATGTTTCCAAGCTCAGATAAGCGACTAATGGCAACTGCAGCCACTGAAGCTTAACTTTACCCATGGGTATCGCTGACGTGTAAGGAAATGCTAAAGAAGGAATGAAAGACTATAAATGGAAGAATACATACAAATTCTGACTTTTAACCATTTTGGAGAATAAGCATACACATCATGTTACAGCAACTAGGCATATCTAATCCTCCAGGCTTTTGTTGGAACCAGAAACTACTTTTTTAATGCTACTTTACAGTATGTCACGTGCACATATAAAACCGCACTCCTGGCTTTCATGTGCCTCGGCTACAGGCTACAGTACAATTATTAAAGGCACTGGCTAAACAAAAATCTGGACTGCTGGGGGAACTTGAGGACTAGGTTTTACAGTTTTTGAACATAGACATGAAGAGTAGTAAAAGTAGATGTTGCTTTCCTTATATTTTTCTTGCCTTTACTGTACAATATATACATGTTATGTATATTAACCTGTGGATTCTTAGACTGCATCCTAAACATTGTGATCATAATTTTTATTTATTGTGTGTATTGCAGAAGCCTGTTCCTTTCCTTGTCTGAATGGTGGTGAATGTGTACACCCAGACTCATGCAACTGCAGCCAATATCAAGCCACAGGAGATCGGTGCCAAACAGGTTTTAGCAATATTAATACAGTATCTGTGACTAATGACAACAGGGCCTAGTTTTCTGCATGAGAAAAGCTGACTTTATGTGCATGTTTGTGGTTTGCTCGACTGATTTTTATAATGACAAGGGTAGAAATAATTATTTGAAAGTGATGATTGCTGCACTTTTGTTTTAGTTCCCAACCTAGGTTACGAAAGAGACATGATCTGTCGGACGTGGGGACAATATAATTACGAAACATTTGATGGACTTTATTATTACTTCCCTGGAAAGTGCACGTACACTCTTGTTAGAGAGTGTGGTGAGGAGACAGAGCCTAGCTTTGTGATACAGGTAACTAATGTTTTTTTTTATTTGTATTCTATTGTATTGCCCTCAGTTCCAATAATGTTTGTACCTTTACTTATGTACCAAAAGAACAACTAGATGACAATTTAATTTATGAGAAGCGTATCATTGAGTATGATTCTACATTATATGTAAGCAGCCTTTTGTTTGTTTTTTGATGTTGCTGCTTTTTTTCCATCTTTTGTCATCGAAAGAATAAAAAACCTAAAATGCATCAGAAATAAAAAAAATACATTGCACACTTGAAAAGTTCATTGATGTATAAATTGAATAATAACTTTTGCATATACAAAATAGTGTATAACGCAGTATTTCATGATATAAATGGTTGAAAAATAGTCTTTAATTACCCTAATTAACTATATATTATTACTGATGTAATTACTGTGCATATACATTGGATTAAGGCCTGTTGTATTATTTTTTTTTTATTTACAAGGCAGAAATACAAACTCCCCTTCTACAGCTGTGGCCAAAAGTTTTGCATCACCTAGAATTTTAGGATTGAGACATCATTTAAAAAAAAAAACTATATGAACATAAATTAGGTATTTTATTTAACATCATGTAATCAAAGAAACTACAACATGATCTCACAAAACTCTACTGGAAGCCGTAATAGTAGTACAGTATTTCAGTATTTCAAAATGTCACATTTTTCAATTTGTCAGTTTTTTGTTAAGTATATGGAAAACTACAAAGCAGTATGTAATTCAATATGTTAACGTAACATTATTCAGCAGGTCTCATTCCACTTTATGAAGCAAAATTCATTTATTCTATAAGGTGATGCCAAACTTTTGTCCATAGCTGTAGTCTGACCAATGGTTTGCAGGTGCTAGCACTCTGGGGTGGGGGGGGCTATGACCATCCAGGCTCTTGAAGTCATTGGTCTGGATCTCCAGTGATGGGTATACGCAAGCCACAGAAAAATCTATGAACTTTTTTGTACACCCACCTTTTAAATGTAAACCCAGGACATCATAAACAAAGACAATACGAGTCGGCTAAAAACAAATGTCAAATATAGCCTTAATAATAATAATAATAATAATAATAATAATAATAATAATAATAATAATAATAATAATAATAATGAGATTTAAAAAAAAAAAAAAACATTACTTGCCTGGACTGTTGCAAGTCTGAGGATCACTGTTGGTTAGTGCTTGCCGATCAATGATTTCCTTTGTTCTTTATGACTTTTCTTAGTAGTTCAGTTTGCATTGGTAATGTGGCACAGCACTACAACACCAAACTGATTTTAAGGCCATTCTACAGCCTTTTGCCATTTTTATTTTTGGTCAAACAATTTTGCAAGTTAATGTCATCCAGAATTTTCTCAGATCAGCTGAGCCGCCTGGTGAATTCATATTGTGTGGGAAATCTGTTTTTATAGGCTTCCCCCTGATGGTATTTGATAGAGAGGTAGCTTATTCCTCCAGATCTTTTTTTTTCGTTCTCATTTAAATGTTTTATACATAGGGGCTCCTTTTACTGGGCTTTTTCTTTGCCAACTTATCTAATGGGAATTATTTTGCTTGAGCCCCCAGGAAAATATTTATTCTGCAGATTATTGAATCTACTACAGTCATTTATGTCAATTACAGTTTAATTCCATAATTACCTGCCCAGCAGGCTATCACATCTAAACCAAAATGGACTATTGTTCAGAGCAAATCTAAAAGCCCCTATTTCTATGCAACCAAAGAGCAAGAAATGTTTTAAAAGCCTTTTCAAGAATAACAAATCAGTGTTTTTACGAACCGTGACGGTTTAAAATGTGAAACAAATGTAAAGAAGATGCGTAACGCTTTTTCGAATCGGACGTTATGTAGAATCCGTAATGCGTTCATAAAGGCTATAGGGCACTGTATGCGCACAATCCTTCATAATCACTTTGAAAACCAACAGCAGTATTAATAACATTTCAAATGTGTTGTAACATTTTCTACTGTAAATCTATACAAAATATTTAATAGATCTCAGTAACTGCAGTTAAATTGTTAATTACTACGAGTCACAGATAGGCACTTGAATTTTCAATTACAGTACATTTGGTTCAAGAGTTATTGCCCTGTCGTGTGTTATTGCTTACATAAACTACTGATGGCATAAATAAGTATCTTCTTTGATTTGATTGTATCTTGTAGGTTCATAACGATCCAGAATGTCATTCCTCAGCATATTCCTGCAGTCGCTCTGTGAGCTTGTTTTTTCCGGTGGAAGCAGAACTCAAGTTAAATCGGTATAATGTTACCTATAATGGACAAAGGTAACTGTTTGAAAATGTTGCTTTTTTCTTGTAACAGATAAGAAAACAGTCTTAAACGTTCTAATTCAAATTAATTTCTCTTCACTGATATTATCTCTAAATGTAACATAAATAAATCACAAATCAAAACTCTGGATATTGTTTTGTTTTAAATAAGTATCATATAAGTAAAACACACTAAATACACTTTGATGCCTATTTTGAAACAAGAACAAGGCAGATAGGAACAAAGTCATTTAAAAGGTATAAAACTTGTAAGAATCTACTCAGAGCAATACAATTCTTTGATCCCTGTCTGAAAATTTGCCTTTTCACTTGCTTGAAAATAGGTACCCACTGTAGGCAGCTTGGAGGATTCTATAATTGAAAATTTCATATCATATCATATCACTGATACAAATGTTATCCTTATTTGTACACCTTAGTATTGAGCTCCCACACGTTGTCCATGATGTGGAAGTGGAAAGAATTTCCCAATATACTTTGGTTACCCTACAACATGGATTCACTCTGGCCTGGGATGGAAGCACTTCCTCAGTCTATATCAAAATGAGCCCAGAGTACGTGGGGAGAACCTGTGGACTGTGTGGCAGCTTTAACGCTGATGTACACGATGACCTAAAAACCAGCTATGGTAGGCAGTTTTAAACCTTGCATTGAAATAATATGAAGCGCCATTAGGGATGTCAGAATGTGGTTTTATTCCAGGTTAAATTGGTTAAGCTATGTGAGAGATCCCTTTTATTTACTATCGTTTGGTGCACTTGTCAGTTTCTGTTTAAGGATTTAAAAAACACAGGCAAAGGAAGCCTCTTCCTACTATCTTGCATTATTTAAACGGAAATAGTGGTATTATTGGGGAAGACAATGATACCACAGCTCCTGCAATTGTTTTTTGATATTTTGATGCTATCCACTGACGATTGAAAATATTCTCGAAAATGTTACATCTGTGTTTACTGTTGAACTTTGTTTTTCCTCAGATTTATTCACTCACGATACAGCGATCTTTGGAAACAGCTGGATGGAAATGGTTCCACATGAGCATTCTTGTCCCAGTATGCCAGCAAACTACCCATCCCCGTGTTTGACTCAAAACTATGAAACCCGCCAGGTGTGTGTATAACTCACTGTTTGTACTAGAAAGCAAATGTGTAAAAAAATGCTTATTATAAACAGTTCAATATAATAGTAATCCTGTAAAACCTAAATATATTATTGAAGAATTGCTTAAATAAAAGAGAAAACTATCTGTGTTCTAAGACTTAGCAGAAAGATAACTTGGTCAAAATATTTAAACCACTGATAGACAAAGGCATTTAACAGTTCTAACCTTTTCTTGACAGCATTTTTGGTCTTTTACTAAATATGATGTCTGTTTAATTTCAGAAAGTGCAGGAGATGTGTCTCCTGCTGCTTGAAACTCCATTTAAAGAGTGCCACGACCTAGTGAGCCCCTTTCCTTTTATGGCCAGTTGTTCAAATGATCTCTGCATGTAAGCATCTTCAAGAACTACCGTAACATTTACCAACAAAACGAATACAGCTAACATACTATACTGTAAAATAGTGTTTGTGAAACAAAGGGCCTCATCATACTACTAGATTATTGGAATGCAATAATCTTATGACTGCTTCCTTTCACAGACTCTGATTTAGCACTAATCTTACCTGAGATTAATGCTAATCAGGATGTGTGAAATAAATCTTTATTGTCTAGCAACAAACACCTTAGATTTAGGCAGAGGAAGTTAAATTAATGTTCTGAGTGGTTTCTTCCTGGGGTAGTGTAAAATGCTATGCTGTACTATTTTGAAGCCTCTTGCTTTAAAGCGTACCCATCAGTGGTAATATCTCAACACTGCATTCCTTACAACTTGGTGTCTTATTTCTTAAATTATGTACAGTATAGTATTGTATACTACCCTCCAAAAAGTAATGGAATACTCTGTGTCCCTGGAAAATGCTTATTTTGACTTCACTTGAGCAGAATATATGGTAACAAATGCACTAGTGATAGTTTTTATATTTGCATGCCATGTAAGTACATTCATAATTGTAACACTTCAACGCTAACATGATTGAATAAAATCTGAATATGATCTTGCAATTATAACATTTTGTTTTTCATGTAAGAGCTGGGCTTGATAATCAGGTGCTGTGCCAAGCGTTAACAGAGTATGCAAGAGCATGTGCCCATGCTGAACATCCTCTGTATGACTGGAGGGCAGCGATTCCGATGTGTGGTATGTACCCAGTCAACTTCTCCAATTTGATATCGCTTCGCTCAATTATAATGATGGCCAACACTGACCGTCTCGCAATGCTTTTGTCTTTGCTGCAGCAGTGGAATGTGATGACAAGTTTATATACAGGGAGTGCATCACCTGCTGTCCTGTCTCTTGTAACACTGATAAAATGTGCATCGATAGTAAACTTCAGTGCCTGGATGGATGCTACTGTCCGGAAGGTATGTGTACCTTTTAAATTAAATTTGAAATGTTAGGCTGGCTACAGTGGGCTATAGTTATAACCCTTAGTTACGTAAAGCCTCAATATTAGTGCATCCGATATATAGCATCATGTTTCAAATGGCGTAACCCTTTAAATGCATATTTGAAAAAATCCAGTGACCTTCAAAAGCAATACAAGTACATTTATTAAGAATTTGAATATGGTTTATAATTAACAGGCATTTGAGTGTCTTACGAATGTCAGTGTTTTTTTCAATCTGATTGTCTCCAATCCAGCTACGATCTTGTATAACATTTGTCATTAAAATATTGTACTATATCAGTCTCATTCAATGGAAGAATACAGTGTATGGTCAATTACTTAATACAGGTAGGAGTGAGATCTGTTTTTTTTCACTGTTTGATGAACCAGCTACTGGGAACCAGACGAGCATAGATGGGCTAAATGGCCTGCTGTCGTCTGTACATTCTCTTATGTTCCTATGTGATTTCATTGTTGTAGATCTGATCTATGACAATGGAAGCTGTGTAAAGGCCTCAGAGTGCCCTTGTGAATACCATGGAATGCTCTACTCTCCTGGACAGGAGGTTCAGGACAAATGCAACAGCTGGTCAGTCCTTTTCAGACTCAATTGTACATGCTTAAGAATTATAAAAAGTGACATTTCATTCATCTTGTACATTTGAGTGCTTATTCATTATAGAGTTTTTTTTAAAGTAATAACTTAATATCTTTACATGTTTGTAAATGCTAGATGAGTAACGCTATTTTTTCTTAAATCCAAGCTGATTTGATATGTTATATACAGTACTGTATATTCAAAGATAATACATTGTTCTATGTACTGTACCACAATTTGTGAACTCCTCAATTCAAGCAGGGTCATAATTGAATAAATAGGATATGTTTAATATTCTGTTTCAGTACTTGTATGGGTGGATCCTGGAACTGCACAGAATATAGCTGTCCAGGTAACATGCACTAATTTATATATATAAATATATATCTTTTTTGTTACAAAAGAAGCAGCTTTAGAAATGACCACTACAGGTGTGAACCTGTTATTTCTGCCCACTTTTTAAATGTGGAAACTGTGAGTTCGTAAATGGAAAATCATTCAACAAAGTCACATTCTGTGAAGTAGAAATGGACCCCTAGAAGTCATATTTAAAACCACCTCACTTCAGAAATTCTACTTTTGAAAGTGGCTGAAACATATTTACTACAATGATTAGTAAGTATGGTAAATCATGATCTCGGTAGAAACAATGCTAAAAGGATATTGAAAAGGAAAGAAATGTAGATTTATATCAAAGTATCCATTTAAGCTGAATAAACCTTATATCTCACCTAGGAGAATGCTCTGTTACGGGAGACATTCACTTTGAGACATTCGATGGACGTGTGTACACATTCCAAGCTACCTGCCAGTACATCCTGGCAAAAAGCCGCAGCACTGGGAAGTTTACCATCTCTCTACAAAATGCACCATGTGGAGCGGTGAGCACGTTTTCCTTTTCAGGGATTGTAACAGGGGGATTTGTTACGTGTGTGGGTTGTCACTGAATAATACTGAGGCAGACACAGAGCAGTGGGTGTTGACACACCGCACAGACACTCAGAGGTGCTGACACTAGGGTACCAGCAATGGTAGCCCTAGTGTCGCATTTAATAAAGAAAACAAAACAAACAAATCTAAAAATAAAAGCTTGCCACACAAATGGCAAGCACTAGTCCCACTAAAAGGAACGTCCCGCTCCAAGAACCTACTCTACATAAACTCTCTCTACACTGTTTGGGATCAACATCTCCTAAACTGACCGACTTCTGGGCTCCCGGAGTCCCGGCATTCGCACGGCGACTCAAGACTCTTCAAACTGCCTTTTTAAACGGCCTCGGCTAGGCAATACCTTCAAGAGCACAGTCTTGGAGTGGAAGGGTTTCGTGTAGAAGCGGACACTCTCTTCCTTGATGTCAACAAAGCAAGCTTTCACTCAGTGCCTGTCTGTATGGCTATGGCCATGCAGTAGCCTTGATCTTATTTGAGCTCTGCGCAGCCTCCCCGGGCACGCCCCCCAGCCAATCCTGACCTCCCGATCAGCTCAGCGCCGGGCGAGCCTACCTGCTCAATTAGTTGCTTAGCAACACGTTTCCTGTTGCGTGTCCCAGCTGCTTCCATAAAGGCACACATGCACCCAAGAACCAGCGACAGGGTCTCCCTGTCACAGGGATTTACAAATATTTTTTTTTTGTTGTTACTATTTTTTGTTTTTGTCATTTAAAGGCATGAACAGAAAAAAAAAAATTGCTACTCAAGTTTTATGTTAAGCCATAATGCATTCCCCAACAATAAGATACAGGAAAGTCTGTGAACAGAATACATGTCTTTAGCCAAAGTTATAAGGAAACATGTTTCGGAATTTGACAATAATGTAATTACACCCAATAGGTAGCATTCAGCGATTCAGACCTTTAACATGAGTGTCAGTTGAAGATAAAAGGCCCTCTGAACTATATTTATGTAGTGATCAAACTCCCTAATACTCTGACAGATACAACGTGAAAAGCTACGAAGGCTGTGATCCTGTCTGCCACAAAGCTTGCAATCTTCTAGTGCCACTGAGCTGATGATAGTAAAACTCATCATGCAGCAAATTAATTCAGTATAAAATGCCAGACACATTCTGGACAAGGAATCAGACAAGCAATTGACTCGGATTACCTTATCTGTGTCATGAGTGACAGTCTTAGCGTCTTTGTAGTTGTAGATGAAGAGAGTAGTCGTGGATAAAAAAAAGAATTATGTAAAGTGCCTGGTGAAAGAACCAGCAGCTCATGTGAGAACACCTGCTGATTGTCGGCTATGGCAATATTATGAAAGAAACAATTCATCAGTACAGGGATTTACTGTCAGGTTAAATTTCTCTCGCTTAAGGCTAGTCTTGGGGAAAGACAAGTTTTGTATGCTTGTTGACTCCTACAACACGCAGTATAATTGATTGTTGTAGCTCTGCGGGGAAGTTCAGGAGGTTGTAAAACAGGCTAAAGAGACATTATTTAGACAGGAGATTGTTTCACTGATAAGCAGGCAACCTTAAAGTTAGACAGGTTACAGACATAAGTGTTTTTAGTGAATATACTTGTTGTAATTAAATGTCTTTTAAAATGCCAATGTTCTCGTTGCATGTCTTGTAGTGTTCCTTGTATGGAGAATCCATTGCATGTTCCATTTATCTTTGCACAGCCCTTTTTCTTATACTGTATCTTGTGGATGACTGGCTGATTCCAAACAGTAGCAGAATACAATACTGTATGCAGTGGTGAAGTTTAGTAGTGTACAGGCAAAGTACACATTTACTGTAAATATGCCAATGGTTTGTTTGTGAACAGCCCATAGTAAAATAGCAATACATTTCAGTTTGATGGGAATTGAAGATGGAAATTTACAATGCATGTTTGAAATTGGACCATCTGCATAACCACGTGACTGAAATAACACACATCCATGTTATTATTTCTTCTGGTGTCCCCATCTCACAAGCTCTTGCTTATCAGGGGCTCAGTATTTCAAGTATTAAAGTAGTCTGGTACAATACATTTCAAACCTTAACAGTAATTCTCAAGTAACACATTTCGTGAGTGTTGCGTCAGTGGTGTATAAATTCAGAACTCTGTTGGTAATTTATCATTTATGTCTGCAGAACCTGGATGGAGCCTGTATCCAGTCAGTAAACATCATTGTCGATGAAGATCCAATGAAACAGATCACAGTGAATAATATAGGAGAGGTGTATGTGTCCAACCTGTATCGAATCACCCCACCTTATTCAGACGGTACGTGTAACTCCCATACAAAACGCATTAAAGAAAAGTATTAGAAGCATGCATAACATTTTCAGTATACAGAACATTTAATATAATAAATATAATCTAAATGGGATCCCTCTCGCTTTCTTCTTTCTTAAGCTGTATTTCAGATCCATGAGCTCTCGTCTATGTTTTTGCAAGTTAAAACTGAAGATGGATTGCGTTTGCAGTACAACTGGAAAGAGTTAAGGCTCTACCTGGAGGTAGATGAAAGTTGGAAGGAAGACACTGTAGGACTCTGCGGAACCTTCAATGGAAACATTCAAGATGATTTTCTGTAAGCATTGCTCTTGAACATGGTCCTGAACTTGTATGGTACTGTACAGTGTATGCACTTTTCATTACAACGTGCTGGGGTTTGGGACTATTTTTGCCTGTTTACTAAGTATCTTGGTATCCCCAAATAGATCATTTGCTTTTCAAATGTATTCAACATACTTCATTGAGCAAGCTGTGTAACAAGTGCAGTGGTTCCCCAAAAGATTCTATGGTTAACAAATGACTCGAGGTGGGACATGCATTGCACATTTATCCCTATTCAAATCTACCTTGGTATCCTTGAAAATATAATTTTCCCCTTTTAAAAAACAGGCAAGTTCAATGTTAAACCAAAAGGTATCCATTTTACTACCAATGGAAAATGAGTGGGTGGGATTTTATTCTTCACTTCAGGGTTTCTGCTATGGAGATTGCCATTTAATGCACGAGTCTAGTAAATGTTTAGTACACTAAATATGACAAATTCATCCTCAAGCAATTACTAATACATGTTTTACAGGAGAGTAAGTGACTACAGCCTCTTCTTTCCTGCAGGTCCCCAGCAGGAATGATTGAAAGCACGCCTCAGCTGTTTGGTAATTCTTGGAAGCTGTCCTCCGCTTGTGTTCCAGGCCACAGCATTCCACAGCTTGACCCATGTGACATACACCAGCAGGCAGGTGAGTGTTGGAAAGCAAATCCTGTAGAACCAGTCCACTGATAGAGAGTTACCAAGTAAATAGAACACAACAATTAGCATCCCTCAGGTAGAGAAAACAGTTTAGAGGGAACAAGAAACCATCTGCTGTTCGGCGATTCAGATGAAATCTACCAGACATTTAAAACTTAGGGTTATACTTAAGTAATTAGGTGCTTTTAATTAACATATAAATAAATAATCCTGTAAGCATTCTCCATGTGGTATGTGTTTCAAAACTGTAGTTATCAATACATACCAAATTATTTGGCAGCCATGGAGAGCTAATTTATAAATCTTTACTAATGTTAGAGAAGCACATAACCGGACAGACAGTGTGAGTTGTCATATTTGTTACAAGTTGAACCTTCCTCTGCATTTGCATTATTTCAACAGCATCCTACGCCTCTGAAATGTGTGAGATCCTAAATACAGAGCTGTTTGCCCCGTGCCACGAGTACCTGAGTCCCGCACCCTTCTACCAGCAGTGTAAATCAGACACCTGTAAATGTGGGGAGACCTGCCTGTGTGCAGCTCTGGCTCATTACGCTCGACAGTGCAGAAAGCATGGAGTCATTATAGACTTCAGAGCTCATGTATCAGAATGTGGTAAGTGATTATATTAAATGTAAAAAAGTTTACTGTTTCCTTCATTGTGGGATGGGACGCAGTTGGCTTCAGCCTTAATAATCATCGCTTTGCTTCAGCCATTCCAGAACAAGTGGGAATAAAATGTTATTTGGTCCTGTACTGTACTTAACATTTTTTAAAATTCTTTGCTTATGAAAAATTCCATATTTAAAAATGCATTAGCAGTTCTGTCAAAGTATTCTAATAACCAATGTTACATATGAAAATACACCAGTAACGTAATGTTTTGCAGCTGCTCAGTGCCAGGAAACAATGGAATATGGCACCTGCATCTCCTCCTGCAATAATAACTGCCGCTCCCTGTCCTTGTCCGAAGCCTGCGGTGAGGAGTGTGTTGAAGGGTGTGTGTGCCCTGGTGGGACTTACTACAACAGCAAATCCCAGAAGTGTGTGCAAAAGTATGTAACATACTGTACTTATACATTGCAGACTCAACAATTTAAAGGGTAAACAATTTTGAACCTGAACCTCACTTAAACTGTTTACTTTTGGGGATTTCAAACAGCACTAGTTTTTACAGCAAGTGAAACTGCACTGTTGTTACTGATTCTGTCCCTTGTCGTTGAGAGGAGATGAGGTTAAAAGCTCTATACCCTTACACATGTGTTAAATTGTGTGTTTTTAATAGTATTGCAGTTGGCACTCTTGGTATGGATCTAAGCACATTAAGAATATGGTTTGCAGTGTATATGGTTAATGTGATAGGAATAAAATAGGGTTAACAGTTTTTGCTTTTTAACTTCATTTGAAATTGGGTACAGTAGTTACAGTACAGTACGATGCCAAAAGCTGGGCAATATATTTTATTTAGAGATTGTGCATGTTACTGTAGCTTTGTATCTCTGTTCTAAAGTTACATTAAGGAATTTGTAGTGAAACCACCCATTCATTCCCCAGGAACCTGTGAATGACACAGATATCTGATAACCAGCACTAAAGGATTTGTAATACAGAGCCTGATGTGTTGCAACAACTTATACATACAAAGCCATTTTCCTTTCAGGGAAATGGGTTTAGAATCAACATGTGATTTCTAGTTACAGTATATACAATTTAAAAAACTGCAAAAAGGAATCTCTTCACTACAGAGCCACTAACTTCGACTGTGAATTGTTTATAAAATCCAAGAATCCTTTGCTTTCGCTCGAGCTGTTTTAATGGAAGGCATAAAAATAAATAAAAATAAAAACTGTACACCCTTTCTAATGTTGTATTAATTGTAAATATCTTTACAGAAATGAGTGCTCTTGCAATTTCCTGGGAGCAGAATATGCAGCAGGGGATATAATCATGATGTCTTCTGGAGCACAGTAAGACCTACTATATTTTTTATAAACAACGCACCTTGTGAAAAAAAAAATGTAGTCAGGTACATATTCTAATTCCACTCAGCCATTGACATGACACATGGTCATTCTTTGATTCCAGAATGGAGGGTCTGATGTTTGCACATTCCTACACAACTGTCCTATGATTTGTCAATGTTCCTGGGTTTTTCAGTGTATAGGAATCCTAGGGTGATGGGGCCACTCCACAGGACCTCTGACACCTATCCAGTGGTCTGGGAATGTGTTGTCTCAGACATGTCCTGTAATATTTTTTTAGTTTATGAATCACACTTTATATATTGTATATGAACTGTCCCTTTTAAAAATTAATCAGAAATTGGCATTATGCCTTACAATAATTTATTAAGCTTTTATCATGGCATATTGTAGTTTCTGTAGTTATATATTTACTGTACAATACATCCTAGGTAAGCAACATTTTATGAAATAACAATCTCTTAATCATTCTAGAATTTGTAAAGATGGTCAAATGATGTACCAAGGTCCCAGTCTTGGTAAGTGTTTTTTTTTTGCAGTATGTATGAACAATATCTCTGGCAATGTTTAAAATGCCAGCAGTTAGTAACACAAACATATCAGAATAGACAATAAAAATGTTTTCTAATGTTGCTACAGCTACAAAATGATGAAGTAAAACTTATGAATTATATGTATGAAGAATCAAATTGAGAACAACCATAATAATAATAATAATAATAATAATAATAATAATAATAATAATAATAATAATAATAATAATAATAATAAACCAAATTGTGTCTAAACATTGCAATGTACCTAAATATAATACATATTTCTCTTGTTTAAACACATGAAATATTATGTGTATGTCTGTTTTGCAGACACAAAATGCCCCCCTGGCCAGTTCTATTTCAAGTGCAGTGGTTCTTTAGACAGTTCTTCAGTGAGTAAAGGAGTGGCATGTGAAAGGACATGCGAGAGCCATCTTCTGAACCTCACCTGCTCCGGACATGGTCACTGTGTTTCTGGATGCATTTGTCCACCTGGGTAAGTCAGAAAGAAAAGTTTTAAAATATTTACTGATTTGCTTTGCTATTGTTGGTTTCAAATATGTTTGGGTACACTTATTAAAAGGCTAGTTCTGATAACACATTCTTCAATGCTTTGGAAATGACTTGCAACAACATATTCAACTTTTCTTTCATGCCTTCTGTGTAGTTAAAATCATTTGTGGATGTGTTTATGTTCAAAAAGAGTTCAGCAGGTTCACTTGTTGGTACAGTAATGACCACCTGCCAGTCATAATGCAAAGAAGATGACTGATATATCAGTATTCTGGTTGAATGTTTACTTGATTTATTACAACCAATGGGTTCTAAGGACATCTGGATATTAGCTTAGAGTGGCTGTGTGTTATTCAAGAACTACTTGAGGTATGGTGTTGAGACATTCCTCTCTTTATTTGTTGTGTTTGTTTGTCAATCTACAACTATTCATCAAAGTAGAACTTCGTTGATTCTGAAAATAGTTTATGAAAGTACCTGCTTTTGCAATCATTGACATTTTAGTTTATCACAAAAAGTGCCTTTTCCTGAATTTTGTAAGAAAGTTGAGCATCTTTCTAAAAATCACTTTATTTCATTGCATTGTTTTACTAAGTTTATATCTAGTACAGTACTTCTATATGTGCCCCAGTTTCTTGGCAGGTAGGTTCACACCCTCCACAATCGCTAGGTCATTTTTTGGTTAATCATGTAGGAAACCAGCTATTACTTCAGTTAGATGTGGGGGAAGATCAAAACCGGTGCATTTGTGGTGGAGACGCAGAGCATAGTGAGACCATTGATGTGCATGCACTGAAAGGAAGACTTATCAGTTCAAGTACCAACAATCCATGAACATTACCTGTCTGGGAAGGTCAGTAGTTACGTTGGCTAGTTTTGTGTATAAATGTCTTTGTAATGTCAAAGGGAGTTAGCTAATTCTTTCCACTCTTCAATTTCAAAACCTTTAAGGGTTACTCGTTTTAGAATCTATTCTAAAGATCATATTACTTCCTTTTTGGTCACATGGTAAAGCAACTGACTTTGTGGTTCCCATCATATAACCTTCAGTATACAGCACAGAGATTTAGGGACATTAGGAATGATTTTCAGTGGGGGGGATTTCCAGGTGCTGAAAAAGGTTCCAAAAATAAAAGTCATCTGGCAAGGTAAAGGTTAATCAAATCAGCACCTTAGTTTAGCTGTGTGCACTTTAGGCATACCTTCAGCATAGAATGCATTACACTGCATTATGTTAATCTTGCAATGGAACATGTACCACAATAGAAGTGTGAATAAACAATCAGTGTATAAACTCGAGACTTCAGTATCTAAAATGGTAGACCTATAGCATTCAGACTGGGATAACTCCATCTAGCTCAGGGGTGACCAAAAATTGCCATAGACACAAAGTTTTATTAATTTATAAAATTTCACAAAAATCATGAATTCAGGGGTATCTGGCTGTAGTACCCAAGTTACGGCCACACAATCAGAAATTGATTGTAATAGACATGAGCTGTAGTAAGGTTTTTTTAACCTTTTCACCTCCCGGTGGCTATATCAGCAAGTACATAATGATCCTCAACTCTGTTCCTCTTGACAGATCAAACGGAGTGGAGTGTTCCATAGTCTTTATGGTGTGATACATTGACAGCTTTCCTTTAATCATTCCATATTAAATGTCTTCATCAAATGTATACTTTAACTGTAACCAAATTGGCAATACCATTTAACCCTATTCCTTTACTAATACAAGCAATACATTCATGTGTATTTTAATTATTTGTTTTTAAATAGGATTCTAGTCAAATTAGACTTATTAAAGATTGTATTGTGTATGTCCGTGAGGTGTTTTAGTTAGCATGGTGATTTTTTTAATAGAGAGTATGGTTACTTATGAACAAATGTAGCTGAATATTGATAAGATAAGAAAACATTAATTGTTTGAAAACTATTATTGCAGATAACAGCTTTTGACATTAAATGTATTGAGTTTACTGTAATAATACTATAGTACCATGGCCTGTAGTACAGTGGCCTGAGTACTTTTCTTTACAGGAACTTCATTTGAAATTCCTTTTGTCAACTAGATGTCTGCCCAAAGCAATAGATTTCAGGGGCCACCATCACCCTTTCCTTCTTTCTGCAACTATTTTGCACTCACTTTACTTTTCCCAGACAGAATGGCTTTTGTTTGAGAATGCAGCTCGGGAACCTGACCTATTTTGCTTCATTATTATTGCATTCCCAAAAGCCACCATTTTAGTAAACAGGGAGAGCTAACTGGGCTCCTGTTACTGCAACCACCCACTTATATATGTAAAATACATACACATGACTTGGTCAAATACATCTTCACATTTTTTTTTTTTTTTTAAATTTAAAAAAAAAATGAATACTATCAAATGCTGAGTACAGTTTTGTGTCAATCTTCATGATAGTTTAACACTACAGTAAAATATTCCATTATTTAAATTATCTTCTTAAAAATAGTTGAAAAATGGTACCAGAATAGAGTATCTTACCTTTCAATTAAAGGTAATAGAAAGGTAAGATACTCTATTTGCTGAGGCTGAAAATACAGCACTGAGGACAGACCTCTGTCATGGGATGTTTTTTGCTTACTGTATATATATATATATATATATATATATATATATATATATATATATATATATATATATATATATATATATATTAAACTCATTGCTTGCTAGTGCTGCCTCCTGGTCTGTTTATTGCTGTTATATTGAAGTGTGCAGGAGGGCCAGGACAGGTATAAAGTCAGCTGATGTGGAAAATATTTGCTCTTGATATTGTGCAATTCAGTTCAGGAATTTTTTTAATGCCCTGTGCTATATAATGGCCCTTGCTGGAGAATTTAGTATGCTAGTGGTGACATATACATATCCAGGTGCATAAAGCACGCCACAAACTGGGCAACTTGCGCGCCTAGGGGCATAACTCCTCCGGGTGGTTTTTGATAATTGCAGTCCAATTAGTTTGGGATCAGGGTAGGAGCTTTCATTTCTGCAGAATGTTTTATTACACAGTATAACTAATGCAACTAGTGAAATCGCAGGAGGGAAACAAAATAAATGCAAACCCAGTTTGAAAGTGACATGGGTAATACAGAAGAACCTCTTCTATCCAAACACAATGTTTCTGGGAGGTTATTCAAAATGGGCATGCTAATAAAGCAACACCAGCAGTTTGACTGATGGAACGTTTGTGGGGTCGCTCCTCCAAAGCAGAAAAAGAGGTTTGGATTAAGGGGGTTCTACTTTGCATTAAAGAAAAGTTCAAGTTCATGAATCCTGTTAACCCACTGACTGTTATTTCTTTGACTTCTAAATGGAAAGCGAGGGTCAGTGCACAGCTCAATATGCTGGTCATGCCGGGAGTGAAATAATGGAGTTTAGAGTTACACCTCAGATTAGCAGTCTCTGCCATGGTCTGTAAAAGCAGCTCTTTATATCCAGACTGTTCATGTCTGCATACCAGTTCACGAGGACACAGGTTAGTTGCTAAGACGTTTGATAGCCACCTTCCCTTTCTTCATTCATTTCTATCACCACAAGTATTTATGAAGCAGTATTCAATTTGCTGTAAGAAGATTGAGAAAGTGTATAATGCTCTATGCTTTTTAATTATAAACCTAACAACTCAGCCGATCAGGTTATCCCACTAGTGGATACTCTCAGAAGCTAATGAGATTTCAGAGTCTTGAAACATGACTTAATCTCGGGCAATAAACTATCACCATTATACAGCAGGCAATGACTGCTGCGTCTGACATTAATGCTTAATTAGTACACTTTTATCAAAATCTGTTTATTTAGTCGTCTGGTTTTTGGAAAACAGGTATTTCTTTGGCATCAAAAATATGAGTTAAAACACTTTGAAAATAGCATAGTTTTAAAATACAAATGATATAAAAAATATTAAAATACTGAAATATATTTAGCAGATTATTATAAAATAGCATCCCCCAGTAATTACATTGTGATTCTCAATACATTGTACAGTAATAAACGCTGAGGCTGCAATATAAAGTCTAGAATGAACCTCCCGCATTCTTGTGAAATTGCATTGCAGGTGCCTGTGGTAAAGTTTTTAATCAAATACAAATATTAAAAAAAACTTCTTAAACTGGAACTTTTTCATTATGCACTTTTTTTGTTATATAAGATTTCTTTAAAATCAGTCAAAGGAGAGGTTTATGGTACATGCAGAGCAGTGCATCCTTGTGCTGTTGTCCTATAGTTTTGTTAGATAGATGAACTTCCTGTTTAAGACTGGTTTACATGTGTCTTATCCTATACAGCTGTTTCTTCCTGGTATATAATCACTTCCTGCGCAGTAGATCACATGGCCTGATTCCATAGGATGTGATTTGATACCAGAAAGCAGCATCAGCTTTTACATCTATAGTGTTGTCTTTGAGATATGAATATTCCTATATTATAAAATATAGTACACACTGCATTGAGAAATGCACAGATTTAAGTTCTGTAATTAAAGTAGTGCTTCTGTCGTATAATTATTAGCATTCTCTTTTATTCATATGTGACTAGATACATTTTTTTTAAATGTGTGCATGGCAAATGTATGCCAGTATTGTCTGTATTTTTGTTTAAAAATGTGTTTTAAAAAATGTGCTCTGGAGTACCGTGAGAAAAGTCAAGGAATGAAAAATATTTTTGGTTTCCCTCTGCTTTTCACACTAATTAGGGAGGTCTTACGTATTTTAACTCTCTCCTCTCATTCTAAAATGTTATCAAAATCCTTAAACACTTGAGAAGACACACCAGTTTCCATTAGAGCAATGCACTGTGTGATTCTTAGCCTCCCCATTATATAGCCCACTACACACATACTTGAGGAACAATTGCTGAAACCTTCTGAATTTTTTTCCTCCAAAAATGCAAGCAAACACCAGCCTAGTTCAATGACTGTGTTAAGTACGAAACATTTAGAAATAAAGCAGTCAAACTTCTGAAGAAGCCATTATTACAGCTAATTGTTGGAAGATACCTGAAGCAATTTATAAAAGTGAGGCATTTATTCCATGTATCAAAAACTCCACTACAAGCCATGGACCTCAATTAAAGGGACATATTCACATGGATTTTTACCCATGGAACTGTTCTAGACTGTTGGTTTCTTAACAACAGTTCCTAAATGTTCCATGCATACAAAACTTAATTTAACACCTTTCACAGAGGTTTTAAAATACATGGGTTTTTTGTCCACATTATATAACCAAATATACTGGCTGTAATTTATGTGGTCACATGAGGTGTCATGTGATCCACTAGACCTATATAAGCTATATGACGGTTGTGTGCAACTATTCAGCTACAATCATGTGAAAGCAGAATGATCTCTGTGACAGTGGGCTACCCACCAAGACCATACCCTACAGTGTGGACTGTACTAGAAAAAAAGCAATTCCTTAAAAATACTGTTATTTACCCTGATAAGTCATTGATACCAGGCTGATAATGTCAAACCCAAGAGTTTTGTGATGAAGGATCTATCCTAATACACAGAAGTTTGGATATTGATGGCTTATCCAGTGTAACACAACTGTAAATAGCAGAAACAATTTAAGCATCAGTTTAAGTACAGTTCCTGTCAAGATTTGTTGCAAGTTAGTGCTGTGTAACTGAAGGGAGCTGTACCGCGTGGTACCTTATTTGAACAAGAACTTAATTCTAAAACCTCTGAACTTTTGTAAACTGTAACATTGGACAATGGGAAACACAACACAGTATATTCCCACATGGCCTTCAGGGAAATTTCTTGCTGGGAGTTTCTTATAACCCCCCTTTGCAGTTCAGCCAGTGCAAGGAGCGGCAGTTCAAAGGCTTTAGACCGATTTCCTTTGAGAAATTCTAGCATGCAACGTTCTTTCTTTTTATTATCACATTTGAAAACTGGAGCATTCCAGCAGTAATGAAGTTGTGTAACTCATCCAGGGTCATTATTTTTGCTTTTTTCTCTCGATTCTAAACCTCTGCTTTTCTTATTTCTGCAATAAACAGGTGGCCTGTCGGATCAGTGACCGGTAAGCTCCTTAATAGAATTCCTGAAAACCTTTTTTTCTTTCTTTTAGAGGATCAGCACCTTTTAATTTGAACAAGAAAGAAAGGGTGTGCAATTCATTAGAGAAATTGTAAATTCACAAACTATTTAAATAAATAATGCATGGATGCTGTTTGCTGTTATGATAGATGAGATTGGAGTGTGGTAGCCAGGTCATTTATCGAGGATTAGAGCAGGTAATTGGAAACTCCAGCTTGGATCAAGTGGCTGAATAGTTCCTCTGCTGATAAGACTGTACACTGTGCAAAATGCTGTGTGCCATTTTTGGTAGAGAGCTAATGGTCTCTTAAGATTTTAATTTCAATAAACTAATACATTTCTTATCTCAACTGTAGAAAACCGACCTAAAACCGTGTAATGTTAGCCAAGCATGTTTGTGGAATGTGGGTAGATTTACAAGAAGATAGCTTGATAGATTTGGTAGTAACTTATTGGAATAGTGATCAGGCATGTATTAAAATGAACACATATACTTTTTTAAATGTTGTATAGTCCATTTGCTTTATTAAACCATTATACCCCGACTTGATATACATTTAAAACATATTTGGCATGATTAACCTTAATCATGGGCACCTCAATGTTACCTTAGTTAAGGTAGAGTTGGTTTTATATATATTTTTAAAAGCCTATTGTTATTTCTGTATCCTGGTAAACTAGCCGACACAATTACATTACTAGAGCTAGGGTACAATTTAGTCATGTTTTTTGGAGATTTTTTAATAAAATGATCAATGTGTTGCTACCCTGTTTTGCATGAAGACAAACATTAATTGTTTTGTTTTCTTAAAATGTGTATAGGTATCGGGGCGTTATTCATATACAATTGTTACATTAGTTACAGAATTCCACAGGGTAAATGGAGTTAGCTTTGGTAAATAAATATGGCAGTTCTGCAATTTGCTTACTTCATCCTGTCCAGAGGCTTACCAAGCCTACTGTATAAGCTGTTGCCTCATAAAATAAACATAAATGTTACATTGTTTAACATTGAACCCCTAATAGTATTCCCAAACTGCTAACCCATTTAATTAGTTGGCAAACGTGGTGCAGAATGAGTCAACTACAACAAGAACACTGTTCTTCACTTCCATTATTGTAAAATTCTTTACAGATTTAATAACTGGCAAAACCAATGTACCAATGTTGGGGGTGGGGGATGTTATTCCTCATTAAAAAGCCCTCAAGCATAAAATTAAATGACCCGTTTAGTAGAGATTAATTTAGAATTATGGCAGCATTCCCCAATGTAATTGGAACTGGTTTGCATGTATTTTATTAAGCCCTTTACAAGAAACCATTATTGTAAAAATGCTGTGTTTTTAGTATACAAGACAAAGCCACTGAAGCCAAATGTATTTTTATACTTCAGCATCTTTCCAGTTCTTTTGAAGTGATATGTAGTGAATGTACATCTTTGTATTTTGTGGGGATAGGGGTGTGGGTGAGAACTAAAGATCAGGTTTTGTCATCTATGAAAAGGGGAAACCACCTTACAAAAGTAGGAGCAAACAACGTTAGAGTCATTGGGGCGCGTTCAATTGATATAAACATCAGCAGATCTAAATATCACCACAGTCTGTGTATCACGTCCATGACTGAAAGCCAAACACCTTACTAGCACTGTGAGTCTCCTACATGTACTTTTGACAAATATGTCAAACGATGAATTACAGAACATCATTATTGTTTTTAAACAACAACAGTATTTAGAACCACTACAATTTTAGATCAATTCAATAACTGGTTTGTTTATTTCCATTAAAGTTCAATTAAGATTGGGGCAAAAGTCTCTTTAGCGAAAGGTACTCCAAAATACAGCAGATACTTGCTGTTATTTTGTCATCTGGAAGACATGCAATTTGATTGGAATCTTGCTTTGTTTCGACTATTATTTTACAGGTCATTTGCTACTTAGAGATAGAGATCTGCAGTTAGATTGAGTCAATGATGAATCTATTGCACGCTGTTGCTTTGCAATACATGGTACATATTTTCCCTGTTCTTGAATTTCATGATTGGTTTCAAATACTACTCACATTTATATTATAAACCTTACACATCTTAGCCAGTCAGGTTCTGAGTAGAGAGACCATTATTCTAAAGGAAAGTGCTCTCTAATAGCTAAAAGGACTTTAAAGTCTGGACAATCTCTTTAAAAAGTGACATCAGTTTCAAATGTCCTGTTATATAGCCTTAAAACATATTTAAAAAATGTCTGCATGCAAGAGAATCATTCTTTATGTTTTTTTTATATCATTAATACCCTCTGCAGCAGTCATTTCCTGTAGATAATTGATCTTTCATTAAGTACACTCGCATTTGGTTCGGAAGATTTAACTGTCGCCAAGGTCAATTACTGTATAGAACAGATGATGACTGCTGCGGCAGACATGCATTCATGCTTAATAATAGGCTCTTAATTTCTTATATCGATCCAAATTTAAAAAGTACAGCATACTGGGCTGTATTCATAACATATATACGCATCTAAGAACATTGGAGAATCTAAATAAAACATTTATGTGAACAGAAATACATTGACTATAGCTCACACCTTCTTACATTGTACATCTACTTTTTAATTATTTTGTAAAATATTACTTACTTAAAAGATAATAATCAGATGATTTAATAGCTAAAGGATGAATTGTTACAGATTCTTTGATCTGTTTTCTTGGCCTGATAATAAAGAACCCTGTTAACACTGCTTTATCTCGGGTGTAACATTACGCAGATGAACCTTTGATTTGTTCTGACTCTTGTGAATGTGTTGCTTTATTGTCTGTGAACATGGCAGTGGGAATATTTCACTTCTGAATATTACAAGGTTAGTATCGGGTATGTCTTTAACATTTTGGAAACAAAATAAATTGGGAAATGAAACAAAGAACATTTGATTTAGAGTTTGTTCCTCTCACAAAAAACTAGATCTCCGTTTTTCTTAAATAACTTCCTATTTTTATATTCATATTATTTTTATTTATTTTTTGGATGCTTTCATAATACTTGAATCAAATTCTTCTTGAATTGCTTTTCTTTGTTTGTTTTTACTTTGCCAGAATCATGCTGCTGTTTTAAAAATTGAGTAATAGATTAATTTCTCCACACTCCAGGTTTTTTTTCTGAAAGGAAAAAGTACCAATTACACTAAAACGAGTAAAAAAAAAGTAAATAAATAAAAAAAAAAATAGAAAAATGTAAGGCTACTTACACAAGCCACTCAATCAAATATCTCAATTTTCTTGAGTTCATTATTCCTTTCTGAAAGAAAAAGAAAAGTACAATTTGTACTAAAGAGTATTGAGAAACCCAAGAAGATTCATTTTCATAATCCATGTAGTTTTACTAATACAGTACTCTTTGGCCAATGCATGAACTACACTACTTGATGTAATTCATATTATTTATTCTGTTTTAATTTGCTAGGTTTCTGAAACATGGTGATGAATGCTTTGAACCTATTGCGTGTCCATGTTTGTGGAAAGGAAAAGAATATTATCCTGGGGACAAAGTAACTTCTCCATGCCACAACTGGTAAGTATACACTCAATTATTAGAATTAATGGTACGCTTGTATGTTTTGACTGCATGATATTTTCTACCTGAAAAGAATTCTGAGAAATCTCAATTTGAAACATAAATCCTGCATCTAAAACAGTGGTCCTTGTAATATGCAGCCCCTGGTGGTACCAAGGTGTGGACCTCCTGTTACCTCCAGGTAAACTGTACTCCTAATTTTAATTTTAGTTTGCACATCCACTAATTTTGCTAGAGAAGTGATCACTTTAACCAGCCAGCCAGCAAATCTGAAGCATTTTTTTTACTTACATGACTGCTGAAAGAGTGGTATTTTTCACTGTACTGTATTGATAACACATGGTTTACTTAATTTAGTAATGTTACAGTGTTACAATTACACCTATTTTATATTTTCCTGAACTTTTGTAATTACATTCATTTCATATTACATGCTTTTTAGACTGGGCTATTTGAATAACAGGAAAATTTTCAACAGAATTTATGAAAGGGGAAAGAAAAATCCTTCCTTACTTGACTTGGGGAAAGTGTGAGAGAAAAAAAAAAGTAATTTTAAATCTCTGGGGATTCAAAGTGATTATACAGCCGGACACGACTCTCCCATTTTTACTACGGAGGTCAGTCATTCTGTTGTTACTCAGTAACGGGAAAGATGACACTAATTAATGACTCCTGTTCTACAACCACTGCTTACTGATGATTAAACGCTTCACAGGGATGCTTGAGCCCTAAAAAATGGTCAAATAATATAGCATTTAAGAGTAATATTTTTGAAAAGCATTTCCTGCTTGGGCTTAATTTGAACCCAGATTGCACAGACTAACTGTGGGGAAGGTCACTTGATCACCCAGTCCCTTTGTCTGCTGTAAAAGCTTCAAGCCTGCTGAGTTTTTAGAAACAGCCCTGGTATTATTGTCTGTTTTTCTTGTGACTCAACTTTTCCTTCTGGGGATACAGTAAATGATTTCACAGTGAACACAGTCATAGAGAAAGTCAATCTTTCCCATTCATCTTGGAGATTCTTGCAGCACTGTAGGAAGAAAAGATAAGGATGACAGCTTAATGAAGTATGAAATGGTGATTCAAGATTTAGCCTCTACACTTTTTGTGGATAATTGTATCCTCACTGTAAAGGAAGTTCTTTACAGATCCATTAAAAATGACAGGAGTTTTAGCATTACTTGGTTATAACTGGGCTTTCTGTCAGATTTGCAAACGTTTGAAGAATAATAATACGCTTTTTAGTGTTTGCCAGCATGGATCATTTCAATGCATCTTCCACCCATGCCCATCAATGTGCACAGCTTACGGAGACCGCCACTACAGGACTTTTGATGGACTTCTATTTGATTACATTGGAGCCTGCAAGGTCTATTTAGTAAAGGTAAGAACTAGGAGGAACTTGCTCCTATTTCAAAGTACAGTTACACAGAACAGTACACAGTATGGAATGTAATCACATTAGATTCTATGTATTTTTTTTTTACTATATAAAAGATGGTGGTGTAATAGACAAATGTAATTACCGTTATAAAAGTTTACAATGGCATGTTTGCACGGTATTCTTCCACTTTTACCATGCTTTTCCTATGGTTATACTATGCATTTACCATAGTTGGTGTGCCATTTTTTAAATATGCTTTACCATACCTCACTGTGCTTTACAATGCTTGCATATGCTTTACCATGCTTTCCCTGCGCTTTATCACACTTTGCTGTGTTTTTACTCTGGGAAACCTTTGTAAGGGAAATTAGTAAACATGGGGACCAAATATCATAAATTGTTTAAAACATTTGAAACAAAAATCTGTTTTGAGGTATGCATAAAGTTTAAATGAAATAAAGAAATCCCCAGCTGGATTAATACAGAGTTAAAGAGCAGCAATATTTGGATCTAACACTGTTTAGATCATTAAAATTGATACACACACAACCTTCTCTTGCTTCTTGCTATAATGTATATCTGTTTTTTTTTTTTGCTACAGAGTAATATCGACTTAACTATGAGCGTCACTGCAGAAAATGTGGATTGCTATGAAAGTGGAGTCATCTGTAGGAAATCGTTATCAATCAACATCGGGAGGTCATTCATTGTGTTTGACAATGACAGTGGAAAACCAGTAAGTTTGTAGTACTTCAACTATAACACATAGCCATAAATAAAACTTCAAGGAACTAGTCAATTTTCAATGTCTTACTTCTGAGCTATTTTTGTTAAATATCTTCCAAATTAAAATGCAGGTATTGACTATAAAGAAATAACAGGCTCATTGGGATTTGTGTTTACCATTCTACCAGTCTTAATTATGTGTATTACTTCCTGAACAGAACCCCTCAAGTCTGATAGATAAGAGGCAGCCTGTGTTTATATGGCAAGCAGGTTATTACACCATTGTCCATATCCCTACCGAAGATGTTACTGTGCTTTGGGACAGAAAAACAACCATACACATCCAGGTTGGACCTCGCTGGCAGGTGAGCATTCATTCATTCATTCATTCATTCATTCATTCATTCATTTCATTCATTCATTCATAGATCAAAGTACAGTACAGAGCTGATTATCCAAGTCTACTGTCCGGATTGTCAATTAACTGGATCACTATGTGGTCCCAAGAAAACATGCAAAAGTTATTTTGATTTTAAAGGCTACAAAGGTTAATAATTAGCAGTATTGCACTTTTAAAGCAGGGAAGCATCCTGACCAAATTGAGGAAAACATAATTTTACATGGTGAAGGGATTTCTCTGGTTTTAGAGCAAGCTTGTATGTATGCAATCGAAGCTGATGGTAATACAGGCCACAGAACAGAAGAGACAATGGGCCAGAGATAGAGTTTAATTAATACATGATCCTTTTGTTGTTTTGAAGGAAAACATTGCAAAGGTTAATATTGCTGACATTACTTTTTTTAAGGGTAAACTGACTGGACTCTGTGGGAATTTTGACCTGAAGACAGTAAATGAAATGAGAAGTCCTGAAAACATTGAATCTGCAACACCACAGGAGTTTGGGAATAGCTGGACAGCTGCAGAGGTAACAATGCATCTGAGCAGAGTTGTGCTTATATTATATCACTTCAGATTAGCTAATTCTATCATATTACTTCAGATTAGCTAAGGATCACACAACTCAACTCAGTGTTAGGATGCACAAGCCTGTAGCATTACTGTACTAGGAGCTGGTGTCACGTGGAATTTGGTCCTCCCTGGAAAATGGCACCCCCTGGACTAAATTTCATAGATCAGCCAATGAAATTCCTTTTCTGCATAAATGATCATTTTTTGAATTTCAGTCAATTCACAATTCAATAAATAATTGATCTCTTTCTGAGTAGTATGCTATACATCACTAGTAAAACACATCTATTTACTTTCTTTAAGATTCAAATGTTTTAAAGTGTATGACATATTAATTATACTATACTTTTGCAGGGCTTAAAAACCCATGATTTCTTTTTTTTTTAAGTGCCCCTTTTTTGTTGACTTGCCAGTGTTGTTGTTTTCCAATTAGTGTGTGAACAGCCCCGATATCCGCAACCCTTGCAGCATGAACCCTCTGAGGGAGCCATTTGCCAAGAGGGAGTGTGGGATCTTGCTGAGTGAAGTTTTTGAAGCCTGCCACCCAGTGGTGAGTATAAGTAATAATGCTTAAATTGCATGTTTTGTATTGAATTGTGTTGGACTTAAATGGTCTGTTTGTTATATTTAAAGGGGTAGTTTAGAGCATCTAAAATGGTAGAATATTTCATGTCTTCCCTGTTTAAAATCATATTATGTGCGTTCTGTATATTCTCTGTTGCTGTTTCTGCTCAGATCATTATTTACCAGGCTTACTATCTGTTCCACATACCAACTTGTTTCAATCACTTCAAGGGGGGAAGCAAGGGGTTTAGAAATTAGCACAAGGGCTCGGAACTGTTACAATAATTGTCCATTTAAGTTAGGAGCAAGTTTCGCCATAGTTCTTACCATTACTAAAAAGACCTTGAAGACTCCAATGTAATCAAATAGGAGTCAGTTGAAAGTCCTGTAGAGAGAGAGAGAGAGAGAGAGAGAGAGAGAGAGAGAGAGAGAGAGAGAGAGAGAGAGAATCTTATTTTTTTTTTAAGACAAGAACATTCACTCATATGTGGGTATCTTTGCCAGAAACCTAAGAACCTAAACAGCTGTCTCAACCATATCCAATTGTATCAACTCAAGCAGAACTTGGACTTTGTCACTCATAAATCCTCAGTCTTTGAGAGGGCTCTAGAGGAGGAGGAGGAGGGGTCTTAAAACTGCAGTTCCTTTTTTTCCTTTTTGTACACACATACACACACATACACACACACACTATAGCTGTCAATTGTTTTAACCAGTCCCATCACAACGTTAAATATAACACTTTTGTGGTGTATTTGATTGTCACCTGGACAAATAGGTTTGAATAAGTATTATATAGCAGAAAAGGGAAATCCTTTTTTTTTAAGAAAAAGCTTTTTCTTTTCTATTTCTAGTTGGTACTGTGCTCATTTAGAACACCCTAACCTGGATGAAACAACATTTCTGAGAGCCTTTCTGTTTGTATTTTAAAATATGTTTCTGCAGGGTTCCACTGAGATTAACCGTGCTGTTTACAGGGGCTTGTTGGTAGGAAGCAAAGCCATTTAATAATAATAATAATAATAATAATAATAATAATAATAATAATAATAATAATAATCATCATTTTAAAGACAAGTCATCACAAAGTGCTGTGCATAAGAACCCCAAATAAAAATAAACAATAAGAAAAATATCAAAACATTAAATCTAAAAAAAGCCAGTTTAAACAAATATGTTTTAAGACGAGATTTAAAAACACCCAAGGATTCCCTCATTTCTTTGGGAAGGGCATTCCACAACCTAGGGGCATAGGAACAGAAGGCCCGATCACCCACAGTTCGTAATCTGGTCGTGGGGACACATAAGAGTCCAACATCAGTGGCCCGCAAATAGCGTCTAGGGGTATAAATAGACAAAAGGTCAGTTATGTAAGGGGGAGACACACCTTTCAAAGCCTTAAAAGTCAATAGCAAGATTTTAAAATCAATGCGAAACTTAACAGGAAGCCAGTGTAAGGATTCCAGAACAGGGGTAATATGATCACCAGATCAAGGCCTACTAAAAAAACTGGCTGCTGAGTTTTGAACATACTGCAATTTGTTGAGGGTGTTCTTGGTAACCCCAGCAAGCAGGGCATTACAGTAGTCAAGTCTGGACGAGACAAAGGCATGGACCAGTTTCTCCACAGCAGGCATTCCAGCCAAAAATGTGTCAAACCTAGCTTGCAAATCGTTTTTATCAAACATTCGTAACCTCGTTACTCTCTGACCATTCACCCTCTTTAATGTAAAGTTTGATACATTGGATGCCGCTGCTAATATGAATGTCCTGCTTGTTTGCATCTGGGTAAAGCAACCTGTCTTAAAATGTTTAATAGGTTGTTCATCCATTTGACAAACGCTAGTAACTTGAGGACAGCTGCAGTGTAGACTTCCCTAGTCTGTGACTCTGCTTGCCAACACACCTCAGCCCTGACCTGGGGGGAGGGACCACCCACTTCTGGACGAAGGGGGGTATCATTCTTTGCTGGTTCAGCTGTTTTCAAGTGTTGGTTTGGTGGTGCAGGTCCAGGTTTGAGCTGAGGCCGTCAGACTTGTTTAATCTGGTTAGTCCAGAACCCAGGACTAGGAGAAGTATTAATATGCATAAGACCATCTCCTCTTGTTGATCCATTCAAAGAATGCCAACTTTATACGAGAGACAACCTTAACCTGAAACAGATTTCAGGTGCCTACTTTTGTTAGCACAGTACCTACAAGGATGTATTCACACCAATGCACACTTGCAAACCATTTTAGATCTATTATTAATATTTGAATAATATTATTTTTATGAAATGTATACAGACCAGTACTTCAGCATCTACGAAGTCGCACAATAGCAAACATACACAGAAACAATGTGTCTGATCTTTTTAACCAACAGGTTGATGTCACCTGGTTTTATATGAACTGCCTCACTGACACCTGTGGCTGTAATCGTGGGGGGGACTGCGAATGTTTTTGCACCAGCGTCTCAGCCTACGCACATCGCTGCTGTCAACAAGGAATAACTGTCGACTGGCGATCACCCACTGTCTGCCGTAAGCATTACTGAAGCTAGTTTACTGACTGCTTAGAATACCAACTGGAAAAACTACCCAGGATAGCTGGTCTGTCACGCCTTGAAACTGCATGATTATTTGTGTATCTGCTGTTACTTCTGTTGTCATTCCTGTTATTTTTCATATTTTTGTGAATTATTATTATTTTAAAATGTTTAGCTGAAAAACCCAGTATGTTAGCAACATTTCACACACACAAAATATTCTCTTTTTGTCTTTTGCAGCGTACGACTGTGAATTTTACAACAAAGGTAACTTTTTAAATATTATTATTATTCAGTCATCAATCTATTAGACATATTTAGTATTAAATATAAACTGTGCTATTTTTCAACATCTAACTATTTATTATGGAAGACAATTGCTTTACAAAAGGTGGAACCTGCAGTGGAGACAATAGCTAGAGAATTGCTGTTAGACCTCTAGAGGGCAGTAGATCTTTATTTCTAAAATGATGCTGCTCTCAATTTACGTTGTAAAAGAAAATCCCAAGTCAATGCTGTTAATACATTTCTATTTGAGAAGGGATTTCTGATATCCAAAATAACAACCAAGTTACTGAAAAGTTACTGAAAAGAATGATGCTGTGGGATACAATAACACAATACTTTTCTCCACAGTTCTGGGAAAAGGCCCTTTCAGACTAGTCACTTACTTGGAGGGTGAAACAGTCTTGGCAGCCAATTTCTCTGGTGGTGCTGCTTTCCCAGTACAGGGAGCCATCTCCATTCCAGGAGTGGCCATGCTGTTTATGCTGACCCCAGGATTGTGCAGGTCCAAACCACACGGTGAGCATGCATGTCATTGCATTGTGCACACTGAGAACATATGTGCAATTTTCAAGTAGTAAATAAGAATATAACTCCCGCCTGTATTTTATGGGCTGGGTGATTCTGTTTTTCAGGGAGCCTGTTTACATGGTAGTAGGAGCAGGTGTTCCCCACTATGAAAGTAACACATGTATCAGGTTATGTGGCGTTTTGCGAAGTCTGAGATATAATGTGTACAAACAGCTGATCTCAAATTAACATTTGCTTCTAAAAAGCTGCAATTAGCACAGATATAATGCAAGTCAGACTGTAGACTATCAATACTGTTGGGCGCATGGCCCATGTGTTTGTTGTTAATGTCTGTCTGTAGCAATGCTCTGCTGACACATTTAAAATACAAAGTGAATGAAAGGACAGGAAATCAACAGCATTTACATAGATCAAATAGTTTATGTGTACCGATTTCATCTTAAGAAGGCAACTGTTCAGGTTTTAACACAGGGAAAACTCAAAAAGAGAGAAAAAAAAGTTGCTGCCAATATGTCCCAATAATGTGTAATCTGGCCATTGTCTAACAACGTGCAGGGCCTATCTATCAGAAATATATACATGATGATTGATATTCTACCTCTGAATACGTATTCCTCTGTAAATCATGTATAACAGGTGCCCCTACCTATATACAGTATTACAGGACAGTAGTAATCTATTTTCTACTTTCAAGGTAGCTGTTTCTGATCTGTAGTATACAATTAGGGTGCTGCATTACATAAACGTTGTATTACTTTCTAACTGAATCTCACTTTCAACTATAACACCATTTAAAAAAAAACAAAAAAAAACACTTGCCAATAGAGACGTTTTTGCTTTTTAAATATATATATTTTTTTCTCAGATACAACCCTAGTTTCATTAGAGTCTGCGGAAAGGCCAAATTATTTCCTGCATTTGGGACCCAGTGGATACCTCTGTTTGACCAAGTGGGAAGAGAGTGACCAATTTCAAGAGGCGTCTACGTTTATTATTCATAAGGACACTTGGCTTGCAGGCTATGATTCCTTTGAGTCTTACATGAAACCTGGCTTCTTTGTTCACTACATGTTGTCTTCCATTCATCTAATGAAATATAACCACTCTGGAGGCTTCAGGCAGGCAACCCTTTTTAAACTTGAAGGTCAGTAAAATAATTTGCAGTTTTTATTTTTCTTGTCATGGGTGAGATGGGTTAGGGTTAGGGTTAGGGTTAGATGTCATTGTGAAAACTGACGTTGTAAAAGAAAAAGAAAAAAAAAAACAGCCAGACTTTCAAAACAATCATCATGCCCACTACAACAACATTATGAATATCCAAAAGTTTGCAGATGGTGTTATGTTTGAAATGATAAGGAACATGCAACAACCTTATAAAGAAAGTAAAGAGGAAAAGGAGTCTATGGTCCATTTGTTAATATTTTGAAAGGGAAGACAGCTTCAAGGACAATGAGGATCTAAATATTGTATTTGAAAAGTAACAGCATCTTACAGTGGGTCCTTTGACATTTAAGACATAGAACAAGGACTGCATTGAGACAGTCACCCACTGGTATATGTTTCATAGTCTTCTGTTAACAAAACAATCAATACATGTGTTAATGGCTGCATTGTGAGTCTGCTTAAGTTTTGAATTGCATTGTAAAGGCAGACCAATGCAGCTGTTGCCTGGCACACTCCAACTCCACAGAAATGACAGGTTTTGTCAATGCCAAATGCCTGTTGTCCACCAGCAAATGTCTTTAATCAGGGGGATGTTGAGATCTTGAGAGGCAGCATACATGGACTGCAGCTAAGTCTTGGATGTTAAAAAAAAAATAAAGTCAAGCCCCTCTTCTAAAAAGGCACTAGGAAAAATTTGGTCTGTTCTTCAATCTTGAGGGAAGGAGTAAGGGGTAGCGGCCTAAAACCGAGTTGCAATCCTCAGTGGTGATGCATTAACACAAACTGGTATGCCGTTTAAAATGTAAAGACCTCGCTCTCCAACTCCTTATGCCAAAAATCTGATCTATGCCAATGGAAAACTAAAACAATTTACCTCAGCAAGAAGGATCAGATCAAATGATCGTGAGGCATTTCATTAATCACCACATCCGAGGGCTCAGATTTCTGAGATGTATAAGCAAAGCAACATGGGACTCAAACCTTTCCCCAACACACTTCTGCAGGCCTGGCCTGCTGAGGCAGGGTAATTACACAGTCTAAAAATACAGCAGCATTTGTTTTAGTTAATGGAAAAGTTACACCAGCTCCAGAGTGCAGAGGTAAAAGCAGATTGGGTTTCCTGCTGACTGCTGTAAATGCCTGGCATATTAGATCAGAGAAGGTCCATTGGGGGATCAGCAATCCCAGAGGACAGAGAGGATGAGTATTCAGGGCAGAATAATAGGGAATCTTCTGACAGCCCCAACTCTTACAGCTATTAGTCTGATTGTCCTGTTTTGATTAATTTAACAGCGCTTGATGTTTGTGAAACTGTTTTTCTTGTAAGGGTTTGTTGTCCTGTGTTTAAATACACAATCAAAGCTTAGAGAATGTTTACAAAACAATTTTCATTAACTTGATTATAAAATGATACAAATGTTTCAACTAGAAATCTTTCTTCAAAGTCTTTTGAATTAAATTTGTGTTATATATTACATTTTTAGTACCAATTTTATTTCTAATTAAGTGATATACTACACACAAAATGTTCTTTAATTTGCTGTAAATGTGGTAAAAGCAGTCATTATGGTTGGCTGATGTTTAAAAATATATAAAACATCACAATGTATAGATATAATGGGACAATTTATTTTGAAAGAAAAATAAAACTTACAAAACTAGTAACAACTTGGAAAGTTAATGGACAGAAAGCTGTGACAGTTGTTTGGTACTAGTTATGTAACATTAACAGTTCAATTGTTCTTTCAGAATTATCCTTTTTGTGGAAATTCAGTGACAATCCTGTTTTAAATTGTAGAGACCAAGCAGACGGTTGGTCTCTACAGTTGAAACAAGTATTAAAATACTCTTTGGAACAGTAGAGGGCAGTGTATGCAATTTACATTACAGCTTTGTATATTTATTCTATACTTTATTTGTTTTGCAACTCTTTTATGCACCTGACATTATCTAGAAGTGTCTGCACTGAAATAAAGTTGCTTTGTGGGCTTGCAGAAGTAGAATTATTTCTAGAACCTTTCGTACGCTCTTCCTATGCATCTGCTTCTGGCACAGCCGCTGCCAACAGGGATTCTACAGCAATTCTCCTGTATATTATCAGTAAAATGCAGTTAACATGTATGCTTTTTCTAGAAGCTGAATTCCCATCCCATTCGACCTGTCAGTGGAGATATGATGCCTGTGTGAGTGCATGCTTCAAAACTTGTAGCGACCCTGCAGGAGAGGCCTGTAACACAATACCAAAGTATGTGGGAACGTATGTACACATGTGGGGAAATCATTTTTATGAATTCTCAATTTCAATGAACGTGAAAAGATATATTTTTCATCCTCATCAAAAATCCTACATTTATTCTTTAGAATATTTTAGTAAAGTACTGGTAACTATAGAAAAAAAGAAAAACAAGTCTGTAAATTCAGTTTTGTTATAAGTGTTGATAGCCAGTTTGTTTTGACCTGTTACTAATAGCTCTGCTACCGTACATGTACAGTATGTACATGTGGCAAAGTGGCTTGCAGTGTGCAGGTGCAGCAGTGATACGGTGATCAATGAAAAGGCAGACAAGAAGAATTCAAAGTGCAAGGAGGTTTAATTATAACCCAGGTCTTGCGACCGTAAATAATAAATCCCAGGCAATACACAGCAATGTGTATTGCACTGTTCTAAATAAAGGGTTTGCAGTCCCAAATAATAAACACAGTCAGTATTACACACACACAGTACAAACACGGTCACCAGTCCTGGGTGCGTGCTGTACTGCTCGTGGTGCATGTACAATAAGTCATGATATAGGGGCAGTGCTGTTCCGGATTCGTGCTGGCCCTCTGGAACGTTTTAGCCATCTACTAATAACAAGAAACAATTAGAGACAAAACAAACAAACACTCACGATATGATTTCACAACGAGTTCACAAACACAGGTCCTTCCGGTTTGTTTCTTAACCAAAACGAAGGAACAGATTACGTTGCGTTGTTCCCTTTTTGTACCGTCACACACGACCCCTTGGTAAACGATTGCAGACGCTCCTCCACTCCGCGGCTGCTACATCGTTTCCCTTCCGAGTCGATGAGTTAGTGCACCGAAGCTCCACCCCCTTTCTAGATGACTGACTTCCTTTTAACCCTGGGAATGAATTGTCAGGCCAACCAGTCCAGGGTACTCTGTTCCCGTTACTTAGCGCCCTCACAGGTCAGAAGGGAGATTTACCACCAAGAATCATTCTGTTTCTGTCACAGTGCACAATAGCTTGCAGCATACATATGGTTTCTATATGTTTTCTTTTATTGAGATTTATGTACAGCAGCTGTTTCTATGAAAGCTTGTAACTTAGATTAACTTGTACACACCTTCATAATAGCAAACACCTTTTTAGTTTACTTCTCTACATTTATTAGTATAATAACCATTAGTATTAAGCACCAGTTAGTTATTCAAAGTCGTATGTGCTTTTTAACCTGTGATTTCAGAGGGCAATAGTTTTGTTGATTGTTAACCTCTGCGTGACATCAAAGGGCAATAGTTCTTCAACTATTGATCTGCTAGAGTGACTTTTTTTGGTCAAGTGACTAGGTATGAGTTGAAATCTAAGGGTTTAATAAGAATCAATAAATAGTGTTTCCTCTTTCAGAGTGGAAGGATGTATGCCACAATGCCCACACAACATGGTGCTGGATGAAGTAACACAAAGATGCGTCTATCTCGAGGACTGTAAGTGATCAGATTCATATTTTATGTTAGAATATCTTTAAAAATTCAAATTTTTTTTATTTGAATTAGCTGAAGAAAATGTATCATAAGTAACATATTATAGTAAAGAAATCTCAAATGAAAAATAAACCTGGTACCCTATCAAATTACCTTAAAAACAAAGGAGATAAACTTTTTGGGCTGACATTATTTATAAAATTGAATAAAAAAAATTTGCAGGGTGAAAGATTATCATGATATTAATACAGTAAAAACTACACTTTGCACGTGCTCTTCGGCGTATTCGTTGAGCCCAGTGTATATTACATCATCACTGTAAAATATCAAGTTTCTTAGAAGTTGAAATATTCATTCCAACATCTGTTTAATTAGGCTTTAAGCAATAATCTTAAATGCCAAAGCACGGGTGCTAGGATTTTACTTCTGCCACAAGTAATGCATTTAGCTTTTTTTTTTTTTTTTTTTAAATAACTGTACTTATCTAACAGTTGTTTTATTATTTATCCCAGGCATTAAGCCAGCAGTTGCTGTTGAGCCAATTACTCCCCAAAGCACAGTATCAACACCTGGAGCTGTCACTTCACCCTCTGTTAACGCTACTGTTTCACTGGGTTCAACCCTATCCACCACTGCAGCACAAACCACAACAGAAACACAACGCACATCCCCAACACCCACTTCATCAACAGAAGCCTCTACCGTGATGACCATCTCACCCAAACCATTAGGTCCTACCATTCAGACCACGCTGGGCAATGATACAACAGAATCACTTTTTACGACTATCACAACACGGGCGCCTAATGTCACCAAACCCGAAGGAGCGGTTACTTCACCAGCAGTATCCAACTTGACGTCGGTTACTGAGTCATTAGCGACAACTGCAAAAACACCTGCGACTTCAACTAGCATCCCGATTAGCACAAGTGAGCTTCAGACTACACCAAGTTCTCCATACACCACAAGAACAACCACAGAAAGCACAACTGTGTCTTCTGCAGCTGGTGCATTTTTGCAGACCACGACTACTAAACCACCAGACACCTTCAAAGTGACAACTATTTCTGTAGTGCCAGAAACTGAGTTGCTTCCTACAGTGGACTGGACATCAAGTGCCATAGAATTGCCATCCAAAGACACCACAGTACTGACAAGCACATCCCCCCGACCTCTCGAGGAGACAGAAAAGACAACAGTGTCTACAGCTGAAGTGACTCGTTTACCTGCTTATACAACTACCAGTAAAAGGCCAACAAAACAACCAGGGACTTCAAGAGTTACAGAAACATCTTCTGCAACAGTGGCCCCTACAACAGTGTATATAGATACCAGTACAAAGGTGGCGGATAAAACTGTTTCTCCACTGACTACTAAACCCCTGACTTCTGAAAGTACAGTATACTCTTCTCCAGTTAAAACTGTAAAAACATCTGCGTATACCACAACAGAAACCAAATCTCCTCTTACTACTGAAGCAATAACTTCAAAAAGCCCTGGTTATTCTCCTCCAGTTGAGACTGGAAAAACAACACTTACAACTGTAGAAACTACACCTCAACTTCCTACTGAACTGACAACTTCAATAATACCTGTTTATTCCCCTCCAGTTGAGACTGGAAAAACAACACTTACAAGTGCAGAAACTACACCTCAACTTCCTACTGAAATGACAACTTCAAAAAGCCCTGGTTATTCTCCTCCAGTTGAGACTGGAAGAACAACACTTACAACTGTAGAAACTACACCTCAACTTCCTACTGAACTGACAACTTCAAAAAGCCCTGGTTATTCCCCTCCAGTTGAGACTGGAAAAACAACACTTACAACTGTTGCTAAACCTCAACTTCCTACTGAACTGACAACTTCAAAAAGCCCTGGTTATTCTCCTCCAGTTGAGACTAGAAAAACTACATATGCTACCATGAAAACCAAACCCCCACTTTTTACAGAATCAACAACTTCAAAAAGTACTGCATATGTCTCTCCCCTTGAAACTGTAAAAACAACAGCACAAGAAATTAAGACACCACTAACTACTAAACCAGTAACTTCAGAAAGTACGATATATGTATCTCCATTTGAAACGGAAGAAACGACAGCATCTACGACACATCTAACTGTGTCTGAATCTTTGGCTGCTTCTACAGTGTCTGCAGGACCAACAGTGTCATTAGGAACAACTGCATACCCTTCAGCATACACGCAGACTACTGTAGGACATATGACTGAGAAAACCATTTCATCATTCCCTACTAAACTTACAACCACAACAAAAACGACTGCATATCCGAAAACAGAAAGGGTCAAAACAACCTCTGCTTCAGCTGTACCTTTAGCTTTCACAGAGACAGGCAGAACCACACCAGAGGTACCTCCAATGACAGTTGCTTCAACTGAGACATCATCATCTACTCATCAAGTAGGTGTGGAAACCACCAAAACCACCACTTCTGAGTCAACTAAAGAGACTACAGCAGAAACAGTTGCATCAACGTCTGCTGAATTGACAAAAACAACCCTAACGACATTGCACACAGTGGATAAAGTGGACACAAATATCACAACATTAGGGACCACCACACTGTATCCATTCCTAACTGAACTCTCTAAAATTACCTTAGAACCTACTAAATCTGAGACAACAGTACCCGTAATGCCATATTCAATGGCTTCTGAGAAGGTCTGGACAACAATAACCCCCATTACATCTAGTGATGTATCAAAATCAGTAACAAGCTCCACCACCCCAACATATCCAAGCTCAACAGAACATACTACTGAGACTACAACAATGGGTTATATATTCTCCACAAAGCCTGTTACGCACCAGAGTACCACACCTCTACTAACCTCTGAAGAGTTTGTTTCCACCGTGGCTACTGTATCATCATTACCACAGTTAACTACCTCCAAGACAACATCTCTCTACCAAACTCTCCCAGATGGAACTTCAATAATAACAGGATATCCAACAGAAAAGACAAGTACAGCTGAGCACTCAGCCAAGCCAGCCACCCCATATCCAGATACAGCTGCAGAAACAGTGCAAAGCAGCTCTATAACTAGCCACACTTCCTCAACAACTTTAGTAGAATCATCTACCACCAGTTTGCAGACTGTTACTTCACAAACTACGTTTGCCTCCGAACCAACAACTACAGCAACCACCAGATCTGTATTTTCTACCATAAAAAGTGCATCTTCTGAATCGCAGGCAGCAACACCAGCTGTAACTTTGAGAACAGCGGGTACTTCACAGGTGACTCCTGAAACAGTAGGCACTGTTACAACCACATCCCCAACACCAAAACCCACTTTGGGTACAACACTTCATACGACCACACTGTCCACTTCATCTACAGAAACACCAAAAGAAAAATGGACAACTACAGGCAAAACCCCCACTGAAGAGGTAACTGTATCAACAACGACAGTACCTCTTTCTACTGCTACCACTTTACTAATCTACTCTCCAGTCACACCAAGTGCTGTCACAACTGCAGCTACCACTGCATCCATACGGACAGAAAAGCAGACAACCCAAGCAGTCACTCCATCCAAACCAGTCACGACAGCAAGCGTGACTGCCGTGCTTAATGCCACAGTACTAACTACAACTGGTAAAGAAACAACAACATCCATTATAACTGCAGCCCAGACCTCCACTACGTCTACATATAAAACAACTCCTCTACCAGAAACCAGTACTGGTCAAACAACAAAACAGCCGGCTTCTACACTAGAATCAACTGCTGCAACTACTCATGTTACTCCAAACGCTACCACAGCTGCAGAGAGTCTGAGGACCACTTCTTCTGAATACTGGATAACAACATCTAAAGAAGCTGTTAGCAATATAACTGTATCTGTTCTTAGTACTGTTTCACCAACTTCATCTCCACCAGCAACAACAGCTGAAACAGAGAGTTCTTCTGTATCAGGGCCATCTGTATCCACCTCCTATACAAATGCAATGGAGTACTGGTCCACTCAGACAACAACACCCCTACTCAGCAGCAATGAAACATTGACACCATTATCACCTCAGTCAACAAGTGCTCATACAACAACTACTTTAGTTACATCACCCAAGATGTGCACTGTAAGTAATTTATGTTGACACAAGATAATATACAGTACTCCAATGTAAAAATGCATAGTTAAATACAGGCTACAATGGTGTGTTTGTGAATTCAGTACAAACGTAGAACTGCTGTACATACTGTAGGAAGTGAGAGTTATAAAGTTGGTCCATTTATACTGTGTTTTGCGGTAGTTTTTGGGTAGAATGTAAGTGAAATACAGTCGGTTAGGAAGCAGGAGTGTCAAAGGGGCAGTTATAGCTTTGTTATTTTTTTTTTTTTTTTTACAGCCTCAATATTCTGAGATTATTGATGAATGCACAAAATATGTCTGCATGAACGGACAACTGATGCTGTTCAATAAATCCCAGAATTGTCCCTACAATGCAACGCCTCCTAATTGTGGTCTCCTGGGATTCGCTATACTGGTGAACGGTGACAAGTGCTGTCCACAGTGGGATTGCCCTTGTAAGTTCTGAAACCTGCCTGTGGAGTGTTCAGTGTTACATGTAACTGATACTTTAGATCTTTTTTTTTTAAGTTAGCAAAAATAGTTGGATTTTACAGGTGCAGATATAAATGTCTTTTGTTTTATACTGAGATTTGATAGCATTACAAAACATAGAAAAAATACAGTAATGAAAATATAGTACTAAAATATGCCAGTCAAAAGAAAAAAAGAAAAGGTTAAAGCTGTGAATTAAGTACAAGGGTTAGTATGAACAAACTTTGATTTGACTACATTTCTACAACACAATCTGTAAATTATGAACCATACCAATGTTACACGAACAGCCTAATTTTATTTACAGGTTTTCTAAGTGCTTTGCTTCCTAATAGAAATAAGTAAAGCACATTTAATCGGGCAGTGGTACTGTAGTACAGTTTTAGATCAGACTAAGCAAGATTTTGAGTTTTATTTAAATACAATGCAACATTTTCCCATTCTAAAATGTGATTTTGTGGATTTTATTTTGTTCTTTTATCAATGTATTTCCCCAGGTCGCTGCTCTGTTTTTCCAGATTTAAACATTATTACCTTTGATGGTAATAGTGTGGCCATTTATAAAGTGGCTTCCTATATTGTAACTCAGCTGCCAAACGAAACCGTAAGCATTCAAGTTCAAGAGTGCCAAAGCTCAGACACGGTACGTTTTTCTGTTTTTAAACTTTTTTAATTCTTAACTTCACATGAAGCATTGCTTCACGTTTGTAAAAGTCCATCATAGGTGGATGGATGTGCTAGAATTTATTTTAAAACCATTGGATTTACAGTTATACTTTTCCAATAGAATGTTTTTAATATGTAGTTGGTTTTGTTAACTTACATTTTTTTTTTAAATCAACTTATTTATATGAATAAAGATATTTAATATTTGTTGGTACATAATTGATCATATGATGGGTTAAATCCTTCAGAAAACAGCATTGAATCGTTTTTTAAATGAAACGTCTTTATTTGTTTAAAGATGTCCAAGTTTCACAAAAAGAACACTCCTTTAATTCTGATATTTTCTTTTTTTTTATGTTGCATCACAGCTTCTATGGAATTTCACTAACCTGTGCCTGGTAGCTCTCAATATTACACACAAAGCACATCAAGTGCTGATTGATCGTCTACAGAGAAGAGTAAGTCTGTTTGATTACTGTACTCTACTTCATTTCATACAATATACACAAAATATAGTAGACCCTGATATTGATGTGACACAGCGACCTGAAATAAATACAAGCCACCATTGCACACAGGTTTGTAACAGGTGGCTTGTATTAAGATCGCTGTACTGTTGTAATTATTCTTACTTAAAAATACATACTATTGGCTGTAAAATTCAAGCAGATTTTCACTCTGCTCGAGGTCAGAACAACAGGAAATCACAATATCAGGGGTGATATCAGTTTCTATCACCCCTTATAAGAGTTTACCACACTATTTTCCCATACTTTTCCCACCGTGTATCCTGGTTTACCATATGCTTTACCATACTGCACTAGTCTTTACAATGCTTACCTATGCTTTACCATGCTTTCATGATGTATTACACGTTGCTAGGCTTTTATTATAGTAAATAGAGCACCCTATACCAAGAGGATACAACAAAATATGAATTTATTTGGCAGTTTCAGAAAGTTGATATTATTCAGGATTCTGTATATTATTATATTGTGAAAGCCTTTTATTGAGATTTGAAGGAATAAACAAACAATAACATGCAATTATAATATAATATTTTATTCTCCCCACCCACCAAAAAAAAAAGTTGTATGTGAACTCAAGGTATGCGCGGCCACGCTTTAAGAAAAATGGATTTGAAATCTTGGACACTGGTAACATGTATTTAATTAAGACCCCAGCTGGACTCAAGATCCAGTGGTTTCACAGCACAGGAATGATGGTTATTGAGACAGACAGTCCCAGCCACAAGCTCACCACAATGGGATTGTGCGGTATGTAGTACTGGATAAACTGTTATTAACTGCAGCCAACAAATATCATCTATTATATATAATGTTTTTTAAACGAGCTGACAAGTCGTGGATGCATGCTTGTACAGTATATTATATTTGCTTTTGGTATTCCAACTTTCTGCAGGTTGCTGTGATGGAGACCCAACTAATGACCTCACATTGTTCAATGGGACAACTGTGAGTGAAAGTGAGGACCCAACAGTATTTATTGACAGCTGGCAAGTGCCAAACACAACAAGCTTCATGGGACAGAACCGCCGCCGGGAAGTGAACTGCTCCACCAGCGACTGCTCGGAATGCTTAAGCATGCTCAGCAACCAAACCTTCAGCAGCTGCCATGCTTTTGTATGTTCACCCTTTGAAACACTGCTTTGACCTTGTAGTTATCCACATCTACCTTGCCTTTTATGTACTAGGGGATTCAAGCCGAAACAGCTTCCATCTGTGGCACACGTTCTGTAAAGATTTAATTTAGCCTGTTTACTGTACCTATTTAATGTGCATAAATTGTGTGTATGTTTGGCAGTAGCAAGGATGCATGTATAGGAAGGAGATTATGCCTTATACACTAAAAATGAGTTTCCTGCCTTCTCAAATCACTGGTGTTATTCATAAATGTACCAATGTGGGCCAATGTTCTCTCTGTGGAATATCAGACCAAATCTATGATTTGAAAAGAGTTACTTGTTACTGACGGGGTCTCATTTTGGTTTATTAGGTCCCACCCAAAATGTTTTGTGAAGTGTGGGTTCGGGATGCAGAGTATGTGAAGAGCCCCTGCACAGCACTGGCTGCGTATGTGGCTGCCTGTCACAAGTTCAGTGTCTGCATAGAATGGAGGAGTCCTGACTATTGTTGTAAGTAATTATTTAAAACAAAATCTATTGCAGTGACTAGTAAGTTATTGAACGATCAAATGTTCCAAATTTCAGTTTACCTTTTTTTCTTCTTTCTCTTAGCGTTCATGTGCCCTCCAGAGTTAAGATACCAGGCCTGTTTGCCAGCATGCAATGCCAAGACTTGCCCAAACCATGAGTCTGATTCGGATCTAGAGGAATGCTCAGGACTAACTGAGGGCTGTGTTTGTCCAGAGGGAACACTCCTCCATCGCCCATACTCTGCTCTCTGTATTCCCAGTGAGAAGTGTGGTATGTGTTTACAGTAAAGGCCATAAACTGTTTTCTTGTTTAATAAGCATAAATCACCATACTCATAGAGAACTCGTATCATTTTACAAACGGTCAAATTTCCAGACTAGAAAAAGCAAGGGAAATTCGCGAAATTCACGCTACAGAATTCAGCTGATTCTCCATGTAAACTGGTAACAAGAAACTCCAAAAATCCGACCAAGATTCTTCATCCAAACAGTCTATACAGCAAATCGTGCATCGAAAGAAAACATGGGTGATCAAACATATAAACACATTTCAAAAGTGTGGTAGACCGTAGAAAATCTGTCGCATGTAACCTTAGATCTCCATGATTACAGCTTGTACCGACAGCTTTGGGACTCCTCACGCGTCAGGAGAGGTCTGGAAGGCCTCAAAGGATGGCTGCTGCATGTACAAATGTGACAATGACTCCATCATCCCAGTGGAGCATAACTGCACCAAGGTCCCGGAGCCTGTGTGTAGCAAGGCTGGAGAAGTGACTGTTAGTCTGGCTGATGACAAAAGCTGCTGTCCTCAGAAAGCTTGTGGTATGTACTATAGAGCCATCATCTATCTGATCTGAGAGAGTATGAACTCCCTGGCATTTATATCATGTGTTTATGCCACTAGCTACAGTAGCACTGTTCTAATGCATTACTTTAATAAAAGTCAATTGTATTTAGCAACATGGGTTAATAAGTAGTAAATTGCTTTTTTTATTTAATCATTTATTTTTGTCTAGTTTGCAATCAGACGCTATGCGACCAGTATGCTCCAGAGTGTAAATATGGTGAAAAACTGGTTTCCTACTACAGAGACTACTCCTGTTGTCCAGATTATATATGTGGTAAGCATAGTTTTATCTGATAAAATATATAAATACAGTACTGTTAATACTTAATAATTCCTCTCTAAAGATGTATGAATCCTAAAACTTTGATGATCCTCAGATTCAGTCTGGGACATATAGTTCTTCCCTCAGGGTCCATAGTTTCCCACTATCAGCCTCCTCTCCAGTCCATATTTACTATATACAGTATACATTTTAAGATGACAGGCAACTTCAACACTACATGAAAAAAGTATTTGGCTATTTTCATAGATTTTTTCTGGAATGAGAACTTTACATTTTTACTGACCTTGAACGTTTCTGTGTTCATACGTGTTTATTTAGAGTGTGACCCAGACAGGTGTGAGTCTGACATTCCAACATGCAGAGATGACCAGACCTTGATTGCCACCCGGACTGAGGGGAGCTGCTGCATGGCTTACATCTGCAGTAAGTTCTAATGTCACCGGACACAGGCCTTAAACAGCACCAGTAACTACGAGAAAACAGTATTCCAGCCTATTTCTGACCATCCAATTGAAAGTCGAGTTTGTATAAATCATATATATTATTATATATTTGTACATATGTAATACAGTGGTTATCTGTATTTTATAGACATGTACATGGGTATAGTGTGAATGTTTCCTATACAGTAAAACAGTGGTTATAGTGTATGTATTTTATAGACACGTACAGTACCACATATGTCGGTATGGTGTGAATATGTTTCTGATTTAAAGTATTTGTTCTGTTGAATTTGTACACAGTGTGTGGGTCCTGCTCGGACACTATTCCTACCTGCCAGGAGGGAGAGGTCTTCACAGTCGATGCAAACAGCACAGACAGGTGCTGCCCTCCTTACCACTGTGGTGAGTTTGAATCCAGTGCAACAAGCACAGCTGACTGCATGTGAAACAAGACAGAGTCTTGTACCATAAAATCAACACCTGTGTATGTTTCACATTCTATATAAGCTGCATTGACTTAAGCTGCGCCCGTCACGTCTATCATTTTAAAAAGTATACTTCAGCAAAGTGAATTGAAAATTGAAATCCCATGCTTGTACTGTCTGTATGTTTTTCAGTTTGTGAAACATATCGCTGTACAGAGTACACATGTCCTTTGGGGATGTCTGTGGTGACAGTATGGAGTCCTGATCTATGCTGCCCGTTGAACACATGCGGTAAAATCATTATAAGAACTTTGTTTCTGTTTATTATTATTGCTTTTTGTACAAACTTACAATTTATTTTTCATTTTCCAGAATGTGCCTGTGACACAATCCCTAAACCACAATGTAAACTGGTATGCAGACTTTACAAAATGCATGTTTAAAACATTTTTCTTTCTGTGTTTTTTGTTGTTGGTAATTTAATGTACTCTTTGTTTCAAAAGGGAGAAATGCTTCAAATTGACAATGAGTTCCTCACAGACCCTGAAAACCAATGTGACTGTTCCAAATACAAGTGTGGTAAGTTGGATACTGAGGCATTATATTCAAGTAAGAAATCAAGGACTTGCATTGTAAGTACAGTAAATAAATGGAAATGCAGCTGTTTAGTAAACAAAGAGCCTGGTTTCCAAAATATGTTTTTGAATCAGGTGAAAATATTAGTAATACTAAAAAAATACTTTTTCAATGTCTTCAATGGTAAAATGAGTTTTAGGCCATCAGGTGAGTATTTTATAGCTATGTATGGATTATGTTGGTAATGAAAAAAAATAGGTCTTGAGATATTGTTTTTGTGTTTTTTATTAAAATTAATTTAATGCATTTGTATCTTTAAGATTGTGTTTTTGTTATATAGCTTCATCAGGTGAAAACTCTAGGTTAGCAGCAGTTACCTGGCTAATTCTGCAACTCTTGTTCAGTGAAAGAGCCGGTGTGTGTGGATGGGGAGTGGGGAGTCATGCGACCAGGGCAGACACTTGTTGAGCACACTGCTGAGGGTATCTGCTATACTACACAATGCACCTCCCATACTGATCCAGTAACCAGCTTCTACAAGGTCCAAGTCAGCAAGACTAACTGCACAGCTCAGTGCGAACCAGTAAGTCCACTTTATATACAACTGAGTTCAGTAATAAAACAAACGTTAGACAATAACTTTCTTTTGACCTGCACAGGTAATCCTGTTATACAGTATATTTAAAGACAATTACAAGGTCCACAGTATTTCAACAATATTTTAACCTGACCTGGAAAGGAACTCTTGATGTTTCCTTAGTAAATATTAATTGAATCACTGTGTTTTCTCCAGTGTTGGATTCCAGCTTTTCAGAGAAAATAACACAAACTCTTTTTTTTTTTTTTTTAATAGAACCAAGTTTACAAACCTCCTGACGACCTAACGGCATGCTGTGGAGTTTGCAGAAATACATCTTGCATTTACCAAATGGATAACGGAAGCATTGCTCTGTATAAGGTTTGAAAGAATAACATTACTCAAAGTTTGCATGAAGTAATCTGAACTCTCTCCAGAGGGTCGTGCCACACTTTAATCAGGTGTAGAAGGACATTTCAGAAACTCTCCATTGAACCACAGCACAGTGTAGATTTCTTTTCAGATATACAGATTCATTCATAAATGTATCAACACTAGAAACATTTTATATCTTGTAGGAAATTTACTTAGCTAAAAATGTCATTCTACACCTAACTAAATGGAGTAGAATGATCCAGGGCAGGAATGTTGCAATAGTGCTGCACATATTCAACTGCAGAAAATTGGAAGATTCAGTTTAATTTTTAAACATAAATTGTGTTTGTTAATTTAACTAAATTGTTTTTTAATCTTAAAATGTGGTGATAATAGTAACAAAAAAAAAGAAACTTTGACTACATTGAGAAGAAGAGATGTTCACTAGTATTACAAGTATTTGTGAGTTTTTCTTGCATTATTAAAAATACTTCTACTATTTTTTAAATTTCCAGTGCAGGACATTTCCATTTTAGCATTACACTGTACTATAAACATGTTCATTTAAATACCAGTTAATACACAGTTTTCTATCCCCTTTTCTCAGCCCGGTATGACATGGATGTCCAACTGTAAGACATACGAGTGCACAGATACAACATCAGGACCCACCCTCATCAGCTATTCTATTAGCTGCCCACCATTTAACGAAACAGAATGCATGAAGGTCAGTATGAATCCTCTACCATCAATGAATCCCTTTCTGTACTCCACAAGTAATGAAGATCGTAAAAAAGGGGTCCTCAATATGCAAACACAATGAAATGCCTGTTGGAAGAGTGTATTGCCAAAAATGATCAGGTTATTAAAATGCATTCCCCTTAATAATGTTATGTTAATACATTTAGAGGTGGTATTCCCATTTAATATACAGTGTTACACAGATGTAATTCACTGTTTAGTCTGGTGCTATACTTGAAGCAGTAATCCTTACCATCTCATCCTAGATTGGAGGAACAGTTATAAGCTACATGGACGGCTGCTGTAAAACCTGTGAGTACATTACGAAAAAAAAGACGCTGTTTCATTCCCATCAGCTATTTAGTTGACATGTAGTGATGCACACATGTAGCACTGTAATTGCTTGCTGCACATTTCAGTGTGTTACAAAATGTTTTGTATTTCTAAATGCACCTTTGTGCAACATCACTGGCTTAGAGCAAGAACAATGTAACTTAACAGAATCATAACCAATCAGATCTATGTTTTATGCAATTTCGTACTTATGTTCTTGACTCAGAAAATTACATTGTCCTGCACTGTAATTCCCGACACACCAATTGGAAAAAGCAGAGAACCCGTTTCTAAGAAACAGTCTTGTTTAGTCACTCTCTATTAAAATTAAAATGACCAGGATAATTCTGGTGATACTGTCTCGTTTAGAAACAAAAATTGATCCAAATGTGTTCTTTGTTTAGTTTTAATACATTTTGCAAGAAAGGAAATTAGGCTATTCAATATTGTCCCATGCAGTTATTATAATTGTGCTCTTCTTTTTCTAATATTTTTAATGTTAAATGCTGCATTTTGTGTGAAACTGCAATCTGATCAACATGTAACAATCTCACCAGGTACTGGAATATCCCTGTTTCCATTCCCTGTTAGCCCATTGCCTCCTACAGTTAGCTCTACCTGTGACAAAGGTACCAGTTACTGGAAATCAGTGACTAAAAGGCTAGCCATCACCATTGTTGATTTCCAACAATGTACTTCCCTAAAAGAAGATTCAAAACTCCAAAACATTAAACCATTTTTTTTTTTCTCTCCCAAACTGAGGACATATAAGATACCGCTGACTGTCTTTCCATTGTGCACTGTCTGGGCAGTGCATTGTTGTTTGCCAACAATGTACTGTTGGTAGTGGCCAGTTAGAAAGCCTCTAGTTTTACTGCATGTTTTAGTTAATATATCTGTGCATCTGAAAGTGTGCTAGAAAACATTAGTAGGCTATCTGCTGTAACACTTCGGGTGATGTGGCATGTTTTATTATATACTGTAAAACAGATTAGTCTATTGCAAAAGCAATTACTATGGAATAATTACTATTTTATACTAAGTTTGAATACACTGAAAACAAACCTTATTTTCTTCACCGTTTTCAAAAACAACACATACACTTATCAAATTCTATCACAAAAACATGAATACAAATAATGGAATATATGCCAGATTACCCAAACGTTTACAGTAGTATCTAACATTTACCATTTTGTTAGTAAACACTTGAATTGCTTTTATCTGATGCTTTTAGAAACGTATTATTTTATTTAAAATATTTTGATTTTTTGTTATTGTTAAAATGGGTATTTTGGTTTGGGTTTCATAATTATTTTCCAGACATCATTGTCCAAATCCTTTGGAACAATTTTCCATTGACTTTCCGTCTCACTGTTAGATTAGTATTCTGAACAAACTGATATACACTAATCACAGTTAAAAGGACATTTATAAATGTGTGTTCTGGCTCATTTACTATATGAAGAATAATCAGAGTATACGCTGTAGCTAAAGCTATTGTTATTTTGTTAGAGAATTGAGTTTATGTGGTTAGAAGTTCTTCAAACCAGTAAGGAAAAAAATGTAGAGATATTAATAATGAAGCAGTCAAACTCTGTGGAGATGATAATATGCACAGTTAGAATTATACAAAGATTTTGGACACCATGTAAAGTTTAATACTGGCATTCCATTTATTACTGATTTAATAACTACTGCTATATGCCTGCTCTGCATATTTTGGGCAACATTAAATTCAAACTATAAGGGGTGGCATTCAAGGGAATTCACCAAAATATGACTTTGAAGATTAATTAAATCAGTTAATTGAGACCCTTTTCATTTATGGGTATATATCTAAATTCACTGGGATTCATTGGTTGTAAAAACAGAACTTCTTGTTGTTAGTGGTACAGAAACTAAGCATTGATGTTTGCTTATTAGTTCAATTGTGTGCAATGTGGTGAGGCTGGGCAGATGTGTATCATACAAAACAGGAACGTATCTACACTAACATGGTATAGTCAGAGGGAGCGGGGGAATTGTATATTACACTGGTCTGCCTAACCAAATTAACATTAGTGTTGTAATAAAAAAAAGCAGAGTAGGCAGGCTGCAAATGCAACAGAGAATGATGGCGCATGCACGTAAAGAGATATTAAACATAGGAAATTAAGTATTATAAAAGTAACATACCCTTTTTCCCTTTGTTGCATACTGCACAATGATATTAACATAGTGTTTAGCACTTAACAACAACAGTTCATATTCAATTAATGGTATGCAACACTATTTTTAAACAAGGAATTGATATCTTCCAATACTTCTGTTACTTCAGGTAAAGAAGATGGGAAGTCTTGCCAGAAGGTGACAGTCCGAATGACTATCCGGAAAAACGACTGTAGAAGTAACAGACCTGTAAGTTCATATTCCAGTCTGGGGTGATTTTTTCTTTATGGAGTTTTGAATACAGTATACATATTGATACTGCAACTCCGGTATAATTGTTTCATTATCTACCAAGTGTTGAACAAATGTATGTGTATGAAAAATAATCTTTTCGTGGTATAGGTAGCACAATGATGATGCAAATGTGCATTACTATTTATAAAAGCAAATCTGAAAGGTTAAAAGCAGTATGTTGAGGGTGTATGCAGGGAACAGTCAAAAGGATTGATTTGGTCTGTTCACATCAGACTAAAAATACTAAGAAAACAAGTAACATAGTACCCAATGCAATATTGCTACATTAATGCTGAAGATTCCCCCAAAAAATATTGACAGTAAAAGTCATACCAGAGTGTTTTGTTTCTTGCTCTCTTGCTAATTCTGAAAATCTCTGTGCTTTGTTACAGGTTAATATAGTCTCTTGTGATGGAAAATGCCCCTCCGCCAGCATATATAACTACAACATTAACACCTATGCCAGATTTTGCAAGTGTTGCAGAGAAATTGGGCTGCAAAGACGCTCTGTCCAACTTTACTGTAATGGAAATTCTACCTGGGTCTACTACTCTATTCAGGAGCCGACAGACTGTTCATGTCAGTGGTCCTAGTAACAGGCTAACCAGTTATCCAGCAACAGGCAATGCAATACTCCACAAACCTCAAGTGGCTTCCAGTCATGGTAGATCGGGAGAGAGGGAGAGAATCCACACACTACAAAGAGCAATAACTGTGCATTTAAAATAGGTTTTGCACAACATACAGGAAAAAACACCATCTAGGGCTGGATCGGTATTTTGATTATTGACTAACCAGAGAAGTATATTTTTAAAACAAAAACAAAATGTGAAAAGCTATTTTGAAATATTATTTATATATTAAAATATCCCTCCTAATTAGAAATGTAGCCCTGGGCACCATCCAGACAACAGCCATTCTAAAAAAAATATTATTCAACTTTCTTTACAGATGAGGAAACCAACAGTTGTGTTTACAAGTACAAATTACAACAGTGGTTTTAGCAGTGTAATTTTCTGTAAGCTACTAAATCTTAGACAGTAGAAATGAGTTCTTGGAGACTGTAATGTTAGTCAGTAATCTGTGCCCATGCACAGTCCGTAGCACTTATCCTTAAACCAGGCTGCGTTGTTGCAAAACCCCAAGCTGATACAAATTGCTTTTGTAACAGATGGAGGAAGCAGCTTTTAGCAGTTTGGAGTTTTGCAAGAAGAAGTCCAGAAAACTAGCAACACATTACAGGCAGTCACGTACACTGACCACAAGAGAGCGTGTGCAGAGTGGTATCACACCCTGCTTTTTTTATACCGCTATTAAAGCAGATCTGCAAAGTAAGCTCATAAGTGTTGGGACTTTAGTCTTCCCAGAACGGACATCCGAGAACTGGAATCAACAAGATAGAACATGATGCAATTACATAGGATACGCATTGTAAATGCTAACATGAAGGCACTTGTTTGTTTTAATTGTATAGTTTTATACATATGGAACTTGATCAAATGAAAATACTGACTTCAGCCAACCCTAGATTTGCCAAATTGCCCTTAAAGCTCTTAGATGCCACAGTACAGTCCTATTAGGCTAGACAAAGGTATGTACGCTTGTAAGTATGCAGTAAGATGCAGTCCTATGATATTTATTTTCACATTCATCAAACAGCTTCTGGGCATACGTTATTGACTTAATTAAACCAAGCCAATATGTTGTGTGTTATATTTTGTATTTAAATGAGTTCCCTTCTATTGCCTATGATTCTGTCAAACAGTATTTTTTTTTAATTATTCAACTTTTCAATGTTTTCCTGTAGCAATAAAACATTTACCCATGTTAGTCAACTGACACCCTCTGTGCAAAATCAATACCAGTTCAATACTGTATATTAAATGCTTTACACAACTAGATTTAAGATATATTTTGAGCACTTTATTAATGTATTCCTTTGCATTCAGAATATATCAGGCTTCTTGTAGTCATATATTAGGTTACAAAAGTCTATACATTTTAGTTCATATATCTTTCATTTTTTAAATAAACCAGAAAAGCTTGAAAGCATTTAACTTGATTTTGAAAAAAATAATCAGGGCAGTCCTTCTACAAATCTGCCAGTGTGTTCACAATAACAGACAAATATGCAGAACATCAAAGAATGTACCTGTTGCATGGGATACCAGTTGGAAAATATGTGTAAGAAATCCTAATTATTTATTATTTATTTAGCAGATGCCTTTATCCAAGGCGACTTACAGAGACTAGGGTGTGTGAACTATGCATCAGCTGCAGAGTCACTTACAACTACGTCTCACCCGAAAGACGGAGCACAAGGAGGTAAAGTGACTTGCTCAAGGTCACACTGTGCTTCTCTTTTTTTACTAGTAAATATACAACCTGTTATCTTTAGGACACTAAACCTTAATAGACTTGTTCACTGGTTTATCTCGTATGCATGAAAGGGAACATAAACATCCAATCATTTTACAATCTGGTTATGAAGAATCTAATGTGTATCACTCAAGTATATATACTTTTTCAATAAATATCGACTTAGAAAATGAGTGTTTTCTTATGCAAGGGCAGTGAAACACATTACTAATTTGCACTGAGGTGACAGTTCTGTTGTACAGGTGTCCCTCTGGCATGGGGAAGTGTGATGAACCTTGCTGTTTTTCAATGTATAAATATAAGGGGAGCTGAGTGTAGGGACTCTGCCAGCCTGGAATTGGAATTGAAAAATGTTCCTACAGATGCAGAAACAATGAAAATGAACTACAGTATTTTATTTAGTGTCTGCAAACCCAGTTCCAGGTAATTTGTAACATGCAGTGTGGGTTTTTATTATAGACTTCTTTAGTTGAACACCATGCTGACTGAAGATAGAGTAAGTAGAATATGTGGTAAGAAATATGTATACAAAGTTTAATCACAATTAAATGAGCAATAGATGGATGCCCAAACTTGGTCTTTAAAGTCTCTTAAATAACTTATCTTAGCAATTATATACACTACAAAAACAATGCAATGACGGAAAGATCAAAATATTTGCTTCCAGTACAAATTTGCACTCATTTCAAAAACAAATGTAACGCCAGCAGTGTACAATTAAGTTAAAATATTTTTTTCCTCCTTGGAAGACAACAAAGGCGCACACAGAACACAAATTGGGACTGTCTCCAGCTATAATAGATTTAATCTGTAAAGGAAAAGTCTAAACTTTTTGTATCTTTGATTTTCCTCTGAAGAAAAAACAGACACAATCACTTATTAGAACCACTGTTTAGGGAATTCCTGATTGCTGTTTTATTAAGTGAATCTGGCCATTTTCTAGGGGATGGTGACTGCTCTGGGACAAGAATACTGATAGATAGAACCCAGCCTGACCACGATTTGACAAGCATGCTTAATGCACTAAATCACAAACAATTCCTTTTTGAAAGCTACTGATATCCTGCCCCTTACTGTCAGTTCAAAGCATCTCATATCCAGGAGCTGCCTGCACCACACCTGTGCTTGGGTAACAAATAATTAATTTCTAGAGGTACCAGCCTTTGTCCTTGGTGACTAGTTTTCAGATGGTAAGAGGTTCTCATTAGTAGAGGCTTTCATCTAACTTCTAGAGGCATGAGGCATGGAGCAGTGGATAGTATCTCACCATTCACAGCAAAAGAAGAATAAAACCATCTGGGATCTGTACAGTACAGTAGCTGTGTCTCTCCTTTCTCATTCACCATTTAAATTAAACTTGCTTACATGTATAAAACAGATTAAATAGCAAGTCTTTGTTAATGTCCATAGGGCCATACATTGGATATTGGTGAAAATTGTGGTGAGGCTGACGAGGAGTACAAATGTTCATGTAATAGATACAGAAATGCCTTTGAGATCAAATTGTGGAAGACACTACAGTAAAAATGGGGGGTTTGAGAAATATAAAATTGGGTAAATGAGCATTTTATCATTTTATTTGGCTTGAATTAGGAGGGGAAAAAACTAATAACGTGGCCTAATATTAACCCCATTACATTACAGAGTTTATTTTTAATTTGTATTATATGTGCGTGTGTTTTATATTTAATATGCACATATTCAAATACTCAATATCAAGTATTACTAGCATGTTGGTGTACATAACTTTATCCATTCATAACTATTGATCATTTAAAAAATGGTTACATTGATTCAAATAATGTTTTCCCCATGACAGATAGGCTACCTTACTTCTGTATTTACCATCTAAACAAATAAATAAAACAAAAACAAACTTAGTAATACATCTGGATGAGAGTCTTTATCTGTGTTTTTCTATATGTGCTTGGTTTGTTTGCTTTATCAATGTCAAAATGTGGATCTAAATCAGCAGGTTTCACAGACCCAGATTAGGGATAATCTGGGAAGGTAACATTAGGTAGTTTAAGATTAGTGCTAAATCAGGGTCTATGAAACCAGATTATTTAGATAAACACCACTAATAAACCTGGTATTAATTTTAAATACCTGAAGTAATATTTGAATAGATGGTGTGTACGGATGCATTTTTTATTATTTGTGTTTGCCAGAGTTATCGGTCTGTTTTGTCTGAGTGGGATTTGAGAAGAAAATAGTGCCAATGAATTCCAGCTGTACCCAGTTTTGAAAGCATTGCTCTGTGAAAACAGACAAGCTAATGCATTGATCCTTTGAAAGCCTGGTTTAACTGGGAGATTAGGTTATAGGAAGGGTATTGCACTTAAATCACATTTACACACACTGCCCTCTGCTGGATTGGTTTGGTATCAACATAGCATACATTTTAGCAGTAAAGGGGGGTGAGCCGGGGGAAACGCAGCGTACTGGACAAAACCGACTAAATCATTTACTGCACATTAATGTCCCACCATAAAATAATTTGGACCTTGTAGTATACAATTTAATGTATGAAATATTTCCGGTAGTGCCTTCATTTCTCGTTCTCACAGCTGTCTCTATTGAATTGAATGTTATGAAGTGTTTAGGTTTCCTTGATAAACGGAAGCAGCATGTACCTTTGAAATGGGTCTATCACGGCCCCTAATAGGACACATGTCCGTGCTAGATGGGACAGGGGTGAGGTCTACCGAGAACAGCACTCTGTAAATCAGATCTTACAGCTGTAATGCAAGACGGCTCGAGCACATGCCGTGCGCAGCAGAATGTGTGGTATGCCTTGATGGAATCAAGTCTACTGAAGATTTAGATTTAAAGAGCCAGACACCTACATTGCATCCCTTCATCGCTTGCAAGATTATATGTTACAGAATGGGAGTGCGTTTCTATCACTAGACAATCTGAGGATACTGTATAAGATACCCAGAACATATTTCACTGTTTCATTTTTAATTCTGCAACTACTGATTGAATCAAACCTCTATTTATAAGTAACTGTATTAGGGTAATATCATAAGGACCAGGACCATTTCAAGTCTCCGGTTTTTACCTGCAGTGCTGAAAAGGCTGTAGGAAAAAACAACACTGTTGAAAGCACTAGCTGAAACGTTTTTCTGCTTTTACCTTGAATACAAATGATTAACTCTATTATTATTCAGTTCTGATATAACTTTCCACTACAACCTGGGGAATGTGGCTACCAGTGAGACATTTTTAAATGCCAATACAATACAATTCAGGAGTTGTTTAGTGCCACAAAATTGAGACAGCTTCGGTTTATTTTGTCCACTTCTTGTGACATTTATACATACAGTACCTACATACATTGCATGTTGTCAAATTCTGCAAATTGTGAAAAATCCTTTATATAACAAAGTAAAATAAAAACCAGGTTCATGGAACCATCTAACCATCTAGTACGATCGAAATCACTAGAAACATTCAAAAAATGACTAGATTCTGTCATTTTAAATTAGATCCCCCTAGTAGAGGCAAATGATGCTCTACCAAGAGACGAGCCTTGATGGGACGAAAATGTTCTTTACTGGGGGAACCCTGGGGGAATGTCTCTATTGGGTGTTATGTCACTAGAACCTAGACTGTATCAATCCTAAAACCACAAGAAGTTTAGATCATCCATAAAAACACAATTTTACCAGATCAAGTGTTTAAACAAATCACCACTTGACATTCACAGTGTCATACAGCATTTCTTCAAAATACCTCATATGAATAATTTATAAATTATATATCGATTTCTTTGCTATATCATAACTAGAGAATAGTTGCCACCACTTCATAATGGATACCAATGAACTATCTTCCCCTAACGTCTAAGGGTTGAAAAATAACAAAATGTATATTTTTGTGGAAGTTTCATCTTACCCTGTTATGCTGTGCTTGTAAAAATGATTTCACGGTATCTTGGTGTTAGTGAGGAGAGAGACCACAGAACACATGGTGTGGATCTGTTGATTTAATAGGACTTACACACTACCCTTCACACATTTACTATGGCTTGTGAGGAGAAGTTCTCTCTCAAAAGATACATCTACCACTGTGTGTAAATAAATCTGGGAGCCCCCCTCGCCCCCCTCCCCCAAATTATATTTTGAATCCTCGCACAGCTAAACCAACATCATGGGTGGTCGTTGCATTAAATATTTTTCAATGGTTTTGCCTCTTTCCAAAACCCATACAGTAAAAGTGTGTTTTTTTTTCACAGGTTCTTACTATTCATAATAAGGATATAATTATATTTTAGTAACTTAATGTAGTATAATGTATATTCTTATCTTTTGGACAAAGTTTATGTTAGACTTACATTAACATTAATCAAAATGTAGTTCAACAAATTAATTAAATTACTATCGGGCCAACAACCCTCCCAGCTGGTTATTAATCCCCAGGAAATACTCTGGACCTTGAAAATTCTTGCTTAAGTAGTTTCTTATTTACTTGAAATGGCTAATAGCAGGTTTACATTCCACATTGCCATATTTTTTTTTTTTTATTATTTTCCTAACAGCCCTCTTCTTCATGTTGGTCCGTACCTATTAGAGACCCTAATGTGTTCTTGTCTGGACAAAGAAAGTCTCTTTCTAGTTTAAATGACAAATATCTTTTTTTGTGTTTTCAACTTGCACCATGGGGTCATTCTAGAATCTAGAATTTGTGGGAAACACAGGGATCGGAACACAATGGGAGTTACATTTCTGGTGTTCTTTTTTAATTATTATCATCAATAGTTATATAGTCAGGTCCTAGTGAGCTCTCTCAATGACCACTGTGGGTGTGAGGGAGGGAATACAACAGGTCCGTCAATGAGTACAGTAGTTCTTCGGCTAAGACAAGCGGTTCACTTGTGGCAAAGAGACTGGCAGTACTGAGCAAATTCACTTTCGAAGAAATCTAATTAAGATTGTATTAATATCAGATACAAATTCAAAGTGTTGAAATGTGAAAGGTGCTAGGGAATAATAAAGACCACTGAACTCAAACCAACGTATTGGACCAGTACACAAAGTCACTGTCTATAGTTACACTTTCTTTTTTCAGAACATCTGCTTTTCTCCTTTATAATTCTTCCAATCCATTGAAAATAGATCCATTTTCAGACTGTATAGGGTGCTGACCTCTGTCCCCTTTATGAACGGGCTGCAATGGGGGTTTGCTAGTTGTCAGTGATTTAGGGTGGCTTTAATTTAGATTCAACCCAAGTTTGACTGGCTGGATTACAAGAGTTTATAACCTCTGGATTCATGATTCATGTCAGACATCATCTTAGCTTTCTGACCCTTCATGTCTGCAGGCTTAGCTCTGGTACCCATAGCATTTTGTTTGTACAGTTGGGCTATCGAAACCCATTCATTAAACACACTCCAGCCACTGTGTTAACCTATAGGCTCTCTGTGGTGCAGAGGATTGACCTGAAGAAACTGAGTACCTCTTCAACTGGGGCCCTGCTGATACCAAGGTGGTCATGCTGATCCGGAAGTGTCAAATTATAATTGCAGAACAGACATAAAATTACATACGAACATACATTAATTACACACACACACACACACACACACACACACACACACACATTCATGCATACATACATACGTATATACATACAATGGATAACCTTTTCACATTTCTCATTACAAACTACAAACCACAAGTATAGTATATGGATAATTCTGGTTCCATTGTACAGTCAACTAGCAGCCAAATGTTCTTTAAACTAGAATAAAGAAATAAACATGCTTTGCCCAAATCAGATACAAGCTTTTCAGTACTGTAGAAATCCCTTTTCCACAGCAAGTTCTAGTTTCTAAGACAATTTTCTGGTCTTAACCTTCTTCCTGTTGAAATCAATAAATACATTGTAATATAATGATTCACGTTCAAGGTTTCACCATAGCAAATCCTGGGCTTCATGCTGAGCCTAGTGCCATTGTTGAAAGGCGATCCTTCAAAGGATGGAACAAGCAAGGCTTTCCTTAACCATTTCAGTGCTACACTATTAGATATACTTTACAAACTCTATTTGGGGTAACAACTTTATTTTTTAATGTAGATTTGATTTGATTTGTTCAATCAAAGCATCTCATGATATTAAGCTACTGAACTCAAAAGCCAAGGTCCACATCTGGAGAGTCTTTGTTTGAAGATGAGAAGCATCTGACCAGTTGGGGTCACTGAAGTGCAATGAGGCAAACTAAACCCTGATCATTTCCCCCCTTTTCCAGAGGGAACACAAATTACAATGGAGCACTCCATGAGTCTCCAGACAAGATCAGTGACTTCAAGAACAATGCTCTCAAGATTAACCCTGCACTCAAAGCAGCAGTGCTTTCACTAGGGACACTGGGACCTCTTGCAACACAATTTTATGTTTTCAGCCTATATCAGGAGATGTAAATACTTATACATATATGGGAATATTGCTACTTGTATATTTATAGTGCATCATGTGTACAGTAGTAAAGATGGTAACATTTTACATTAAGTCTCCAATTACAGTGTATTGACATAGTAGTTACTCAGTAAATACATAATTACAATGTTATTATGCATAGTTACAATGTGCTTAATGTATACATATGTTTGCAAGGTATAACCCTAACCCTCTCTCTAACCCTAACCCTAACACTTTTCTGGTACAATTGTATACATACATTTATTGTGTAAAAATATTTACATTTTAAGAAGATTGTAACTATGCATAATACCATTGTAGTGATGTGTAAGTACACATGTATTTATTAAGTAAGTATTATGTACATATATAGTAATATGAAACACTTAATGTAAACTGTAAAGATACAGTACAGTTCTTATACTAGACAGGGTATATGGATTAACCCACCCCCAATAACCAGCCTCACCCCAGGCCACCTGTAGCTATGAGGTTGCTCCCAATGGTTATATAGTTGGCTTCATAATATTCAGTGTAATCTATAGTAGTAAACATACATGAACAAATCTAATAATACTTGGTGTGGATGAAATAATATAGAATATACTGTGCAAATATTGTCTAGATGGATTGATGACTTTGTTTTTCCAACCCAGAATTCATTTCTCCATAACTCCATCCATTTGTAAAATAGAATTCCAATGCAAAATGTTTTTTTTTGCTAAGATATTTATTTTAAAAAGCATTTTTTTCTCACGCTCCCATCTTTCCGTCTGATTCCAAAGACAGACCACTGCACCACTACTTCCATTTTAAATGTGTGTCTACAGTGTCTTTGTTCTTTACATCCTATCTTGCCTATTATGTGAAGTATGCACCGCATCATTCTCCATTCTCTAGTAGTTACTGTTGTCATGTTAGCCCAGTGAGTACAAGCACATATTTGAAATGAAAACTGCTATTTAATCCAAGCTAATTAATAGCTGTTTCTTGGCACATTGATGATGTATAGTACTTTTATAGTTATTAGCTGTTACAGGTGGTTAGAATTGGGCACAGTACTTAGTTTACTAGTATACCAAAGCATAGTGAATTGGAACAGCAAGAGCTTGACTTTTACCAGGCAATTTAACTTCTTCACCTTTCCCTATTATAACAGACATGCGTACAAAAATATTTTCAATAAAGTACTCCTTATGTCTTTGTATTTTTAAGGGATTAAAAGAATAATCATCAATCATTTTTTTTTAAGTATGTGGCAATACAGTCACAAAATTATTTTGTATTAAACAAAACAAACAAAAAAAGCAGTACTCAAGCTATTTCCTTTGAACTATGTGATTTATAAATCAGCTCCTATGTAAAATGTAATGATAAAACAGGGCTCAATTCTGTTGAGATCACTCCTGCAAGACTCATATTCAAGAAATCCAACATATTTTAATCAAAATTAATCCCTGTGCATTTTCACCTTAACTACACAAAGTAGGGTTTTGTACAATCATGTTAAATGAATGTGCAACTATATACATAAAGTGTGTATAATATGGAACTATGGATGCTAGGAATCTGTTTGAGGCAGAGCAACGGAGAAAAAAAAACCTTTCTATCTTGTCAGAGAACTTTTACACTGGAAAATAACTCAAAAAGTGAGATAGTATATATATATATATATATATATATATATATATATATATATATATATATATATAAAGATTGCTATATACATATACTACTTTTAATATACATACATTGGCTACTGTTAGCAGTACTGAGGTACAGCCCTGTGCAAGCCTCTTGAATAGAGGGTTAACAGTACAGTACTGTTAACAGTGAGCCATGACCCCCTGCCCACACTTACACACACTCTATACTGTATGATACTAATCCCCTGAGCAATGGCTTCAGCGTAATTTGTGGTGCAGCTGTCCTCTTCTGGAACACAGGGAAATTGTCCTGCACATGGTCAGCTGCAAGAACAAATGTCTTGAGCAAATGAAAAAACAAGATGTCGAACCGCAGGCCTGTGCTTATGCAGTGAGAAGCACGTGAGCAGGGTTGCATGCTTAGTCTAAGTCAAACTGCATTGCAAGATGGATTAAAGATGAGGCTTGCAGCCAAGTGGAAGCATCATGTCAGTGGTAAGAGAAGAATGCTGGTCACCAATAGATGTACAGCAGTCCTATGACAATAGGGTTTCTATTATTTGGTCTTAAGTAGGCAGGATTAGGAAGTCTTTTACTCTTTAATCTGAGGCAGACAACTCCTGTGGATACTCAAAGTGTCTCAAATTCGAACTGGCACTAAACTAAGGCCCATGTGTTATACTGACACAAATCTGAATGGGTTCAAAGCTTGTGCTGTTCAAACATTCGAGGCAGAGAAAGGTTAAAGGTGAGTGTGCTTGTGTTTGTGTGTAACTAACAGGGACTAGCCCTGGCAATAATGATAATTTACAGAATACCATTTGTAGAAAAAGGTACTAATACAATTGGAGTGGGAAGTACCAGTGATACTGAAATAAAATGCTGACACAAATTGTGGTTAGCTGATGTCTCTAAATGTTCTTGGTGTTGACCCTGATCCATACACGCAGGCACAGTGTGTTAATATAGATAAGGATGGCCTTGCACATATAAGAAAAAGCTTGCAATAAGATGAAGTGTGCGAAGAAACAACTCCCTATATGGAACGAGTTGTATAGTTCTGTTGCAGGAAATGTGGGGGGTGTATTCTGAATGAACAACATAACAAGAGGATGTGTGTGAGTGTGCACTGTAGTTATATCATGAAACAAACTCTGCGAAATAAACTATTATCTTGGAAGAAATTGTCTGAGTGTTTTTGTTCAAGAAAGATGACATATATATTCTTACCTTCACATTTGTAATAAAACGTTTCTATTTCACTTACAGTAGCACTAGGAAAGTCAACAGAATGGATTGCCTTAAACAACATACACATAAGCTGCATGTGGGGGGGAGGAGGGGTTAGATACAGGACAAAGTATAGCAATCCTTTACTTGAGGTCATTTTCATCTCCGCCCTATTATACCTCGTTTCCATGCACCACTCAACCCAGGTTGAAAACCCTGCTGCTCCTGATACTGCGTTTCCATGTTCATTTAGCCAACCCTACTTGAATCTTTTTTAGAAATATAATTGTCTACAAGGGAAACTACTAAGAATTCAGAGTCCCATTATGATCACTGGTAAGGCATCACAGAAGAAGAAAGCTCTTTAGCTGAACTCGCTTCAATCTACAGCTGTGTAGCAGTTTCTGGAAGGGTTAATAAACTGCCTCCAGAGGCCACAGTGTCCTAAATCAAGAAACTAACTCCAAGATCCAAAACCCGAACACTTGAAAAGGTGCAGATTAGCAATGTTTGTGGCTTCTGAGAACGTTTCAGATCACTAGAGTTTACCACCACTTCATGTCCTTCAGAAAGGCTTACTATTCAAATGGGAGCTCATACATATACAGTATATTGTAAAGCAAAAGTATAAAATTAACATAAGAAATCAACAATAATCAGTTTATAAGAATAATTTAATTCTATAATGTGTACAGAAATTGGATGTATTGATTTATGAATTTTACAGTCACTTTTCTTGGTAAGAAGTATGGTTCATATAAATAATGGTTATGGATTAATTGTTACTTAAATTTAATTCTACAAGAAATCATATTGTATTTCAACAAAAAAAGTAATTATATTTGAATTCCATTGCATTTATATATATTGTTAATGCATAAAAGAATTGGCACCATATAATACATAATGTATAAAAAATATGAATTTAGATTTATTTATCCATTGTATGAAAATAATGTGTAGTGAAAGAAGGCTATGGATTCAACTATGTGAATAGGTAACAGCTAGCATTGTCTCGGTTGTAGATCTTCTTATACTACCATAGGATGTACAGTATTTGTAAAAATGAACTTGACTAGTGCTGCATTATTTTTATTTGCCTGTGTGTCTCAAATCCCTTGTACTGTGGGTCAATTCATTTTAAGATAATTTTGTATCCATTTTTAATGTGAGCACCATTTTTAAATAACTCCAAGCTTCAATATGTAGTTGAACAAATATGACATTTTTAATGGTGGCACTATGACCTTAAAAATACATTCATACGTACAGTACATACATACATACATACATACTTACATAATTAAAATGTTCACCACAGCTACAGCCCATTGACTATTGAAAAAAAAAGCCTGTCAACGATCTGCTCTACCTAGCCAATGGAGAAGACTGAATGCTACAGCACCTGGTTGGAAGACATCGAGCAGGATAGTAGACCTGAACCCCCCGCTGTTAATTGGCCACCATCTCAAACCATATCGCTTTCTGACATCTGTTGTCACGAGCCACTCGCAGAATGAGGGCCAGAGATTAGATGCAGAGAGGCAGCAATGACAAAGTCATTCTGTATTCCTCTGGCTTTACAGTGTGAGTGGTCACCCTGTTAGTTCCATGTACAGTGTACAATTATGAACAGCTGCACAGATTTAAGCAGAAACATAAACTGTGAAGACAGTTTCAAAGCTGCTGGAGAATTTTAATAAAAAAAAGTTTTAATGGTAGAAATCTGATTACTCTTTCAGTACCACTTTCAAGGAAAACTTTTATCGATGACAACCTGTGACCTAAAAATGCTGCCACAATGCTGTTGAAGACATGGTTCTGACTGTTTCGCTCACTAAAGGGGACATTATTATTAGCCAACAGCTGTCCAAAAATACAAAAAATGTAAAACTAAAAACAGTCAGTCAAACAAACTGAGAAGAGACCATGTTTCTGGGTTTGTGATGGACTGAAGGCTGATGGGGGGGGGGGGATTATCCAATTGCCCAACAGTAAAATATTGAACCCCACAGTAACCCCTATGAAAATACGTGTTGGATTAGGTCGTTACAGTCCCATCTTGGCTAAACATGATTAAAAATAAACTGAATAGCATCTCAGTCTTCGACACTTTAACTTGCTAAACCACAGGCTCGCTATATCTATTTAAAGTGCAGACTAATGCACAGACATTAGACATTAAATAGAGCAAAAGCGTCTGAACAGTGGTACGTGAAACAATTATCTACAGCAGCTGTTTCACAAACGATCATCACATCGCACATTTCCTGCTTTTATCAATTCCGCAAAAGCAACTGCTGAATGCTTCCAACCTTTAGGGTGCAAAAATCACAGTGCCCCGAACTGCTCGATATCTGTTGAGCCAATAATGAGTACAATCAATTTACTGAAACAAACTTACTGTGTTTCATGTGTAATGTAAATTTGTGTCTGTTGCAGGACAGTGCTTGCAGTGTGTCTTCAGAGCGTGAAGTTGGAGGCTCTGCCACATTCCCTGAACAGTCTAAAGGTTGTCTCTAGTGTGGCCAGTGCTCCTAAGTTCAGTAATTTGCATTTTGTAAAAGATATTGGAGTTGTTTGAGGTAATGAACCTATTCCTTAAATCTTACCTGATAACATGTGTTTTCATTTTAAAATATATCTGGAACCATACTATGTTAAAGAAAGCTTCCAGTTTGCATGACTTACTTTCAGTCTGTTACTGTTTTACGTCCTAGGCCTTGTCACTGGCTGCAAAGAATGTCAGTCATTAGGGAAAGCAGTTGGTTGGTTAATGACAGGAAAGAAGATGTCACGGGGTGGGGACAAGTTCATTCTTCACAGGAAATGACAGAGGAAGTGCAAGATTACCTGAAAGTTTCTTCAACCCACTACTAGATTATTTTTATATTTTTTTAATTAATATATTTTTGCTGTTGCATCTAGACAGCTGCAGAGAGAATGGAAGTGCACAACAAGTGACATTTATGAAGTAATTTTGCTATCTAATGGTCAGTTACTAGTTGTAAAATAGATTATTAGAAAGACATTTAACATATGAGCTCTTTTAGCTATGGTAAAAGTCAATGCCAAACATTCACAGTGTCAAACCCTGTTGCCTTAAATAATGCACTGGTCAGAACGCTCAGATAATCCTAGGGTTTAGTCACTTGGCACTGAGACAGGAAAAACACCACACGATTCCCCACGCTGAAGATCTGTGTTCTGAAATTGTATAGCAGGCACCGGCATGCAAACAACACCAGCTATAGACTGCATGACTTGCCAAGTTGAAGAGAATAACAGAAAGCTTACTCACAATTCATTTCTTGTCTGACTTGTACCATCTTTTGACTATGAGTAGACACAGATGGAAAACCAGTGGACCAAGATACTGCTTCCATTTTGTTTTTAAGGTCAAAACAATAAAAGTACATGTTTAATCTCTGTTCCTGAAATAAAATATACTTGTGATATTATAATTGGAAATCAGAAATAGATACGTGATGGTTTAAACATTGAGTATCATTGATCAAAGGGAACGGACTCTCCAAATTCAGCTGCTTAATTTAGGTTTAAACACACCTTCTTTTCCATATATTGTACTTGTGTTCAAACACCTCAATGTCTATGAGGCATACTTCATGATGGCCTGTGGACCTTCATGAAGTGTTAAACGCTATCATTTCCTGTTTAAACAGTTGTCACTGTTGATAACAGGCTAATTTCAGTGTCACAGAATGGTGCCGCTCTACAGAGCAGAGGTGACCTGTTTAAGACATGGTATTCTACTAGAAATTCTTGAAATGATGCAGGCTTCAGACAGTATTATCAGGTTTCCAAGCGCGAATTCTGGTAAGACCGCGAATCTCGGAAACCATGACTGAATGGGGAGTGTTTTAAATACTACTTCATCAAAGTTTGTATCAAAGTTGGTATCAAAGTTTGCTACCTTGTCAAAATCTGCTACCTGATCAAAATCTGATACCTAAACCAAAAATTAATCTGTAGCTATAAACGTTTTTTTTTTTTTTTTTTTTTTTTTGGTCTAATTAAAACAATGCAACAATTCATCTTGGTGTATATAGAGTAGTTTGAAAAGATAAAAACAAACATATAGCAGAACTAAAATAATGTAATATAATTAACAACCTTTGCAAAACAAATTTATAAATGTGTACTTAAGGGTCACTTATAGTATCAAAAAACCTGCTGCACTTCAATGTATAGTTGTATATTATTATTATTATTATTATTATTATTATTATTATTATTATTATTATTATTATTATTAATGCTGCCACTAACAGTATAATGCCACAAGCAGAGGAAAACCACAGGAATTATGCTAGTTGGTTAATTTTGCTAGCTACTTTTATCTGTAATCTGTAACTATTAATAAATAAATCTATCAATTAATCAAGTCAATCACATCACATCAATAAATCTCCAATATACATTAAGTAACTAAAGGTAGATTTTGAAATACTTCCACAGGCAATGTCATTTCCATCACCAATTGTCTGTCCATTTGTTTATTTACCCAGGACAGTGTCCTTGAGATTTGAATTGCGTTTCCAGTGTTGTGCTATTAGAATGGTGAGGCACAAAATGAAAGGCAGATTGCATTCTGCCTGGATACCTCATAAAACTTTTATTAGTCCAGCCAGCCAGCCAGCAGCATGTAACTTCTCCCTCTGGTGGTACAAACATGGTAAAGGCTTCTGTATAGTGTAATATACTTTTCATGCACAAATTGTATTTTTAGGAGGCTGTGTGGTCCAGTGGTTAAAGAAAAGGGCTTGTAACCAGGAGGTCCCCGGTTCAAATCCCACCTCAGCCACTGACTCATTGTGTGACCCTGAGCAAGTCACTTTACCTCCTTGTGCTCCATCTTTCGGGTGAGACGTAATTGTAAGTGACTCTGCAGCTGATGCATAGTTCACACACCCTAGTCTGTGTAAGTCGCCTTGGATAAAGGCGTCTGCTAAATAAACGAATAACAGTTATGCAATACCCAAACCAGGTAGTTTTCACTTCTGGCTGGTATCAATTTAAAATGACGCCCTGAAACTCTCCAGACTTTCAACAGACACACAACAGGTGTGACCTAAATTTCCATCCATCCATCCATTATGGAGGGTCGCGGTAAGCCAGAGCCTAACCCGGCAGACACAGGGTGCAAGGCAGGACTACACCCTGGACGGGATGCCAGTCCATTGCAGGGCAACTAAGGGGCAATTTAGAGAGGCCAATCCACCTAGCCAGCGTGTCTTTGGACTGTGGGAGGAAACCAGAGTACCCGGAGGAAACCTACGTGAACACGGGGAGAACATGCAAACTCCACACAGACAGACCCCTGAGGCCGGAATCTAACCCAGGACCCTGGCGCTGTAAGGCAGCAGTGCTAACCACCGCGTGACCATGCCACCTGTCACCTAAATTTGTCTATAGAAAAGTATGACAAGACCTATTCTCGAGGTCCTTCAATTTGATCCTAACTAGTTTGAAGTCAATGGTAAAATGTGTTGTAAAAGAACATGTTTATTGCAGTAGTTTTAGTAGTGTTTCGTTTTGATGCTTGTAGTCCAAGTGTCTCATAATATAGTAATTGAGGACGGTGTAAGAGAGGCAGAGAATTTGTTACAATTCTTCTGTAATATTTAAGAGACTACGCATTCCGCCAACACAGTCCTAAACTGTCCAGAATGACTGTGGTTCCTGATATAAGTAATGCATGTGGTTCTTCAAACAGTACTTGGGAGTGTGATGGATAGGGGAACAGATGTGAGCACATTCTGAAAGCAGAAAACACAGTCTCATTGCTGACGGAAATTCAACAGGGTTTTCACTCTGTATTACACCCATTGAAGGAAAGTCAACTGAAATGTCATATCTATTTGTACTGTAGCGTGCACGGGGGAAGACAGCAGTAGGGCTGGTAGGGGATGTAATCACACACAAAGCCATAAGCCTGATATACGCTCCTTGCATGGGAGCCGGCTCTTTTGTACAGCGGTATTGGTGCTATGCTTTAGTGTGAGAGGACCCGGGTTCGCGGCCACCCTCCACCTGTGTGTGGATTGCGTCGCCCTGTGTGATGTGCCTGCCTGCGAGAACCAAGATCGCTACAGTATGTTATCATGACCGTTGGGGACCTTTTTTTCTCTATTGCCTGGGCATGTATGCCGATACTCCATTACAACAGTGGTAGCATTGATTTGTATGAAAAATGTGAAATAATTGTATACTGTGTTTTACTAAGGTAAATCTGCACAGCAATTTTGCAGTGTTTCCCATGTTTTTCCCATGGTTATACTATGAATTTACTATGGTCTACCATGATTTGTCATGTCTATTTTATTTACCATACCTCTCTGGGCTTCACAATGCTTATTTATGGTTTACCATGCTTTTGCTGTGGCTTATCACACTTTTCTATGCTTTTATTATGCTTTTATTATGGGAAACTTGTGCCAAAAGTGTGAATTCACAACTCTAAAATAAAAAAAGCAAGACTTACCCTGTTGTTTGTTAGATATTCACTGCATAAGTGCAGCATGTTGAGGTTACTGACCATGAGGAGACATCTGTAAGAAACAAATACACAAAGGATTAATTCAGGGTGAGACTCAGGACTGATATATTGTATAAAACCTCTACCTCTGTAAACATCACACCAGGATTATTCCCTTTTATCTTTTTAAATGCATGTTCTAAATATCCACCCTCACAAGTCTGCAAGAATGCCTATGCTCTCAGTAACAATGCAGTTATTAGTGAGCAGTCATTTCTAGCTTTTTTTTTTTACACTATAACTATCCAAACACCATTTCAAAATCAAAGATTTCCAAATGTTTGCATAAAAAAGGTAAAATGATTTTAAAATACGTCATGGTTTAGCAAACCATAAAAATAGCTTATTGACATTGAGGTCTAAGCAGGTAAAAGTTGTACTTTGTTTAAAGGAGTTCACTCCTGCAGTTCAAAATTGGTCTATTTCTTCCTAGCAATCAATGTTTACTTGATAGTTTTGGTGCCGTATATACAATTGCTAACGACAAAGATTTAGCTTACTTTAAAATACTGAAAGATCATGTATTTCAGATTTATCTGTTTGCTAAATGTTGGATGCCAAGTGTGAAATAAAGATCTACGTTCCATGTATTTTTTCCACAGATTTATTTGTTAGATTCACAGATTTAATGTGTCAGTTAAATGTTGACTCACCAAGTGTATGTGTTTTCAATATTTATAAATTATATCTGAAAGTACACATTTCAAAACTTTGAAGTATGTTTTTGTTAACATTTACGTATTAAGCTAAATCTGGAAAAAATGTCATTTTTTTGGTCGAATCTAGGAAAAATTATATAATAATTACAAATTCGGAAAAAAAAAAACACCTGTTAAATATTTGTGCTTTTTTTTTTTTTTTTACACTTGGTCCCCCATATGAGACAAGCATAAAATGCAAGTTGAAAGTATAAAATGATGCTCTTATCAATTAGTATTCCAACTTTTTGTTCACATTCTATTAAAAAAAAACAAAAAACAGTGATGAAAGCATTAGCCAAAACATTTGGCAACTTGACTTTCTTCTAAGTCTGACCTCAGAGTGTTTAAAGTTGTGGATGACACAATTTTATTATATGATCTCCTTTAGTGCCATTCTATCTGTGTAAGACGCAGTAAGAGAAAGGTCAAATATTTAGCTGTGCACAGATCTCTGTGACATTAGTGATAAAAATAGTATGAAAGATAGCCACATAGCCAAAGATTAGCTATGTGTGACATCACAGGGGAGGAATCGTATATTGTGCAAGATTAACTATCAACCAGTTAATGAGCTCTTTCAAAGTAATTAGTGTTGTTTTGTATAGTATAGTACAGTATTATGATTCATTTCAGGGAAATTATCATTATGTTTGGTAATCTAATTTAGGAAAATGTTTCAAAGTATTGGGATTTTCTCTAGTTTTCCACTTCTTATGACAATGACATTGGTAATGCAGCAGTAAGAGTAACACCCCCTTGGGAACCAGTATCTTTTGAGTTATGAAGTCACAGAAATCAGAGAAAGCATGCAGCTACTTGTAAGCAAGGATTTGAACACAAAGAAAAACACTTTTAAGATTGTATTTCTATAGAAATAGAAATGACACCCTGGTCACAGAAAATCCTAGGTTTACAAATACATTTAAAGAAGTATAGATAGGTCATGTTTATCAATAAGTAAATGGAATCTGCATATTGTATAGACTATAAAGGCATTAAGATATGTTCAATTAACATTACTGGCTAGTAAAAATGTTGGTTTATGCATGGTCTAGCTATTTAAAGAACCAATTAATACGTTTAAAATGGTGCATTTTGTAATCCGAGAAAGCTTTATCAGAATAAAACTTGTGTTGATGCTTTTCCTTTTAGCTTAAAGTAAATGTGTCATGGCAATTCTGTACATTTCCTGTAGGTGTGAAAAAGCAGGTCGAATGAAATTGATATCGGAGCTGAAGAAAGGGGCCAAATTAAACCAAAACAATCCAACCGCCATTCATATTCAATTCCTATGGAATAACAAACCAATTAGAACTGATAATCAACTATAAATATCAAACAATCGCTGATCGCAGATGTAGGGGCTTATCTGCATTAAAGTTATTATAAGTCACATCCTTTCCCTAATCTTTCAATTCCTTCCCATCACTCTCTCGTAATCCCATGCAGGGATCATTTTCAATGTTAAACTCACTGTTTGCCAATGGGTTTATTAATGTCTTTCCTTCACGGGGCCAAAATAAATGCTCCTACTTAAAGATAAAAAGAAGGAGCAGGACTGAAATCATATCTTTCCCCTTCTCGCAAAACCCAATTATTGGGAAAAAAGAAAGCATGGATATTGTGGAGTGCCCAGCCTCTTTGAAGTACAGGGCACACAGTTCTCAGCTCTGTATTAGGTATCCGAAGAGGTTTGTGTTGCCATGGCTGTAACTGGACACTTTGAAGAATTAGAGTTCTGTACAAGAGTTTTGATATCAATTATGGAGGCCACCTAATAAGAAGACCCACATGGAACATCTGCTGAAGATAATGACCAGGCACACAAAACCATCAGCCTGAGACCACAGGGTTGCTGGCTGTCTCACCTTGGTTTGCGTTGTGTTGTTTGCTGCTAAAAGAGGGCTTCCAGTCATCCATGTCTTCATAAAAACTCAAGCAAAGGCTCTAATGTGAAAATAAGAAACTAAGTCAGGTAGACAAAGGCTTTGACAAGATGTTATCAAGACCCAAATGAGTAGAGCCACTCAGTAGTCCCCTAGGTCATCATTTCACTAATGTAGGCATTTTTGAAACATTTGGCTACTTGAACTGGTTTCTTCTTGTTTTTCTTCAGAGTTTAGGATTGAGTGTTTAAAGTTACAGATGAGGCCCTTTAGGCCTGTGCTAGAAACTTTAACTCACCACAATGGTGCTGAAGGGGCTGCAGTCATACTCCAGTCTTTGATCGTATAGTGATCCAACCTTGATTGTGGAAGCGCAAGGGTGTGCTTTGATTGTGAAAAGCATGATAACATGGTCATGCAAGGATTAGGAAACAACTAAAAGCTTTTTCTAGAACACAAAATAATTAAAATGATCGGTATTTTATTTGTACTGCTAGAAAATGCCTAGGAGGGAAGCAAGGCAAACTTTTTTGTTGGTTTGTGTTCTCATCCTTTACCTGTGTGGACTACATACCACATCAGTTGGCAAAATTGCCAGTCTGCTTGACGTCCAGAACAGAATAACTATGGTGGTCTTTTAGTTCATGATTGAAATGCATTGGCTTGATTTTTGGGAAGCTTTCATTGAGAGTGCCATGTGTGTCTCATAAAAAAAAAAAAAAAAAAGAAATCCATATAATAATTTATAAATGGTGCAAAATCCAACATCTATAATGGGTTACACTGGTCTCTGGATACGCCTGACCTAAATCAAAACAAAAACATAGACAAATGTACCTTCCTCTGTTGCAATTAAAGTCCATTCTGCAAGTGAAAGATCTAAGAGCTCCCCACTAGTCTGATTTATTTGCCGTTGCATTTGAATTTCTAAATCTTTTTGACATTAGCTGGAAAGAGGAAGAACAGGGTGAATAACAAAGAAGGTGGCCACACTAGCCAATTCACTGGTTGGAGAGTGGAGAGTAAGTGTGAATTGCTCACTGATATGCCTAATGAGGTTAATAATGAGCTAATGTGAAATAATTAAAAGTCACTTTAAAGGTTGTCAACACATTGAGAGGAACCTGGGATTTTCTGACAAAACACAATCACCTTTCCTGAACCTTGAAGCCATTGCCAGGGAAATAGTCCTATCCTTCCGATTACCGGCCACAGTGTCACCATCAGATGTATCAAGCTTTAGATGCCTTCACTCTGCTTTTGAATCTGCCTATTTAAAAAAAAATGTATATCCTCTAAAGCTGAAGTCAGTTCATCACTTTTTAACAGCTTCCTACCAATGTGTTATGCAATTTCTCATTCATTTTTCAAAAGCACTGTATACCACTTTGTTACTCTGTTATGAGTGTAAGAAATGAAACGTTGCCACAGCTGAAAACAAAATATAGATAGATAGCAAGCATATATTAGATCGTGTACAGCTGGTGTTGGGGAAGTTACTTTTAAAAAGTAATCTGTTACAGTTACAATTTACTTGAACACAATTATAACTAGTTACAGTAACTTACAGTAACTAGTTACAGTTAGAAATACTTGCTTCTTAGAGACAGTTAACATTTTAAAGATATTTTTTTTTTCCCCGATTTGGTTAGGCTGCAACTCTAACTATTCTTTGAAGATTCAGCTGTCAAACCAACTTGTTTCCTCCTCTAATGGCATTTTCTAGCAGGATGATGTAAAAAGCACGTTCATGTGACACGTAAGGTTTGACTCGCACTGTTGAAGCACTTTCTGATTTCCATGTTAGGTATTCTTTTTAAATGTAACTGAAAGTAGCTCCATTACTTTTTCAGATAAATATATAATCTATTACCACATTACCTGTCTGAATAAAGAAACCATTACAGTTACAAGTTACTGAAAAATGTAATACATTATATGTAGCCTGATACTCCCCAACACTGTGTACAGTATATTTCTGCTGAAAAGGAGGAGGCAGCACAACCAGACTGGGAACTGCACCAAATGTCACCTCTGACTCAAAACATTCCTTATGACCTTACACGAGAGCTGCAAAATGAGGAATGGGTATATCATCATGTCCCTCACCTATCAGCTGCCCTCACTCTGTGTCATTAGTATACCCTCTGTCACTCCAAGGCCATAATTGCCCTGTATGACAGGAAGGCATCATTAGGAGCACACACAGTAGCTGGGAGTATGAGACTTCTGACCCATTTGTCACACATTGAGAATGCCCTCTCCCCTGAAATGGTCTTGTCAGTTCAGTCAATTACTATTGCTGTGCAAATTTAGACAAATCTGAATGTAAAAAAAAAGTAATGAAATGTTGTAGTAGAGCAGACAAACACTTAAAACACAGTGAATCTGTATTTTATCAGAGTTAAGATATGGATGCATTTTTTTAATGTTTGTAGTTTGATTGCATACTATAAACCTTTTATTTATGGGTCATCCTTTTTCCAACAGTTTACTAACAAGGTCGCTAACTTAAGTTGTAGCTAATTGTACTGTAATGTATATAAACTGCTTGAAGCAAGTGGCCATGGATAGCAAATTATCTTAATGACCTGCAAACTGCCAGATACCACTATTTGCTAACCACTTGGATTACATTATATTGAAGTCCCACCTCTATGGGAATGACATATAAACAGCTTATTTGCTATTATTAAAACTGCTTGATTGCAAACACTGTGGGCTTGGTTCACTAACGGAGGCAGTGCCAAGATTAGCATGAAAAAAACTAAGCTTTTTAGGCACATTAAAAACTGGTGCAAAGGTAGTGTCTCCTGAAATTATTCTAATATTAATGTGCATTTGAACCTGGTGTAAAGTACTGCAATCAAATCAGATTTTGATATTGCAGATACAATTTCTTTTAGTAATGATTACTAATCCAGTAAGCTGAATGACTGCAGTTTCACAAATAAATGACCAGGTCTACCCCAATTACCATATTCATAAGGTAATGCAGCAACTTCCACAGGAGTCACAAGGCAGGGAGCAATTTTCAAACATGCAGGGTTTATTAAACATGGTTGCAAAATTTGCTCCATAAAAACAGATGCAAACTTCCATCCCTTCAGGTTCTCCTTTCCTTGAGTATCATAGTAAAATAAGATTCCATGCAATTCACCCCTAAAATGGAGCACCTAACATCTGCAATAACTCCAAAAAACATCAGACAACACATTCCTAATGGGGTGCCCCTGCTGTTAAAAACATATAAAAAAATCTTTGATATATTGAATTTATTTTTCTGTTGTAGCTCCAGCTCTCAGGAGCTGATTGCAACCTACTAGACAAAACAAAGCTTGCTTTCGGGATAATGTCATCATTTTACAAGATATATAGGGTGACTCTACAGGGCTGGAGGTTGTTTGGCACGTGTAGGCTGAAGCCAGATAAAAAAAACAAAAAAAAAACGTCATAGCCAATTATTTGTCACTTTAAAAACACCCCTTAAAATGTTTACAAAAGCGAACAGGAGGAAAGATGAAATAGCGCCCTGGTGTAGATGGAGCTTGGGGACCGAAGCAGTCTGTCCATTAATTAACACTGTGCCTCCAACCGCAAGCCGCTTGCAAACGGCATGCAAGCATCTCTGCGATGTGCTCAGATTTCAAAGCTGCTCCTCCAAACCAGCTGCATCTGACGAAACTATATAATGCTAGCTCTTTTGAAATGAAAGCTCCATAGGCCTAGAAGAGATCAGCATTAGGGAAAAAAATGACTTGTTTGATAAGCAACAGATGTTCCACTCACATTGCAGAGAGTGCTGACAGTTTCTGATGCATGACAGCTTGCGTTGTTATACTTTTATTTTGCCCCTAAATCTAATCCCCCAACATTAAGGTATGAACACCACATGATTTATATTGATCTTTAGGTACAGAGACTTTAGGCCCATGTGAAAACCCATCCATCTGGTCAGCGTCTCATTTACCTGGTTCAGGGATCTTTTTCTATGTGGAAAAAAGCAGCAGGTTTCCTACCCACACGGATACAAACCAGAATTTACATTCTTCCCCAATCCTATAATCTAGGTTAGGAAAGCAAACGATTCATTTATCATAACAGTGTTGTTGACAGTTTCACAACATCAAAATAATTCCCCAATTAATGTCAAATGAGCGATTAACCATTTGAAGTGTGGTAACAGTACAAGCTGGTAACATACTGACATTCCAGAAAACTGATACTTTTTCTAAGTTTGTTTTTATCTTTTCTGCTTTGTAAGGAAAAGGGAAGCTTCTCAGGTCCTTCAATAATATCTAATTGGAGATGACTGGGATTGAAGTGTGGACTCTTCTTCATACACCAAGATCTTACTGCTTGGCTAAAGCCATCTTCAGCCTTGCTTTGGCCAAGATACAAGGAGTGGACTAGGAAGAAGACATATACTAATATATTGTTGCTATCCTGAAATATTTCAGTTTGATGAGATGAACTAAAATATTTTTATTCCACTTAGAACAAGTCAAGAAAGCCATCATATTTTAAGTATTGATAAGTATTTGTCAATGTTGTTGCTGCACTTTATTATGTGTACTTGTGGCAAAGTGCCCGCCCCTGTGTGCATTTGTGTGTTCTGTGTATGTATGTTGCGTGTGTATGTTAATGTTGGTGTATAGATTGGTACACGGGATATAAACGGGTCTGTGTTTCACGTGTGTTTAAAAAGTGTAGATTTGTATTTAGGCACGAGGAGAGCACAAATCACTTCACGTGCTGGTTAAATGTAATATGTGAGCACGGGGTTGCACGTGAATTAATTCTGTGCAACCCCGTGCTCACATATTACATTTAACCAGCACGTGAAGTGATTTGTGCTCTCCTCGTGCCTAAATACAAATCTACACTTTTTAAACACACGTGAAACACAGACCCGTTTATATCCCGTGTACCAATCTATACACCAACATTAACATACACACGCAACATACATACACAGAACACACAAATGCACACAGGGGCGGGCACTTTGCCACAGTACTATATTGCCATTCTAAAATAAATTCTACCTAATCAGTTCTGTATATATGTAATTGGTAATACAATTTGTAGCACTGTCATGTAAATATATATATATATATATATATATATATATATATATATATATATATATATATATATATATATATATATATATATACACAGACGTGCTCAAATTTGTTGGTACCCTTACAGCTCATTGAAATAATGTTTCATTCCTCCTGAAGATATTCTAAAATGGCCTGGACACATTTGTTGGTACCCCTTAGAAAAGATAATAAATAATTGGATTATAGTGATATTTCAAACTAATTAGTTTCTTTAATTAGTATCACACATGTCTCCAATCTTGTAATCAGTCATTCAGCCTATTTAAATGGTGAAAAGTAGTCACTGTGCTGTTTGGTATCATTGTGTGCACCACACTGAACATGGACCAGAGAAAGCAAAGGAGAGAGTTGTCTGAGGAGATCAGAAAGAAAATAATAGACAAGCATGGTAAAGGTAAAGGCTACAAGACCATCTCCAAGCAGCTTGATGTTCCTGTGACAACAGTTGCAAATATTATTAAGAAGTTTAAGGTCCATGGAACTGTATCCAACTTCCCTGGGCACGGCCACAAGAGGAAAATCGACCCCAGATTGAACAGAAGGATAGTGCGAATGGTAGAAAAAGAACCAAGGATAACTGCCAAAGAGATACAAGCTGAACTCCAAGGTGAAGGTACGTCAGTTTCTGATCGCACCATCCGTCGCTTTTTGAGCGAAAGTGGGCTCCATGGAAGAAGACTCCACTTTTGAAAGAAAAACATAAAAAAGCCAGACTGGAATTCTTGAATTTGCTAAAATGCATATTGACAAGCCACAATCCTTCTGGGAGAATGTCCTTTGGACAGATGAGTCAAAACTGGAGCTTTTTGGCAAGTCACATCAGCTCTATGTTCACAGACAAAAAAATGAAGCTTTCAAAGAAAAGAACACCATACCTTCAGTGAAACATGGAGGAGGCTCGGTTATGTTTTGGGGCTGCTTTGTTGCGCCTGGCACAGGGTGCCTTGAATCTGTGCAGGGCACAATGAAATCTCAAGACTATCAAGGCATTTTGGAGTGAAACGTACTGCCCAGTGTCAGAAAGCTCTGTCTCAGTCGCAGGTCATGGGTCCTCCAACAGGATAACGACCCAAAACACACAGCTAAAAGCACCCAAGAATGGATAAGAACAAAACATTGGACTATTCTGAAGTGGCCTTCTATGAGTCCTGATCTGAATCCTATCGAACATCTATGGAAAGAGCTGAAACTTGCAGTCTGGAGAAGGCACCCATCAAACCTGAGACAGCTGGAGCAGTTTGCTCAGGAAGAGTGGGCCAAACTACCTGTTAACAGGTGCAGAAGTCTCATTGAGAGCTACAGAAAACGTTTGATTGCAGTGATTGCCTCTAAAGGTTGTGCAACAACATATTAGGTTAGCGGTCCCATCATTTTTGTCCATGCCATTTTCATTTGTTTTATTATTTACAATATTATGTTGAATAAAAAATCAAAAGCAAAGTCTGATTTCTATTAAATATGGAATAAACAATGGTGGATGCCAATTACTTTTGTCAGTTTCAAGTTATTTCAGAGAAAATTGTGCATTCTTCGTTTTTTGTGGAGGGGTACCAACAAATTTGAGCACGTCTGTATATATATATCAGAGCTGTAGCCAACCATGAAGAATTACAGAGGCACTTGCCCATGCATCGCACCTCACATCCCTAGATACACTGCAGTTTACAGGCCCCTTCCACAAGTGTTTCAGAATTGGAATATTAATAACCTGGGTTCGCTAAACTGCGGACTACTAAGAGAATGTATTATTCCTTATTATTAGGCTGGTATGTACTTCTTTCTAATCAACATTATTACTTTGCCTCACCTTGTAAGTCGCTAATAAACCTTGGTTGTTTCGAAACCTTTTTGAACACGTTTAACTGCTATGGTGGTGTGAACTGAGTGGTGTTGCTGTTATAGTATGCAATGACAGTAAAATATTTTGAAAAGCACAGAGGCTATATATCATCACTGAGGCTTGGGAATGAATACATGCACAAAATGAGTGATGAATTGCATTTTATTTTGCAAAGCAACATGTAAAAGATCCTAAATAAATAATGATTAGTATGATTTTACCGAGGCCTCAGGTGCCTCATAGCTGGCTATGGCCTTGTATATATATTTTTAAGTCTGCCATATAAATTTCCACAACGCTTCAGTCAACATGTATCCTACAGTATATCTCCCTGTGGAGCAACACCATCACATTTGTTTACTACAATTCAAGATGTTTTATCTCCAGTGTTTTTGTTATGATTATGAATGGTTTAAAACAAGTGTCCTTGAGTCTAGTGAATCTGAGACATGCAGCACAGTTGAGTTGTGTTGGCCACACAAATTCTACTTCAATTAAGCCATTGATGCCAAATTAATTATTTAATATAAACAAAAATAAACAACTCCATCCCAACAAAAATGAGCCTCAGCAAAAACGATGTGATATTTTTTTGTGTTGTGGGTGGGTTACTAGATCACTTATGAAACAAAGCTAAAGAAAGAAACCTTCATTTTGTTGGTAAATATGTATTACATTTCACTAAAGTGGAATTCAATTAGAAAACTTTTTTTTTCTGTTTCTGTACACAATGTCTTTTTTTTACACTTCAGCAGGAGCCAAAATGCCACTTCACCTTTGTTAATCAGGTAACTTCCTGTTTTACAAGACACTGCCTGCAGAGGTTCCTATACGGTGGATTTGAATCCCTTTTAATGAGCCCTCAGCAATTGTTGCTTATGTTTTACAAGCTAACATACATAACAAGTTTATTTTCATTCACCTGTCAGCAGGGAACCCACAACCCTGCTCTCGAGGGGTTCCTTCCCTTCATTGGATTTGGACACTTCCTATTTGGCCTATATACAAATCCAGGGTTTAGGTTTTGCGAGGAAGCTCTATTTTAAAACACATATGGAATTTCATGAAGCCTCGCTTTAATTAGGACCTCACCTTTCAACAGCACCGTCTTCAACCCTCCGAGGAGTAATCTACTTTCTGTGCACATTCAACTGAGTTCAATGAAAGTAGCACAGTAGCAGTCAGTTACTCAACTTTCCTGGCTCAGTAAACATTGAATATCTTCATGTAAGGATTCATTTTCAAACAAAGCATAGGAATTATTTTTCTGTTTGTATAAAACTTGAAATTATATATAGCCTCTATCCTAATATAAAATCAGGTTCAGCCTTGTAACAATTAGGATTAAGTAAAGGGCAAACTTTTGCAGCTGCATTGCATTAAAAGCATGAAGGCATTGTGCATTACTGGAACATGTCAGGACATGTACACACTGTCTAACTTGCTCCAGATATCCTGATTAGTATAACAGATAGGTTGTCAGTTGACAGTTTTTTAACGCTCCTGTTAGGTGCCACAGTGGGTTCTACTTTAATGATCTAAGCAGCAGATCTCAATACAGTCGCCATACAACTTGTAACCCTGCTCCATGGTGAACCTCTGTGCACTGTGATGTGATGTCAAGGGGAGAAAACAACAGTAGGGTTTATACAGAGTTAAACTTAATCCGTTTTCTGTTACTGTTTTGATCAATCAAACAAGTCCCAGTGTTTTCATTATATTACAAGATTGGTGTATTACATTCACACATTAGACAAACAACTGCAACACATTTTAATGTACATTATCATCTATTTAACTATATTTTAAGTTATTTAAATCTCAAATCTAGTTATCTCCGAATTAATTAATTTTATCATCTCTCATGGTGGTTTTACTAGGCTACAGTTAAATCTGACCCCCCCCTGGACAAACATAAAAATAATATCTTGCAAACGGCTGGACAGATTTAAATTATTATAAAGAAAATACACTATAAATTAAAATAAGTAATACATTAAGGTTTGTTTTATTATAGCAATAACGCCATTATGAAACAATGTCAGTTGTTTCCAGTTGGCTAATTTCCAGCTAAACCTCCCAATCTATATAGAAACCATGAAACCAGCCAGTTCCATTGTCCTTAACCACATTTCCTCTGTGGTCATGTGACAGGTCCCTTCAAAGAGAAGCTGAAGTGTGAAGGTCTTACACAGTAATCAGTAGCAACACCCTTCCAGGCTTAGAGCTAAAGTGTAGTGTTAAGAAACACAGCTAAGGCTCTTTGGGATATCCACATCATCCTCTCAGGAGATGAGGTAGTAGCACAATACTGATGAACAGCTAATGACGCATTTGAAAAATAGAGAACTACTGGTGCTAAAAGTGAGACCTTAAATGCAGAGAAAAGGGTATTCCCAAACGGTCATGCCTTTTATCGGTTCTTACCATTTACATTTAATCCTGCTTGATTAAAACATGTTGCTCATTCTGAATCCCTGCCCTTTTTTGCTCTATATATATCATCCATAAAAATTCAATAAACTTGAGGTAAAATTTTAAGAAAATAGGTCATGTGGACAGAGGTTTGGCTAATTGCTTGTGCCCAAGCACTTTTAGAGTCTTATAGAGTCCTTTACAATGCCTAATACAATCAAACAACATCATTGCCAATGATACAGTATATAGTACAGTTGTTGCATAGTACATGTAAGAAATTTGTTACATATTACAAAACATTTCTATTGTGAAGTTAAAGCATTCCCATTTTTTGTTTGATCACAGAAAAAGTAGAACGAGAAGTATACAGTACACACATTATAGACTTTCAATTGCCAACATCATGTCAATTATGAGCAGTTATTGACTCAATTATTTTTACATTAGTCTTAAATCCACCTTTTTGCTTTTTCTAAGCCATTTTATCACCCTGCACATCCTTTCACCTGCAGTGATAAACATTTCCAAAGCTGTTGGCTTTCCCACCATCTGGCATTCTGTCCCCTGGAAATCAAGACACATCCATGGTGGTAGAATATATGTGTGGTCCTCCACACTGCAGAAGTACTTGCATGCAACTGCCTTGTTGGCCCAATAGAGTGGTGTGATAGTGGTGTACCCTCAAAATGGGGGCAGCCCCCCACCAAAATGCATAATGCCACCAGCACTGAATAGAATCTAGGCCTATTTCCCACAGAATAGGCTACTTCAATGTAATGGTAGCACTTTGTTCTCCTTACATAGGCCCTTTTGGTGTTGCTACCAGGGGAACAAGCTAACAGCTACTGCTCATCACAGGGTTTAATCTGCCCAGCAGGAAGTGCTTTATTTAACACCTCTGTGGCTTGTACCAAACTGAGAGGTCTCGTCTGACCCTTGATGGCACATAATGACTTTGATGCACTCACTTGATAAATCCGTCACCACCACTGAGATGCAAGGAATGTATCCTTTCGAGGTATTTGGTGTGGTAGCATGTAGGTGATAGCAAGTGCATTAACTTAACCCATACTTCATCTTACAAGGGTACTGTAAATATTGTTTCATGGATCTTTTTCAATGCACTTTTTGAGCTGTTACAGACAATAGCTGATTCATAGCAAAAGTACCAGCCTTGTCCCCAGGGCAGCTTAGTAACAGAATCTAATAGGACTTTTGAAGTATTTTCTAGCATTATTTCAGTGTGACTGGGTTCTTAACAATACATTACCACCACTGTTTGTTCCAAGGAAATGAGCAGTTGGCAGTGTTTGGGGATTTTCCTAGTTTGGCCGTTAACCAACTAGATTCCTAGTTTAGGATCGCGTTGCTGGTAAATTACAGAATTGGATGCAGAAAAGATACTCTGCAGAAATGATAGATTCATCCAACCTGTGCTGTGATACAGGAAACCGGGCCATGTTTTGTAAACCAGCGCTAATATTTTCCATCTGTAAGGGCATATGAAAATCAACAGAAAAAAAGGAAAATTCACAGCAGTGTACATCTGAAAGCAAAAATGTGAACTTGAAGGGAAACAGTATACCACCAAGTCATTTGTTTGCATTGCAAGTTTATATAAGAAATAACACCAGTTTAACATTTAAATACATTTAGACCAAAACATAAGCAAACAAGTCAACACAAACATCAGTCCTTCAAGAAATTAAAAATAGCACTGAAAACAGAAGTTCAGATAAACATGTGAAGCTTTTTGCTTTTTTAGACTTACTCAGCATCTAAACTGATAAAAAAAATATTCTTCCATACCTTGCCCCAAGTCATTAATTTCAAAGAATCCAAGTGTACTCTCAGTTATACGAACTCTTCAGGTGACTCACATTTGGCTGGTGTTTCCAATATCAAGGTACAGTACTATGGAACATGCTTTTACTGTATGTGGCAACATGGAAATTGTTTTGATAATCCAGAGCTTTGGATACAAGGCAGCTGTAGTACGCAGTATACAAAACAAATGCATTCCAAATGAACTATTTTAAAACCCATCTTGGGTTAGTATGTGGAAACACCAGAGGACAATTTCACAAAGCTTCAACTCATGAGTTTTTTAAAGAATGTTTTTGGTCTATTGTTATGGATTAAATACAATGTATGCATTTATTTAATCTGTACAGACATCATAAACCGTTTGTGTAATGTATATGACCTGAAAGCACTACTCTTCATAAGATATCTTTCTTTTTTATTAGCTTTATATTCAAAGGGAATTTACACAGAGGCACATGCCAGTAAACCCTTTATTCCAGATTTATCCAATTACTTCTCCATGTGACTTTGACCTTGGGTAAATATGTTCTATAGCTATTTAATGTGCCTATTTTTGTGAACAAGTTGATTGAAAAAAAAATAAAATAGGCGCTTAGATTTAGAGCATTCTATTCCAGCACTAAACAATGTTAAGAATTTTGATCATGCAATTTTAAAGTTCTTGACTGGATAGCTACTGTCACATTTTTAGAGTAGTATTAACAGCACTAACAACTTGCATAACACTTACAAAGCTGACAGGAGTCACAATCCTTTAATGGCAGTGCATCACACAACATTACACATTTCCCAAATACTAAACAATGTTAATTCAGTTTCCCACATCAATTTCACACTTCTTATTGAGTGGGTGATTAATCCTTCAGTTTTTTGTAAGATATTACGAAGTCATTCTGCAATCCATGAACCCAGATGTTGGTGTCAGATTGGTTTTCCATGACACCACAAGCTGACTAGTGGCTTGAATGTAAGGATACTATTCAACCAACAACATATTGTTTTGCTCAGAGCTGCTCTCTTTGTGATACAAGTGGTGTTATATAAAGTAGTTTAAAATGAGGTTGATCAAACAGATGGCATAAAATACATACCATAAAAGTTTAGTTGGTATTTAATTCTAGCCTGGAGTCATAGTGGCACACCACATACAATACAAAAACAAGCAAAATAAATAAACAAAAAAACTCAAAACACTGAATTACCAGGTTACCATCAGTGGCCTCAGAAGAACCTTCATTCGGTAATAAAATGTGTAATAAGTGACTTGGTTAAATAGCCTTGTTGTATAGGAATGTAACCCGAGACAGAATCTGATCCAGCCACTGATTATTGAGCACTATGCCATTACTGTGTAATGCAGTGTCCATCTAGACCAGGAGTGGTTAACTACTGTGCAGGGCCCAGTGTGTTGAGATAACTAGCTGCTGTCAGACCATGAACAACTAAGAATATGATTGGAACCAAGACCGGACTTGGAGGGACCAGGGTTTCCCATCCCTGATCTACACTGCATCCTAATGACCAGTTAGGGGATCTTTTTCCAAAAAAGGGTTATGGGTTAGTGTGGAGTAGTGGTTAGGGCTCTGGACTCTTGACTGGAGGGTCGTGGGTTCAATCCCAGGTGGGGGACACTGCTGCTGTACCCTTGAGCAAGGTACTTTACCTAGATTGCTTCAGTAAAAACCCAACTGTATAAATGGGTAATTGTATGTAAAAATAATGTGATATCTTGTAAGAATTGTAAGTTGCCCTGGATGAGGGTGTCTGCTAAGGAATAAATAATAATGTAACATTCAATACCAAGATCAAAAATTACCTTAAAAATAATTACAGTAGGAGGTGAATAGGTCACCACAGTGATTCACAGTTCTTTAAGTCTTCATTTTAACTCAATTGCATCAATGGGGTTACAAAATGCTAACTATAGTAGAAGTAGCAAATGCATCAACATAGGCATTTTTCCAGGACCGTTTTTTTTTGATATAATGGGTAAAATGCATGCAGCCCACATTTTCTTTTCTAGATTATGGAGGGGAATGGAGACACATTGAGGATCCCTTTCCTCTTTGCATAAATTATAACGGCTAACCATATTTTTAGTATAATGTCATTGCTCATTAAAACAGGAATTACATCAACCAATTTTGCACGGTAAGAATTTGGTCAGTTTTATAGAAACATTCTTTCCAGCTCAGTTCCTAAAAGTGATAATTAGTCCCTTTGTATCTGCAAGTTCTGTAACAAATGAAGGAGCCCCAAATGGAAACACGTTCTTCACACATGATTTATGCTTTCTCCCCCTTCAACTTTCCAGATGACACCAGCATTAAAGCCTGCCCCAGTAGTCTCCAACACTGACTGAAAATGTTCCATTTTGTAATTAGAGAACAATACATCTCCTCTGGAATTCTCAACCATGGATAAAGTATCAAATTGTAAATAAAACTGTGGTCAGCCCCTGGATCCTAGCCAAGAAGGTAATGCTATTGTATTCTCCTCACATACAAGCAGTATAGTTTTTGCTGTAGTCCTTCAGTACAAATTACCACAAATTTGTTTTTCTGTAAAAAAATAACCTCCTCTTTTCTGTGAAGGTTTACACGGAACAGAAAACCTTTGATAGCAATTATTTGCCTACAGTATGAACCTGACTTGATTAGTTTGTGACTATCACATATCAATACAAAACAAGACTGCAGAAGGTGTGTCCTGATAGACTGGGTCCTTAATTGATGCAACATCTTGGGTAACAATACACTTGGATAAATAAGGAGTTGACTGATGCATGTTTGATGTGTTTTAAGCTGTTGCAACTAGTAAACAGTTTCCTTGAAGCATTACCTGAGTTGATCTTCATTACAAGCTGCCAACATACTGGAACATAAATAGTGTACTATAGTAGAAACCCCCAAGGTAGGGTAGGTAATGTAGGAGAGGGGAGGTGGGGTAGGGGAGGGGAGGTAGGTTTGGAGAGAGGGAAGTAAAGGTCTAACAGTTAAGTAGTATGTATTGAATTTTGACCCCCTGCTGAAGCTTGCACCACCATGTGGGAAATCAATCTGAGTTAGCATTTTGGTTGTTTTCTGTCTGAAACGTGTCAAATTCTGATTGCATCCTCTGCACAATCATCAATATCTCATAGGGATTCCCTGATATGCAAAGTTTAAAATGTCACAATTTCAATAGGCCACACATGCAATTAATTTAAAATAGTAAGAGAAAAGGAACACAAAGCTAGAAATGGTAAAATCCATGAGACTTTTTAGAAGTTGTTTAAGATGCCTAATTAAAGCACAAAGTAGTCTAACATTCTCACACACGCCTATTGTTCCTATATCACTGATTACTGACCGAAAATTGAAATTGTCACAGTCTGAGGTTTTCATGTAAGTAGCAGACAGCTTCATGAAGGCTGTTTGGCCGAAAAGTTACTCTGTTTTTAACATTATTCTTTTTAAATAATAAATAATAAAGAATGGGAATTGAATCTACAATCTATTATTATGGTGTTGCACCTCTACTTGCATTAATCGTGTGGTATATAAAGGATATAAATGACAAATCTTGAGGTGTTCTAATACATTTGTACACTACTGTACATGCATATTACATTGTGATATATTTATTTATACCTTCAATCTTCCTTATTGTGTATTTAAAAGGTAAGTCACCGCCAGTCAGCAGGACAATGAAGTTCAAGGAGATAAAATAAGTTTTGATTTGAGTTTGGCCGCTGTGCTAACAAAAAGAGTCGCCCAAATTGATCATCTATCAGCAGTTACTGTAGGGGGTGTTTTGATGAGGGTATTTACGAACGTCAGCCGTTCCTCAGCCTGCAGTTGCTGTGGCTGCCTGGACATTGCGGTGCCCTGGGGAATAGGCACTTGGTCACAAGGTCAAACACTGATGGGAGTGATCAGTAAACAGGTGGGCACTGCAGAGCCCAGGACAGAGAGCAGGACTGTGGACATCTGCCTTTACTGTCAATCACCATTCATTTCTGCTATGGCTGTGACCTGGATAAATGTATGGGACGCAGTTCTCCTTAGCATCTGTCTGTGAGGATATAAATAAATGAATAATGACGTGTATTGATACTGAGTCTAGATAGCAGGTAACTTAAAGGAAGAGCTTTTACCTATTCACTTTGATTGATGATATCAGGCACAGGACAAGTGTTTCTTTAAATACATTGATTCTTGTTTGTGAGTTTGGTACTGTTGGGAGCTGGTTGAAATGGTATTAAGAAACGGAATTAATTGCTCAATGAAATGTTAACCAGGCTATAAATTAATAATTATTTAAATGTAAGCATTCTGCTAATTTAAAGGTTGACCATAGAATCAAGCACCAGATTTAAACAACCACTGGTGATTTAACACATTTGAGTTTAGTTTATTGATTGTGTCTTTTGCTTTGTGTGTCTTCTATGCTGGTCACCTGAAATTGACATTATTGTTGGTGTTACAATAAAAAAATCATGTTAAAAAAAAAAACTTAAGTGGAAGACAAACAGAAGTTCTGTACCAGGTCATGGAAGCTATGACACATCTTCATTTTCATTTACTGTTCTTCCTGATGGAATGCTATGTTATGTAATGTAGTCCACCTAATTAACAGATTTTGACAATAACCTTTTTGACAATATAAACAACAAATCCAAAACTGTCTGAATTGACAGCCTGTTTTAAGGCACAGTATAGAATGTGCAGTGTATATACATGTAAAAAAAAACAATTAACAAAATATTTTAGCTTTTTCATAATATATTTTGTAAAGGGAATTATATCTATATCCGTATATGTCTATACATCTGGAACACTTTAAATGAGGACAGTATCAAAGATCTAGATGGAACAGCTTTTCTATTTCTTGAGTAAAGTTGGTGAATCACTAGAGGCTGAAAAGTTACTGCCGTGACCTGGATTAAGCGGCAAAACAAGAGAGAGAAAAAAAATGAGATCAGGGTTACAGCTGAATGCTACCCTTGCACAATGCACAACTTCAAGTATGTGTTGATTCTTGCTTTATGCACATAAAAACACACCTGTTAGCAAAAGGATTTGTAATATATGTGGTCTTTCATGGCATGACAGATTTTATTTCAAAACCATTCCAAATCAAAATCCAGTTTAGGGGAACGTATAAAGCTTCTTACTTCACACAAGATCATAGTTTGCTGTTCAGAACATAAAAAACAGACAAATAAATCATCCTGATTCCTAACTACAAATGAGAGTTTTGTGAACAAAAGCAAAGCATCTCCCATAATTGAAGAAGAATGGCATTTATGATTGGAATAGTTTGTAAACATGATGTAAAATTGATATGTGAAACAGATCACCAGATAAGTGTTTGATTTGATTACCTGGTACTTAACCCCCCCCCTTAAGATACACAAGGAATTGAGTGCTTGTTCAAACGGTTTCTTCTTAAAGTACATTTGAGAGTGACTCAAGTATCACAAGGAAACTGACAGTTTGGATGACCAGATCCAACCTGTCAGTAAATCTGAAACCCTGTTTCGAGCACCTCATTGCAAAAATAAGAAAGTCAGCATTTTTATTTGTGGGACACATATGTCACTTGTACCTTAAATATGGGGTGCCATGTGTAAAAATAATGTATTTTTTTCCAGATTTAACTTAAATCTTTTATTTTTTCCCATATTTAACTTAAATCGTGTATTTTTTCCCCGAGATTTATAAATGTTGTGAAAATAAATAAATATTTTTTTAAATGTGTACATTCAGATATAATTTATAAATCTAGTTATAAGATTTAACATTTAGCTAAATATTTAACTAAACATTAAATCAAACAAGATTTAACATTTAGCTAAATATTTAACTAAATCTTAAATTTCTTAACTAGATTTAACATTTAGCTAAATATTTAACTCAATTTTAAATCTCTTAACAAGATTTAACATTTAGCTAAATATTTAACTGGTCAGCTAAGTCCGGAGTTTGTATGCAAATGAGCTCCTCATGCTTTGTTCTTTCACACGATTTGATTGCCTCTTGTAATGCTGAAATTTATATATTAGCATTACAAGAGCCAATCAAATCGCGTGAAAGCACAAAGCGGGCAGAGCTCATTTCTACAGTTTTTTCCGGTGTTTTCCGGTGTTTATTGGCTATCCACCGATTTCATTTTTTTGTATCGGGGGTGTTTTATCAGGTTTTATCTGTTAAAACTGAAAATCAGAAGCCCTACTCACAGCAGCTAGCTTAAATTGAATAAGAAAGTAAATTTATTACAAACATGAAAGCCTAACAATGTATGTTAACAATATAGATATACTTATAACCCTTGTGTGGTTGGCCAATGGCCACTGAAAATGTATGAGAAAATAAAGAACATGTACAGTGAAGAATGGGCTTTTGGCAGCTAGCTAACCCATATCAACTGATGGGCCACCTATTTAATAAAGGGGACTGAATTATAAACCTGCACAAGTACATTAGGAGAGAGGCGTGCTATTTTGAGCCCTGTGTTTATTTACGTTCCCCTCTGTCTAGTCTTGTGTATTCAACTGTAGAGACACTCTGGACATTTTTTGTTCAAGCAAGCCAAGTGTCATGGTTGCAGATCTTCAATGGTGATGCAACCATTTGTAACAAGGACAGAGGTGTCATAGGCGGGCACTGTCGATCCCCTTTTCCCTTAATGTGAACTATACCAATATTGTTAGGCATACACCCATACTCATGACATGTGACAACCCATACTACAGTACTACAGTAATTCTTTTGACAAACTTTGTACAGCTTTTTACCCTGAAGCAATTCTGAAACCATACTTATGTGGAGCAGGGTTAAAACGGCAGATTACACAATACAATATGAAAATGTAACAGCACCAAAGCTGAATATTTAATTTGCTTGTCCTGATTTCTTGTCATGTATACTATAAAGTTGTTCTATGAAAAAAAGAACACCAGGCTCTGCTCTAAACTAAACCAAGGTACAGCATGAGGCATTCGTAAACATTTGTTTAAAAATGGCAAACCCTGGTGAACTATGGTAAATGCATAACACAACTATGGTGAACTTATATAAGGGAAACTTCAGTTCAAAACTTTATTGTCAAAAAAAAATGATTTCTGCATTTGTAATCCACATTAAAATGTATAAATTGTACTGTAATATTGGAATATTGTATTTTCTGAAGAGTGGCTGTAATTGGCATTACTGTAGACCATTGAGATTTTTTTTTCTTAGCATACCATAAAACCCAACTGGAGAAAAGACGTTTCTGGTGCAGAGTATACACTCTGCCACAGTACTGGCTTGTACTAATGACACTTTGCCCTTGTAGGGAAGATGGCTTCCACTATGGTTTGGAATATGGAGGAGCTCATTACTGTAATCAGTATATATAGTGACAATAAAATCAATAATGATTTGCGTGGGACATTAAGGAATATGAAAGCATTATTAAAACTAGCCTGTAATGGTCTTCCACTCGATTTCACATCCTGTGCTACAGTAATTCAGGATTGTCAAGTGAAAAAGGAGCCAGACAACAAACTCACTTTCCCAAATTTATAGTGGCAAATTTAGAGAGCTGAAGCATTATAATTATTTTCCTATGATGAAAGATTGATTAAATAAGGTAGAGGCGATTTCTCAAACCAAATCGCAACTTTACATTAGCCTTGGCAAAGCCTGGATGCTGAAGTCTGAACAGTAAATGGTTAGTGCCTTAAAATTAAGAATGCTAAACTATAGTTAAGGGAGAACTGGCATTGCAGTTTGTATAACTTAACATGACATTGAAAACATTGAGAAAGACTTCTACTTGAAATGTTTTTAGTTTTACATATTTTACCATTGAGGGATTTACAGTTATGGATGGTGGACATGTGTAAGGATTGTTAGCTTCAGCTGACATAAAAATAATGTGACATGATTAGTTATACAGTATATTAATAACAAATTTTAAAAAAAAAATGAAATCGGTAATCATTGGATGTTTTTCCTTTGGACATTCTCATATCATTAATGGAAACTAGATCCTACCCACCTTGTGGTGCCTTTTCACCACTAAATGCAAGTTTTAAGGAGCACATTTTCAGAAAATGTCACTGAGCTGCCACGGTCCACAGTAGCCTGGGGCATGGCGATCTTTCACCAATTCCACCCATATCGTTGTAAACTTTAAAAATACCAGCACTAATTCCCTGGGTGTAGCACAAGATTAATTTTGATGCCACCTGGCAACAGGCTCTGGATTAGGGTTGATAGGTCTAATGTGGTCCTAATGTTCTGTGAACAGAATACTCGTGTCCCAAAACAACTGGTCTCTTGTTGAAACAATGAACTTATTGGTTGTGTTCGGTAACCCTCTTAAATTTTCATTTTTCTTGGTATGCAGGCTGCGTGTGAAGTGGAGAACAGAAGGGGGGACGGGGGACTGCAAACCCATTCAACAGAGGCAAATTATCAGGCCCAGCTGTCAGGCCTAACGAATGCCACTGGCTCCATGAAAAGTAAATATCCCTGGCAGAACACGGCAGGCACGTTCTGACACTGGAGCAGACACAGGGCTTCGGCATTCTAAAAAATTAGCCTTTGTCTAATCTCAATCATTAAGAGAATCTGATGATGAATAGAACAAAGTTCAACACTCAGGTTGTCAAGTTAGTCAAAGGTTAATATGACACTGAAAGTGAATCTGTAGATAAATACACCACCCTCTGGATTAAGTATTAAGACACTGTGTTTTTTTAAAAAAAACACACTTATTTATGGGAATGTCGGTTTCCACTTTTGTAAACTACCCCAATGAATGGTTAAAATTATATAATTACTAGTAGTTTTTAAGACACAGTGGGCAAGATTCTCAAATCGTTATTTGCACAATTTTTTTTTTCTTTGTGAAAAGAGAAAAAAAACAATAGCAATTCTGAAACAAATAATAACCAACTTAAGACTTCTCGCAATCCCCCAGTCCTTAAATCAAATGAAAAAAAAAAATGTGACAATGATAAGTAGCTTTGAGAATCTAGCCCAGTGTTCTCTAGCAGCAGTCGGCTCTATATTATTTTCTTCAGCATCAGGTGCCCCCTGGAAGGGGTGGCACCCGGGTCAAGTAATGCTGGTCCCTGATGTCGTCACTCAGTTAGGTGTTCCCTGGGTGACTGGTTCATCAAGTAAATGTGAGCCGTGCCAGATAAAAAGCAGGTGTCCAGGTAGCATCCACCTCTTACACATACAAGCACAATTTGGCACTTGTAAGCTGGCATTGTGAATGTCTCTTCAGAGCCATATGCCATGCATGCACAATGGGCTCCATCACAGGCTTCCAGATATGCATTGATTATCCAGGTTCATTGGGAACATGTCTCTTCTGTATATCAGTCAGTTTGTGACCTGGTGCAGTGCAGTGCAGTTTGTATGCAGATACCAATCCTGGTTGTCTGTTGCTTGCGGTCGACCACCACCACCCACTGTGGCTGCATGAGGCGGTTCTATTTGTTTGGTATCTGCTACTGCAGCATGCTCTTTGCTCTTGCAGGGTCCTCAATGTGGCGTTTTCAAGTGCTAGAGGACCATATTGACTGTGCTGAAGTCACTGGGTCTGCGTTCTTTATAGAGCTCAGAGACCATCTGCCTTGCAACTGTGCAGCAGCAGGTGTGATGATGAGATCACTTCAGTTAATACTGGTGCTGTCCTGCTCATATTCAGAACATGGTACAACCCAAGCAGCATGATACTTAAAGTGCCATGAATATCAAAAAAGAAACACTGTTCCAAGCCCAAGACTATGATAATCTTGAATAGTAGCCTATAAACTAGAAATGATTGCAGAAGTGTGTTTTACAATCTTAACATAATACAAAATTATATCTTCTTAGAAAACAGTGGGTTACGCTTTTTTTGTATCATAGTCCAGTTTTTTTTTTTTTTTTTTTTTTCAAATTCTAAATTACGAATTTCAGTTCAAGGCACTTTCATGATGCTGGACATTCAAAGATGCAAATCGTTTTGAAAATTGGTGCTAAACTGTTTTGAAAGTTTAGCAACAGAGAGCCTAATCAAGCCACCCTCACAACTCCCCACGTGACACGAACCTTCTCTCCTGTGTATGTGGCTGAGAAACTGTCATCACTATGCTTGCTAAGGAATATAAATAAATACATAAATAAATAAAAAAAAATGTAGCATATCTACTGGCACCAAAATGTAATGTTGCTGGTGCTATAATGAGGTACCCTGGCACTAGAATGTAGCCCCATAGCACCAAATTTGCACCCCTGACAATCATACAAAAAAGGACAGAAAATGATAGAAAATGTGGTATTAGTTTAGGACCTGAAGAGGGCACTGTATCTTCTGTGTTAATGGACAGAGCTCCAGTTCTGTTTTAGAGGCCATGAGGGACTCTGTGTTTTTCCTGTTGCAGGCAGTCAGACTGGCTGGCACCCCAAAAGTAGCTTCTTCATCCTAGAGACAGCTGCTCTCGCCATGACGACACACTCGGCCAATAGGGAGCAAGCTGGACAAGGCAGCCAGAGCAGGCCTGGAGCACTCATACCAGTCATGGAGCCAGTTGCCTGAAAGCAGTAAGCACCATTCCAGGACCAGCAGGGAGGCAGGAAAACCTGTCCAGTCACACAGACACGCACACCTCTGGGGCTTCTACTGCTGGTTTCTAGAAGCAGACATGGGATTTCTGTATTCAGCTGGCTTCTGGGGTTAAGGATAACTGTTGGTCAGGCCAGAGACAGACACATGTTGGTGAACTTTACCGTTTAACCCACTGTAGACCGAGCACTTTTATTAGTCTGTAATTCCCCGTCATAGAAGGGCAACGGGAGACAGATTATTTTCAAATGGACTGCCTTAAAGTAGCTGCAACTAACAAAATAGTTCCATAAAATGTCTCCGCCATGCACATCTATTCATTTTAAAGGTCTCAAATATGGAGTGGTCATAGAAACACATGTTAGAGCAAACATGTATTTTCATTTCAAAACTTGATATATACTACACTAGGTTAAACGAAAACTCTGCTCACCAGCCATGCGTTTAGACTGTCTTGTACTTCCTGGGTCATTTCACCTTGAGAGTAAAATTGTCCCCACCCCTTTCACTGGTTTCTTTCCTGTAAATAACCAATTAGCTGCTTCCCCAGAAGACACTGCTGAGGGGAAATGACACCGGGAGTGCAAGTGCAAACAGATAACCTAAGAATAAGGCATAGAAAGTGAGAGCTTCCTTTAACCTAGTATTACCAGAGATCATGTTTTAAAATTAAAATACATGTGTGCTGTAACATGTGTTTATATTAAAACTGTTTATTTGTTTGTGTTTTTCATCAGTAGTACTAACTGCATGTATAAAATACATTTCAAATTGCGCAAGGGGGCCCTCCAATACAATCAATCACAAGTAGCTTAATATATCTGGAACTGTTTACAACCTCAAAAGCAAACAGTGAGACAATAGTAAAATATTGTTCAAGTCGCACTAGCTATAATGTAACTTTATTGGAGAGCTTGACAAAAATATTTAATGACGTTTATCTGAGTAACTGGTAAAACATCTGAAGCAAACGCAAATTGTGAGGAGGCCTTTCCTTCATTTCTGGTTGAGGATACGTAAACACGTTTTGATTGAGAGAATGGTTTGAGCAGTGTAGAGCATGCCCTACGTGGTGAGAGAGTGTCGGAATGGGATTAAAATGACCATTTTGATAACCTAGAAAAAGAATGTTATTATCCTTCTTAAGCATGCTTCAAGGGCTTCCCAACAAAAAAAATAAAAAAGTATTGCTGTGAACCAGCGACGTACGAAGCTGAGTAAGCAACACTTAAACCAGTGGAGTGCAAACGGGACTGATCAACGACGTATTCAGACTTAAATGGAAACGATCAGCACAGCACTAGAAATAAGCCTGTTGCGTTCTGTATCAAATACAGAGGTTAAAGATTAAAGCACCCTGCCAGCAAAGTTTCTGAAATTGATGGCAGCACATCAAGAAATGTGTACAAGCCTCTATAAGATCAGGGGCATCAAATAACTCCTTATTCTAGAGATACTGTGCCAGTTATATGAACAAACCTTACAGATATTCCAAATGGGAAAATCAGAGGTCAGCTGGAAAATAAAAGTGACACCAAGGTTTTTGGCAGATGCTAGAGGCTATGACATCATAGCATATTAAAGGAGTGGAAAACAATTTGACACTTATATAAGGGAAACCAGTTCAAAACTCTATTGTCTTAAAAAAAAGATTTCTGCATTTGTAATCCACATTAAAATGTATAAATTGTACTGTGCCAGTGGAATATTGTATATTCTGAAGAGTGGCTGTAATTGGCATTACTGTAGACCATTGAGATTTTTTTTCATAGCATACCAGAAAACCCAACTGGAGAACAGACGTTTCTGGTGCACAGCACACACTCTGCCACAGTACTGACTTGTACTAATGACACTTTGCCCTTGTAGGGAAGATGACTTCCAATATGGTTTGGAATATGGAGGAGCTCATTACTGTAATAAGTATATATATTGACCATAAAATCATTAATGATTTGGGTGGGACATTAAGGAAAATGAAAGCATTATTAAAACTAGCCTGTAATAGTCTTCCACTCGATTTCACATCCTGTGCTACAGTAATTCAGGATTGTCAAGTGAAAAAGGAGCCAGACAACAAACTCACTTTCCCTAATTTACAGTTGTAAATTTAGAGAGCTGAAGCATTATAATTATTTTCCTGTGATGAAAGATTGATTAAATAAGGTAGAGGCGATTTCTCAAACCAAATCGCAACTTTACATTAGCCTTGGCAAAGCCTGGATGCTGAAGTCTGAACAGTAAATGATTAGTGCCTTAAAATTAGGATGAAGGAATGCTAAACTATAGTTAAGGGAGAACCGGCAGTTTGTATAACTTAACATGATATTGAAAATATTGAGAAAGATTTTTTAAAAAAGAAAAAAAAATGTAATTGTATGTAAAAAAAATAATGTGATATCTTGTAACAATTGTAAGTCGCCCTGGATAAGGGTGTCTGCTAAGAAATAAATAATAATAATAATAATAATAATAATAATAATAATAATAATAATAATAATAATAACATATTCTACCACTGAGGGATTTATAGTTATGGATGGTTGACATGTGGAAGGATTGTTAGCTTCAGCTCCCATAAAAAGAATGTGATTAACTAATTTAGATTAACATATATTTCAGCTTGAATGTCATATATAATTAATGGGTTTGCCAACAGCCTCTTTGTCCCATGTGCTTAATCTATGTTTGATAAAAACAAATACAAAACAAAGGTAGACGGTCCTACCAAGGCACATGCACAACTTTTTTTTGTTTGTTTTCTTTATAGTAAATTACATTTTTAAAAAAACTCCATGAATAGTAAATATATTATAATCCCTAGAGGCTTAATATAACAATATGTATTATATTATATTATAACTGAGCTTTAGTATCCTCAATTTTGCAAGCCTGTTAGCCAAAGGCTCACTAACTGTGGTCCTTCATAAGCTAGAACTGGAAACGTTTTCTAAACAGAAGCAAATTAGGCTATAAAACACTATCACAAAAATGTAAACAGTTTAATTCTTTCCAGGTTTGTTTTTGTTTTTGTTTTGAACGGTGTCTTTGTATTTGATGCTTTCAGGGCACCTGATTAAAGAATGCTAAAGTAAAATAAAGGACTAAAGTATGTGTGTGTGTGTGTGGGAGGGGACTATCAATAGGTAGTCTGACATCAAGGACTGTATCATGAGAAATGTTACATTATGCCCAGTATACTGGAAATTAGATTACTGAACTAGTTGTATTGTATAATATGTTTACTTGTAATCACCACAGAACCGTAAGCTATAGGTAGGACAGAATCCGTGGTGTCCTTTGTGTTTATTGCCAGCTACATTAAGACACATTTAGCTAAGGATGTTTTACTTGGCGTCATGACCAAGTGCTGTGATGTTTGGCCTTAGCATTGGAAGACAAGCGCAGCATGACCAACAAGTTGTCACCAATGCCAGCAATATATAACAGACAAAGAATAACATTCCTCCGTCCAGGGGAGCAACCTCTAAGAAAAGGTATTAAAACTGGATATTGTCTTGTGGTCTGGATCAGCACGTCTTGTTCACTTGTTAGAGTTAACAGTGGCATGGGAGGATGCTGTGGATGAGGTGTACGAAAGGAAGAATCTTCAGTACGCTCAACTAGCTGCTGAAGTGTAACAGCGAGGTTGGAGAGTCCAGGTTTACCCAGTGGAGTTGGGTTGTCGAGGAAACACCAAGGATGGAAGGTGCCCACTTGAAGACCCCAGAGAAGTACCCTACACTTCAACCATCAACACCAGGCAGAAGGTTCTCTACATCATCAGATGGAAGGAAATGCAGTTGGATCACATTAGTTTACAGTAAAAGAAGCTATGTCTTAGTTAGTGCTTATCTTGGCGAGAGCTGAGTCCAATATCAGCATGAAGTTTTAACACCTACTCTCATGTTATGGAAATCATGCTTTCTAAAAATTCATGCTGCTATCCCATCTATTTCCATGATATTCTTTGCTTAGAAATAGAAACCAAATCCATTAACTTTTTGTTAGCTCTTGCAGAAGTGTTGGACAATTATACAGAGTAGTAGAAGCACATGTGCCTTCCTTCCTTGGAAGGGATTCACCTTTAAACTTTTGGCAGCCGCCAAAGCCCCCGAGCCTCTCCAATTCCCGGCTGTAAACAATGCTGAAAGCTGACCTTGAAAAGACAACAGCAGGTGCAGGACAGCCTCAGTAGCAAGAGCAACTGGTGCTGAAATCAGACTCCGATTTACATACGATGACAGTGTCAAAACTGACTGAAATTATTGGCTTCCACAGGAATGGCACAAATGTAAGCAATAGGAAGAGAAAGGTTTGTCTTGTGTTTTGTTTTTTCTTTACCACTCTGGTGTTTTTCAATGAATACCATTTGGAAAGGTTTTGGGTGGGGTGTTTTGGCTCTTACAGACAATATCAAATAACAATTGCACACTATCTAAGATTGTTTCCTGAACTATATTAAGAAAGGAAGCTTATAAAAACATTCAAAAACTCTCAAAATGGTTTTCAATAGTCTGGACTGTTTAAGGTGTTTTGACTTCACTTATTTATAAAAAAAAATAAAAATAATGCTCGATTTAAAAGAGAGTAGCTTCACCTGGATACGTTCACCACGCACCACTAAAAATGCCCTGGGTACTCTGTATTTAAACAGTTCTCATATGCATATGCCACAGCAAGAAACAATTTTTTATGTTTTTCAGGAACCAGTCTCATGTTACCTTGTATTACCTTGGGTCCCAGCACAGCTTTTAAGTTATTAATTTTGTAACGTGTTTGAGTTCAGAACCATTGTTTTGACTATCTTCATCCAAACGACCAGCAAAACGAAATACATGTGTAATATATGATGTTGACCAAGTGTTGTCTAGGACAACCTAGCAAATATTTGCCCAATAACAGAAAATGATGATGCCGATGTACATAAATCTCTGCATACAGGTGGGCATGTTAATATTTTTTCTCTAGTTTGTTCCTGGTCCAGTAGTTATGTAACTTCCCAGGCGATTTATTGAATACATACTGATAAATTCTTCTTAAAGACAATTTCGAGTAGGACTAAAGAGTTTCTGCAGACCCTTATTACTTACTAGGAACAAATTAAATATTAACAAAATATTAACTATTTCTCAAACATACGCATGTCTGATTTAGGTTTATTTCTGACTTAATTGTTTATGCATGTATTTATTATTTTATTTATTTATTTATTTATTTATTTATTTATTTATTTATTTATTTATTAAATTTTTCACTGGGTACTATACCATATAGACACTGTATTAATAGCTCCTTGGTCATTCAATTCTACTTGCTTGGGCTAATAAAACCCTCAAGGATTTGACAGAACTTCCTCTTCTTGTGTCTAATGATCAGTGCACCCAAGTGCTGATGCAGTCCGCAGATGCTGTGTGCTCACACTGCAGGTCTCCAGATTTCCCTCATCAGGTTCATTGCTGGACTGACTGTGTCATTGTTCTAACAGAGAGAGAGACAGAGAGAGAAACCGTTTCACAGGGCTTCCCGTGACAAACAGAGCAGCTGTGGAGATGACCTGCTTGTCAGATGTCATAAATCTCATGGCCTTGGACTCACGGAGGGTACATGTTATATTTAATAGACTAAAATATACCTCTTTATATGTACGGTATCCATGCTCAATCTGCTACACATAAACTAATGATATTCAAGAGAAAAAACAAACATGCAACAAGTTGAGAATTTGTATTCATCACTGATATGATTTTTTTAAAGAGTTTTAATATTTGTAATATTTTTTTACTCAATAGAATAATATCTGTGTAGCATAGCCTACTACTTTTTCACCCTGAATACTGTTAACTTTTTCATCTCTGGATTAATATGATAACAACAATTAAAAACACATTCACAGGTAGGGTGACACTTTTCGACTTGTCTGAAAGATACTTGTTGAAACATTGGTCAGCTAGACAAAGAAGTTTTACTCAAACATAATGATAAACTGTTAAAATTGTGGACACATTAGCTTTATAACATCTCAATGTAATGTATTCAACCTGATAACAGGCTTCACTCTGGCGCCTTTTTCTCATTATCTCAGCAAGCCTAAAAACAGACCTTAGCTTTAATGCAAAAACATCCTAATGTCAGAATCATATGACACAATTGCCTTTAATGACAATCACAAGCACATGGACATCACAGGCTCAAGAAAGAGGGCAGAAGTGTGGAAAAGTGATTGCCAGTGGGTCCATAGCGAGAGAGGGCGTGACATTTGTACCCAGACACCTTTTCAGGAAGTCACCTGACCCTTTCTAACATGCAGTGGCAGGAATATATCATCTTGTTTGGCCAGCCGTCACCAACTTAACCTTTTCTAACCCTAAAAAGAGCTGCATTGGAAACACAGCCAAGATAATGTTTGTCTTTTTCCTAAATGCATAAAAATGAGGATTAGTGTATTTTTAAATGACATTTGTAATGTATCATGTCAGATTCAGAGACCACGACCCATGACTTGCTAAAGACCATTTACTTTTTAAATCCTAATTTTGATATTAGTTCCTACATTCCTATATTATTATTCCCTACTGAGGATGCATATCCACACTATGTACATCTGTCACACTTATATATATTTCAGCAGGATATATTTCAGCACACACTTTTGACAATATCAGGATCTGGGTGTATTCTGCAGATGGCATCTGTCTGTACCCCAAACCTACATGTTTACATGTGCATAAAGTGGATATAGGCCATGGTGACCTCCTTTTTCAGGTTACTGAGAGCTTTAATTTTGAATTTATAGCCAGGACGGGGGATAAATGTCAGTGACATGTTTCTACAGTTGAAGCTAGTTAGCATGTGTGTTTAGTATTGGGAACACATTGTAAGCCACCTGCTGGTCACTTCAACGGTTCTGACAAGGCACTTTTAAAAAGGAAAACAACATTTAATAGTTGAGTGCTGGTCATTGGTTTGAGCCCAGCCTGTAATCAAGTATCATGTTTGATAAAAAAAAAAAAAAAAAAAAAAAAAAAAAACTCTAAGTAAAAAGACATAATACTAATAATAACAGTGCATAATACTATATACAGGGTGATTAGAAAGTAAGTTCACCACATCAATGATATGGTGCATTCATGTGGTAAACTTACTTTCTAATCACCCTGTATATAATGTCATAGAGCTAATATTAAAATACAGTTATTGGCGCTGACTGAGGGAGCTAATCCCATGATTCAATAGAGATTACATGCTCAGTTCAGAAATACTATAGCTAATTTAAAGGTTGGCTTTATTCCTTAAGATTCTCAGGCGTGCATTTAGTCCACTTGCATCACTGGCAAATGGAGGTCTGCATTTACAGCCTGTCATTCCTAACGGGATGTGGAGGTGTAAGTGCAGAAAACATGGCCAGTCCGTCCACCAAACCATCTGGATTGACTAAAACACAAATAGCTGTGGGTTGCATCACAGTTACAATTAGGATTTACAGATTTGCGGATAGAAATATAATACTAACGACTATTAGTTAGTTTCACAAACCACAGCCAGAGTAGAATAATACATGATAAACCACTAAAGGATTTTTCAATCAGTTCAAAACCTACTGGAGTAATTGTAAGACAAATGGCTTGGCCTTTACAATATTATGTTATATCTTAAAAATAAAAGTGGTACGTTACATATTTATGAACGTTTAAAGAAATAATGCATTACATTTGTGGGTCATTCCTTGTGAAATCAACACAGATTTTCTTTTTTTTGTCCCTGTGACCTTTAGTTCTTGAAATATATGGTTTAATTATTCTGGCCAAAAATGCAACCTTGAACAGCTTTTCAAGAAGAACTTTGATTTCTCATTAAGCTACTGAGTTTCTGGGCTAACACTTTACAACAATACACCACAACGATGTGATCTCATTTCATGGAACTAATGGAAGAGACTCCTTTGCTATTCACTAGTGACAACGAGTGACATAACTGGTGCAATGGTTTCATATGGAATACACCACTTTTTGTGTCCTATTTAATCACTGCTATTCTACTGTGCCTACCTCCTCTCTCCTGCCTTTCCTGTAGCAAGAAACATAACACATTTGCTAGATTTATATTCCCACATGAAACTCAAAACCAGTGAAAAAGTGTCAGCAATATGGCCAGAAGTTAAAATAAGGTGGCAATGTACTGACTTTTTTTTACTGGGCAATTTCATCCACAGCAAAATATAAACTAAATACACAAACCTAGTAGATTGCTTAGTAGTGTATACATTTGATATTCCGGCTCTGCATACTCTAAATGAATGGGGACTTGCCTACATTAAGGACAATCAAAGTTGCATTGTTTAGAGCTAGGATATTTTTTTAAAAACATGACTAATTAATGCACACAAACCATAGACAGTTAGTATTTGTCATCATGGAGTCTAAAATTGCTTTGCAAATGTTGATGAAAACCTGAAGTGCTCATTTCCCCCCAACATTTGGCCATCTTATAAAAGGCTTTAAGGATCATTTTAGTTTGCAACTGATTCTTACCCATATAATAAAAATGGTTAAAAGACACCCAATGAAATGTTTATTCATACATGGTCACCTTTTCCCCTTAACTAGCTGCTATCATCCAGTATCTCATAAATCCATGACTTTAACGACCTCTGGCAGGTTGAAAGGTTTTCGGCCACCCAGCTCTCCAATAGATATCACACTAAGAAGTAACTGCAGTTGGAGATAGTGTTACTGCTCGGGCTTCATCGGTGCAGTCAGAGCCACCCTGGTGTCTTCCCATGACCTGACCTTCGCCCACCTGTGCAAAATTTGCCATAACGTAGTAAAAACAAGTGGGAAAGCATTAAGTGTGTTTTGTTTGAAAACACAGAAATTACAAGAGGTTTCCATTAAATGTGACACTGCTTAAGCTGATAGAACACGGCATATAAATCTCTCTGGAAAGATGAGAAGGCAACTGTCAAGAGGTTGGCGTGGCTGCATCATGCCTTGCAAAACTCACAGTATTGAACCTATACAGAAATGACATATAAAAACTCAAAATAGTATTTAAAGAACAGAAACCAGTTGCTAAAGAAACATTATGTTTGCATAGCTGGTGCACAAATAAAACAAAGAGAAGTTGAATATTGACAAAACAACCATGGCCCCAGCCAGGAGTTGAATGCATATACTGTAGAACAGTAGACCAAGGAATAAAAGACCATGAATCTGGGAAGTGGCTGCAGAAACATTAGCAGACCACACAGGTTTCCGCAGTGGGTTTCCAGTGTGTAATGGCTACCATCATTACAATATCATTTGTTCTGTTTGCAAAATATGCAAATGTTACCACTGTACCATTGGTGCCATTGACCCTTAGTACAGAACATTGTAAATCAACTGCATTGCCATTCATGGTCATTTGGTAAGGGAAGGGTTGATCAATATCTGTAACCTAACATTTCCAGGAACCAATCCTTATTAAGACAAGCATCTCAGTGAACCAGGAAATGTGTCCTCCAAAGGTGGGTTGCAGACTTTCAATGCCAGTCCTTGTGGTTTAAGATAGGGTGAGCATTCTAATAGCAATGCACTTCACCTTTAGCATAAAATATAATCATTATCAAAATACAAATTAGTCAAAGAAAACAATTCTCACAATAGGGTAACTGGTTGCTTAGGTAAACCAACGTCTTAGTTTTCTTTTTTTAGCATTACTGAAGGTGTAAACTTTGTAGAGGACCACACATCTATGCTCTGCGATATTCATGTGGGTTGAGAAACACTGCAATACAACATTAGGCTTACAGAATATCACACGTCAAGTCCTAGCCCTTTCCTTTGGCTGGCCTCTTTCCCTATGCACAGTACTGTCAGCAGCCACTTCTAACTAGCTCACTTAGATCATAGGCAGCCCTTGCTAACTCACTGTTCTCCTGGCAAGTCGTCTTTGTATGCAGTCACCCTGTACACTTACTGGATTTCCTCCGAGATACGTTTAATAAAGTCGATGACAGACACAGTGCAAATAATTGGACTGAGATCTGCCACCTTTCCCATTACAATGGGTTTCATATCTAATTAAGATTCCATTTTTTATTTCTTTTGGGAAGTTTGGGATACCAGATCCACTCAGTGTGCACTTTGATCTTTAATGAAGAATAAGAGTAAGAATAATGGAATGAGAAGCATGCTGAAAACTCTCCCCATTGTTGCAACATTTTAAAAAGGGCCGTCATTTCAGACAATCAGTCAGTAAGTTGGTTAACTGCAGAATCCACAGTACTACAATTGTTAAAACGTTTGGCTACAATATATTCATAATTACTATAATGGCTTTTTTAGGGATCGGTAAAGCTCTTGGCTATTGATGATTAAATGTATAAAATTATACTTAGAAATGTATCTAACTTAAATGACAGTTTAACCAGCATAAATCATCATGAGCTATAGCCACTATACGTACGCACTTTGAAAAAATATATTTTTGCCATTTTATTTTAGTAACTAGTTTCTGCGAAGCAATAATTCTTTACTCTTCATATCCACTTGAGGCCATATCAGTGGGTTTTCACTCCTCTGAACTGATGAGGCTATAGATAATTTGACAAAATGTCTAATTCACTCACTTTGAGTAGTTCTTTGACTCATGACCAAGGATTATACCAATATGTTTGCAATTTACATTGTTTATCCAGAAATTTGCTTCCTTGCAATCTTTATTTTTGTGGTTTTCTTTTTTTTTTTTTTTTTTTTTTTTTTAATTAGCATAGTTGAGGATAGCCTAGCATCACATTCCTGCACTAAAAAATCCTTTAGTGGCAAGTTTACCGACATGGAATCAATTACTGTAACACATTAAAAACATGCTTTTTACATTTCAATGCAGTTCTAAAATACAAAACAAATTAGATAGTCAATCTAAGAAATTGGAGTATTTCTTTAGTCAAAGCTGCACTTGGGAATTGTACACAATATCACTGAATCTGAAATATACAGGTCTGATATGTCTCGCAGTAAGCAATGTCCAGACAGCAGTTTTATGTTTCTAATGTTTTTCCTTCTAGCAGATCAGCTAGTTGTTTTCATGGCTCAGTTACACTTTAAACATGCCCCTTGCAGTCATCAGAGTTCCTTGTTTTGAAACCATCAATCTGTATTAACATGGATCATACACAAAACCCACCCATTGGCATTAGGTTTAACCGTAGCAGTTGGATAAATAATGAGACTACCCTGCCTAGCATATCTATTACAATGCTTAAGGTATACTATACAGTACTTAAAGATGCCATGCAGGAATGCTTCTCAGTGCTTTTTTTAACAGAATATTTTCTGACAAGGAGATCATTGCTTCATTACTCTAAACTACTCTCAAATCTGCACATCCATTTCAATATGTTCAATAGAATTGTAATCCGTCCAAGCACCCAGATTCTCACTGGTTTTCCAATAAAATGTATAATTCAAGTCAAGCGGACAAGCATTTTTGGATAATGTACATATAAGTTTTACTTTGGAAATACATACCACCAATTTTAAAATTGCTTTTAACTAAATCACAGCGGCAGATAGAAACAAATCATTAGAAACTACAAAATTCTTAGTACTGCAGTGCAGTACCATAAGATTTATGTTTTTATTTTATCATGGATGTTCTAATGTTTTGCCATGTAAGAGAAGTCACATATGTCTGTCTCTCTCGATTCAGAATGATCAATCACCTGAATGTCCCTGGGTAAACCTCCATTAATCTTCTATGCACAAAATGAAGACAATATTAAAACTGACCTTGCTCATACATGCAAGTAAACCTTTTTTTTAACATATATTTGTCTGCAGATTAGCAGGCTTGTCTGTATTCCCACTCTGTCTGCCATGTGACTGACAGTCTGACCTTTCTGTGCATCTATGGACCTGCCATGCACTACTTCCAGTAACACTGATATCTGTATTGTGTGTACAGTGGATGCTCTAATACTCCTGTTGTTTTAGCCTATTGCAATTCATCAAACTGCTCATGCTCATTATTGACCTTATCCTAGAAGAGGCAACCCCTAGGTAACACGAAGCCAGGTTAACATAGATTTCTATATCGTCTCTATTTTGGTTTAATTGCCATGACCCAGAGGCTGCAGTGAATTAAGCAAAACCTGATTTGTTTCTGCAATACTGTCAGGAGCGTCTTCCTGCTTGCATTCTGTTTCAATATTTTTTTGGTTTGGTTTTACGTATCTATGGTAAACCTCTTCGTAGGCTGTGTTTGATAGCTATAATTTAATTAAAGCTGAATATTTTCTAAACACAGTCAGGAAATAACTTCTTTAGACCGAGCAAGCATTTGAAATTTATCTTAGTCAATTTTTAAGTACCCATTCTTAAATTTGTTTGCCCAACATTGTTGGTTATTAGCATTGACTCTATTGTATGATGGAATATAGCAAATTAGGAAAGACTAAAGCCCTGTTGTGCTATTGGTAAGATATGTCATGATTTAAATGAACCAGCATAAGCCGTTATATGTAAGAGTACAGCATATGTATTTTCGTATTCTGTTCTTAACTTCCACCATATTTAATTTAATATCATTTCACACATGTGAGCTATTGTTGGTAGTTTTCCCAGTAGTAAACTTCTACATTATATGACCTTCCATGAACAGATTGCTGCTGCACCTCTTGAGATTTTTTGTCTGTGACAAGTTCAATGCCTGGTATGTAGTGTAGCCCCTGTTTGTCAGCAGTGGGTCAGAGAGAGAGAGAGAGAGAGAAGGGAGAGCAAGAGAATATAGGCGACCATTACTTGTTAAAGTCTACTAAGTGCATTTAATTAACAGGCCCACACCAAATGATCACTTAATGAACATTTGAAATATCAGGGGTGTCTGTATTCCTCAAAGACTGACAGAATTAATGAGGGGAAGTTTAGCAACCTGTAATTGATCATAGTTAGTTAGCGGTTGACCACGAACATATTTGATTTCTTAAACAACTCTAAACTGCAGAAGTTGATGAAATGTTCAATAATGATTCGGTTTCACAAGTTCGCTAGCTTCTGACAGAGCCTGTATCCTGTAGCTCCCACTCTCTGCCCCCCCCCCCCCCCCCCCCCCGGTTTCTTATAGAGAGTTCTGAACCCGTAGAGAATACAGGTTTGGACTGTATCATTGTGGAATACACCCATGGGACTCATTTGCACTATGTTCTGCAGCTCACAGTGTTTTTTAAGCCAGCGCCAAGTGTTACATGCTTGAAAAGAAGTGGAATGGCTGTAGCCACCATGTATGCCTCTAAACAGCATTCCCATGAAGTTCAAGTAGTTTTCACATTTAAAACCAGGTTGGCTGACCATTCATTAGTACTAGCAATGGTGTCACTTCTGTTAAAAGTCTTTTGACTCTTTACTTGCATTTCATACTATGCAGATATTTGAATGCCAAAAACACAGCTGAGAAGTTGCTGCTGCTTCCTAATCACTTCCTGTGTTGTAGTTTAAACACACTCTGATGGTCTCGCTGCAGTCAAACCATGTGACCTACAGAGAATGCACCAGGACACAGCACTGAAATATTTGCATATCCAGAATGAACAAATAAAACAAGCGAGTAACCAAAAGATTCTCACCACAACAAAAGGGGGGCCAGCATTAATGTTAAGGAAAATTGATTTTAAAGCACTGATGAGAACAGTGTGGGTCAGTTTTTATTAGCAGGAATGACTCCAAATAAGGGCCTCCAGCAAAAGTCACCCTTAGCTCTGTGAAATTAGAAGGATACCAGTCAGCTTTATCCAAATATGGATCATTTTGACAATGTGTATGACAGGATTCATATTCCAGACACAAACATTGAGAGTAAGTTTATCAAGCATGTGGCTCAGTGAATATAGCAAGCTTAGTAAGCTGTTATCAGAACTAGCCCACATTGTCATTACCTACACGAATATACTGTAATGATTTTGAGTTTCACTTTTTAGTCGTGTGCAAATGTATTAGAACACCTCAAGATTTGTCATTTATATCTTTTATATACCTACCTGCATGAAAATCGCAGGGTGTGAGAATTTCAATTTCTGCTCAGTAATCAGTGATATAGAAGAAACACTAGGCACTCATGGGTGAAAATGTTAGACCACTTTTTGCTTGAATTAGGCAACTTCTAAAAAGTCTCATGCATTTTACCATTTGTGGCTATGTGTTACCTTTCTCTTACAATTTAAAATGGATTGCATGTGTGGCCTATTAAAGTCATATCAAAATCAGACAATCACAATTTTCCAAGATGTTCAGTTACATGGTTTGATTTCATATGCACAACAAAATCAAAACTACAGAAGCAATGGGGTGTTCTAATACATTTTCACACTACTCTACATGGACATATGCTATATACATACTGTGTAACAGAGAGTTGAATCTTTCTGTGTGCTAATATCAAACAAAGAGCTGTTCAGTAATAATACTGAGTTCCAAACAATACATTTCAATATGACGGTATCATAGCAACAACCTGCGTGGAGAGGTCTATTTATCTGCATGCAGCTCAAAGGAGACAAGATCTGTGCATGCCAGCATGATGTGCACATCCTCTCTGAAGATTACTGTCATGCCCCTGGTATCTTAATGTGAGCCAGGCTGGACTGAGTAGATTGCAAACACAAAACTACCAAACCACGGCCAGTCAGGGGACAGCTTGTTCAAATCGTTAGGAGAGAAGATAATGAACATGTAACCAAAATCCAGCAGGTGAATTAGATCCTGTCAGGGGCTTTACTGAGCTCATGGGAGGGGGAGTCTTTCAAGAATCTGTCCAAAGATGGTTATCAGATGAACTAGCTAAGGGAGGAGTTGAAAACTGACTTCCATCATACCGAATGGGGTGGGGGTTCCAATTACTGTAAGTAGCAAGACAATGTCTGTATACAGTTACTGTGAGACAGACAGAGCGATACTTAGACTTTAGTGAACATCAGCACCCAATCAAAAATCACAGTCCGGGTCAGTTTCAGTTAAAACACATTTTTAGAAAAGTTTTTATTTTCTAGAATCTTTTTAGAAAATATTTTTTGTCCCGGTGATAAAACACGTTTTCAAAGTTAATATTCCCCTGCAGTGCAAAGTGGACTGCAGCTTGGACTGGCCTGTCTAAGAATTCTAGACATTACTTGCTATTTTTGCATGGCTATTTGAAATGCAATAGTCAAACACAGGATTGGTATTCCTTTCATGTTAACATGATACAATGAGTGTGAGATATGTTGTCAGTTACTCAATACTAAAACTATCTTTGACAGCTTCACTGTCCCCTTTTCTTTTTCAAATTTTCTAGGGCAGTGCTGCATTATAGGAAAGAGGAACACATTGATGCAGATTTGGTAAGACATTATTTGAAATATTATATATTTGTGATTAATTAACAACTCATTTAAAAAATATATTTAAAAAAGTACAGCAAATATGAAGCTAGCCATACATTAGCACATTTGCGTGCCACCAAGAGTGCAAGAAATTTAAATCCTATTAGTTAATCATTAGTAATGGGATTAAACAGAATTCATTAGTTAAAATGTAAAGTGCCACTTTGTCTATCCACAAGCATGATCCTCAGAACATTTTAATTCAGTCGTGCCAGTCCTCTTTTGCAGGCATCTCAGTGTAATATTTTAGTACCGCACCATTGCGCATTGCCACCGTAATATTTTCCAGATGCCAGTCAATCACTCTCCTTTTAATTTTAGAATGCAATGCAAACTATTTACCGTACATCACAACACGCGTCATCTATTTTCTATGTGTCATAACTTTAGTCATCAATTCAATTGGGTTTAGGAAACACCCCACAATTCTGAGATTAGGTAAGGGAAAGCTATCCAGGGAAGCCAGCGAATAATCCAATAACTGATTGACACAGATGAAGCTAACGCCCCCTACTGGGGATGACTACAACAAGTCAACAGAAATAAAACTATTTCCACCTAGAGCGGCAGACCCTAATGGATGATCTTTATAGTATTTTTTTAGAAAAAAAAATGACCCTTATTTACCCATGTTAAGGTGCATTCAATTAAATATTCCACAAAGGCAGGCCAATGCTTTTATATTAAATGAAGGTGAGTTTCATATTTTGCTAACATAAGGCTGTGTTGAGTGGGTGTCCTTCTATGTCGATTGGATAGTACAGGGAAATTACAGCACATTGATCATTAAGGGGAGGAGAGAGGTGAAAAGTGAGTGGCCCCATCATTCCTGCCACCCTGTCCTTTATATAACGTCCGCATTCCTCTGGGTGCCACAAAACTGGAAAAGCCCATGACACTGGATTTCTTTTAAACTGATCTGTGGAGAAAAAACATGTATGAAAGGACTGCAGCTTGATTAAGGGATAATAATGGGACATAATGATATTAAGAACACTACAGGAGACCAGCCTATTTATACATTGCTGTACAGTATGGCACATCATTTTATAGTACAAACACACAAATAGACATTGGCGATGAAATATTCATGTACTGCTATTCAAGCAAAAGCTGCCACGACCACAAGCAAAGTGTAGTAAAAATATCCCGTTGTAACTCTGGCAGAAACAGCTAAAAAAAAAAAATCCCTGCTATGAGTGTATCTTACCAGCAGTGAACACCATGATCCAGATTCCTGCTAATAATAGCCCCTATTGAGGTTCTGAAGAGAGTGACAACCAGGTAACGCAGTGATTCACGGTACAAAATCGTTGTTTGTGTTACTTTAGCAGAATAAAGTGTTCTGGCCAGATTCACTGCTGAAATTAGGGTTTGAGTCAGCAGCATGACTCTTACTACAAGCCAAGCAGCCCAGATCATTACCCTGATTATGGTATGAATACAATGAGAAAACCACCAGATGTTTGCTGTCATGTTGTTAACATGTTACAATCCAAAATAGAAATGCTTTCACTAAAACGATAAAAATCTTCAACGACACTGTGTCTTCAAATTCCAGACTCCTAGCACCCATGTTATATATACACAGGGGTCTGGGCGTGGCCACCACTTTTATAAAACTTATAGTAGATGGAGAGAGAGATGGATGAAGAGAGAAAGAGAGTTGTGAGTCTGTGAACCAACACTCATCTTGGCTGGGATTCCCATTCGGACAGCTCTACGTCTGGCACTAAACGATTCGTAGAAATGTGAAAGGGATTTCAATACGCTGTATTTCTTTTGGCACCCAATTCAATAAAAAGCACTTTCTTGACATTCGGAATGAATTGGATGAGGTTTGTATTTTCTTATGAGCACAACCTAATCTAACGGCATACGTATGTGTTTGGGGGGTACCTTGGTTTAAGGAAGAGCTTGCAAAAAAAACATTAGTTTAACTATCAGCTGGTCAAATAAGATAACTGTCACTTACCATGTAAAACAACAGTTAGGATGACCTCATTTTGCCTGGTATCCCCCAAGCAAAGAACTAGGCTACTGGTCTAGTTTACCATAAGCCCTAAGCAACTTCACTTTGTCACATGTACCTATGACCACAATGCCTTCTCACATGATGACACTAAACAAATAAATGCAAGAAGAGCATTTTAAAACCACTATGTTCTACAGGAAAAATGAATACGTATTTTTCGAAACCACACAAATTCAATTCTGACCCTTGTGAACAGTGTTGCATGTGTTAAAACATTAACATTTTAATATCCGATGGACGTGATTAACTAGTGATATGTTTTTTTTCTTTTGTTTGGCAGAAGAAAGAGACAGAAAAAATGGAAAATTGATTCAGCACCTATTTTAGCTCAAACTCTATCCCCCCTCAACACCCCCAAAGACAAGGATTGACTACCACTAATGTAAAAGTTGCCCAGGGCAGATACATGCACATTGTGCGATATAAAGAAATAGCAGATTAAATAAATAAAGCTCTGATTCACCTTAAATGTGCACCAAGGGAGAAGGTAGCTTTAGAGCAGTATAAAGACAGAAGAAAAACTTGGCTTCAGCTCCCTCGTAACTAAACCTGCCACGCAGTGGGAGAACACAGCGTGATAATTGGGGAATTACAGCTGTTAGTCACACAAAATACGTTACAGTTGTGGGTCAGGGACCTGGAGTCATGGCACAGGAAGTAAACTTGTAATTCAGAGGCTGTGAGAGGAGCACCCCAAGCTCACTTCAGGACTTTTTTGCCACGAAGGACATCTCCCCACCTGTCAGCAGTGCCTGGGTTAGTGGCAGACTAAACACAATCAAATACTAATTTATATCAATTCATTTCTCCCTTAATCACAAAAGTCAGTGGATCCTTGAATGAAGATTAATATGCACTAAAGATGTGTTGCTTCATAGCCTAAAAATGCAATTGCCATCAGTAAGCATGGTTAAAAAAAGTTAAGTTAAGCATTTAATTAAAAATAAAAGTATTGCATCATTTAAAAAATGTATTTAGCCAAATTACACAATTAGGATAATACACTAATTCCATACGGCTGGAGATTCACATTCAACCTCAAATAAGGGCCCACATTTCAAGGGTATGAAACCTGAATGTTTTACAATGATGTATACAATGATTTATAACAAGTGCTGAGAGATCTAGTGTTGAAAAACCCTGTGATCTCATTTTGGAATCAAGCTTAGATTCTCAAATACAATAACAGAATGACCAGGCGAATCGCACTGTTCCAAGTTACTTTACTTACTTTCTAATCCATACATTGCACTTGTTATAGAAACACAATATTCCATGAATGTTTATGGAGTGCTGTGGTTATTTCATGCATGAGGATGGCCACCCCCTTTGGGGGCTTGTTGGTTATTCGGCTATCCTCTTTCTGGAATAACTACAGTATGTTGTGCAAGTTCATGGTGTCTTCTCATAATGACTCATGTTTTATCCCCTACCCTGCTGTTTTATTCTGAAGGATATCTGGGCAAGTCCATTATAAACTTACAAACACAGGTGGGGCTTGACTGGCAGTCTTTCTGGTCAAAAATATACACCATGTGATAAATTCTGAAAGCTATTAACCCCAAATCATCATTAGCAATTAGGTGTAAATAGCTTTGATAATCTCGCCCCATGTCTCTTGTTTCAACTTTTAATGAATTGGCTTAATCCATTAAAAAAAAAAAATCTACAAAATAGATCCTCCTCAGCTCAGACTTCCTGCACATCTGTGGGTCAAGTTATGTTTAACAGCATATAGTTGTGTACAGTGATTGTGGGAAATCCTCCTTGATGACATCAGCAGATGGTTTGAGAGGGAGAGGTAATATAGACGTACCTAAATGAAAACCCCTTTAATGACTCTGTCAGGTTGGGAAACTCATAGTGGAAGGGTCCCGGGAGGTGTTCATGTTTGCAATGTTATTGTACCTACAGTATTAACCTACAGTCACGCTTTCATTGAGGAATTGGTCTTGCAAAAACAGGCAGCTTCTTCACTTTACATCTTGTGTATTATTAGAAGATATTTCAACAGGATAGTTCCACTGAGATGCAATATCATGCTTCCAGCAATGTCCAGTCTCCGACTAGAATTGAAGTCTTGTTTTTTAACCGTGGGAGATTAGCCAGGCCAGATTTTTTTTATTGATTTATAAGAGAATGTATCTATGTAACTGATCTGATAACGATGTTAACACCCTGCTCTTTTTTAAAGATGTCAGCAGGATCCTAAATATCCAAAGAGTAGGAAGGACTTTGATTTGACATATTTTCCAAACGTATAACCAATATGGCAGTTTATGCATAATGGACAATCCTCTTGAATGTTCTCACTCGTACAAATTGTGTATATTGGTATAAATAGTATTTTTATATTTTACTGGATGCATTAAAAGATGCATTCAAGATTTGCACAATTATTGCATCACTTATCTGTTGCCTTACTTTTATCATCATGAGATTTATCATCATAAAAAAAATGAATTAAAAACAACATCTACTTCATTTGAAAAAGTATACAGTAGCACCTACTCTATATGAAATGCCCTGGATCAATAATAAAGTGCCATGGATCTACAATTAAGTGATGTTTCACACACCTCTTATGTTATTTTACACATGGTGATATATTACCATCACAGAATGGGGGCCCCAACCATAAACCCTAGAAAGCATTGTGGATCCATTTGGAACCCATATAACCCCCCCCCCCCCCCCCCATCGAGATCCCAGCACCACCTAATAGCAGGACAATCAGGCATCATTAGTACGGGAGTGAGAATCTATTGTCACAAGACAGCTACCTTTCTCAATGTTCTCAGCCATGCTAATAGTCAGGAAGTCAACACCAATGTGTACATTTCTATTTTTAAAGCATTTTGGCAGTTACGTTCACATGAGGGCACTAATTGCTATAAACTGCATTTGGCAATACAGAGTTCTAGGGAGCCTGACCTTTATTGTGATGACGTGTGAATTCCTCAAGTAGTTGGCAACAAAAGGCAACACATGTGCATGAAATATTTAATAATTTAAAGTCTGTGTTACTGTGCAGTATATTGTATTTTTTCTTATATGCTTATTCGTTATTTTAATATTTACAGGTATACACACTTTAGTAATGGAACTCAGAGGCCAATCTGTGTGGGCAAGGGCACTTGATTGGCAAAGTTGCAATTGGCAATGCCAGATCTAAACAGTCATGGACCTATTGACTGGCGAGCAGTGAAAAAATGGGCAAACTATTCTCTTTATTTCTCAAATGCAAATTCACATGTTTTTGCTAATTAAAAAAAAAACAGTCTTAGTTAAACAAGATTTTTTTAAAAAAAAAATCATACTGTTAGAGTCATAGATCAAGTTCTCACCCATGTTTTGGCTCTTTTTGAACACTATGCCAAAATGTTGACCCCATTAGTTTGACAAAAATATCAATTCTTCTTCTTCTGTGTATGCACCAATGAGAAATGACTTTCATGATTAATTGTAATCCAGATATTGAGAGACTTTGTAGAATATTAGAAAAACAACAACATGAATGTGCTCTCTAGAGAGATGCATTTGCATCAGGATTGGCATACTGAAATGGAATTAAAGATGCAACTTTATTTTCCCACAAAGCAGGAGATAACATGTGTGTGTGTGTGTGTGTGTGTGTGTGTGTGTGTGTGTCTTTGTGTGTGTTGATCACTAAAGAAAGGTTGTAAAGTAATTCAGCTACCCTGGGAAAACTCTGCTGACAAACAGAACTTGACACCCAACAATCGCCCATTCAGAAATCCGAGGTGACTCCAGCAGCATTAGCCAGCCTGAAATGTATTTTGCAAATGGGTTTATACTTTTTTCCTGAGCGGCTTTAAAGGGGAATAAACAGCTGGTTCCTGTGGAAGTAATGAATTACTGCTGGCATTATGGGATCCACTGAGTGACAGGAGTGAGGGACGGCACCAGCCAATCAGGAATCAGTTTACACTCTGGCTAAATATACCAGGATATGGTGCAATTATTCACAGCCACTCAGGTTCCTCCTTTAGCTGGGGAACTTCCAGATTACTAAGCCCCCTAGGTGCAATGAAAGTAGGATTTTGCAGGTCGATATTAAATTTGATACTATTAGAATGCAATGGTAGCATTTATACAACATGACACACCAATGCAGTGTTTAAAAATGTGGTATCCTAACTGTAACAATAATAGAAAGAGCACCATTATATTCATAACTTCAAACTATCAAACCTCAGAGGCAAAACTAGAAAGAGCTTGGTAATTTAGGTGGAGTAAGTGTTTGTTAATAAAACATCTGGAACCCTTTTTTTCCATAATTACAACATAACTTACTCGGGCAAACAAAACGTCCACCTAAATAAAAATGCTAAATAAAAGTGAGTACATTTTGATACCCCTCTCAGTCAGGGAGACAAAGGTTTTGCCGAACCTGATAAGGCCTGACACTGTGACAGTTAACAACAGTCAAGAAAAGTTTCATGCAAATTAACAAACTTCCCTTCTTCGAAATGGTCTTTAATGAGCTATAGCTTTGTGAATTTTCCCCATATTCAATTTTTCTTAAAGGAAATTAACAAATTCTCCCAATATCAAGATTACAAATATTAACTGCTGATCCTTAAACCATATACAATTACATTAATGAAAGTATTTTGCTTTCATTTGTAATTTGTGATCTTACATTATCACACACCCCAAAATCCCTCCCTTGGAGGTATTGGATTCCCACCAAACAGCAGATATCTTGCAAGCTGTCACAACACTCCTAATTCAGCAGAAAATGATTTGATTGCTGGAGCTAAAATGGAGTGCGAAAGTGGCATGACAAATGAGATTGGGCATGGAGAATGAGCCTCTCAGGAGCCACAGTGTCAGTGCTTCAGAGCTCACGTCACATGAGCTCTTTGTGCTGGGAGTCAAAGGTGACACAGTGACACCATGATCCAGTCCCGGGGGTCAAGAGCCTGTCCGGGGATGAGTAGTGCAAAGCTGAAAGTGCATTACCTCATTGTAACAGGGCGATGAGCCCTGTAAAATGTATTATTTATTTATTTTTAGAATGGGGTCTCCCCCTCCACCCCTGTGCAATTTATTGTTTTGTATTATGATTTATTTACTAGTATATTTATATGACGGCGTAACCGCATTGTTTGTTATTTGTTTAGTAGCGTGGATGGGTAGCCCCGTCCACAGTAATTAGAAAACCTCGAGCAGAAGGTGGCCATCTCCCAAATTAATTAAGTGATTAATTTGTTGCTAAATCGGGAGATGGTCACCTGCATAAAAGCCTACAGCTCGCTGCACTCGCGGTGGGTGTTAGAGCGGAGAGAGCGAACGAGGAGCGAGAGAAAACGAAACTAAAAGAAAATGAAATAAAAACCTATATAGGAACAGTGAAGGCTACTGCCCAGCCTGACCTATGCAGTTTGTATTATTTTGTGTTCGTGATTTGTTTTATTTAGGATATTTATTTTGCTCTGCGAGCACAGTCTTTTTCTGTTTGAACTTTTTATTTATTTTTGTTATTTAAAAATAAAACGGCGCCGCGTCATTTATTTTGATCTGCAGTATTTGGTGTCAGTGTGTTTACCTTCCTGCATCTGACCTGACGCCACCGCCCAGCCACCCTGTCACACTCATATTAAACCTGTACCCATTATGTTTTTACAAAAACAAAACATATTGTATACAGTATAATGTATTTCATTAAACACCAAAATGTTTCCCCAGGTATTTTTCACTGACATTACAAGCTCCATGCATACAGAACTAAATGGATTATTATTGTATCTACACCAACTACAACCCATGCAGTAAGTTGGCTAAAATAAATAGCTGCAAGGAACATGTATGATCCCTATTGTCTCAGTGTAAAAATTAAGTGGACTGCAAACCTGTGTGAGGATTCTAGTCCTCCAATGTAAATAAATAAATACACACACAAAGAAAGAGAAGATCACACCAGAGGACAAGCAGAAAAGGTGTCCACGGGTCTTTTGATAATGCTTTCTCTGACTTCTGAAGCACATCGCTGCTATAAAATAGAAAGGATGTATTATCCCTAGACAAGTTGTTAGGTAAGGTAGTGTCATGCTGGTTACAGTTCAGTAGTCTGGGTTAGAGGTATGTAAGCTAGGCAAAGATTGGAAAGCCTGACTAGATTCACCCCCCATATCATCCTCATAATGATCCAACTCATACCCTTGTTTATTTATTTTATCAGGGGTGGCTTTTTGCTTGAATGAACTGGGTAGTAGACCCTAACAGAGTTACTCCATGTATAAAGTATATATATACAGCTACAAATTAATGCTTCACACTTTTTTTTAATACGGTTTTATCAATATTTACAAGATCAGTTTATCTTTCATGTGTACAACTATCTTACTATTTGGTTGAATCAAAGATTTTTTTTAAAGATTTCAATGTTTTGAATCACACAAGACCTTATATGCTTACATCTAATAAAATGTATTTTACCAAAGTGAACAAATGAAATATAATATTGAGATTTTAAAATAGTTCTATATGTAAGCACCAGTTACTACTATCAATTGGTTGTAGTGAGGAGCATTACACACTTGCCTGAAAAATTTGAGATTGTTGAACAGGTGCAGTGAAAATAATGAAACATGCACAAAAAATAAATACATATCTGTCTATATATAGATTAGATACATCCTATTAATATGCACTCTGAGATGCCGAATTACATAAAAAAAAACACAAAAAAAAACTATGCAATAAATTCAGTCCCATAAAACAGGCATTATATATAAACAGAATTGAAGCCTTTTAATCCTGGGTATCCCTTCAGTAGAAATTTGATTTCTGTCTGGTAGAACTTTGTCATATCCCACTTTATTTTGTGACGAAGTACAGAGGAGGAGTTGGAAATCATAAAAAAAGGAAAGGTTCATAACTACAAACAGAGTCGAATCAGGGTCCTAACACAGATAACACCACTGCAGTAAAAACAATACAATGATACTGGATTTAGCTAGAGTTGTATACAGTCTAAACCTGCCATCGAATCCTGGATCGATTTGTGATCTTAAACATCATGAGGCTATTTGGAGAGTTACAAGACATGAAACTAAGATGCTGGGAAAGGCATCAGAGGTTTTTTTTCCTCCTCTTGGTCCTGATTGATCAGAAAGGTAGACTTAAAGAAAGACACCATAATGCAGCAGTAGCAGGGTGCAATGAGCATGAGAGTGTGCACTGCAGTGTCTCACAGTGGAAGCCAATGGACGCACATGGACAGGACCGCACAGCCTCCTCATGTCTGTCATCATTCCAACCTTATTGCCCCGGCTCTGCTTTGTTCACTCCGAGTGGGCATGCTCTGTTTCCGAGGCCGGTGCCAACAAATGCGCTGGCACGGTGCCCACATTAAGTACCGTGCAGGCAGGCCGGCGCCTTCAATACTTAAAACAATATTTAATGTTTTACATCATTGTGGGCCCATGGATTATTTGCTCAAATTCTCTAAATCCGGGGAGCAGGAAAGGATCAGCATGTGGTTTTTTAATACTGCACCAGGAAACAATGCATGAGCAGGGTCGATTATTGAGGGATTATAACCGGTATTAAAGACTGGACAGTGTAAACGTATACATGATACTGCCTGTGGTTTACAGTGAGTGTTAAAACTTGTACAGGGAGTTTGAGGGCTATTATAGATGACCATGTCCAGTTTCATTTTTATGTGACATAATAGAATAGCTTGTTGAAATTAGACAAGCATGCATTGCACAATGGAGATGGACAGTAATGCATTCTGTCAATAAAGTTAGGCACAATATTGATAAACAATTAATAAATAATTGTGTTATGGGAAAACAATTTTTCATCTTTCAGTTCAATATGCAGTGCCAGTAATGTTAATGCAGTTAATTTACCTTCATATGCCAACGCAGTTTTAAAACCACAGTTCCTTAACAAGCCCAGTTTTAATGTGTGGCTAAATGGGAGAAATTTGGCAGAGTTTGCAACTGATGATTAGGACAGAATCCATAATGAAATTCCCTCACGCCAAAGCAATTTCTAATGGCAATTTAAACGTCTAAAAGCACTTTATGTAATGTTTCTGTGAAAACAAATATAAATAAAGGACACATATAGTAATAAAAGGATGCAAACACAGGGCACTTAAATAAAGGTGATTTACCACAGGAGATATGTACTATAAATATTATACAGGATGTCATCAGAGCAGCCACTAAAGGCAGGTGGTCCTTCTATACAGGTGGTCTTTAAAGTGGTTATAGCTAGCAAATTAATTTCATAAATCTTAATCCATTCACACTGTAGGTCTCAGATGTGCAGTTTTGAAATAGAAGCACCATAGCAAATAGTATTTTTATGTTGTTACAACACGACATCTGGTACTGCACTAGGCCTTGCCTTTGAGACCTATGCAGTGAATGGCCGTGCATGGCTTTTTAGAAATGTAATTAATTATTGTGTTAGCTACAATCACTTTTGTATATATATATATATATATATATATATATATATATATATATATATATATATATATATATATATAGTATATTGTAGTCAGATTAGGCCTATTAGGAGAATACAACTTCATTCAGTACAGAGGTCATGCTTATCACTAACTATTATTATTATTATTATTATTATTATTATTATTATTATTATTATTATTATTATTATTTTTGATAATAACAATAAGGGTTTCCTATTTTATCTGCCTTCTATAATTTTCTTATAATGTAATATTTCAAATATATAATGTTAGGCTGTCCTTAAATGGTTCGTTTGCTGTTACTCTACTTGGGTAGATGTATTTACAGTAGGAGAGTTTTAAAATATTTTTTCGGCTCAACAAGTTACAAGTTTAAAAGTCATATTTGATTTTGTTTCTCTACTGAAAACTGTACTGGTGGAAACCACTTGTACAAGTTCTTTCTTTGATTGTAATAGAAATGAGAAAAAGGATACATGGGTAGGGGTCAAAATGATGGCCAGGGTGACTTACAGCAAACCAAACATTTTTATTATGGTCTTAATCACAAATCTATAATGTTATTATAAAGTAACCAGTTTTGCTAACAGTAAGGTACACCATTGCATATATCACCAAATAGTGCTTTATTCTAACTTTGTGTGACATTTATTACATTTCTTTGACACCTATACAGTACACCTTTCTTGAAAATTAATTAGCTAGTTGATGAGGAATGTGTGTCAGTTTATAGCCTGGTAAATTTCAAATGCATACCACAAATACAGGTAACCTAATCCTGCAGTGTTTTACAGGAATCCTGGCAGTTGGAATTAACAGTGTAACTATATAGCACTTGCCATTAACATTGAACCAGTTGCTTTATTACCAATGGCAAGTGCATTCCATTGTTTTGTCACAGCCATGCTTGAACCAGCAGTTCCGATTTTTGGGGCAAATTTACAAACTAGTACCCAGTGCAATAAAACTAAATTGCAAAACCAGGAACTGAAGGAATGTATTGGCAAGTCCATAATGTTTTACATTTCGGGTGTACAGCATAAGATACTGCAATTAATATTAGCACTGATTAGATTACCTTTTTTGTTCATTGATCAATACATTTCTATACATTTTATTTTATTGTGTACAGTTTGTTGTACAGAGACATACAGGATTGCTTTTACTGAATTCAAACAGCAAGATGTTAATTGTAGTGATATATGTGGGTAGTATATATTGTAAATACATATGCAACTGCGTTTCCGGGTTTGCCGAGATATACGTACACCTCTATACAGACACATAATTACATTCATGTCTATTATATCAGACTACAGCTCATGGTATAACACAATTAAATAAGTGTTTTTTTTATTATTATGGTCATCTTGTTATATAACGAGGCATGTTATCATAAGTAATGGGATCTAACTTCTATAGTGTAATTAAGACTAAGCAGAACCAGACCCTGAACTTTCTCCACAAACCACTTAAGGTGGCAAATGGTGTACTGCAGTGCAAAACAATTCTGCAATCAAAAACTGAGAGTATCCCGAAGCATACAGCAGCTCTGTAATGCAATGTGTCAAATAATGATCCTAAAACTAAGCTATGATACTGGTATGGTCAGAGATTTCCTTTATATTCAGCCAGACTATTAAACTCTATATTCTTATTGCTGAGCTGACTTTGTTCTAATAATAGTGCCAGTACACAGGATTGGTGTTTTAATATGAAAATTATATCATCAGTAAAATGAAAAGTATGTCACATGACATACATCCATGGTATGTACAGTACATGTAAACAAAATGTGAGTCTGATATATAGACAGGTGCCTCCATATACCCCCAGTTCTCATACTCTCAATAACCAGTGCCAACTATTGCCCTAACCAAGGATAAGTGCGTCTTTAGATATGTGTAAAAAACATTTTATATATATATATATATATATATATATATATATATATATATATATATATATATATATATATATATATATACATATATATATATATATATATATATATATATATATATATATATATATATATATATATATATATATATATATATATATATACACACATAAACCTTCTAAAAGGGTAGATTTATTTCTTCTATGCCCAGGTAATCTTTCCACCATGTTAGCTTTACATATTGACGGGCTGATGGCAGCAGTGTGGCGTAGTGGTTAGGGCTCTGGACTCTTGACCGGAGGGTCGTGGGTTCAATCCCAGGTGGGGGACACTGCTGCTGTACCCTTGAGCAAGGTACTTTACCTAGATTGCTCCAGTAAAAACCCAACTGTATAAATGGGGAATTGTATGTAAAAAAATAATGTGATATCTTGTAACAATTGTAAGTCGCCCTGGATAAAGGCGTCTGCTAAGAAATAAATAATAATAAATAATAATCCTGCACCCAGAAATTTGCGAAGGGTCTGATGTAAAAAGCAGGTGATCATGTGACTGTACTGTAATCTCTATTCCAGATGGTCATGTGATCATGTGAAGATTATATTATGTGAACAAAGGCCATTATTTTTTCCTTGAATAATATTGTTTATATGGTTAGCTGAGGTAGCATGTTGTGAGGCCTCAGTGTCTTTGACCTAAATTAACACTATCAAGAGAGTATCATAGGAACAGGTTTCTAAATGGTCCGTGGACTTCTTCTTGAGTTGAGCTGCACAGTAGTCGAGAAACATTTATCTACTGAACTTTGTTTGTTGTAAATTTATTATTAGGAGGTTTATAACTCACCTCAATCCCAACCAGTAGGAGAACACTAAGTAGTTGTACAGGCTAATGTTTCTCAGACACACCTGTTTGTAAATGAAAAAATCTACTGATGCAAGATTCTTTGGGATTTGGGGATTTAAAAAAAAAGGCAGCATTTGGAAAAAGAGTGCTTGGAGAGATGCAAAACAGGATCCATTTTTTTCCTCAGGTAGTGAGGGTGTGGCCATATTGTTAGGAACTCTCTTCCTAATATTGTTACAGCCTATATAAAAGAGGTAGGGCCTATGTCAAAAAAAATAATAATTTGCTTATTTGCAACAAACCAGCGGTTTGTTCCAAAGAACAATTGAGATCACTGATACGCTAAGAGAATCTAAAGTATAATAAAAAAACACAAAAAAAACACTATTACCATTACGGTATCTAAATCAAACATTTATCAAATCAATCCAACAATTGCAAGTTCAGATATCGTAAATCCTGTAATAGAGCCAGATTGCCATAGCATTCACTATCCTTTATGTATACCCTTTTCTCTACAACTTTTAGTTTAAATAAAAAATGGCACCACTTACCTTTTAATAAGGACCAAACAAAACAAAACAGGGGTTACATGTAGTTAGGTACTGAATTCAAATTACATTTGCGGGATAATCTCAATCGTGTTGATTTTTTTAATCACATATACTTGTACTTCATCGAAATTCAATTTGGGTACATTACAAAACTTTGGATCATCAGAGAAAACTCTTTAGGCAAAGCATCATGCATCCGGTGTGTGTATCCAAAAAACACCTCCCTTCTACAACAATGTCCAATGCTGGCATTTTGTTCCCGTAATAGCCGTTCATTCCGAGCCTCAGAGGCGACAGCTGTGTCAAAACCTTTCACTGCTTAGCTGATCTCCAGCAAAAATCCAATGTGGAATGTATGTTCGACTACATTCCCAAGTTGATTTATGAATAAAAACATCCAAACAATCACAAAACACCATAAGAAAACAGTAAGAACCGTGTATTAGTTGCAAACACTACCTAGTATCATGTAACCATTTTTAAAGCGACTGACCACCTTATCTCTACAAAGGATTTATCCCCCTTTGCTGTTGATATTGTCAGCATTTAAAAACAAAAAGCTTGATGTCCTTTGCCATTTGTACAATAGTAGCAAGTAGACCACCCAGTGCAGAGTGGTTGTTGCTGTTGCTACCTGCCCACCCTGAATACTGGCCACCTGAACTATATTTGGAATATGCTGGGTAGTTACAGCGTCCTCCATCACACCTGCTTGTCTTGTCGACCCCTGGGGATACAAGGCACTTTTTCCTCAGTTAATGTCCTGTTGTATGTGTTGTGTCTATGTGTGGGTGTTCCATCTGCTATTGACTGGGACACTTTTGCTGGTGACGCAGCCAGTTCAAAGACAGGACCTAGGAAAACGTGTGTCATTCAGATACTACTTCAGCTGTTTTAAAACAAGGACTGCCGGCCTCAGTGCTGTAAGAATGTGTGCAAAGAGTTGGATCAACAACACTGGTGGCTGAAACCCTTATACACACACTGATCACAAGCAGCCCCGGTTCTCACACGCTCTGCTGATCAACGTCAACGCTGACTCAGAGGAAGTACCTTCTCTCGAGTCATGATAGTAGTATGTATTGAATTGGAAGCTTTGTGAACTGCCCAACCTTCTCAGGTATCAACAAAGGGATGCAATAATTTATTTGGAATATTTATTTGCTAACAGTCCACAGACCTGAAAAGTACAAAATAAAAACATTAAAAAAAATTGTGAACAACTTTGGTATGTAACAGATCCAACATTACAAAGTGCCATCATTCTTGTCCAAGAAGTCAGCTTGTACTACACAGAGCATCAAATGAATGGCCTCTCCAAGATGCACCCTCTAAGGGGTGCATTCAATCAGAAAACAAGCTCTGTTCCCATTTTAGTATCTATGATGAAATTCAGTTTGAATTTTCCAATTGGTATAGATGTGATCTCAGTTAAAACCTTCAAAGCCCAGATTCCTACAGCTTAGTTTAGAAACACTGGATGGTCCTACAGTACCTCCCTGAAGCAGAACTCTCTGTGTTGGATGTTGCTACCAATCTGACTGCGAACGAGAATCCAACAAAGAAGAAAGAAATGAACACAGAGACACGTTTCAGAGAAAACAAATCTTAGCAGCAACAAAAGGTTGAAATTTTGTTCTATTACTGCGGTGTATTTGGTATACACCTCCCACTGATTGAGTTTGATTGAGCTCCACATAACAAGGAAATAAGTCAGATCAGTTAGCCCCCCCAGTTGGCTACATGCTGTCAATGTTAATACTCACTGTACTTGGCATACACTAATTTTCAAGAATCAAAAAACGCTGAGAACAAATGATCATTTACAGGAGCAATCTAGCCAAAAGGTTGACAAAGGGACTCAACTTTCTATACCATTAAATTAATTTTTGTTATGCTCTTTAAACATCACATATATCTAATCCCTTCAAGTTAAATATTATGATTTCAGAACTCAGGCATAATGGAATAATGGAAACTACTCTTTCATTATTAAGAAACACTAAAAAACAGTTACCGACATCTCAATAAAAAACGTAGTTTCACTTAGTTTAATTGTTTCTTCAGATACATTTTAAGTCTAAAGTAAGATACTGTATGTTTATACAAGCATCGCTGCTTGAGCGAATAGTGCCAATAAAGCAATTACACATGAAACTGAAACCCAAATAGCTACTAAAATAACTTTGAGATATATTTAGTGTTAATGGCACTCTTTATGCTGTGTCTGGGTGGCCCTTTGTGGCTGTCCCATTGTTTGTGTTGTTGTAGGGCTCCTCTTCAAAGTAGATGTTTACAGGCGAGGCTTCGATGGGTCACACAGTGCCAGGCTCTGTAGGCCACAGTGGCCTCTGTCAGAGAGGAATGCCTGCCTCTGATCTATGGCCAGGTCTTAGTTATTCAGGTGGAGTGGATGGGAGTAGCGGCGGACCGGTTCACAGATATCCAGCATGGTTTACATTCCCTAAAAACAACCTCCTCTGCTGGGACTGTGGTGGTTAAGTAGTGTTCCGTTTCATCCATCATATCTCATAGAATTACATAGACCTTGAAACAGCTGGATGCCCCCAAAGAGGCTTGCTGTGGCCTGATAATCCAATTTGTTCAGTCTGTAATTTTTTTGTTTGTTTGTTTTTTGTTATTTTATATGACTTTAACAATTAGCAGAAGTTACACATAGAGTTACCCCTCCACCAACCCCTTCTGTGCCCTTTTGTAAAACTAAACAAAAAATGCTTCATCAAAATATTACTGCAGTGGATTGCTGGGGTTGAAAACGGGATGCTAAGTCGCACAAAACAGTTTATTATTATTATTTGTTTATTTTAGCAGATGCTTTTATCCAAGGCAAATTACAGAGACTAGGGTGTGTGAACTATGCATCAGCTGAAGAGTCACTTACAACAACATCTCACCCGAAAGACGGAGCACAAGGAGGTTAAGTGAGCCGGGACCTGAACCGGGGAAATTTGAAAGATTTAGAGAGTACTTCAAGCAGTCTTATATGGACACAGGTTTATGGGAATCATTTGATGAGCATTCCATGAACCTCCTAAAAATGCTATTCTCTCCAGCTTCAATTCTACCATAAAAGTAATCTTGACTCAAACAAAAAACAAAAACATAATATAGTCCTTGACAGATTAAACCAATTAAGTCTGACAAAATAGAACTAGGACATTCTCATAGTAACAGAACACATCAATGTGATTGAGAGGGACATTTTGTTGGCAGAACTGCACTGCAATACGACTTTCAGGAGGAAAACAGGACATATTTTCTAAAGACAGCTTGGACAGTAGGCTTCACAGGGTTAAACATTTGTCTGGGTTGGTATAAAGCAAAAAATGAAGCCAATTCAAAATGTCACCTACTGTTCCTCTAAAGAATACTGGTTTGCACAAATCTGAACAATTATTATCTATCTATCTATATATATATATATATATATATATATATATATATATATATATATATATATATATATATATATATATTTATAGCAATGACATCAGGCAACAATGTGAAATAAAAGATGTTTACATTGAAAGGAGCAACACTGTTCATGCGATTCGGATTTCCTCATCTGTAACCTGGCAGAATTTCAAGCATGATTGAAACCTTAGATACCATCTTACAATAGCTGATGCTTCCACTGACGAGATTCAGCTGATTTCTAATATTTAAAAAAAAAAACAAAAAAAAAAAAACATAAAATATATTTTACATAAAAAAAAATGTTCTTGTGTGTGAACAAAATGAAAGCATTCCCAGTGGCATAATATAGGAGGAATGTCTTCTCTGGTGGAATAGTTTGTAAACATGAAGCAAAATAATAATGTGAAAATAATCTGTTGATATGGCCAGTACAGTACAGTTTCATTTTTATATAGCAATCACCTGGGTACCAGCTGTAGAGACACAATCTTAATACACATGTTCTATATCATTGATATGGAGGTTAAAACAACATGGCCGAGCAAATCTTTACTAGACAACCAGCAATTCAACTTGACTGAAAGAATCATAGAAATCATATCTAAAAAGTGTGTGTATCATTGATCCAGGGGGTAAAACAATGGTTAATTTTAACTACCAATGTACACAATATCTGCACTATGCCAGACAGGCTAATTGCACTCAATATTTTAAAGGTCTAACATTTCTCCCAGTCAGTTTGTCTACATATAATGAATATCATTTGTCTTTTTTATGCATTCTAGTCGCAAACTGACCTAATTGCATGGGTAGGGCGAGAAACAGAAATGCATCTGTATCGTTATCATTTAGTATTCTGAGAATAATTAGCGGAATTCTGTGGTGTGCAGGTCTGCTGATGACAGTATAGCATATCACCAGAAAACAGCTGCCTGCCTCAGTAACAGCAAAGCTCCTAGTGATCTCTTTCCCAGCTGTACTTGGAGCACCCAGCTACCTTCTCAACATTTTAATTAAAAAGGATCTCCTGATGAAGGAGAACTGAAATAATTTGGCAGGACACCAGAAAAGCATTTTTGAAAGGGGTGGTGGTGGTGGTGGGGGGGGTTGTAAATAACTTGAAACCTTTTTTTAATGGAAGTTTGTCTTTCGTCTACTTTCTCTACAAAAAAAAAAAAAAACATTGCTAGCTAAAACTTAATTAGTTGGTCCATTACTAGGCAAGAAAGAGTATACATCAGTTTTCAAAGCTTCTTAATGCTTTTAGCCCAGTTTAGGTTTGTCAAATATCTATGACTGGACTTCAAAACATCAGAGTTATATGATGCGAATGTAAATCTGAGTATTGCACAAACTGCCAAAAGTGTCACTTTGAATTTGGCACAATATGCTGATGCCTTACACCTTTCATTTGTCAAAAAAGAAGAAAGTTGGGTGTACTATATTCTGAAATACCTGAATATACCATTAATATTAAACCGTTCATATAAATCATTACTAGCATACAGAATCTTTTTCTTTTATTTAAACCCCATGATATTTCAAAAAATTTCAGATGACAGAGAAATGAATCATTTAGGGTAGCAGCTGAACATTTTCTATTAGGGTCTATTACCTCTTTTTGTTTCAGTTTGGCATTAATCTTGCTTTGCTATTAGTACGACTTAGACTAAAAGGAGCCACTCTATCTGCTGTGTACAGTAAATTCCCCCCAAACTGTCAAAAATGCCAACAGATATTAAAATATTCAGATAAAATGAAACACTTATGGTTCGCAAATGCAGGGGCAGTGACAGCATGTGGAGGGATTTCAATATACCTGTTGACTCGTACATACAGATTTTTTTTAGGAAGTTAAATGCACATTGCACAGTCTTTCTCTGGTGTAAAATCTACATTCATTTTTTTCCTTATAAAAGGATCAATCAATCGTTGATACATATCAATATGCTGCATATTATTACAAAAAATTGGACTATATACAGCATATATGCACAAAAATGCACTGAAGTCAATGGAAATACCTCTTATAAACCAGGGTTGTCCAACCTTTTTGGTTAAAAAAAAAGAGCCGTAGAGATCATTAGGAAGGTATTAAGAAGCCACACAAAAATCTACAGTATATTTAGGCATTGTTTTAAAGACATTCTGGGTCTTAAATACAATCTGTATTACCAATTGAATAAAAAGAAAAGCTGTGACATAAAATAAGTTTAGTTTACTAAACCTAAATAGCTGGCTGAATAGTGGAAAACATATTTTAAAAAGGTACAGAGTAAAAATAAATAAAAAAGATGAGGTTTAACCAGACACAACTAGTTAGTTTGTGCTCATTAAACTTAAATGTGTCTTCATTTTGGCTGTATTTGCTTCATCCAAAGACTGCCGATTCCCCCTGTTGCCTGTTTGAAGCCATTACGATCATTGAAAGGGATACTCCACTTCTAATCAAGAATATATTTTTTGTTGAAATTTGAAATAAATTGAAATAAGGCAGATCACTAAATGCATGCACATTGTTGCAGCAAATTTAAAACTATACTACAATTCTTAAAAATAAATAGATTACAAACAATGAAAAGCACTATCTTTCCAACTGGCAAAGTATCCTTTTAGAATTTTCTACAAAAGGCAACATGTATAATGGCTTAATTGGGCCAGTCCCATAAAAGATTAGGAAGAGGACACCCCTATTGACCCTATAACTTATACCAAAAGCCTTTGAAATAATAATGCACAGGGCTACCAACAAGAAGGTCTCAACACGACCTTTAACCTTTCCCACCTTAGAAACCACATTTGATCTGAATGAATCCAAGACAAAATATGACAATGTGATGGGTTTTGAGCATGGCATGGCCTACTACTGTATAGCCGTGCCAAAAACATGCAGGCATTTTAACTTTCAAATTTACTGCACTTAAATGTGCTGTTTCAAAAAGAACTGCACTCCAGTCAATTACATATCCCCAAAGGCATTATGTGTAGGCTGGTCTCAGGTTTCACCTGATCACTCAAGAGTTTTAATGAACCGCTTGCTTGGAGACCTGGTTGAGCTTTAATTGTCACGATTGGCAATGAGAAGTTAAAACTTTCCACGAAATTAAAAACTTTGATATATTTTATTTAATTTTTATTTAAATACAAGAAAAGGAGATGTGCATATGCAGTATTACATTAAGGTTTCAAATGCTTGAAGCCACACCTTGTTTGCCAAAATGTTCAATTGTGATTTTATTACATCTACAGATGAATGACCCCCACCGCCCTTTCCTCCTCATTATCACCCATCATCAAAGTGCAACATTACACTGAAGAACATTGTCTTATTTATTGTTTTACCTTTTCGTTTTTGTTTGAATGCATATGAATACTCAAATGAAGGAGGTACATGTTAGCTGCCTTGAATTGTGGAATTTATACAGTTTCTTACACTATACAAAAAAATATGGAAATGGTACCCATATTAAAAGCAGAGGGGAAACAGCTATTGGTATTGTTCAATCACCATTTCTTTTAAAATAAATATGTTAATACAAATTATTTTCACAGCGAGCAGGAGTGAAACCTGCAACCTAACTGACCTAAACTACAGAAAGGACTGGCTTTACTGTGTGACTAGATCCAATCCTTGATCAGACAAGGATCTACTGAGACCACTGGTCTGTCTTGGACACAGATCGGCCATGGTGAAAGATCTGCCTAAAAGACTGTATGTTACTGTGGCAGTGGAGAAGGTACACAGGTGTGTTGGGAGTATTGGGTGGCAGGGAGGGGGTTAAATTCCTCCCTGCAAAAACACATGGGAATGTGGCTGGAGCCATACATTGAATAAATGATAAAATGATTAATTAGCCATAGCCAAATACTTTTTTGAAGGTGCATGCACACAGAAAAGTGTATACAATAAATGGCAAAGTAGCTTACTAAATTGGCTACCATGATTAAAAAAGGTTTAGCCTCAGCCATGAAAGTTTCACTTGTGGAAACAGGTCAGACGGCAGCAGCCACCCCTGCTAATTCTCTTTTCATCTTGTCAACGCTCAGCTGTGAGTCAATGAGCACTCAATGAAGCGTGAGGGTTTCAGTCACACATCAGAAATGGAAGTGTAAAGAAAACTTACAACACTTAAAAACTATTCTGGGATTACTTACTAGTTGACCTTTTTTAACTTTTTTTTTTTTTTTTTTGGTCAGTGATCGCTGGGAGCTTTTCTCAATCCAGCTTCCTGCAGGACTGTCAGGACTTCAAAGTAGTTCAAAGACATGTGCACACTCCTTCCAGCATGGAGCCATGCCAGGACCAATAAAAACACTTGTTTTTGCTGTGTGCATGGCGCGAAGTGCTCACATGGGCTTGGCAAGAATACCCTTCTGTACATCAATATGATTTGCGTTATAGTATGGGTCATTTAGTTCACATAACTTCAAGGGTTTGTAGTACAATGAAATCATGTCTAGTCTATACATTTTAGAAACACTAAAAGAAACTTCTAAAATTCACTGATAAAAGCTTTGATTATAAGTCTTTCTTGCCTTCAGTGTCTCCATTGAGAAAGACTTGTAGTCTAAACATTCATACCCCTATTGAGTGTTTTATAGTTGTGTGTGGATGAAGCCTATATTTGTAATGCACTACTGTTCTTCCTATTTCCTGATTAATTTAAAATGGCTTAGTGAGCTCTGATGTAAGAGGCTAACGTTTGTTATGTTTTTGCACCGAAACTTAAAGCCTGCAACAAATAGCAGATTGATCGATCGATTAATAGATAGATAGATAGATAGATAGATAGATAGATAGATAGATAGATAGGACTGGTTTTAAAATCTATATACAGTCAAATCGCTTAATGTCACGTAAAAAGGGACTGAGGATAAATTGTGACGACAAGTGGAATTGACATAACAAACCAAACAGCAATGTAGAGCAATTATTTCAGCCTTCATGGCTATGTTTAAATATTTTAGTTTCCAAAACTTTTTTCATTTTAATATGCAATGGTCAAAGAAACTACTGAACACACACTTCTTATCTCCACGAGTCATGCTGGGTAATCCTGTGACCACAAGGCTGTCAAGTATGGTGTATACAGAATGTGTCAAAATGTAATAAAGTTGATACAAGCATTTGAAGTGATATTAAGTGGGGTGGAAATCAATTGTATAGCATTAACCAAAGTGATCTTATCAGGAGCTTGTTTCCATTGACTCCCATTATAGTGTGGTCGGGACATTTCAATTTGATGATAATAAGCAGGGTTTGATATTAACCGGAGTGATTAAGTGAGTTTGACTATCTTTTTAAGTCTCTCTTAAGATACTAATGCAGCTGTGCAGGCTATCAGAGGATCTGGCACATACATAGAGTGCATTAGAAGGACACCTTCTCCTACCCTCAGAGGAATATTACTAATGTGGCATTTTTACTTAAGAGATCATGCTTTATTTATTTATTTATTTTGGGGGAGGGGGGGGTGTTTTTTTTTTTTTAATATAATGTGAACAGAAACACGTGCTAGTTGGTTCTGTAAAGAGTAAGCAACATATTATTTTTTTTTAGTGTAAATGTTCCGGTTTTTTTTGTCTATTATTTTGTGATATGTTGATTGGTTTTGCCCTGAATCTCCAGGCCAACAGAACTAGAACAATGATTGGTTTTACACGATTTTACCCTGCGATAGTTGCCATCCATGATGAAGGCCTGAGCTCTGCGGTTTAAATTGCCTCGTTATGAAGTGCTGTTTTTAACAAACCAACTTGTCATCACAGGAAGTTCTGATCAAGAAAAAAGACCCTCACTTAAAATGGGGGTGTTAAAGTTACCTATCCCCAAATCTGTGACTTTGAACCCTATTCTACAGCTTTATCCCAGTAAGTTTTACCAAAAAGGGTTGTCAAGCAAACAGTTAGCAACTGATTTAGGCGATTACACAGGAAAGATAATTAGTGAAGGCCTTGTTAGCGCAGTGTTATAAAGTAAGGGCTTGCTGCTAATGAGAAAGTGGGGGGAAACTGGAAATGTATATGCAGGAGGACAGGGACAGGGACAGGGACAGGGACATGGACAGGAAACAGTGTATAGCATTTTTGTACATTTTTTTTTAAATAAAGCTCACAGTAAAACCTGGAATGAAACTGCAATGCAATTGGAGTCAAGAAAAAGCTGCAGGAAATACTGAAGAGTTATGGAGGAAAGCAGAGGATTCAGAGTAATAATTCATAGACATGCTTTTAGACAGGCAGAACATGATAAAGCACTTGCCAAAGCTAAAATAATCTCACTGTACTTATTATAGTAAGATGGTAACATGTCAGGATTTTAAAACACAGAAATTAAATATCCCAAACTGTTAGAAATGCTCATCTAAATACTGAAGGCCTAATCTGAAACCCCATCTTATGAAACTGGGATAAACAAAGGTCCCGACTCCATTCAGTATCTGGGCATTATTGGAACACGATGCCCTTTCATTGCTGGAGGATTGTATATTAACTGTGTTCCTGACACCATCCATTCATTTCAATATTACAATATATTTCATTTACATTCAGTATTTTAACACTGGCATGGAAACATCAAGGTTCTTGGTCTAAAGCCCATATCTCCATTCTGAATCAGATTGAGTTGTTCCTGGATCAAGGAAGTAGGGGATTGATATGTAATAGTGTAGCATTAAGAAAATACATGAGACACTCCATGCATAATTGAGGTAGCACTGAATATTGTTTAACTGTATAATGGGAAATTAAATGTTGTTTCATAATCCAGTGGCAGCTATATCATTTGGAAGGTATTCTTCCTGGTGTGTAGCTCTGCTCAGTCCCAAAAGGGTCATACAGTCGGTGTAAGCCCTTGCTGTTTAAATCGAGAGCAGGGATTTTCTGAATCAGTACAGTTAAGTGTCTCTTGGATGGCTCACAATTGACCGTTTCTGTGGTAATCCCCCTTGCTCCTGGAGCACAAGGCCTGTTAAAACTCTTATGTCCAGTTCTCTGATCCCCCATTGTCCACACTAACAGGGTGTAACTGAAGCTCTAATCAGTGTGTAATGTAATCTCTGACCGGGTTGTGTCTCAGTACAATACTGGGCTTGTAGTGGCTTGGGTTAAGCCAGTTTGCTGTCGTTACGCTCCAAAGCAGGTGTGAAGAACGACACCCCATGTCAGTGAGTGTTGCCACTTTATCAGTGCTCAGTTCATGCAATCTACGTGCTCAGCACTGTATTCATAGCTCTGTCAAGTGTTCTTTGAAAGGTATAGCTGCTTTCATAAAGAAACTGCAGTTCGGCTTCAATATATATATTGGTGACACTTCCATTTAACACTTATTAAAACATCTATAAATATGTTATAAAAGATCTCTAACATTATTAGGGTTGAGAAAATAAAACAATGTTATTGAACAAGAAACAAAGGCATTGTGGGACCCCTTACAATTGCGCCATTTTAAACTGTAAATGTTTATATCTAGATAATACTGTTTACCACATTTACCATGTTTATAGAAGCGTCTTAATGGGTTCCTGAAGTGTGAACTCATATCATGACATATCACAAATACTGTATTTCCCCAGAAGACTCGACGTTTAGTTCAAATAAAGAACGTCTCCACTTCAACAGGATCGCTTAGGATATGAAATTAGTCACACCTGTCCCAACAATGACTGCAACAGGCAAATCAAGAGTAAGGAATGGAAAAATTCATAGAAGAGAAATACTTCAAGTTTCCATTCAAGATGCCCAGCTGCTCAACAAACTGTCCTGCAGGAGCTGATGGAGACTCCAGATGCCCTTTACAGAATCTTACCCTTATATGTGAGTATATGTTGAGTCTGCCACAAAGTCTAACACATCTTTCATATATATATACACGTAATACATGAAAGCTCCAGTATGCAACACACACACACACACACACACACACACACAGACACACACACAGACACACAGACACACATACAGTTTTCTGCAGTAAATAACAGGTGGGAGTCTAATTTGAAACAAATAACAAGTATAACAAGAACATCCAGTACTTACTCTTATGGAAAAAGGGAGGCAAAAATAAAAGTAAGATTATGAATGCTGAGTCAAGAAATATTTATTAAACATATTTTTTAAACACTGATATCTGATCAGTTGTGATTCCTTCATGTTGGAGAAAAATAAATGATATACAAAAGTAAAAACAGCACAAAGGTGAAGCCATCTTCATTTTCACCATTATAAGCATCAATAGTTGTTAGTGCCAAATATGGCAGAAGTTAACAGGATATGATTGTGTTTATATGATTATATTTGTGTATAATAACCTAATTAATTATGGAAAGAGTGGCTGTCACAAACTTAGCGATTTAATTCCAAGATGTGCATCTGCAGTCTTCCACGCATCTAGAACACCAAAACACCATCGGAATCCAGGTGATACACATGGCAGGTGCTGATACTGAGGTGCGGGTGACAACATTCATGGTTTTAAAAACTCCTAGTTAATGAGTAAAATCTTGACAAACTAGGTGAAGATTATTGTAAAGAGTAAGACTACAAGATGTTTTACATTCATCTTGGTTTCCCTGTCATTAGGTTACTCTCTCTTTCTCTCAAAGCATCAAACATTATCAATAGATATTAAACAGTTTTTCCATAGTGATGACTACAAGAAGGGTGTCTGCTAAGAAATAAATAATAATAATAATAATTTTAGGATTTATTAAAGAGTGGAATTGAACTGTAAAAAGTTAACTTCTGGTGCTTCACATATGAAACCTTTTTTACAGTTGCAGAAAAATATAATAAATAATAATAATAATAATAATAATAATAATAATAATAATAATAATAATGTATCAATGTTCTTGAGTAAGGAGTCAGCCTGCTTCCAATTGTTTGTCCTTGTGGAAACAATCAAATCTACAAATCTAAAAGGGAAAATAAAAAATAAAAAATGGGCCAGATCGATGCTTTTGATAAACAGAATGCTACAAAATAGCATACTTACATTTAGTCAAAAGACTTCACATATGCCACAAGTAAAACATATATATATATATATATATATATATATATATATATATATATATATATATATATATATATTTTAGCTCAAAGAGCTAAAATTAGTATTTTTATATATTAAAAAATTATTGTACCGTCCAAAAACACTAGTTTCCAATTGAATACTGCAGTACTCACTTTAGTATATCCAGTGTGTTTTTGGATAGTAGCATAGTATTTTTTATGGACTTTATATATCAAGGAGCAGGAGACATGCACATACCTGAACCAGTTTGGTCTGCAATTACAGGTTGCATATGAAATTCTTTTGAACATATTTTCATACATGTTCCCATTTTTGTGACTAGCATAGTCAATTCATGTTTGCATCAACTGTCCAAATTACAATTCATTTGGGGGTTGCTAGGATATCAAATGGAAATAAATAAAATGAAAGTCAATTCATTGAGTTTTCAAAGAGTTTGTGAGAGGACACAGTATTGTCCGTCAGGCATCCATTTTTATTTTTTTCTGTGCAGCAGTTGTACTATAAATAAGGCCCAAAAAACCCAAATGACCTACAATGAAGTTATTAAACAATACAACAGAGAGCTTAGAAATGAAAATCCCCAACAGCTGCTCTGTAGTAGATTCCTCTGGAGCTGTTGGAAGGGGCTGCACTCTTATTGGATGCTGCATCATAGCCCAACCAGGAGTGGAGATGTGCCAACATGTAGCACTCAGAAAAAAAAGTCAGAAGTAAAGGACAGCTTAAGCTTGGATTGAATTACACAAGCTTCTCTATATAAAGCAGTGCATTCAATTTAACCACCAGTTTCAAAATGGCTTTAAAACCTGGACTCTAATACCTTTCCCCAAACAGCATTGAAGGGGACATCAAGGAAGAGCTCTCTAAACCGATGGAACTCAGTGAGCCCCTTGGCTACTATTTCCGAGACCAGGAATACTTGGGCAATGAGAATGTTACTCCAGTTTTCATTAATTATGATGAGCAGGTAGTCAGTGAAGATGATGGTAGACTTCCCAAGGAAGGCCCAAAGGCCTTTTCTAATCCAGCTGTGCCTGAGGAACACGTCTTTGCCCCTCCTGGTTTCCATCACAGAGCTGGCCCTTGCCTGCTTTGGGCCTGCACAGTCTGCAAACGAAAGTCTGTCACAATGGACAGAAGAAAGGCTGCCACCCAAAGGGAGAGGAGGAGACTGAAAAGGATCAATGAAGGTTTCGAAGCGCTGAAGCGAAAGTCAGTGCCCAACCCAAACCAGAGACTGCCCAAGGTGGAGATCCTTCGCAGTGCCATCCAGTACATCACAAGACTGCAGACACTGCTGAGAACTCTGGATGACCAGGAAGCTGTGCCAATCGACAGAAAAGACACCCACCATTCCAGCTTACAAGTAGGGGATCGCTTCATTACTCTTTTCTTTTTGCTATTCAACACAACACAGGGGAATAATGAAGACATTGTGGTTTTTAATTTAAACCATATCAAAATGTTGTAGTGCAATTATGGTGTTTGACCTTTTGATTTGTTGTTTGAATTATTTTTTATTAATAAAACGATTAAACACAATCTAACAATTAGTATTTTTAAACAGATTTTTCTGCTTTTGAAAGCAAAAACAAAACAAAAAAGTGATACATTTTGCTGAATAAAACCCAAAGCTCCACAGTTGTGACAGCAATAAAATGCTTATTTGTTTCATGGCAACATAGTTTTCTGACAGACACTAGTAGATATTCAGTTCACAAAATATTAAGTAAACAATAAAGTTAAAGAATTGCTTTTCTCAAATTTTAATGAACATTAAAAAAAAAATAGTTACCCCAGTAATGAGATATCTTGTCCATACAAATGAACATGCTACTTATTTTGTGTTCAACACAGCGTAAAAATGGACAGTCTTCTTCTTGTGACAACGTTCAATATTGGGATCAAGAAATTAGGCATTCCAGTTTTTTATTCTCCAGCCAACAGCAAGGTATGGTCTTAAAACAAGACTACAAAAACACATCCACCAAAAAGTCCAATAAAATACATAAATGTATACATGTATTAAGAGGATACAATTGAGGCTAGGTACACATTTTGTTTAAGGGTGGAAGACAATCCTGGAGAAGTTTATATACTCCACTCTGGTAAACCAATTGCAATGGGCATTCTGGTCAGCAATTGGATGGTTTAATGAAAGCTATATATTCAGAACTGCTTGACTACATATGATGACATTCACAGCAATGACTTCTAAATGGTATAGGAACTGAAAGCTATATGAATCAATCAATCAATCTTTATTTTATATAGCGCCTTTCATAGTGGACCACCATCACAAAGCACTTTACAAGATGCAATGTCTTGGGAACCAGCCACCCATTAACTCATAGCCATTCTACTCTACAAGTTGTGTAGCTGTAGGTTAAGGTGACCTATTATTTACGATATGTAATTTGTTATTTATATCCTTGACAGAAATGACATGTAATAATCAGTGTTGGGGAAATTACTTTTAAAAACTAATCTGGTACAGTTACAAGTTCCTTGAGCAAAATTGTAACTAGTTACAGTAAACGTATTGCTTTGGAGAAAAAAACAAATGAACTAGTTACACCAGTTAATTACTTCTCAGACACAGTTTACATTTTATAGAGATACTTTATTTCAAATTGTTCAGGCTGCAGCTCGAAATATTCTTTGATGATCCAGTTATTGAACCCACTTGCTCCCTCCTCTAACACCATTTCATAGGAAGATGATATTAAAAGCATGTTCATGTGACATGTAAGCTTTGACTTGTTGAAGCGCTGATTTCTGATTTCCATGTTATGTTATGCATTATCCATAGTCCTTTAAAAACAAAAAAAGTAATCAAAGTAAATGACAATATTTGCCATCTGCTTATAAAGTATCAAATGGAAGTGCATGTAGGTTAGTAATCTGCAATGATACATTGCCAAGAACGTCTCTGGAGTTGTTAGCAAATCAATGATTTGTCTGTGGACACAGGGCAGCTGAGTTTGCTGGTTAGGCAGCCTTGATGACCTGTGGTCCTGACCAGTGTTTCTTCTGTCTACCCAGCAGGCACACCTGGTTCCTCAGGAACGGCCAGCCACCAGGGTCTGTCTTCTATAGTGGACAGTATATCAGTGGAGGACACTGACAGCACTTAGCATCTAAGAACACAGGCAGACTACTGACCATGCAGCTGGAACTCTGAAGTTCATTAGCATGTAGAACACAATAACGATACATAGGAATCCATTCCAGAAGCATGTTATAATGTGCAGTGTCATGGTCCTATTATTTTATGAATGAAAATTCTAGAATGATATACCCTCTTTTTTTCTTTTCCTTAAAGTCATACAACACAGATTTACAGTAATAATAATAATAATAATAATAATAGAAATTGTAATAATAGTAATAATGTGTATAGTAAATGGTAAAAGTTTTCTTCCTTGTGACACTAAACTTGTGTCCAAGGGAGTTAATGCAGCACCCCCACTTAAATACATAGATGAGCAATTGCTGTTTTTCTTTGGTAATAATCAATTGAGTAAAGAAAAAATAAATACAAAAACAGACTTGTTTTAAGGCCAGTATTTGATGGATCGGTGTGTCCTGGGTTGACCTTGTGTGTGTGTGTGTGTGTGTATTTATATATATATATATATATATAAACACAATCATATCCTGTTAACTTCTGCCATATTTGGCACTAACAACTATTGATGCTTATAATGGTGAAAATGAAGATGGCTTCACCTTTGTGCTGTTTTTACTTTTGGAAATCATTTATTTTTCTCCAACATGAAGGAATCAATACTGATCAGACATTCGTGTTTAAAAATATGTTTAATAAATATTTCTTGAATCAGCATTTGTCTTACTTTTATTTTTACCTCCCTTTTTTTCCATAAGAGTAATTACTGTAAATCTTATGTTATACTTGTTATTTGTTTCAAATCAAACTCCTACCTGCTATTTACTCTGTGTGTGTGTGTGTGTGTGTGTGTGTGTGTGTGTGTGTGTGTTGCATACTGGACCTTTCATGTATTACGTGTATGTGGGTTGCTATTTGAATTACACATGGATTAGATCAACCCAAAAGCCACGCTTATAGTCAAGACTTACTCATAATTGTATTTATAATTTACATCATCAGCCTATTGCACAAGCAACCCCTACCAGTGTTGCTTACATTGCTGTATGCATTGTTACGTTTCAGGACAGAAAAAAAAAACCTGCTGATGCAGTCTCGATATACAGTACATCTTTACGTGTATGTGATTGTGTTTGTGCGAGAAATGTATCGCACCGGATGAACTAAGGGACTGAACGGAAAGAGAATTAGTGCTGCTTCACAAAATTAAGTAGCCGCCTTTCTGTCAGTTTGACTTGTGTTTTTTTCTGCTAAGGCGAATATAGGAATAACGACAAAAACAAGCACACACAAAAAATGCCTTTTCATTAAATAGGCTACGTTCAATACTGGGAAGTAGCCGGTTTGCAGATGAAGTTTCTCTTTTCTTACTTTTTTGTAACTTGTTTTACATTACTGTAAAATGGCAGAACCCAGCAGCAAAAAGCTCAAAACGTGCTTGCCTACCTGCACTAACCATCATGAGTTGATTGGGACCAGAGTGAAGCAGAACTTTCCCTTGATTGTTGAAGAAAGTCTGTGTGGAGCCGTAACGGTTCGGATGGAGCTCTCTTACCGACTTCAAGCGCTGGTAAGGCACTTACCCTATGTACAGTGCAACAATACTAATATGTGAGCATAGTTATCTGAATATTACATTTTTTATTTTGTATTATTATTAAGACGTCTCCCTGTAAATGGTTGATATAATGTGCGTTTTCCTTGCATGTATCCAATATAAGTGTAGTATTTATTTTCATTATCATTATTATTATTTGTTAACAAAAATATTATTATTAAATATATATTATTTGTCAAAATATATCATATTAACGTCAGAAATATATCATATTGACTACGATGCTGAAAAAACACATTTTATTAGACATTAAACAGAACATACAGCAACACAATGAGCAAAACACCTACTCTGTTATGAGCAGGAAGACAGCTCTATTCTTGGTTGGACAGCTATTCCATAACAGGTTTGGCAGATATAATTGAATTAGATTGTACTATAGACGACCAAAGAATGCAAACCCATGTGTTGCATGAAAACCGATTGGTTCAAATACTATTTGAGTTATTGATTTATTTAATGTATTTATTTATGATGGATAAAACATGGAAAGTGGTACACTAGGCCTATGAATATTGTGGGTTATGTTTGTAATAATAAGCAAAAAACATTAACTTAGATCATGAATATGCAATATAGCTGTCTGAAACAAGATTTAAACGATTTATATGAACCAAATATAAAAGTTACATCCCCTCTACATCATTGCTGAGGTTACAGGTTATTAGCACGTCTCCAAATGAATCATATCTTTATATGCAATGTGATGATTAACAAATTAGCCAATATTAAAAAGTACACTTTTTTTTTTACATTTCACAACAGGAAATTCTTAAGTTACTGCAGTCTTAAGATTGCTTTTGTTCTGGTAATATTACACCATATTTTTATGCTGAAATCTCTGTTCGGTTTTATATCTGCTTTAGGATATAAACAAAACTGATACACATAACACTTTAATCAATATGTCTTTCTTTGCATTTAATTTACAGCCCACCACACCCCCATCTCCACCTTGACAGTTACCCCCTTCGTTCAACAGTAATTTTCCACAACAAATGGAGAAGTCTTAATTTCTTTCATCCACTCGCTAAGCCACAGCCCTCAGGTCAAGCAGATTACAGGATAAACCTTACAAGTGACAAACACCATCAATTCCAGAAGTTATTTTCCAATTCATCCAAGTTGTTTTGCTCAACTACTGAACCAGGCATATTTCTTATACCAATAAAACTATTGTGAGGGCCTGTACCAGTACATGCACATCAAAATTAAACAAAACTGTCAATGAAGCTTTACATTACAAAGCGTACAACCTTTATACAGTCCTGTACTATGCTGATCCACGGCGATCTCTTTGGCAGTGGTCTGCCTTGTCACAGCTGTGATGGTCTGTGTCTAGTGCATGTTTTCCCTTCCCCTGTTAGCTCTATCTCTGATCTTCACCTCAGGACAGGGTCAGGTGACATAATTCTCTCCGAGAGTCCCCATCAGCCCCACAGCTGTTTGCACTTCACAACTTCTCTGCTTTGATCCCCCTAGCAAGAGAGCAGTCAGGCCCTAGCAACGCAAATAAAAGCTCTTCAGTTTTTCAGTTGCTACAATCCGTGATATTTATGTGTCTCACTAAATTGTTTGTATTTTTTTTTAATTGACTGGTTTGTGTCAAGTTCTTAAGCATGAAGATCCGACAAGAAGGAGATTATCAGCAATTGAGATTTACTAGTGGTATCGTTAGGCCAAGCTGTTTTTGTGATCCCATCAAATCATATACATGTATTTATTTATTGATTGATTTATTTAAACATTTGCTGTGTTTCATGGACCCAGCTGTTAATATCTTTTAGTAAAACAACATTAAAAATAAATATATCTGTATTTATGGTAGGAAACTATGCCGCATTAGTTCAGACACGCACAATTAGCACCACTTTTGAGACTTCTTCTGTTTTAGATACAGTAGTTTGTGTAGTCATAGATACAGATGCACCTGTCAACCAAGCATCTTCTTTCTTTCCTCTATCAAAGGTCATCAGATCTCTGGTTTTGCTCATCCATATGGAAACAGAGATGTTTTTTTCTTATAGAAAGAGCGGCAGTTTTTTTCTAAAATGTTTCACCCAACCCCTGTAACACATATACATAAGTTTAACCAAGTGACATCTCGTTATGCTTGTCGTAGGCGGAAATATTTGAGCAGGACCATGTTGCTTTGCCGAGAGTCGCTGGCTACTTTCACCGTGAAGCTGAAGAAGAGCTGGAGACTGTGGAGGCGATGATGGGTTACCTGCGAGAGCGAGGAGGACAGTACTGCAACAAAGACATTCAGGTACGTCATGCCCTGAACACCTGAGGTTTCTCTTAAGCTTCTCTTAACTGAATGCAACAAGTCAGAAGCTTAGACTGTAGCTTGTATTCAGGTAATTGGTTATAAAAGGTAAGAATTGTTGTACCACACAAAGTCAATAACATACAGCTATGGCCAAAAGTTTTACACCTTTTTAGGACTGAGACACAATTTAAAAGAAAAATAACTATATGAACATAATTTAGATCTTTTATTTAACATCATGTAATCAAAGAAACTACAAAATGTCTACACAAGTCTACCAGAAGCCATAATAGTAGTACAGTTTTTCATGTTAGATTTCAAAATGTTACATTTTTCAATTTGTCAGTTTTTGTTAAAAATATGGAAAACTACAAAGCGGTATGTAATTCAATATGCGGATGTAACATTATTCAGCAGGTTTCATTCGACTTTATGAAGCAAAATGTGTTAATTCAGTAGGGTGATGCAAAATCCTGACAAAGTAAAATGTAAACCACCATTACCTACATCTACCATATGCATATAATACAGACACGGCACTTCCATATAATCCAACATTCCGATACTCTCAGTTACTTACAGTATGCTAAGGATTGTCCTGATCAGGTTTCACCACAGTTGAACACACGGGTTAGATATATGTGAATATTGCCTCCAGTATATCTACTTCATTGAAGGGTAAATACTCTTCCACTAACTCTCACTACAACTTGAACCCCACTACTACCTTACCAGGAAGGTCCTGTGGAACCAGCATGCCACTCTAGGTCAGAGTGGTCAGAAAGCTCAAAGCCTGCATCTTGCAAAGCACCCTATTCTGTATTATTCTGTACACAGTATCTGAAGGAAACATGGTGAAAGACGAGAGAACTGCAAGTATCTTTGTCCACATTCTTCTCAGTATACAAAGTGGATGAAGTATTTAACACACTGCGCTTAAGGGATTTAAGCAGTAATGTATGTTGGGGTGTATGTTACATTGGAGTTCCGGACAATTAAACTTATGGACGGAAAGAAAGGGAATTGATCGTGCTACCAGATGTATGTTATTGCTGTTTTACGGTACCTATGTCTTATTTTTACGATTCGTGTTAAATTGATCCTGAAGTACCAGAGAGGTCCATCAACAGCAATTTGGGACATCTAGTTAGCCAAATGGCTGCTATGAAATTATAAATGCAATGTACTTTAATAAATAGTTTACTTCCCTGATCATTCTATGCAACTTAAAACTGTTTGGTGGCTATTTATATTTTAAAGGGTTTGTAACAATAGAGGGATTTTTTCAAGCTTTTTGGAGACATAACAATGTCAACCTTCAATAAACACCAATTAATCATGAACTTCAATAGCAGATAATCACGCTGTAGTGTATGATGTCCAATATAACAGTTGCTCTGGTTGTCCTTCATTGTATTGCAGATAGTCTAAGGATCTGTGCTGGCTATTGCTTCACTACTTCAACAGACAAAAATGCTAAGATAATGTTTTTTATTTTTTTTTCATTGGCAGAGACCTGGTTGTGAGCAGGTGTGCAATATCATTCAGGCCCTGGAATTAACCTTGGCTCAGTGGAAGAAAGTCTCAGGGTACATGGAGGAGCTGTGCTTGCTCAGCAAGGAAAACGGAGACCATCACACCGCCAGCGTGGTCAAGAAACGGTTTGTCACTCGCGTTGTCACCAAGATTGAAGTGGTGGGGAATGTCCTGACCAATGCCCGGCGCTTGGGCTGCACCCACGAGGGAGCAAGCGGCTTTGGGGAGTACCTGATTGACCAACTCCAGGAAGAACTGGGCAAGAACTAAACACCCCTCCTTAACTAACCAGCATGGCTTTTAATAGGGCCAATTAAGACAGTCCTACAGTAAATCTACAGAGAGCCAGGAGATCAAAACACTGCCTGTCCTCTACCGACTCCTCTCCAGCTGTACAGGTTTTGGAGGATCAGCAATTCTGCTTTATTTAAAAAAAAATTAAAAAAATGTACATGCAACTTCATACTTCAGAAATCACCTGTAGAAAATGACTTCAACTGCATGGGTATTTTTTTAAAGGGGGGAAAATTCATATTGTGCTCCCTAGTCATTCAAAATTCTATAATTTGGTTAATTTGCCATTTCCATGTTGACAGTAAATGTTACCATATGTAGGGTACTATATTTGACTGTATGCAATATATATATATATATATATATATTTTTTTTTTTACAGTACAGGGTTTGCATTTTGGATTGGAGCTATAAACTATACACTCTCCTCCTAAGATGATTCTGTGCACTTTAGCATCCTGGCTGTACACCTGAAAATAACTCAGTAGCAGCTAGGGAGTCTATGGTTTTGATTGGTTAAACTGACCTTCAATTTGCTGTGACATCATTGCTTATCTGGGTGCTGTTAAAATAATGAGGCCTTTAAGTGGCGGCCTCACTAATCCACTGCACATCCATAAGACAGTGACATCATGCCACGGATCCATCGACAAATGTCTGCCAGATGAACCAAACAAAATGATAGACTTGCTGGCCTCTGTGCAGCTCTGGGACAATAACAGAGTATGAATGTACAGCTTATGGATACCAGTTTACACTCCTGTAGATTCAACACCCAAGTCCATCAAAAGAATTCAGATCTGCATTAGAGGCACACATTTTTATTTAGTAATATTAATAAGGCATTTGTGAAGTCACAGAACATCACTCCTTTTTACTTTTATTTTTGTTGACAATCAGTCACTCTTTTTTGTGTTACAAAGACTTTCTACAAATGAAAATGTTTCCCACAAAATGTATATCATTTACTCCCTCTTCCCCAGTACTATAATCAGGATAATATGAGGTTCTTGTGCCTGAAATAGATTCAAACAAGCAACTCCACACACTCACACACACACACACAGCAGAAGAGAGAGAATGGTGTGAAACAGAAATGACACTTACCTGTGGTACAGGTATTAGCCATGACTTCATTGCAGTATAATAATTATGCCATTAATAAAGTGCACAGTAATGTCTCAATAATACAGTATAATGTTTCTGTGAGGTTATGTCTGCTAGTCTTGTTGTCATGGAAAGGGGGACTATAATTAGAGTCCTGCAGTAAATATTAGGCAGGATCAACTGGAGCCAGTTTTGTTTTTATATATATATATATATATATATATATATATATATATATATATATATATATATATATATATATATATATCCGTCTGAAAGGTGTTAATCTGCAGCAAAGTCTGTTACCAGAATAGCATGTTGTATGGTGTATGAAAATTGACAACCAAGCTCCTTTTATCAATCTAGAGAAATGCAGTTTTCATGTATTACAGAATTTCACAATACTACACATTACCTGCATTTCCTTTTGCTTAAACTAGTCACGTGCGACAGACCATTCATACAAAAGTGCTACATGTTGCAGGGGGGATTTTTGTTGGTGGATAGTGTATATGTCATGACACACTGGTGACAGTAGTAGAATTACCAAAGTAACATTAAGTCCTAAAGATTCAAATGTTCTTATGGATTTTATAGAATTATAGATTGAGTTTGAGCTATATTTAAAATATTATTTCTGCTTCAGTTAGATTTGTTTCTGTTTATTTAGTTTTCAGTATATTACAGTAATTGGCATACGTAGCTTTTACAGTACGCATTAGTTATGAAGACTTGGGGGATAAAAGTATATTATTTTAAACAGTTTCAAGAGTACTAACTTTGGGGTATGGTAAATATTAGATTGATATTAACTGTTTGATTATGTTTAATATTTCTTCAATTGTATGTCCACTTTTTCCACTTTCCTAAAAGCTAAATTAATAAAGTATGTGCTTTCTAGTAATGTGTGTGGAATAACTTGTTTTACAGTTCAATCTTAACTTAAAACTTAAAGTTTTTTCAACAACAAAAAAAAGAATATGTTTGAGAAACACTTCTGAGTCACTGTTTTATTTAGCTATATACAACTTACTAAAAATTAAGATCTTATATTAAACACACGCACCAATGCATCAGACGTAATGAAAACAAGATATACTTGCTTTACTGGCACCAGTACAGTACAATGCAAAAGTAGTTTGCCAAAGCCTATACATCCACTTCAAGAATAGCATTTCATAGCAAATCACTAAATGTCAGAGAAAAAAGCACCAGAACTGATGGTCCAACACGGAACACTGATTTTAAATTGGCTAAATACTATAGCCTTAAGTGGTTTAATGCAGAATTGTTCAGGTCTCTGGAGTCACATTCAAAAGACGTGATACTAAAAGGTTAAGGTACTCCCCTTCTTGGGGGATATTATCCTTAAGTCGTTTATTTTATTGTGTGTATATATTTGTGTATTCATTTTTAAATGGATCCTAGATGTAATGTATTGTATTCATGCTAGGAGGTAACTCTGAGCCTAAAAAGGGGCTGTCCAGGGTGGCTCAAATGTGTCTCATTAAGATCCACAATATATATTTTTTAAAGTATCCCATTTAAAGTTTTGAATTGGTTTGAAAAGATTGCAAGTGTGATCTGTGGTCTGTGGTAAAAACAAGTACAGTCAAAATACAGCAACTCGGCTGTTTATTCAGCCTTTATTTGGGTGTAGTTTCTACCGCAGTCATATTTTTAGTACACTAAACTTTCTGGGGTTATGACTTATTTGTCTGTCCCTTGTCATCAGAATGGCTCTTTTAGCCAACTTAGTTGAACATCTCCATTGTAAAACATTCGCACTGAATGAAATGCAGTTGTCAATTGTCATATAAACCATGTAAACTAAACACTTGCAAAGCTGCGTTTAAGATTGAGATCATTTTAGCATATAGTCTAAGTAGGACAGTTGATATCAAAATATAATAAATATTACAATGCTAGTGAAGCACCCTTTGGGTACATATTTAATTATTAACTGTTATGCTTGTTGAAAAGTTGCAGTCCTAGGATAAAAACCTTACCTTGGGAAATGAGGCAGTTAAACTTGTGATGCCAGTGAGGGTTAGTTTGGAGATACATTACACTATGTAACACAATTTTTGTTCCTGGGTAGTAAGTGTTATTTCCTAATTGCTTATGCCTCAAAAGTATAGAAAATGGCTATTATTCCCCACAAACTTTGCTTTTGTGACCAGGACAGTGATATTTTGAAATTTACCTATTTCCAATGAGAAAACGGGCGAATTTGTGTCTTTTCGTTCACATAAAGTCACAAAAAACCAACATATGAATCCAAATTAACATGTATTTATACTAAAGTAATACAAAAATGACTACAAAAGATTTAGAAGTGAGTAGTTTTTCGAGATTTACGATTATACTGTAAATCACTTTCACGAATCAGCCCCTAAATGTAGTCTCCCATCATGTTCTCGTTATACTGTCCTTGGTAGCGGCGTTCAAAGTCCAGTATATCCTGGTGGAAGTGCTCGCCTTGCTCCTCCGAGTACGCTCCCATGTTCTCCTTGAATTTATCAAGATGAGCATCAAGGATATGGACTTTGAGGGACATCCTACAGCCCATTGTGCCGTAGTTCTTCACCAGAGTCTCAACCAGCTCCACATAGTTTTCGGCCTTGTGATTGCCCAGGAAGCCCCGAACCACTGCGACAAAGCTGTTCCAAGCTGCTTTCTCCTTACTAGTGAGCTTCTTGGGGAATTCATTGCACTCCAGGATCTTCTTTATCTGTTGTCCGACGAAGACACCGGCTTTGACCTTTGCCTCAGACAGCTTAGGGAAGAAGTCTTGAAGGTACTTGAAGGCTGCCGACTCCTTATCTAGAGCTCTGATAAATTGTTTCATAAGGCCCAATTTGATGTGCAGTGGTGGCATCAGCACCTTCCGGGAGCCCACCAGTGGCTCCCACTTGACGTTGTTCCTCCCCACAGAGAACTCGGTCCACTGTGGCCAGTCCCGCCTGTGGTAGTGCGCCTTGGTGTCCCTGCTGTCCCAAAGGCAAAGATAGCAGGGAAATTTGGTAAAACTGCCTTGGAGACCCATCAGGAATGCCACCATTGCAGCCTCTTGATGCCATCTCAGAAAAATGCAGATGTATCCACTTAGGCAGCTGGAACTAAACTGAACTGGTGGGCTTAAGGCCCCTGTATTTATACTACTATTTATATTACTGGAAAGTTCTAGAAAGTTCTAGAAGTTACTCCAAGTTTACTCAGCACTGAATCTATCTGGAATGTTCTGGAAAATAGGTAAATTTCAAAATATCACTGTCCTGGTCACAAAAGCAAAGTTTGTGGGGAATAATAGCCATTTTCTATACTTTTGAGGCATAAGCAAAAAATTTGTTACACGGTGTTATGAATCTTGAAAGTGCATTAAAACGAGAATTATACACAGCACCTCTTGCTAGTAACCCTCAGAAGGCAACAATCAATATATATTGCACCAAAACTGATAGAAGATTCGGAGATTTAAATCAATATATTTTTCAGTGTTCAGACGTATTGCATTGTGAATATCTCGGACATGTGCATTTATATTCTCTATTAACTCGGTGACCCCTGGTTTATGTCCAGCAGCCACCTCTGAGAATGACCATAACCACTGGTAATTTATATCCGACAGCTGTTTAGGGCGGGTGTAATGGATTGTGAATGGTCTCTCTTGCTTAGAAGAGGGACCCAAAAATCACATTACGAAAAATAAATACTGATTGAATAAGATCAAATTGTCCAAATGCATAACAGAGGGTGTATAAAAATAGTTTTAATATTGCTACGTTCGAGTGGGAGTGTGTTGAAATGAACGTCAACCTCAATAACCACCGAGAAAGTTTTCGTGAATGAAAAATTATGATACAATTGTATTTATATATTCTAAAAGTTTGATAACAAACTTTTGTTAATTTCCGCTTTAAAAATAACAATTGCTGCGTCGAAAAAAAGCTGGGTTTACAATGTATCATTTTAAATAATAGAGGTTCTCCTCTTTCTTCATATAAGCTTTGTACCATTATCATTTGTATGTACAACTTTTCTATCAGAATCGTTTGTCTCCCAACTGTTATATAGAAATGCTATAAAATGATGATTATAATAACAAAACTGACATTTCGAGGTGCTCTGTGGTCGAGGATAGCTGTGCTAGTAATCATTCTCCAGAATAGTGCCACTGTGCCACATATTGACTCTTTATCGCCATCTACTGGTTATTCGACCTAACACCTGACTGAGAAATCTCTCTCCTGGCTAATAGCAGTGCCCCTCTGGAAGCGTCTCTGGCTACCTGTGTCGCGGATAACAGCACTTTGATGTGGATAATGAGATGGACTGACCTATTGTAACGACCATTTAATGATCATTTGTGATGTGCTTAAAGGAAGTCCCATTTTTCAGCACATCAGGAAGAAACTTTTGGATTGTCTACACCTTTTAACTAAAAAGAAAAAAAAAAGGTCAAACGCGAGATTGAAGCGTAAAATGAGAAATAATGACGGTTATTTATTAACTATTAAATAGAAAAGACAGATTCGTCAAATATATAATTAGACTGCAAGATAATGTATTGCAAGGCCCAACTCACAAAGTTTTAATTCATAAGGCCAATGTTAGTCTAGCAGTTTTGATGAATCTCAAATAAAAACCGATTTTAAATAACTCATGAATGGGGGCGAAGATAATTGGACCAGATTCACCCTTTTGATTTAAACAGAAATAGACTTAATTTTAAAATAAACGAACGAACAAATAAATATCAACAACCAAACAAATAAAGGGTTTAAGCAGTATATCATCAAGTTAAACAGCTTCACGTTTTAGCATCTCATCTTTTGATTGAGGCCAGAAAGGTGAACAATTCAGGGGTAAAACAGCTTTGAATAAAAAGCTAGTATTTCGGCAATTTAAAACCAACATTACCTGCTGTCTAAAATGCATTAGGCTACAACAATCTTGTTATTTAAGAAAACAAAAATGGCCTTCGTCCTTATGTCCACTTTAATATGTAATTTTAAAGCAACATAAATGGCGACACTTTACAAGATTAAACCGGTAGTGTGTAACATTTGAAAACCAAATGTTCTCGTAAGGAAGGGAAAACATGAAAATCAAATAAAACTAAAATTAGAAAACAAACTGCATGGTTCGAATGAATTAAAATATTATTATTAAAACAAAAACTTAATGTAAGTATGTATGAATGCATTTCCTTTAAAAAAAATTCCTGAAATGTATCCGATTAGTGGGGCTTGATACAATACGCCACACTTTAGAGCCATTGTTAAAACGACAATAAAAATAAAACATATGTGTGCACAGATGTATTGTTATGTGGCGTCTTTGAATGGACTCTTACCATTTGTAATGGTTACAAGTTGATTAAAAAACAAAACAAAAAAAACCTGCGTAACCAATTGGTAAAGATCTATAGACGCACAATACTAAAAACCATTATGACGTAAAGTATATAAAATACTAAAATGTGTTTATAATCCGTAGATTTATGTCTAATTCTAAAGAATAACATCTGAAAATATATATAGGTTGAGAACGAAATTTCTAAACGAAAAATACTAAACTGATATTTCAAACAGAACAAATAATGGAACAGCGGTTAAGGCAAATAGCGGAGCGAGGTTTTGGGTCACTGACAATAACGAAGTCTTATTTAACTAAGTACAGATTTGGCCAAATGTTTTGCACCTAGAATTTTAGAATTGGTATATAATTTTAAAAAAAAATCATTAGATCAACATAATTTAGATATTTTATTTAACATCATGTAATCAAATAAAACTAAAAAATAATATCGCAAAAATCTACAAGAAGCCATAATAGCAGTACAGTATTTCATGTTAGATTTCAAAATGTCACATTTTTAATTTGTCCGTTTTTCATTAAGTACATGGAAAACTACAAAGCGGTATGTAATTCAATATGTTAACTTAACATTATTCAGCAGGCTTCGTTCGACTTTCTGAAGCAAAATTAGTTAATTTTATAGGGCGATGCAAAGCTGTAGACACTTGAATTTTCCAGTGTCTGGATCCTAAAGATAACAGCGTATGTACTTAGCTTTCAAAACAGCCATTGCATTGCATTTATTTAAATTTCGAAAGTGGTGCTATTGCTAAAGTCTATTTTCGTGGGGCTAAAGCAAATAAAAGGGAGTTTTTAATTAAAAAATAGTAGTAAAAAGTTTTTTTTTTTTTTTGCAAACTGTTCTACATAACACAAAACAATCCACTCTCAGTCTCCCTTAGAACTTTCTCTAAAGTTCACAACTTTCTGAGAATGAAAACAAGCCCCTCCTAAACTGCCAGTGCGCTGTCCAGCCTCCGCCCACTTTGATTGGTTCTCAAGACAAGCTGTCCGCTGGAGTACCACGCCCCAGGCTCGCGAGCCCACATAAATAAGGCTGAAAACTACGGGGTCAGCATAGGTACCCAAAGGGTGCTTCACTAGCAAGGCTTGCAATTGTAGAGATAAAGAAAAAAGCGTATCTGTTGTTCAACAACTGAGAACATCCTTTGGAGGTTATTATTAAACCGCCTGTTATAGAGAACTCCTTATTGAAAAAAAGCTTCAAACTATTGAGACATCATATAGTTAAAGGCTGAAAAGCGCCGACAAGAAGAAGAAGAAAAAGAAACAGCTGTGAAAACATTTGACATTGGTACAAGTTCTGTATCTCTGGGCTTGAGTTGCCAGTCTTGTATAATGGAGTTATCAGACAGCACTTTCTCATTCAGCACCGCTGATGAGTTCTATGATGACCCCTGCTTCAATACCAGTGACATGCACTTTTTCGAAGATCTGGACCCAAGGCTAGTGCACGTGGGCTTGCTGAAGCCGGATGACCATGACCATCACAACGAAGATGAGCACGTTCGGGCTCCTAGCGGCCACCACCAGGCAGGCAGGTGCTTGCTGTGGGCGTGCAAAGCCTGCAAACGAAAGACCACCAATGCAGACCGGAGAAAGGCTGCTACGATGAGGGAAAGGAGACGACTGAGCAAAGTCAATGATGCCTTTGAGTCACTGAAAAGGTGCACCTCTACAAACCCCAACCAGAGACTACCCAAAGTGGAGATCCTGCGAAACGCCATCAGTTACATAGAGTCTCTGCAAACTCTGCTCAGGGGGCAGGATGACAACTACTTCCCAGTCCTGGAGCACTATAGTGGGGACTCTGACGCTTCCAGCCCCCGATCCAACTGCTCGGATGGAATGGTGAGTGTTTTGTATTAGTCAACTGTTCTTTGAAGGGCTTTACATATATATTTTTTAAAAAATGCCATCCTGTATATATTTAAGAGAGGACACTGACCACATATCACGTTTGTCTTATCTATTTTGTAAACATGACACCAATGTCATTTTTCAATTCTAGTGGGTTTATTTTTCAATGTAGTAACCACTTGCTTTGCTTGTGTTTCTCCAGATGGATTTCAGTGGCCCTCCTTGCAACACCAGAAGAAGAAACAACAGCGCCTACTTCACAGAAACACCAAATGGTCAGTGTCACTACCCCACCACCAAAGACAACATGACACCTGTACATTTTGTATAATATTTTAAAACAATTTGTAAACAACTGAACTGACTTTCTTTTCTCCACTTTTTTTTTTGATAGATTCCAAAACTAATAAGAAGTCCGTCATTTCCAGCTTGGATTGCCTGTCCAGTATCGTGGAGAGGATTTCGACAGATACCTCGACATGCGCGGTGTTGCCACTCCCAGAGAACGGAGCTGAGGGCAGCCCCTCTTCACCGCCGGAAGGATCTATCTTGAACGAGGCCACCATCCCGTCTCAGACCAACTGTACCCAGATCCCGCTAGATGCCAACCCCATCTACCAGGTGTTATAAAGGCATCGCAATCAATGACGAATGACTGTCGAACAAACTACTACATTCTTCAAATCAAAGAATATTCCTTTAAAGACTGGAAAGGTTTGCGATATCTTGCGATATAACCTACTGAACAGGGGATGGCCGAGTTTTCCAACAAGAACAGTTCTCAGATCCCTCAAAGGCGAAGTATCCCACGAATTTCTAAAACGTATCCTATTGCTGAAACTTTCAAACCGGTTGGTTTATATTGACACTGCTGACAAAATCGACCTTTTTGTTTCTGTAAGAAATACCTTACACTATCTGCGATGTGATTAGGACACCGTTTTTTATTGTAAAAAACGTATTATTTATAAAAATATATATATATTCATCTTTTTTTTCAATTGTTCAGTCAACGTCACTTAAGCGACGTTGGTCTTTCAGTAACAAACTACTGCTTCAATATGCAATTAAAACAAATAAACTACGTGTTATGTTTTAAAATATTAATTGTATATATTTAAACATGTGGTCGACTTCCATTATGTGGCTTATTTAATGACCATTACCATTTTGTGGGACAAAATATAAACATTATCTGAACCATCTCCACTACTTATTTCCTGGAAAAAAAAATCCAACTCAAAATGAACCTGAAATTTGTGGACCACTTTTGTAATGCTCTCTTCCTTGTGTATATTTGTAAATAAGAGTTGCTTTGCTAAAAAAAACAAACAAAACAAACAAAAAAAAAAACATTTAAATATTTAATGTTTGTTGTGCCAAAACTTACTTATATATATATAATATATATATATATATATATATATATATATATATATATATATATATATATATATATATATATATATATATATATATATATATATATAACTGTGTGAATGTCAATGATATTGACAAATCTTCTTTTAAATAAAGAAACCAGTAAGGTTATTTATATACAAAAACGAAATCTCTCGTCTCATTAACACAAGTAGTTATACACTTTCTTACAGATTTGGATTTGTACTCCATAATAAGCTCTATGTATTGTAGGAAATAATACAGCTGCAATTTGAGAACACATAAGAATCATCAATATGCTTGGCTAAATTGTCTTAAATGTCTGAGTTGTTTGTTTCAATTTTTTTTTTTTTTTTTTTTAAACTTTATTGGGTGCATTGTTCCTGTCTACAATAAGAACACTTTAGAGCTGTACAGGTAATCTGGTCCATACGCGTTATTTATTTATTTTATTTAAGTGTACATTAAACAGATTTTAAGTGTCCAGTGTGATAGGAATGTGGAATGATGAAAGATGTGTAGTGGTTCCTCTGTCCTAGACACTACTGGAATTTTTTGGGACCTTTATTTTGCTTAGAAGTTTAAAGTTTAAACCAGGAGGTTCAAGGGTTTTAAATAAAACTACATATGGGTCCCATAATTCAGCTGATCGGGTTCCAAAAATGTTTGGAAATCCCAACGGTTCTGTTGCTGGTGTTGGTTCCAAAGTGAACCATTCATTCTAACAAGGCTAAACTCTAAACAGCTTTAAAATACAGGTATGTTTTTAAACATACATATATATATATATATATATATATATATATATATATATATATATATATATATATATATATATATATATATATATTGCATATATTGGTATATATTGGTCTTTCAGTTTGTTACTGAAAGACCAATATATACACACACACACAACTTTTTAAACAAACTATAACTTTAAAATGAATACGTATTATATTTTTTTAAAAAAACTATTTGTTAAAAAACTGTAAAATATAGTATATTTGTTGAATTTCTCAAGTCGTCATATATTCTCTCCAATTCTTCACTTCAATTTGAAAATTTAAATATATATATATATATATATATATATATATATATATATATATATATATATATATATATATATATATATAAGAACACAATTAAAATAATTTAGATATTTTATTTAACATCATGTAATCAAATAAACTACAAAACGAATTTGCGGAAGTCTACTGGAAGCCATAATAAGTAGAGTGTTAGATTTCAAAATGTCACATTTTTCAATTATTGTCCGTTTTTCGCTAATATTGAAAACTACAATTTAAGTCGGCTGCGGTGCTTAACTTTTGGTCAACAAAAACGACCAGATAAATAAGTACAATACTGTAACATTTAACTAGCTCATGCACGACATGTTAAACACATAGGCCTAGTTTATACTATAATGTTTTTTTTTTCTTTCTTGCGCGTCTAAATTTTATTCTCAAACAATTAAATACGAGATGTAAAACATGTATGTTTACTTCTTAAATAATTTTATTTTATTTTATACTTTATAACACAGGTCTATAGCACACCTTAGCAAGAGTATAGTCCAAGACGCTGGCCAGTTTTCTTCGATAAAATATAATCACTGTTAAGTCACAAAAGGCTGAGTGTCATCCTATGGTAATTTATTAGGAGATATCGTATTAATGCATTTTGTAAATAGGAACTACAGTATGCCGAGATTATAATCTATGAGGCCGACTACTCTATGGGCCGACAAGGAGGTCTGCTATTTTAGCCTGTGTCATTAAAAAGATCTCTGTCTATTTTTAGGTGTTCTGGAATGCAGGGGAACATCACAGTTACGCAACTCGGAGCTGTATAGTCAGTAAACTCGTCTTATGTTCCAGCATGAGCATTACATGTCTGTTTATTGCGACAGCACACACGGGTTATTGTTCAACCTCTTCCCATTGTATTGTATTGTATTGTATTGCATGTCTGCACGATTTTATTTTTCGTGGATATAAATCAAGCATTTTTGGTCCTATTTATTATTATTATTATTATTATTATTATTATTATTATTATTATTATTATTATTATTATTATTAGTAGTAGTAGTAGTAGTAGTCGTAGTAGTAGTAAGAACATAAGAAAGTTTACAAACGAGAGGAGGCCATTCAGCCCATCTTGATCGTTTGGTTGTTAGTAGCTTATTGATCCCAGAATCTCATCAAGCAGCTTCTTGAATTATCCCAGGGTGTCAGCTTCAACAACATTACTGGGGAGTTGGTTCCAGACCCTCACAATTCTCTGTGTAAAAAAGTGCCTCCTATTTTCTGTTCTGAATGCCCCTTTATCTAATCTCCATTTGTGACCCCTGGTCCTTATTTCTTTTTTCAGGTCAAAAAAGTCCCCTGGGTCGACATTGTCTATACCTTTTAGGATTTTGAATGCTTGAATCAGATCACCGCGTAGTCTTCTTTGTTCAAGACTGAATAGATTCAATTATTTTAGACCGTCTGCATACGACATGCCTTTTAAACCCGGGATACTTCTGGTTGCTCTTCTTTGCACTCTTTCTAGAGCAGCAATATCCTTTTTGTAACGAGGTGACCAGAACTGAACACAATATTCTAGGTGAGGTCTTACTAATGCATTGTAAAGTTTTAACATTACTTCCCTTGATTTAAATTCAACACTTCTCACAATATATAGTAGTAGTAGTAGTAGTAGTAGTAGTAGTAGTAGTAGTAGTAGTAGTATCGGAAAGTTTACTACAATACATTTGCCTGGTTTTCCCATTGTTACACTATGCATTCACCATAGTTTGACTTTACTTTTTTACACTTTTCTATGTGAATCGTTGCGCTGCCAAAATAAAAGGAAAGTATTAAACTATTATGTATTAACTTTGTGCTTGGTAGTGCATGTTAGTGCACAAAATAATCAAGTTATCATAATGGCATCATAGTGCAAAACTAAATGGTAAAATTGTAGCCTAGTATAATACAATGGAATAGAGGTACCTAATTTTGAGGTGTTTAAAACGAGCGATACACGATTACAAAGAATGGGTCCCTTATAGGTAAAACGTAGGCCTATATATATTTTTTTTTGGCCTCTTCGAGTCGGTTTTATGAATTCAACATCAGATTTGTTTTGCCAATACTGACAGGTAGATGGCTTCCACGTTGCTAGGAGACAAATACCGCCGCGTCTCGGAGCAGCATTGGCTGTTTAGTTTGATCAGCATACTATTCTGAACAGCAGTGCCATCTCGTGGTACAACAACAATTCGAACCTTCCAGCACAACCACATTGATAAAATTTTAGGCTATGTCACATCTTGATAAAAGATCCGTTTTATTTGGGAAAAACATCCTGCAACGTTACAGACTGCTTTAAAACGAGAATAAATCCGCTATGGAACCGGAAAAGCTTACTGAACATAAAGCGACCCAAGCTGGACACTGAATCCGGTGTTGTGAAATATCCTCATCCCAGCGGCTATAATATAAAAATAGTAGCCTAATTACACAACAGGCTCCTTTATTTACCTTATACAGATCGCTATTAACCTTTCAAGCACAGTGGCTTCAATCAAAATAGCTTTAGTGCATTATCTTGACGTAAAGTATAGTGTTGAATCGTGTTATTATTATTATTATTATTATTATTATTATTATTATTATTATTATTATTATTATTACTCGTTTGAAACGTTAACTATATATATATATATATATATATATATATATATATATATATATATATATATATATATATATATATATATATATATAGAAACAGCACACAACCATTACGTGTACGTATTAAAATGTATCTGCCGTATGTCTCACAGCCTGGACTTTATTATTATTATTATTATTATTATTATTATTATTATTATTATTATTATTATTATTATTTATTTCTTAGCAGACGCCCTTTGCAAAAACATACTGAATACTGTATGTAAACGAGAAAACTCGGTGTAGTCTATGTAACCTACTTAATAACACGTAAATCACGATGCCTTTTGAGAAAGGGGCAATCTTACACCATTGACACTTACTTTGAGCAGCACAATTAGATCACTTGAAATGCTGACACCTTATTAACAAACATGTCACTTGCAGAAACCAATATAATGTCAATATAACAACATGTCATGCAGGCAGGCCGGCTATATATCAGGCTTAAATAATGCAGGATCTTTTTGAAAGACCGAAATGTTTAGGGAGAGCACGCACCTGTTACAAAAACGGTGTCTCTCGGCCATCAAGTTAGCAACGAGCGTCAAACAGCGGACTTTCTTACTGATTTCATCTGGCCGTCCACCCGCAGGCCGGTTTGTTTTTAATCTACTGTATTGCTAGAAATCCTCACGATCCAATTCAAAATCCAATTAAAAAAAAATCCAATTCAAAATGTGTCTTTCTGCTGCAGGTTGCGACCGGTTGTTAATTAATGTCGATTGTGGATTGTTTAATAAAATTCAAACGTTACCACTTTGCATTAGATTTTGATTCGCAACTGAGTGAATTATTAACGATGAAAGATGCACATATCTTTAGCTTAATGGAGTCCATCTCACCCCTCGCTTTGTTCCAGGCTGTCTTGCACTGGTCTGCTTTTGACATGCGGTATTTATTTTGATATGAGTTTGGAGTCTAGGCTCATAAGATTCTTATTATGTAATATCCTAAGGATAATCAATGACTAATTAAAACCATTAATTCTGTGTATGCTCATGCATGACTATAAACACTCAATGGTGGGATATGTAGAACGTTTGTTCTATGTGATTTAAACTTGGAGTACAGGGACACCTTGTGGAACCATCTTGTATTGCAGATAAGTTTCCATTGAAAACGTGCCCTGGTACCCAATTACTTGCGCTGTGTTACACGGTCTGTTTACTGTATGTCCAAAAGGAGTAAATATGACCTACAACTCAGCAACTGATTGGGTAGCAAGAAACAAGGCATTTGTCATTATGTTATAATAAAAAAAAAACTGCATTGAATTAACCAACAATAAATAACGGAACCAAGAGATGGATCCTGAACACAAGAAATGAAGTGATAACATTGCTGGTTCACATAAAACATTTTTAAAACCTTGTCGATGAACTTATCAGTTCTTTAAACAAAATAAAAGAGCGTTGAGAAGGATTTTTATTGCGGTGCGAACAATCGTAGGTCTACAGACAGAAGTAGAATAGTCACACTTTATTTACAAAAAATGAGAACCACACAACAATCCAGGATGGCAGGGAACATGGGAACTACACTATGGCAATACATGTGGCTTTGTTGCGCTCGATACAACAGGAAACGGTGAATAAGACAGTCGTGTGAGTCGTTTCCATGTCCTGGATCTAGCTGTTGTCTGGATAGCTTTGGCCAGCATGGGTCCTGTAAGGCCACAGTCCAAGCTCCGAGCAGTGGGTTGGGTGCAAGCTTGGGCTGAAGGCTCGGAGTCAGGTCGCTTACTTTCTGCGGCGGGCAGCTGCGCCCTTCTTGCTGCTGTAATACGAAAGCAAATGAGAACCATGTGAGATTTTATTTCTGCTTTTAATAATGTAAGTGGCCCACTGTAAGCAATGTTTTCCAATAATATATGGGGCCATATCCGTGGAGCATTAGCGTGCAGAGGACTGTGTTGCAGTCTTATGCATTTATCAGTGTGCTGATGCTTTCTAAATATGCTCCAGTTGGATAAGGTAAGAGCATGTTTTGTGCATGCATTTGATATGCACAACCCTCCAACATGTAAATGAAAATGTAAATCAATTTTAAAATGTCTGTAAGTGCCACCAAAAAAAAAGAAAAAAAGACAAGAAATATAGTCCAGATGTTCTTGCAATCAAAGTGTATATGTATGGATGTATGATTTATGTTTTTGAGTGGGCACATTTATATTTACAGTGCTTCTACTGTGTTACCTCACATTTCTAACCATTACAAGAAATAACCTATAAACCTAAAGCGTTCTTTAGAGGATTATGTTAAGACTCCCCAGACATGCATCAGCCCCATGTTACTACCTAAGACTCTACTTACTGCTTCTGCAGCTCATCAATTCGGTTTCTGAGTGAGATCACCTGAAAACAACACAACATGAACATGTTTTAATTATGAAGAAGAATGTGTCCAGTTTGGGCTGGACCAGAAGGCTAACTGCAAAAAACGCCAGGTTTTTTTTTTTTTTTTTTTTTTACAAATCTTAATAAAACAAAAGTGAAACCAACAATTGAAATCAGGATGGTCACAGTTCTTTCGGCACAAAATACCCACCTCATACTTCTGCTTCTTCAGCTGCTCTCCATAGTCGAACTTCTCGGACTCCAAACTGTGCATCCACTCCCACAGTTCCTTAGCCTTCTCCCTGGGGTGAACATTTAAAACAATATGTTACTATGTGTACCCATCTTCTTGCTAGAAACTGTATTGGAATGGTTGGAATGTCATAAATCTTTTCTGACTGCACATAGCTGCTACTAAACCCTATATCACACACTGCTGTAATATATTTGCTTGTTGCTCTAATTAAAATTCTGCAATGATTAAAGGATTTTTGGCCAAGCCATTTTTCTCTTTTCCAGCTGTGTAATTTTCTATGTAATGTACATATCATACTATACAGTTTCTACATGTTTAATTATTAAATATATATTATTTTACTTCAGCTTATCTTCGTTGAGATGGTCAATGTTAAGAGGCTTGCGTCTGTCTGCCAGGATCTTCTTCTTCTTCTCCCTCTCAGTCTGCTTCTTGCCACCTCTCTTCTGGTCAGCCTGAATTTACCAGAATAAAAAAGTGTTCACAAATCAAAATATACAGCCCCAAAAGACTGTCTATTGCATGAGAGAGCAAGAAAGGTTGAGGAACACTTTAAAAGGACTATCTGTTTTAGAAATGTATAAAGAATGACTGGTATTAAAAGCAAGATGCAGAGTATGGCACACTTTAAATGTACACTTTACTACAACAAGTGATAATAGCAAAAAACAAAAAGAAACCAAACCAAGTTGCTCTTTAAGTAGTAACTATAGTTATACAACTCATCCATTTCAATCAGTAGTATTTAATAATCTATCACATACTGTATGTAACAGAAAACATTGCACACTATCAAATAGCCTGACAATTGATTTTGTGCACATTACAGCATGACATTACAGCCTTTCCATAGTTTACCTTGGCCAGGTAGCTGCTGTACTGAGAGCCCATATTGCTCAGAGCCTTCTTCTTCTTCATGTCATCCTCAGCCATCCTCTTCATGCTGTCCTCCTCTCTCCTTGCCTTCTCCTCCTGCAGGGCACATTACAGATGGCTTGTTACACAAAGACAAGGAAACAACACAGATTAGTGTTGAAGAAATCTGCTAACGATTGCAGTGCCACTATGTAATTTCTGAGTGAGGGCCCGGATTGAATGGCAGGGTGAGCTTTTGAACACTAGAAGGAATCAAAGAAATCTATTACTTTTTGATTTACCTGAAGAAAAGGTATCTTCTCCAGTTACTATGGAAGTGTGGAGCATGTTAGATAGGTTCCATATTTAAACCAGCCAAAGGATGACTATTCTACAACATCTCATAATCCAATCTCTGTTTGGGTTGAAACTAAGTGAGGTGTGATATTGTTGCTTGAAAAAACAGCAGGCAGAGGATATCCCACTCACAGCCTGTCTCGCCTGGCGCTCCTTATCCTTCTCAGATCGGATTCTCTGCTGCTCGGCTCTTTCTGCTCTACGCTTTTCCTGTGGAGAGGAAACCCACATCAGTTAAGAGCTGGACAATCTGAAAAAGCTGTGTATACATGAAAAAGGCACACATGCAATGCATGCATGCTTCTACGTCAACGCGCATTAAATCAAACTGAAGTGATTGATTCCGACATGTCATAGGAAAAATAATCAGTAAAACCTGACCTTGACAGTCAGCAGTCGGCTGTGTTAAACAGGCAATTGGTTATTCATGTTGCCCTTTATACAAAGCTCAAGGACTGTCATCACATTTCAAGTGATGCAGTCATTAACCTACTGTATGCTAGATGTTCTCAAATTGGGAGAATATATTACTGTAACAGTGGCCTAATAATGTTTTTTCTTTTTAAAAAAAAAAAAAGAAAAAACATTTATAAACGGATATGATACACAAGAACACAGTGCAATCTTGTTCCACGTACAATAGGAACATGTTGACTAGCAACAGCATTGGAAAGTGATGTGGCCACAGTTACCAGACACTTACAATTCTATCCTTGAGAGCGATGAGCTCCTCTTCCTCTTTCTTCCTGTGCTCAAAGTGAGCATCAATCAGGGCCTGCAGCTCGTTCAGGTCCTTGTTCTGACGTTTCTTATGGATGTCCTGTACGGGGCAGAAGGAGAGGTGTAGAAACCCTCTTTATATATATTACATAGCTAATATATTGATGCCTGATTTTCATTTCTAGCACATTTTTTGACCCTACAGTAAAAATATCAACCCGCAGTAAATGTGATAAAAAAGATTTTGATTAAAAGTTTATCAAAAGCCCAACAAATAATAAAACAACCAAACTAAATTGCACTCAATTTGTTTTTCATACATTTGAAAAATCAAATAATTTTAGAACTTGCTCTATAATGCTTTAATAGTATTATTTTACATAATCATCTACAAAGACCAGATTATCACTTCAAAAAAAACATCAGTCAAATAATTGTACAGAACTTACATCAAAGTCGACTTTTTCACCATCTGGGATCTTAGGGGCAGCCAATCTGTTTATGATTATAAAACAGTTTAATGATGTGGCTATCCTCAATGTGTATTGTCATTTTGTATGTTGCTAGCAGAAGCTTACAGATCTTGCATTGAATTTGAGGCAAATCATTTTAAAATAGAACTTAAACAATGGCATGCAATATACAGTTTATGAAAGTTTTTGGTTTCAGAAAGTTCATTGCAATATAAAATAATGCTTAAAAGTTTTTAAAAAATGTATCATAGATTGTCCATTATAATTTCAAAGGGGGCCCAAGCAGTAGCACTATATAATACATTATTTCATATGTCATTTTTCAGATCAGGTTTCATCAACGTTTGCATAACTAGACTATTACAATACTTATTGCAATAACTATACATAGTAATGCTGTTAGAAATACATATATTTACTATTTTAGTAGTAGAGTTTCATGTTTATTGTTTTTACTTACTTGGGCTTTGGCTTCTCCTCTATAATATACAAATAAAATAAAAAAGGGACAATGACATTTAACAAAGTTAATACAAGCCTACCAATCTGTCAGACTGCAAACAAAAATGTACAGAGACTTCAAAAACCTCAGTTCATTACATTTTCACATGTTTTAGTTTGAGAGTAAATTAAAGTAAACACAAACTGAAGTGTTTAGTAGATCCATTTATAAGATATGTATCTATATCTTCTACTGTCAAAAAGAAGATGTTATTTATTTTACTATTGTTAGTGTAAAAGTATTCTGAAACACTGAAAAACAAGTTATAGTAAATAAACTGGAATATACATTTATAAAAATCACACGTGTGCAAAAAAGGTTTAAAATATCACAGTGTATATTAATAAATGTGTTAGTCATGTTTTAGACGTGTTTAAAAACTACTGTAAAGCAAATATTATATATTTTATTTTTATATAATATACATTTTAAAGAAACATTATCCTTTATTATGTAGCTTAATTGTACATCCAAATACCTACCAGTGCATCAAGATACACTAATACTGATAACGGTAAACATCAGCATACATAATACACAGCAGTTCAAAGGGCAATATTATTCATTTAAACAATTGAGGTCCAAATGGTAGTCCAAATACCGCCATCATTTAAATTATCAAAATAGAACTCACATGTACTGGAAATGCTGTTGTTTTATAAGATTGGTAGACAAAGGGACATCTTTCAATGATCTAAATAGTGGCACTTTTTAGATATGCCATTGTTTAAATCAATCCAACAGTTCCCAGCATACAAGTAAGGCCTTGTAAGAATGATGGATATTAAAATAGGATGTTGTTTCTTTAAACAATTAGACAGACACTGAGACCTGCCAAAATTTCAATGTAAGATATGTTTTCTTTCTATGTGGTGTAGTTTCTAAAATAATGATGATGTGAGGATACTATTCATTATATTGACTATCCCACTCAGTAACATGGGGCTGATGTCACAGATACAATATACACCTTGCCATTTATATCTGCATCGCAGCCTAGCTAGATCATAGAACACTGAAGCAATACGGCATCATGAAGCTGGGGTGGGATTAAGAAATCAACTCTTCAGAAAAATTTTGGCTTGACCCACTCCCACCACCCACCCCAATCCCCCACGAAAAAAAGGAAGGACAATTTTATCTTGCAGGGAATACAAACTACCATCATATTCTTCTTCTTCAGCGGCTTTGGAGTATGACATGCGAAGCAAAAGAAAAGCAAAGCAAAGATGAGCAATGTGATCAAACATAAGCCATGAAAGCATTTACAGTAATATTCTTTCACCCTTTGAATGTTCAATTTGAATGCCCTGCTGTTCACATTGATGATAAACTGCTTAATTATTCTTAAGAAATCATGATTATGCACAGCAAGTTATGTAATGTAATGTGTTTATGAGTACGGCATTAACTAATATCAGATCATTGTTCATAATAAAAACATACAGAAACATTTCTACATACTGGTACCTTCCTCTTCATAGAATTCTGGCTTGTGCATGCAGCAAACAATGAAAGCAAATGCAAAAGAGCAATTATTTCCTGAAGGAAAGCGGCTGTACTATATGTACCTGCACATAAGCTACACAGTTCATGGGCATAAGGCAAATTGACAAGCAAGGCAGATTCAGTAGAAACCTGGATTTATCTTTTAAACTTCAAAATCAAATGTTGACGCGCAATCTGTTAAAAAATGATACACTCAGGTTACACACTGAATCATTACCATGAAAAAGTACTATAAAATTATATCTCTTGTGTTGTATTGCATAATTTTTGGTATACTTTTTGCATATGGGAGAATGCGTTATTTATTTAAAATACTATTTACTAGGCTTCATTTCTTAAGTAGAAATCACTGGCTGAGAGCGAGAACATTGTAACTGCAGAACACCCAAAAATATAGAAACACCTGATGGTTGCTTTCTGTTTTGATATTAAAACTGTTTGAAAGTTACAATGTTGGTGCTCTCAGCCGGTGAGAGAAAGACTGCTACAATTATATATCAGTCTGGCACTGGGAGGGGGAGTTGGGGGGGGGGGTTAAGTATTAAAAAGCAGGCTTAGTGAAAAAGGCATATTGGTTTCAAATATTGCACAATCCACAAACGTAATAACTCCCGAAGTGAAATGTCACATGTCAGTAGAAAATACAAATCCAGTCATAAATGTAATAAAAATGTCAACTTGGATTAATCCTCCAGGTTTGTGGGTGTTCCACATTTTTTAAGATGCAGTTAAAAATGTTTGTGGAACTGTGATTAAGGATCTGTTGGAATGATGGATGATTGACACATTGGTGATTACTGTATTGGTAAAAGTGTATAGTAAGTGTGAGCATTTGAAGTGTGCAAATCATATGAATCATACATTTGTATTGAACTCTAAAACATTTTACTTCACGTGAAGTTGGTGTGACTTCTAAAGGATAAGCGATTGCATTTGAATCCCTGACACTTAGTATACAGTGCTACTTTTTCATTATTACCATTGTGGGTTGTGAAAAACACAGCAGTGACTTGTACTAAAGCATTTGAAGCAGCAATCACCTGGCTTTAGCACGTAAATGCTGTTTACAATGAAATACAAAGATATTAAAGCAGAGCTCTTCGTTGCATTACCCTACATTTCTGTTATGAAGAGGAGGTACTGTCAACTAAACTAAAACAAGTATTGGCTTTTACAATAAATGCACATTACAAAGCTTGAGATAAAATCTCTTATTTGGTTTGACGTTAAGTTTAGGCAAAGGGATGAATGAATACTCGGATGACATACCTTCCTCTGCATGTGCCTCCTCAACAGGCACTTCTTCGACGGCTATATGACATGCAGCACACAGCGAGAGACAGCAAGAAACAGAAAGTAAAGGGTTTTAATGCAAGGGGGTACGAAAACGAAAAAAAAAATGAATACGAAAAAATTCTGCAAACCGAGTCACAAAAAGGAATGGGAAATGATAATGTTTTTTTTTTTTTGTTCAGTCGTCAGGATGACTAAACTGATCAGTGATACTTGAAACTACTAAATTAGTGTGAATAAATGCAAACACTGATGAACTGGATGTTTTGTGATTTACTAGAGATAAAACTACATTAGCATGCATGTGTTTGTGATTTGATAAATAGACTCTATGCAAGGATAAGTTATCTTGAAATTAAAAAAAAAAAACGTAATGTCATGCTTCTTCAGTTTATGGGTTTTTATCTCTGTATAAAAACTGAGAGATGAACAGAGACAGAGACAAGAGATGAATAGGTGATACCTGTGCTTAAGTTTAGCTTTTCCATGTATTTGATATACTGTACATATTGCAAAAATGCTAATTGATACCTTGCAAACTGTTTTTTCATTTTACTTACAAAAACCTATGAACCATGGATAGTGATGGGATGAGAAGATGGTTTGGGGGCATGCAGTCAAAAAGAGTAATACGTCAAGATGCTGTTATGAGCAAGAGGTCCTTTTTAGGGTGAAGAGTAAACATGTCAATAAATAATTAGTATCAGAATGAGAGGATAGAAAGAGGGAAATCATGAGCGTGTTTTTTTTTACCTTCCTCTTCATATTCTTCATTTCCCGAAAAAAAGCAGTAAAATAGCAAAATTAAAAACGAGCGTTTTCTGTCTTTTACACGGTTTAATACAACACAAATGTGACAGAAGCATGGCAGCACATAAGCATTGCATGAATCGGGTCGACTGGAATTCATCTTTGTAACTGTCTGAAGATAGCAAGGCCTTAACAGTAAAGCCGTCAGGCTCTATTTAAAAAGGCATTGCCTCACGGTTTTAGTGTCAATTCTAAGACTGATTGCTAGCTTGCAGCAAGCACTGAGTGTACCAGCCGAATGGAGAGCTGTCTTGTACATAGTTGCAGGACTTGAGATTTTTTATTTGCATCAGTAAAAGAAAAAAACGATGTCATAGTTGTGGCATTCATGAAATGGAAAAAAAATGCTTGCATTTGTTGTATTAATACAATTGGACTCTTTTAGTATTTGTTTAGTTACATGTATTTAATATTTTCACTTGACAACTTTAATAATTTTAAAGAAATTGTGTCCTTTGTTCATTTTTTTAAATTAAATTATAATCAGCACCTGCAACTATATAATGAGACGCTGAGAGCATTTTTTTTCTACCAGTTATGGTTTGCTCCACTGAAACAGAAAGGTCATGTAGGGTAATAGTAATACAGTGTATGTTATTTCACAAAGGAGAAACAATCTATACAGTACAGAATACAAATCCCACTCAGGGCTAAAGTCAAACCTGAGTATATTATCGTCCATCATCATAAACTTTTCTATTCAGATGAACAAATAAATCAAATTATTAACACATTATTTAATAAGTTGAATTTAAAATACAACTGTAGTTAAACATTTAACAGTAAAATAAGTAATACACAGGTAAACCACTAAATGGTGCTGCAACACCTTCAGACAACTGGGTGTTGCAAATCACAGTACAATAAGTAGTACAATATGTAACAGAACAATGTACTTCAAAGGAAACCTTGAATTAACTGTACTTATAAGAAACTCATCTGAAAATGTCATGAATTTAATTTTGTTTAGCAAAATTATATATATATATATATATATATATATATATATATATATATATATATATATATATATATATATATATATATATATATTGAACTGCTGGTACTTACCCTCAGTTTGCTCACTTTAAAAAAAAAATAGAACAAAAAAAACGATTTAAGGTCATGATAGGCAAGATATAAGTAAATGCATGCTTTACTTGGAATGCAATTATGTTCACTCCATGCTCTATAACATTCGAAACATACTTGTAAAATATCTACCAAGAAAATGAATAATTTTTGCAGATCTATGTCCAAACTTTCCATTGCCTTAAACAATAGGAGTCTATACTCTTATATTATGTTGGATTTTAGAGCACACTACAACAGTTGAACTATATTTAAGTTATCACACAAACAATAATGCTTCTATTGACTAACACATTTTATATCGTTTATATGTAATTTGATATGATTACTGGATGTCTTGGTATACTTACTGTAGGGATAAGACTACAGTTCTATACTGTTTAAAGTATCTTACAGGACAGTATTGGGATCTTATAGGATAATTCATAAGGGTAATGTCTAGTATTCTGCATGCATGTGATGGTTTTAGGGAATTGTTTTAAATGAATATATTGTAATACTTACACTTCCTCTGTGTCAGACATGTTGACAGTGGACCTTTACGCACCTACGGGACAATGGAGAGGAGAAACGCACAATGAAAGGCAGAGCGCTGGACTGTACACTGATCTAAATATAAATTAAGCGGTGTTGAAAAGCCCTTGAGAAAAACGAGTCTCCTCCCCTTGACTTGATAGGCTGCGAGTTACATGCGACGCAAAGAACTCCGTATACAACAATTCACATTCAAGCAGAGGGATTAGATATTTTTTTTCCAAGAATACATTTTGATGCACCTGTTGTGCACAGCTTCAAGCACTAGGACACATCACCTCACTTTCAATAGATTCACAATAATGTTTTAGGAGTGGACTACAATAGTACTAGCCTTTGGAATTTGAAACTTTCACTAATGTAATTCTAGAATGAGCTTTGATTTGATACTCTGCCATTCCACAAACTACAGAATAGAGCTTGCATTGCAAATTACAATTCTACTGCATCACTTTTATTATTAGACACAGAAGGTCACACGAAATGCAAGACTCCCAGCTTTGGTCCAGACGATACCTGAGAAGCGCAGAGCTCAGAATTATGTGAAATAGTTCGGTGCACGTCAGAACGGTGCTTTTGGAAGCCAAGTGTTCATGTCTATTTCAAACAGCCGTAACATGAAGAACGCTATGTCAAGGTCTTCGCTCCCTATATGAACTTGTCGTACCATACGCATGACAGACAAGTAGCTTTTAAAAATATAATATGAATAGTTGGAATAATAATGTTTAAAAAAAAAAGAAAAAAAAAGAAATACAAGTGTAATACTAGTGTTTTACACTTTTTAGAGTAAACGGGGATCTTTGGTTTAGAAGTTCATGAAAAAATATATAATGGCAATATAGGAGAGCCTAGTAATATCATGGGTATCGGAATGCACACGGGCAGCTGGGAATGTCTTTCAGAATTAGCCAAGGCTCATATTCTCAGCTCGGGTTCTTGTTAGAATAGTGTTCATGAGTTTCATTCCCTCGCCATATCTGGACATTCACAGTGAGAGGAGGCGTAAAAGGTTGCAGAGTGTTTGCAACCAGCCGATTGAATTATTCCTGTTTTATTTGCAATACAACTTTATCTGTCTTATAACAAATCTGTCAATATTTGGTGATAATGGGCTAAATAAAGTTTTTTTTCATGAAAATAAAAATCACAAATTATATATATATATATATATATATATATATATATATATATATATATATATATATATATATATATATATATATATATATATATAATTAATGTTGTTGATTACCTGCATCTTACAAATCAATCAAAAGAGTCGCCGTTTCTTGTGCTTCAGTTTCTATTAGGCCTAGTCGAGTCTTTTGATTTAATTGTAAACTGCAGATTATCAACAACATTAATTCCATACGAAAGCCATTCAAACATGATGTATTATTCACCTGTAATACAACCTCAAAGGTATGTCATAAATAAAGGCTAGAAAAGTATTAGACAGCTGTTAAACCCCAGGAACATATCCCGTCGAAACCAGCTTTTCGGCTAGCGCCATCATTTTCATTTTATTATCAGCTTCCACTGTGATTGTAAACATAGCCTACATATCAAAAATAATAGCCACGGGTTCAAGGAATCAGATCGCAAATCCCAGGCTTAAAACACAGGCCCGTAAAAAAAAAAAAAAAAATAGACATTTTATCTTGGATCATCAGCACACCCCAAAGTTTGTCACGAACTCATCCATCCGCTATCCACCGTCCAATAATGCAAATCGTGGTTTATTAACACGACTGTGGACCACCTCGCTCTGCTCACAAGGTACTAATACTAATCACGGTATGCTTTCATGAGGATAGGTAGGTAGATAGATAGATAGATAGATAGATAGATAGATAGATAGATAGATAGATAGATAGATAGATAGATAGATTTCACAAACTTTCCGAAATTAGCTAGTCATAAACTCTACAGCTTGGCATTGCCTACTGTTCGGGCAAACTGGCACAGATTCACAGATTCTAATATACACTATTTACAGATAGACCGAATGTTTACTGCAGTATACAGTGCTAAAGATGCACAATTTAAGCATGGGAAAACGCATGGTAATTTGCACAACAGGCAAAACTTTTTTTATGGGGACAAATGGCCCTGGGATTCAGGGTTCTTATTAGAATTGTCTGCAAGCAATGCATTAAGGATATTTTACAGTGTAGCTTTAGATATATTCTAAATACAATGTTCAAGGTTTCATTTCAACTTACACAGCAAGCACACAACACTTTACAATAGCACAGAGTGGTAAAGCATTACAGAAACAAAGTCACCCTATTGTATCATTGGAAAATAAAATAAACAGTTCCATTACTATTTAAAGCATAAAAAACAAACAAACAAACAAACAAAAAAAACAGTGGCCTGCATTGATATTTCTGCAAAATAATTATTGCATTATTACATTTTTAAATATTAAATGCTATTAGTTCTATACTGTAATCAACATTTTCAAACATATTAATATAGTTATTTATTTTCTTTGGGTCCCCTTAATTCAGAGTCACATGCAGTCTGGCAGATACCATGGGACCCTATCTCAGGTTAGCCTTGGTACTGTAGCCTACTTGGTCACTGCATATTCCAGTCTCTTTGGCAATCCTTGAAAGCTGTTCCCTGGGACACTATGCCAGTCCTGTAGACTCTTTGGACTGCTAAGGCTCTATCTTACCTGAGACAAGCTGAACGAAGTGAGCTCCCTGCTGGCCGAGACTGGCTGTGGGATCTGTAAACTTCCCAAGGTGATTAAGTCCTCCTGTTATAGTGAAATTTGATCTCCTGTCCAATCTGATTGGTAATAGCCCCTACAACGTGGGCTAGCTGGGAGAGGAGATGATGTCTAAGCAGCGGAGCTGAATAAGGACATGACTAGATTATACTTAGGAGGGAGGCACAAGTTTGGAGAGAAGCACCGGAGACTCATGTTGCTATATTTGCAAACAAACTAGGCAAGCAAAAATACAGAAGGCTTGGTGTAAGGGGTCTGCCATACAGGCAAGCAATAAGAGAGGCAATGTTTGGATGAAAATATATACTTATAGGGGGTTATTGTAGTATTCAAGTGTAATTTATAACAATACAAGCTGCTGTTGTATTTCCTCTTAACTCAATAAGCTGTGGCTAAAAGTTTTGCATCACCCTATAGAATTAACAAATTTTGCTTCATAAAGTCGAATGAAACCTGAATAATGTTAACATTATTAACATTATTTGTTAATTTCCAAATACCTAACAATATCATTTTGCGTATATGTTTGTGTGTGTGTATATATATATATATATATATATATATATATATATATATATATATATATATATACAGTATATCTATCTATTATATTCAAGGACTAAACAGACTGTATAAAAGGTGTGGCTGTTTTTCTGTTATTTCTGGCATCTTGTAAAAAAATATGTTGCCTGGTTTCCAAAAGATTTCCAAAGATTGTACTGTAGAAAATATGTACGTGCGTGCTTGTGTTTGTGTGATCGTGTATGAAAGGATATCTGTTCAACTCATTAGCATTATCAAAATGCCCAGTGGACAAAAGTACTTTCATCATCTTCAATATAACAATGGGGGGGGGGGGGGGGGGGGGGGTGCTGTATTGAATAATTTACCCTGCCTTGGCTAAATGACCGCAGACACAATCTCCCTGATTAAGCTGGCAAGTCATGTCCTTCGAAGTTTCAAATATCTCATTATGGCCTGTAGGGGTCTCTGCACTTAGAAAAGGAAAGTGGATGCAATGATCAGGGTCCCAGGTTATTTAATGTGCTACAAAACACCTCCTGAAGCAGTTGACAGCCACCGCAAACTCACAGTGGAATATGTATTAAGCAAAGGCTCGGGAAAGGTTTTATTTTTGGAGTGGCTCTGAGATTGCCCCTTCCATTTGTAGGAAGGCTGCAGTAAAGATCAAGATGTGTCTTCTCATCTCACACACAAGCCTGGGACTTGCCGACTGCAGCCTCTAAACCCCCGACCACCATTCACTCAGGTAAACTAAACCATGTTCATACTTTCTTCATTCATTGGTTACTAAATGTGCTGATGGCACGGTCTTAGTGCATTTCCTCATAGAGAATAGGGTTGCCTAATTTAATAGCTGACCCAAAATTTAGATTATTGCCCAATGGAAATTTTAATATACTACCGAAAATGGGCTTTTAGTGCAAAAATATATGAAAATGTATAAACTTAAGTTATATAATTTAAAACTTTCTTTGCTTAATATTGCATGTGCATTTGGTGGTTGTGTTTCAATTAATTTAAACTGAATTAAGCAAGCTTTAAAGAGATTGGTTGAACTGCAATAATCCAACACATTTATTAGAATAATACATTCAATATTCTCATATTCTAAGAAACAAATGCATATTTTAAATGTGCAACTGTGTGCTCTGCATTTGCAGCAAATACAAATGTACAAAATATATTTTTTTTCTTTAAAGGGTATTTATTCCCAAGTGAGTTGATCACCTGTATTGTGCACTTCTAGGTAAGTTATTCACATAATTTCTTCCTGGGCTTTGATAATATAAATATTCCAGTCTCCTATTCTTACAAAATATGACATCTGGTAGTTTGGTGGTTTTCTGTGTTGGATTTGAAATACAGCGCTTTGTTTTGAATAACTCAAAAGCTGGTTGTCTTCTCTTTAATAGAAGACAGATTCAATGTCCATTGTACTGTATTGTTTTTTATTGTCAGGCTATTATTAATCTTTCCTCATTTGAACATGTTTTCTGGAGGTGTACTAAACATCTAACCTACCAGTTCCTTAAAAGGATGGCCTCTTCTCATGTATCAAGTGGTCGCTTACACTGAGGGAAACGACAAACATAAAAGCTGCTCTACTAAGATGGTTTCACCAACAGATTAAAAAAGTAAGAGGATCTTGTGGTGGGGATCACAGGAAGATTGTATTACATTTATTAATCAGCTTTCACGCAGAGAAAAGCAGCAGGTGTTTAGTTAATGGTAAGATGTGACCATCCCTTTTTTTGTTAAACATCAAACAACTTTCAATGGTCAATGTTTTTGATAATACAAAGCATTATTGTATTTGTCTTCTATTTTACTCATCCTCTCCAAAAGGTGTTTGAAGAGTTAACTAAGAGATCAATATTAATTAGGACAGCAAATACACTTTCTAAAGAAATAACAACCAATAATGATTTTTAGGCTCTTACTTATTTGTAATGTTCATAGTTATGCATGTACTCCACTTATTCTGTTATTAGAGAATTTTCAAACCGCAATTATGAATAAACTACATTCAGAAATTCAGTTTACAGCGCTTTTGAATGGATTTGTTTTTTAAAGACTTAATATATTTTGTTGTTGCAATGGCAGACACTAAAGCCAGCTTTGCACAGAAAAGTGAACGTAACTTGACCCTGGCAGCGTTTGCATTTGCAGTTTGGTACCCAAGGTCCAGAAACTCTGTTGCGTGTCTGACTTCCTTAATGTAATATTCCTTTTTTTTTTAACAATTATTTTTATTCATTTTCTAATTTTCTCCCAATTTTTGGAATGTCCAATTATTATTCAACCTGGCTTACAGCTGCAACCCCTGAACTAACTCGGGAGAGACAAATATGAGCACTTGCGTCCTCCAAAATGAGTGCCGTCAGCTGTCCACTTTTTTTCACACTGCACTCTGCAACCATATCCAGAACTTACAGCGTCGGAGAACCACGCAGTTCTGAATTGCGTACAGGCTGGCCTGCAGGTGCCCGGCCAGCCACAGGGGTCACTGGTCTGTGGTGAGCCAAGGACTCCTCAGCCAACCTAACCCTTACCCCGCCCGGGCAGCGTTTGACCAATTGTGCTCCAGCCCCTGGGAACTGCCGTCCACGGTCAGCAGTGACATAGCTTGGATTCGAACCGGCGATCTCCAAGCTATAGGGTGCATCCTGCACTCCGGGTGGAGTGCCTTTACCGGATGAGCCACTTGGGAGCCAGCTATTCTACATGTTTGGGTGGTTTTAGATTACCAGAGTGTGGATATGGCCTCATCCTCCCAACCCCACAACCATGGCCCAATTTATGATTTTGAACATCTGGTGAAATATTAAAGGCAGCAAGTATCATCATCATCATTGAAGGCATACATCATAAACACCTGCTATGTTTTGGAAACTAGTTCCTACAATAAGCAATATAACTGCTAAAGATGGTTTCCATCCACATCTCCCATTCATATCTACAGTATGATACCTGTTTACTGAAACTTGCAATTTACAACTGTGGTTGAGTAGAATAGTTTATTTTATTTGTAAATCGTGTCACAAGTTCCTGATATTGTTAAATTTGCACTGTGACATGCACTCTAATTTTGCAGTATCCTATGATTTTTTTGTACAGTATGTTTATATTACAGTACACATTTTTACTATGCTTTACCGCACTTCTCCATTCTTTACCATGCTCGTTGCTGTGCTTTTATCATGTTGTACCAGAATTCTGAACTGGAATTATAATTTAAATCACCTATTTTCCGTGTGAAATTCAGTTCCAAGTTCAAAGAACCTTGATTTTGGGCTGGTGGAATACCTGTGATTTACAGCTCAGAGAAAAAGTGATGGCCTCAGAGTGGGGCAGTTCTTAGCAGAGGCCTGCAACAGGTGATGGTGTCACAAGATAGCCCTTCTTTCCTCCTCCTAAAATTAGGCGTAAGAACTTTCTAGCTGCCCAGGGGACGTTTATTTCAGCCAGTGTTACACATAACTGCTGTTGACATTTTCCACTTCGGTGAACTTGTTCAGGTACTTGCTCTGTTTGAATAAAATAACAAGCAATGCAACCAAACTACGTAAAATTAGTTACGTACTCAAAAACATAAATGTCTGACCTGGCGGGCGTAGTAAAATTAAAATTGACATTTGACAATTGAGGGAAATGGATACAGGTTTACAGATGGATAGAAAATGTACGGAGGCAAATGGTCAGACATCTACAGATGAATTGGCACACAACAGACAATATTTTGTATAGCTTGCTCTGAAAGATTGTGAACCAATGACTTAGATTATGTTTAACATAAATGTGATCTGTTGCAGTTGACTACAGTATGTGTCAAACAGCATGGGGGCAGTTGGTAATAGGATCACTGCTAGTAATAAGGTCATCTGAGCATAAGTGTAACACTATCTTTAACACATATTCAAGCAGCATTAAACGCTGTGCTAGAAAGAAAAAAAAAACAGTTATCCATGTCTGTTGTCGTCCGCTTGCTGGTACTACACTTTTAGCAAGAAATGTAGTAATAGGATAGTGTTTTTTAACTTCTATTATTGTCCTGTGAATCATTTTTGATAAAATGTAACACAGGCCATTTGTCGATATATACAGGTAGTGGACAAAAAAATGGAAACACCAATGTAAAGTCACTTAAAAGGGCGTTGGGTCACTATGATATCCCGCTCTGTGGAGTTCTCGGCGGACCATTTTTGATGAAACTGGCTGCTCGCGCCCCAGGATGAAATTTGCAGTCAATTGATCTGCAGTTGCTCGCCTGTTTTGCCTTGCACTTCGAATTAATGCATGGATATCACGATACTGGAGTATGCGCTTCCGCCCACTGTTGCCCTTTGCTGATGATGTCTTTTCCCTCGGAGTTCCATGCCAACATCACCTTAGACACCGTTGCTCGTGAAACATCAGCAAGTTGAGCTGTCGTGGTCACTGAAGCGCCTGCCGAACGCGCCCGAACAATCACCCCTCTTTCAAAGTCACTGAGGTCTCTTGCAGCCATGCTAGCCATAATTATAGACAACCAGGCCTGTCCAGCATTTTTATACATGACCCTAAGCATGCTGGGATGTTATTTGCTTAATTAACGCATGAGCCACACCTGTGTGGAAGCCCTTGCTTTCAATATACTTGGTGTCCCAGGTGTTTGGTCATTAACCCAGGTGTTTCCATTTTTTTGTCCACTACCTGTAACTTAAAGCTTATAAGGCCATATTTACAAAGCGTTTACACCAGTCTTGAATTAATTTTTTGAAAGGCGAAAAAACACCTATTGGCTTAACAAAGCAATTATCAAACACGATAGTAATGTAATGGAAGGCATCTCAGGCACTCTAAAGTCACATACTTTTCAGTTTCGTACATTACTGTTGAATTAAAGTTCATTGAAAGATATGGCCCATAATTGTATAGTTTACTCTGTTTGAGAAACACAACAAAGGTTCTTACAATTTCTAAGAAAAAAGGCACATGTTAATATGAAACTTTACATTCTTTATTTTTTTAAGAAACAAAATAATACAGCGGATATAATAGACATTCAAAGTAAGAACACAGAATACAGTGGCATCGTATTTTGCTAAGGCTAATAGGAAAAGCAGTTCTTACCTGATCTCTACAAAATGCTTGAGAGGATCCATTAAACACCAGGTCCTAATAATGCCTAACTGTAATATTGTAATGTACCATTCTCTAACTAAAGTATTAAAGCAACAATCCAACACAGGTGTGCTTGTTTTTACATTCAGTACTTTGTGCACCATTGTAAATCTGATACAAAGTCAGTATTAACTCCAGTAGAATATGTTGCTAAAATATGAAACTTGTGATACTTAATACACTGTATTACTGTAGGCTATATGTGTGTTGATGGTGCAAGTGCACATCCTTTGGATATTATGGTCTTGGCCAAGAAAGCATTGCAAGCTTTTTGTTGTACAGTATAACATTTAGAAATAGACATTGCATTTATATTAAGACAATGCAATTACAAGAACAGGTTCAATACAAAAAGTAAAAAGAAGAAATGTTAGGTACAATTATTAAACCTTTTTTTTTTTTTAATAAAAAGCTATTTATTTTTGTATTTTAAAAGTTACAAAATCCCACTGCATATTATGCCAATGTATAATGATGGAAAATAATTATTATTGTTTTCAGTAACTGAGATGCAAATCATTATCTTGATTATTTTAGGAATTCTACAACGAAGTAAGATGTTAAAGACAGGTAAGATTATGTATCACTTAATCTGGGATTAAGTGATACAAGGTAGCAATAGTGTGGATAATATCAGCTACAACAACCACCTTGCGACAGTTCATAAATTAGAAAAGAAAAAAGACATCAGTTACAGTACATTTTCAAGATTCTTCGTGGTAGGCTCCATCTGCAAGAAATTACAAGAAGAGGAAAATGATTACAGTGAGAAAGGTTTTGGCAATACTAGCATGACGTGGTAGAGTAAATGTTGAAAGTTCATTGTAGTCCAATGAATTTATTAATATACTATTGATTTAGAAATAAATTCCATACATAATAATCATTTAATAAAAATGATTTTGCATTGTAACTTTATCAGTCAGATTCTAAATAAACAGCCAGAGTGTAAGTGTTGACTAGGCCTGGGGCTATACAGTTTCCGAGAGCCTAGGAGCAGAGCTAAGAACAGAGATCATGATCTATTTTCTTTTGAGAGCACTGCTGATGGATACTGCTGAAAATAAAAATAAGACATTAACCTGACTGCCAAATCATTTATCAACACAACTTATTCAAGGTACATTAACCATGAAACCTATAGAATATTAGTTGCGAACCGTGAAACCACAACGTTATGTTTTCAATAAATATATTGTGTTACAAAAGCTGTCTAAAATTGTATTTTCATTTCAGGGGTTAAAATGCTGATGGCTGTCACTTTTACAAATGCCAATCAACCAGGATTGACCCAGCAGTATCCTCCCCCTCTGCTGCCCAAGCCAAGCAAGGACAATGCCAGGCTTCAGAAACTACTAAAGAAAACAGCTAAGAAAAAGGCACCTCCCCCAACATCACAGACCCCCATCCCCTTCCGCTCTAGTCTCTCTCCAGTGAGTGAAGCCAGTCCGGATCTTGAGCACAGTGAACATTCAACACCGCCAAAGACACCCGAAACACCTGCCTATGCTGCATCCCTGATGCCCCCAAGGTTTTCAGTTAAACCTCTGGTTCAACATGTATCATCTCCATACCCAACTAAAAAAACGTTTTCTTTCAGCAAGTCTGAGAGTTTGTCACCCCAGCTTTTTAACCCTGCAAGAAGTCCCTTAGCACATACTGGTCAGCCTTACAAACATACTCCACTGTCTACAAGTCATGAAAGGAACATTTTCATTTTTCCGCAGGAAATAAAAGTCCAGGAGATAGGACCAAAGTCTCCAGTCCACCCACTGCATGGGGAAATCCACTCAGCTAGCAGCACAGTTCCCAAAGCAATAACCCCAGTGGAAACAGCATCTACAAATAAGGCCCATCTTTCTGATGTCCCAAGAGTCAATTCTCACGCTGTTAAAGCTGCCAGTCAACCATCACCTGCCGTTGGAGTTCCAAGAGCTAAAACACCTTTGTTTGAAGTTCCTCAAATAAAGACATTTACATATGAAGGTTACCGAGCTAAAACACCAACATTTGAGGCAGCTCCAGCTAAAACAAATACAAGTCAAATTTCTACATCTTCACTTCAAGTGCCCTCACTTAAAACACCTTCTTATGAAGTCACAACATCCGAAACATCTACATATGAAACCACTATAGTTGAAACAACTAAACATGAAGTTCCTACAGCTAAAGCACTTTTACATGAAGCACCCAGACCTAAAACACTATCTCATGGAACCTCTGCAGATACGTCACTTCATTATCAAGTTGTGAGAGCTAAAACGCCTACATATGAAGTTTCTACAGTTACCACAACCTCATATGAAGTACCTATAACTCGGCCACCTTTACATGAATGGTCTAGACCTAAAACCCCTTTATACAATGCATCCAGACCTAAAACACCTTTGTATGGAATATCTATACCAGCAGCACCCTCATATGAATGGTCTAGACCTAAAACACCTTCTTATGAAATTCAGAGATCTAAAACACCTACATATGACATGTCCCTGCCTAAAACATCCACAAATGAAGTCACTGCAGTTCAAACAACTACTTATGAAATTACTACTGCTAAAGCACTGTCATATGAAGTGCCCAGACTTGAAATATCAAGACCTATAACACCTTCATATGGAATTTCTAAATCTACTGTAGCATCAAATGAGGTGTCTAAGCCTAAAACACCTTCATATGAAAGTCCCAGGCCTAAAACACCTTCTTATGGAATCTCTCCAACGACAGCTCCTTTGTGTGATCTACCCAGAGTTAAAACCCCTACTTATCAAGTACCCGCAGCTAAAACTCCATTTTATGAAGCCTCAAGACCCAAAACACCATCTTATGGAATATCTACTGCGACAATACCTTCATATGAAGTGCCTATACCCAAAACACCTTCTAATGAAGTGTCAAGACCTAAGATATATTATTATGGAACACATACAGCTACAACAACTGTGCATGAAGTAACCACACCTGAAACACCTTCCAATAATGTAGCAAGACCCAAAACACCCTCTTACGGAGCACCTACAGCTACAACTTCCTATGAAATGCCTAGACCCAAAACACCTTCTAATGAAGTGTCAAGACCTAAGACACATTATTATGGAACATCTACAGTTTCAACAACTTCATATGAAGTAACCACACCTAAAACACCTTCTAATGATGTGGCAAGACCCAAAACACCCTCTTATGAAGCACCTACAGCTATAACACCATCCTATGACATGCCTAGACCCAAAACACCTTCTAATGAAGTGCCCAGACCGAAGACACCTTCTTATGGAATAACCACAGCTACAATAACTTCATATGAAGTACCTAGATCTAAAACACCTTCTAATGCAGTGTCCAGCCCTAAAACGGCTTCTCGTGATATTCTGAGAGCTGAAACACCAACACATGAACTAGCTAGAGCTACAACTCCTACAAGTGAAATTCCTCCTATGTCAGACAATCAGCAAGCAAAAACACCTGCAAACGAAGCACCAAAACCCCAAACTCCCTCTGTTCAGACTCAAAGAGCTAAAACCCCTGTGCCTGAAACTGAAACTACTGCTGCAGCCCTTGTCCCAGAGGATTCCAAGTCAATAACCCCTGAGATCGAAGTCCAGCCTGTTCATCCTTTACATAAAAAACCCCAAGCTGGAGATGGCCTTCTGCAGGAAACACCAAAAGTCACAGAAACCAAGGCTGATGTTACTAAGGAAAAGACTGCTGAGAAAGTTGCACCAGCAAGTTCTGAAAAAGACAATCACCAGGCCAACTCGTTTCCCAAAGCAGAACCTTTGCTGAAAATCCCCCAGAAAGCAAAGTCACTGAAATCCAAATTCAGTGGCTGGTCCCGTCTCAAGAAGCATCTTGTTGTGGAGCCTGAAGAGCCTAAATTTCCAGAACCAGAACCAGAGCAGCAACCTGAACCCGAGAAAGAGACGTTACAAAAGAAAGACAAGGAAAAGGATGAAGAGAAGCCCTCACCAGAGGAGAACAAAAGTGAAAGTCAGGATTTAGAGAAACACAAAGATTCAAGGGCAACCAAGATGTGGGATGCGGTCCTCTTCAAAATGTTTTCTGCCAAAGAATGTATAAAGCAACAAATTAACAACAATAGCAAGTCTGAACAAACAGAAACAAAACAAGAGGAAAAGAGAGAGTTTTCTTCACTCATCTACAGGCTGCCTCTTCTCTTGTACAAACCACGATTTGATGCCAGGAAGTTAAAGGAAGCTGCTGCTAGGCCACTGGCAAAAATCACTACTGTGTTTGAGATGAGTCTTCTGAACCGCAAAAACACAGAGGAAGAACCTAAAGACTTTAACAGAATTGCTAAGGGTTGGGAATTGAAATAATAATGAAGAAATATACAACAATGCAACTCTACAGCATAGCGCTGTGGATATTCAACTCTGGTAGAGTTATAGCAGTTCCTTGCCTTTAAAAATCAAAATGTCTACTGTTTTTCTGTAAGTAATAGGTGTTAGACAAGATGTTTGGAGATTGAAAATAGGTGCCTGGAAAGCAAATGACCCTCGAGATGTAGATTGATGAGAACACATATTGGTGATTTCTTTCAAAGTGCATGAAAGTTAAACATGTCAAATTATTATAGTACACATTTGAAAGTAGTATTTTTCAATATGAATTAATTGCTACAGTGTATCAAGGAGAATGATGTATGTTTCGTCTTTAGGGTAAAAAAACAAGCAAGACTAAGCTAGATATACTGCACAAAGATTATTTTTTTTTTTAAATATATTGGTGCAAAACCAGCAATAAAAATCTGAACATTTTCATTACCAGTAACAACCAATGCACCTATATTTTACACTTAAAGTGATAATTTTCATAACATAGTTTTAATCTTTTCAAAATTTCAGACATAAATTTGGAACTGAAGCATAACATATCCTTATTAAATCTGGAAAAAATCTGTAAAGAACAAATTCATTTTTTTAATTCTTTTCCATAAATCTTTACACATGTATTTGTGAAAACTATGCTGTTTGATTTTAAAGCTGTTTGCAAAAGGAAGGTTTTTAAGCACACTTGTTTGATGGCATAACAAACCACACCACATCGTACAATGGTCTGGGAAATTATGCAGAGACACAAGTTGATCTGAAGGTCTAGAGTAAGTTAAACAAAAGATTGGAAGCAGAAAACTACTATTTGCATAGTTAACAATTTTGACATTAAAGTTTATTTCTATATATAATTGATTTAAATGATAATCACGCCTGTGCATTTTAACAGCAGGTTTGGACAGGGTGTGTACAGTGCAAAGCAAATCATTCTCCAGACTACCAGTTGAAATCTTGGTATTGCAAATTGCCAAAGTGCCATTTAAAACAAATAATTTCTAATAACATAAATACACACAAACTTCTAACAAACCTCTAATGTTAATGTTGAAGCATCACAATAATATATTGTTACGCAGAATCAAATTGTATATAATTTTCTTTTTCAGTCATCACACCCTGGAGACTTTTTAAAACACCCCCTTAGAGCTTGCGAATATGTCTTCTCTCTAAGTACAGCTAGTACACCACAGTGTAACCGTTAACCTGTCCCCCTGCAACACTCTGCCCCTAGTGGATGCAAGATATCCCATCTTTATTCAATGTTTTTTTTTCAGATGTACATACTTGCATCCATTAGTGGTAAAGTATTTCAAGAGGACAGGTTAATGGTCACACTCTGGTGTACCAGCCGTATTTATTGAGAAGACATGTTTGAGAACTATATTAAGGCCACAGGGGTGTTTTAAATTTAAAAAGTCTCCAGGATATGATGATTGAAACAGAAAATGATATACAAAGCGAATCTAAACAATAATACATGAGTGAAGATAAATGTGATATTTCATAATCATACCAAGTTGCACTTTAAGCTCTGAATTAAATGTAAATCGCATTGCCCTGACACAGCTATACTTAGTAATGGTTATGAAAATGCCATAATATTTATTTAATCTAGGTTTCTTTTAGTATTACTGTAGAGTTCAATTTATGAGGGTGTTTCAAATGGGGTCTAGATTAATTTTAGATATGCAAATTATATATGCCTGTTACCAATATAAGTCATTGGATAGGGACATACCGCATTTAGCTTTCAGTTGGCACCATTTATCAACACATGCATGCAGTGAATTCTGGGAATGGTTTCTTTTTAAAATGGCAGCATGGGAGTGCAGGTTTGAAAATCTGAGGTCAGAAAGTATGACTCTGGTGACAGCATTTAGCCAAAGGGTGAAGGCTATGTGTAACAATACGTTAGGTGTACAAGTGCTTAGAGAAATTCAATGAATGTTGTATTAGCGCTGAGGATGAGGCATGACAAGCACAAGGTAAAAAGTATATTTGATCAAGGCTGGGTCTTGTCAGATCAAGACTGGGTCTTGTCAGATCAAGGCTGGGTCTTGTCAGATCAAGGCTGGGTCTTGTCAGATCCTGCCACATGCATCTGTATACAGCCCAGACCTGGCACCAAGTGACTGATTTTTGCCCAGGGAAGAAGGTCCTGAGGGGAAGTCAGTTTGGAACCAATGCCCAACTATTTCGGTTTCATTACAAGACAGTGGCAAGATGGCAAAAGTTATTTTAGATGCAGGAAACAAAATGTGAGGAGTTAGTGAAGCATTCCTAAGCCTTTAATCTATTTAATTTGAAACACCCTTGTAATTTTCTAGGATAGTTATATGATATTGTATCTGCTTCTTAATTGTGTATGTTTAACAAGTGTTAATGTTAAGATGGAAAACAGCAAAACAGAGAGAAATGATCAATAAAGGGTCAGGACAAGAGTTCAATGCACAGAAAAGTGAAAATGCCAAGCCTGGCTGGGCTAAACTTGAGAGCAAAGTCATTGAAGTATTTTGTGTTATAACTGTTCACTGGCTTTCAATAGTATTCATTAATAATTTCAAGGAATGTGCTGAAAACTAGAATGTTACTCTTTAAGAGAATATTCTTTACAAATAGTCATATTGTAATTTTGGGACACCAGGTGGTGCCAAACACATTTTAGAGCTTATTGAGTGAGCATGAACATTCCAAACAGAGGAACAACCTTTGTGCCAGGAATGACCCTATTGGCTAGAGGTCAAGGCACCGCTTTCTGTCCCTTTCCTAGTTGGAGGCAAATAGGCTTAGGATCGCTTGGTTTACATCATGGCACATCAGGGTTATCTGATAACACATGTCCTCTCTCTATAAACACACAAGGGATTAAGCACATGACATCGGACACAGTTGTAGTTTTTTCAAAACCATGTATGAACAAACCACAGACAATCCAGATCAATATCTACATTACCCATGAAGTTGATACAGTACTGCTCACAGCAGGTTTTGATACAAGAGCAGTATTGACTTTGATGGACAAAACACAACTCAAAAAATATAACTTTTTGTATAATATTTATATCTAATATTAATGTTTTGACCTCACCCTACAGCTACTGTATGTGAATATTTGAGGGGGAAGGATGTTCAGCCTTGTAAAGGATAATTGTAGCTTAATCATTTTGACTTGTATATAAAAATGTATACCCATTGTTCTCTGCTTTATGTAATTGCAGTCTGCTTAAATATCTGTATTGTAATTTCTAGTATAAACATACATTATATGCAGCCTGTATTTTTTTGCTCAACATTTAAAAACCTGATATCTACCAATGTGTTTTAATACAAAGGATGGTTCCTGATAGAGATGCTAAAATCAACATTAATAACCAATACAATAATATGTATTCCTAAATTAATAACAATGTAATGTTATGGATTAGACAGTGATTTCATTATTGCTTTATATAAATAAGGTTGCTTTGGAACAGAGAACTATTGTCCCTATGTGAATAAAGTGTTTTGAAAGCTGTCATCAACTCAGGATTTCAGTCCCTGATCTCTCTAGGCTGCTGACCACTCAGGAGCAATATCCTGAACCAAAAGACAACACACACACACACACACACACAAAAATGCTTGTCTACTGGACAAGTAGCCTCTTTATTAGTCTTACTCCGATTGTGTTGAAAGTCAAGGATGGCTTTTAATAACAAGCTTCCTGTGATCATGCTGTGGCAGGATTTCAAAAAATAATCATGATTCTGATGATATTTAATTTTAATCAACTGAGACATTTCTCCTGAGCTTATTTGATTGTTCACAATTCACTCAGTAGAATAGAACTCATTCAGTAGAATAGGTTGAATGTGTGCAGAACAGAAATTTAAGAGCACTACACTCAGATAAAGGCAAAATGGTGGGCCAAGTTGACTAATGTAGCGTCTCAATGACCATCCAAGATGACAACATAACAATCACTTCTTGTTAAAAAGAAATTGCAATGACTATTTAGAGCACAGCAGACAACGATAGTAACAAGTTTGTTATAAAAATTACACAGAGATCTGTAATGGTTTAAAAATAACCCAGCTCCTGTTATAATTCCTCTTATCACAAGATGTCGGATTATTAATTATCATGCATTACCATTTTACAAACCCTTATCAAGACTGGAAAATTCAAAAGGAAAACCCTATCCCTAATTACTGTTTATGAAATAACTTCAGCTTATACATATTCTTAGTACTGTATCTATAGATACTGAAAAACAATTACAAAACATGTCAGTTTTAGTGAAACTAATCTGTAACTTTTAAAAGAGAGGCCTGGAATCAAACCAAAGCCTTGGTCCAAGACAGATAAGCACATGGGGGCTCAGCATTGCAGTCAACTGTCCTTCACCACTAAGAACACAGGCAAACAAACCAGCATCATGATCTCTTGTGACCTTCCTGACTCAAATAAAGTCCCCCACCCCACACTCCTGCTTCTGAAACTTGTAGGGTAATACAAAATGTAAAATCTTACTTGACTTACCATTTGTATATTCAGCATGATTGTCATCACTGATTGGAACTTTCTCATATTTGCCATGTCCACTCACAATAAATTTGTACCTTTTACCAGATGGTGTGCTCTGAGGAAATAGAAGAAAAGCAAATTTGCAGGTTAAATGATATGCTGTCCTCAATATATGAATGAATTATTGGACATGGTGGCAGATCTAAATACAGCCATGGTTTAAATATTGCAAACATGTAATCTGGCTTGCTTTTAAAGACAAACATACACTTAAGAGAAATACACAATCATGGTTTTCTCAAAGCCCCCTTCTTTTAACGAGATAGATCGACTGAATAGACCCTCTTAACTTCTATGCCATCAAGGGATGTGGCTAAACTTCCATTTGTTTGGAAAAGTTCGAAGTCCGGTGTCCTGGTCCAACTCACTTTCAGCGCTGCTCCTTTATTAGCTGAGGGAGTTGAATCTATTTTGTTTTCCCATATGTTCTTTTTGTTTAATACATCGCCTGCCATTACATCCTGAAATAAAACAAAGTACAATTCAGATGTAAATTCACCGAATGAAAACAGAAAAGGTGGTTTAAAAAAAAAGAAAAATCTACTTTCCACAAGGGTGCACCCTTTATTAATATAGATTTTTTTTCTTTTCAAGGAAAGAAGAAATGCAGTATATTGATGCCCATAACAAACTGCTGCAAATCTTGCTTGAGACGATGCAGCAGTCGATCGGTTGTTTAGTGTACATTTCTAATAAGGTCAAACACTATGTAGCAAAACAAGAGTCCAGAAACGAAAGCATGGAGAGTTGAAAATGAAAGAAAGGGCTGCTCTTCAGAGCGTGAAGAAAATGTAGTTGAAATTAAATGTTTAAATACACAGTAACAATGGGAGATGTAGAAATGGCTGGAACAGGTATTTGCATAAACAGATACCAATGGATTAGATAATGAGCTGCAAATCATACACATGTCTTCATAAACACTGACAGCTTTAGGCAAATGGGGGAAGTCTAATCAATGGTTAATGACTCAAGGAGGGATCCTTGGCTCAAGACGTGATGTTTTTTCTCCAGGTGTTCAATATTTACAGTACTTCATTGGACTAGATTTATTGCTTGCCATTGGATTACATTTTCTATACTTATTATTGCACAGGCCAAGTTAAGCGGTGTTGTGTTTCACAATAATGTTGAAGTAGCAGTAGGATTAGGAAACAATACAGAACAGTTGCATAACCAGAGAGGGAGAGGCAGGGCTGCTGTTTACCTTGAAGAAGACTAAGAAAAGTCCAAGACATGAATGAAGTTGAAATAAGAGAACTGAGGAAACAGAACAGGAGACAGAGAAAGAGGAAATAGCAAGCATGAGTACAGTAATCTTAATGGAGAAAGGAATAGTGTTTGTATTTGTGGCAACATGTTCCTATGGCTAATAATTTAATAATTCAAAAAGCATATGCTTCAGTCATAGTCACTGAAGCGTGTCATGGTCAAGGATGAATGACTGAGTGATTAAAAAGAAACCAAAAACATTTAGTCAATGTCCATCATTTATATACCTTATTATTTTTTTAAAATAAATGTGTTATAATAGTGATACGTTTCTTTTGATGCTCGATATATAAACTCACTTTTGTAACAATATAAAATTTTTGCATGTGTTCTAAATAAGACTTATTTTCTATATTTCAGATAACCAACAGCAGAACAGCTATCAGTACAAGCAGTATTTGTTTTATAATACCTGCAATTATTGTACATCACCTTTTAAAGTCATTTGTTCTGCACCTTAACTGCATTTTTAATAATAAATGCGGTAATTGTTAGACAAATGAAACACAACTTACAGATGGTTTGGAGGGAGTGTTCTTGCTGCTACCGTCTGGGGTTCCTTTCACCCACTGAGTAATGAGGTCCGACACTCCAACTTTCAGGCCTTCAGTATCCTAAGGAGGATAGAAAACACCTAATATTAAAATAAAGTTTAAGTATAATTTAAACAGGCCCCACAGTGGTCAACGGGCTTGACCAAGGTTCAGTATGATATATTATAACACTTGGGCCAATGCACTAGTTCATTGTTACAACCACAGAAACACAACAGTGACTAGTTTACTAAAATTGAGTGCTCTATTAAGTTCAAGAAATCACCCATATCCAGTTGTGAAGAGCCCATTGTAAATGTTATTCGAACAACAGTAGACCCGAGGGTCTCTAGTAAGCAATGGTTTCTAAAGAACCACTCAGGCATGAAACCCCCATAGCACACACGAATGGTTGTGGTCAAAATGGGTTTGGAAGCACAACTGTTTGTCTCACTGCTGTTATTGCTTCTATATTTAAAGTCATGCAGGGTGTCAGCTGCCATGGTCTGACTGTTTCTTACTGGCCCTATTAGAAGTCGAAGCACAATTTGCACTTCTTTTTTCAACAAAAGGAACTTGGTAACTATATTAACAAGCCCTCTTAGTTTGGTATTAGTTTAGAAAACATTAACAGTTGTATTTCCTGTTCTCTAACAATGGTACAATCCGGTTCTGTTTTGCTGCAGTCTGAGAGTGATTCCAGCTAAGACCACTTACTTTGCATGGTGTTCCTTTGGAGGAGGAAGGACTCAAGGCTTCACCTCCCTCCCACAGGCTCTTCTTAGAGGCCACCAGTTCAGCAGTCTGTGGAATGTCTATCAGGGATTGTTTGGCTTCCTTGGTAGAACTCTGGGAATACGTGACAAAACATATGAATTAATAAAACAGTGCTGCTGCTGCAGAGTATAACAGGGAAGCTACAAACAACATGATAATTGACGTGGCTTAACTTATACTTAAATAAAGTCTATTTTCACTGCCAACTAAGTTTCAGTGGCCTTATAGCTGATTGGTTGTGTGGCAAATTAGATTTTACTTTCCCTTTAAAATCTTTGAAGCAATGACAACATTTTACCACCAGGTGGCATGGGTGAAAAACATTCAAAGTAACTGCATTCACAACACTTAACCAGCAAAGAGGCACCATTGGACAGTCAAACAGCCTCTTAAAAGTGGATTTACATACACACATTTAAGCATTTAAAAACATAATCCTTAAGAGATTGAGATGCTTCCAGACTTTAAGCAACCCAGTACTCCCTCTTCATTTCACTATGTGAATTATGACAAAAATGAAATACAGTATTGAGGTCAAAGAGTTAGTGAATAATCTTTAAACACTGAAGAACAGTATGTGTATAAGTTATTGTCAACCTGGCCCAAACAAATTTGTGAATTAATCAAATAAAGCCCATCTGTCAGTGTTGAAAAAAAAAAACAGCTTACATTTTCAATATTTCCTCTGTAACTAATTAAATGAACAGCGATACATCACTATGGATGAAGTGTGTCACAAAGCAGATGTGTATTACATCTGAAGACAGCACATGCACCTTCTGCTGTATGAGAAATGGGGAATATCTCCTAGAGGTTGTAAATGGAAGAAGTAGCTGTTCTTGGGATGTTGCCACCATTTATTTTCATTTACTTGACATGCCACCCAGTTTATTACATTGACGCTAAACTTTCAAAGGAAAAGGTCAGCTCACACTTGCACTAGACAAACTGGATACAAGCTAGCAGCTATAAATCTGACCCGTCACTGCATAATGCCATGCTTTTAGCATACAATCACAGCTCCTGTTTAATTGCATTTTCAGAATGTGTAATTGTAGTCGCTGGACAATAACAAAGTACTAGCTCCTGTGATATACTTTCCCTAGCATTTGTTGGTTGCAGACTTTTGACTTGTATCCCCTTAAGTTCCATCCATTAAAGATGGTACTATATCCAATACATTAAATACTGTACTGACACCAGTGCATTACTTAAACAGAGTTTAAAGGGACCACTGTGAAGTATTTTGTAATTTGATGAGTCTGAAGGTAAAGAGGTTAATACTCGCAATGGCATGTTGCATGGCGACAGCAAAGACACCAAAGACATTTGTAAAGTAAGTATTTGTTTTTGTATATATGGCTCTGTGGTTACGAGTGATGACCTAATCTAAGGACATCATGAACCCACCCTCTACGTAGCACAAATATACACTAATAACAGAGCACAGATAAGGACACCATTGTGCTAGCCTCTTCAAAAAGCATACATACAGTAAACTGTAAACCTCATCAGAAGAACACCATCGCCAGAGGTGCATTATTCTTTTTTTTTTTAGTATCTTTAACTGTAACTGTTATGGAAGAGGTCATTGGTTTTCTTTTGGTTTTCTTTCACGTCAAACACCTTTGTAGTCTTCTGACGAGGCCCCCTTCAGGGCTTAAGGAAACCTGGCAATGTTAAAGCCTTTGAACCAAAGAAGATATCGTTGCATTGTGGTATCACAGTGGTGGGAATTACAGTGATGGCAAGGAGCCTGGTATTGCCTCCTATCGGATTTGGTTTTAATTAGATTTTGGCATAGTTCCTTCCTTGTACCTTCTCGTGGACAAGCTTAAATCCTTTATTATTCAGACAGTATCATTAGAAATGTTTACTAGCTACCAATGATCTAATAATCTCTAATAAAACAGAGAGATCAGAACCCACTAGTACCAACAGCAAGTTTTAATAGCATGCTTGCTTTTAATGCTTTAGCAGTATTTATACACAGTGAAACCCAACATCCACAGATTATCCAAATAGCTCTGTTCAAAATGACCTTAGCTGACACATAATCCACAGCACCATGTTCAGTCCGTTTTTAATGCTTTGGAATGTTCATTTGTGATTGTTCTTTTCAGAAGTGCAACATCATGTGGCTATTATTTCTTAGAAAAACAAACATGCTTCCATAAACATGAGTAGGGTACACGCTTACTGTACAGTTGAAGCAGAAAAGCTTATTTGACTGTACATGATGAACTGTCTTTTGTTGCCTGAGTAGAATTTCAAAATGAATGAATTGGTTAGAACCTCTAGGTCCTATTTTGAAGATAGATCACAGAGGAATATTTTATTTGGATCTTAAAATGTTCCTTTGCATTTGCTCTAGCTTCAAAAAAGTTCCCATTGTGTACAATGAGTGAAACACTACCTCTATGGCATGTGTGTACTGCTCCAGTCTGTTGTCAATTCTGGAGATGGGTATCTGGGGCTGTATCTTCTTAATGCTGTTACTGTATAAATAGAACGTCAAGTTTATTAGCAATCATAACATTTTTTTAAAACCTATTCATCAAAAATAAATAAATGCATTTTAAAAATCGAACATTGACATGATGATATTTCCAAGTGGTATTTAAGAATTAAAAAATGGATACATATTTTTATTAAAATGTATATCATTCAACCAAACTGTGAATGTAATGTATTTCACAAAATTATCTTATTCACTCTACTTTAAGCACAGTTAAACAGGAATAATGACTGATAGCTGGCTGATTAATGTAAATCATCGCTCACATACAGTTGTCATCTTCCCTAGCAAATGCTGTGGCACTCAATTTTACACTTCCCATATAAGCAGTGATCAACCTGTTGGGTGGTTTATTGTACAGGCAAATGATGTAATGGGGCTTAGAGCAAATTGTACAAGAAAAACAACCAGATCATGTTCAATCATGCAATCAAAGACTACTGGATGCTTTGGTGATCTGTATCAGAAGATTAGTAGTAGTAGTATCTTGTCAGCCTCTCACAATGAGTCATAAAATCAGACTATAGAGGCTTTTCTTCACCTTAATCTCTTGTAGAAGTGGGGAAGGGATTACATCATTTTTAATATGGTCTGTCCGCCAGGAAGAATAATTACTAATGGCAGTTATTAATCAAAGCTGCTCATCAAGGTTTTATCAGACCTCCTTTAAGAATTACAGCATCATGAGGCAGATTTGATCAACCTACACCCACCAGTATTAGCCACAGCTGGATTTTTTTGGGCATATTTTACAGAAGAATTCCCTGGATTGCATCACCCATGTATATATCGTTATCCCAGGACTATCCCTTTAAAAAGTGGCTGACCAATCCAGTTGCATTCCTTGGTACAGTAAAATGCCCTTAAATTACAGTTTTGGCTTATTTTTTGTAGCATGTTAATGCTTTAACAATACCATCTGATACTAATCTCTCAACAGAACACTTCTACAAATTACAATCACATTTTACTTTGTGCAACCAAGTTGTTTAAGAGCATATGGAATCAAATTACCAAAATAATGCTGATTATATTTAAAGATACGTTTTGCAACTGTAATGTAACTGTTATGTCGTGGTGACTCTAGACAAGACAGGGGGTGTTCTATAACTCTTTAAAAAGTTACTAATAATGCTAAACAAATACTAAAAATACCTGGTTAGCAAAATAAGAAATTCAACCTTTCCTGAAAAAGGAAAAAAAAATTGTAGTGGATAAATGTGGTGTTATTCATACCTGCATTTGAAGTGGGTGCTTGGTTAGTCACAAATAAGGGTGTGGATCAGGCCCTTGACAATATCTTTTGTTTTTCCTGAAGAATTACCTATATCTGTATGGGTTGGTTCTAATCTCCCTACTTTAACATATTAGAGTTGACATGCAATCTGTCATGAAGCACTGCACTGCAGCTTGAGGGTTTAACAGTCCAGAAGGTTTGGCTATACTGGTATATACTTAGTGACAAGCTGTAGCCATTCCATGGGACAATCTTGTATGTTAAGTAATATCTTAAAAGACACAGCCTTACCAGAAAATGACTTAACATCTGGAAGCAATCAAATAACCTATAAATCATGGCTGCCAAGCATATGGCCTTGAGCTTAGCAGAGGCTCGTTTGGACCGGCAGTCTGCTTTGATTCCCAGTCAGTGTTGACTCAGCCGAAATGTCAGTGTGAGATCAGTGCTCGAGGGGTAGGCTGGCAGAAACAATTCATGGATAACTGTATCGTTTTTGTTCCCCTCGACTAATACTCATTTGGGAATGCCACCAAAGAATCCTCTTACACTGCATGGTTGGGCTGTTTTTTTGTTGGTCCTTTCTGTTTGTTTTATCTTGAGGGTCAATATATGTCTACAAACATTTCCTCGTGGAGCTCCCTTCAGAGCAATCTTCAGTTACTTTTGTAAACGGAACTGACCTTTTTTTCAGGGAGCGATTTAAAGAATCTGTTCTCTCGATAATCTAAAAAACAAAAAACAGGTAAAGAAAAATGTTAATGTTTTAGTACTATTCAATCACCCAGCCATGACATTATTGTTCAATGCTGAACTGCCTCCCTTTGCCTTGCGTCAGTAATGAATCAATGATTCACAGAGCAAAGGTGTGAAATATGTTCCATATACATTTTAAAACACAATGTCATGATGGCCAATCATTCGCTATTTTTCTCAACATTAGAACTTCACTCCTTTTACATTTTCTTTTTTTAATTAATACATGATCTCTTTTAAAATAATTTCTGGGATGCTACCTTATAGCCATGCATAAGACCAGCTGCTTACTTTTGCTTTTATCCCAGTCCTCATTTTGTACCAGTATCAGAAGTATATTCATCATTAATAAATATTGACACTGTAAGAAATATTAACATATTAACCAAAAACAGATATTGAAATAGACAATGCACTTTAAAATATTTGGAATGACATGTATGCACATAAAATATAAGTCTTAGACATTTGGGGCTGGTGTAATGTAATTTGTATGTACTGAATGCACTATAGAGGTTCACTGATCATTTCAGCTGAGTCACTAAAAAAAAAGGAAATAGAATATAATAAAATACAACAAGCTACAAAGTTACCCACAGCCCCACACACGTAATCCATTGTAGTTTTTTAGTGACTCAGATCCTTATTGAACACAGAAAGACAAACGAAACTGTTTTTTGACTGTAAGTCTATTGCAAGAGGCACTTTTCTTCTACACTTTAAATGCAAAACTCACCGAGTGGGTATTTCCTGCCGTTACTCTCTCCGCATTCTCATTCTGAAATTACACAGACAGGCACATAGGAAAACAAGTCCAAGACTATATGCAAAGCATGCAGCTTTAGGAAGCAACAGCACTTATCTATAGGCAGTTATTAATAGAGCTATACAGTACATGTGGTAACTGTTAGACAATTGAGTAATGTATGAAAAATGTAAGGGAAATACACACCACAACATGGATAATTCCGTCTATATATATATATATATATATATATATATATATATATATATATATATATATATATATATATGAATTCATTAAACCCATAACAAGTATCTGGTGATGTTTCATGTTAATAAAGATGCTGACAAAGTAAACTGTGAAGATGTAATCCATGCTAAACACAACCAAGCAAACCATTTCATGCATTGCCACTACAGGAAAGATGAAGAGAGTAAGGTATTTCTTCACAGTGTCCCCGTTTTGCACAGATAAAGAATGGAGGAAATGTCACAACAAGGGCCATTCAACAAAGGGTGCAGCCTGCAGCACGAGCCAGCCTCAGCAGGGACTGTGCTACTACAAGCACAAACACAAAACACAAGCCAAAGCAGTCTCTGTCTGCTACTCAGACCTTTAGTTCTGATGTGCATTAAATATAATAAATATCTTGAAAAAATGCAGCTGGTATACATTTTGAATCATACACTGGTCCTATATGACTGGTTTTACAGACCCTGATTAGCATTAATCTAGGACTACTTAATGTTACCTTAGGTAAGTTAGTACTGATCGGTGCCTGTGAAACCAGCCGTTAGTGTTACTGTGTAAATGAACATGGAGAGATTCAATTCGAGTTCAACTAAAAAAATAAAAAAATAAAAAACTGAATGACATCGACAGAGACTGACAAGAAAATATGCTGTCAATACTTATTATATACCCCAGACCTAAATATGTGCCGTATTCTATGAAAACAATGCTATGCACAATGTAGTTTGTGACAGACATGCATGGTTTATAACGTGAAAGGTTCAACACCTTAATGGTGTGGTGAAATGAGGGAAAGCAGATGAAGTTGGGTACCAGAATCTCAGAGACTTCGGACCACTGGTTTACAAAGTGACTCATGGCACAAAATAGGAGGATATACCAAAAAAGGGTATGTAATAAATAGATACATTATACATTTTACACAAAGGTAGACCCTGGATATTATGCAGTAATGTTGTATATTATCCAAAGTCTGGTGTAGTGCAAAATGCAGTGGGCATGTCAAATAAAATGGTACAAACACACTGTAGAAATCTAGTTTTATAAATCCACCACAACATACATGTGAGACTTACAGGATAAAACTGAATGAGCAATTTCTGTTGAAACAACACAAAAACACTAGGAATGAATTACTCCAGCTAAAATAAGTATGCAGGATTTTATTAAACATAGCTCAAACCCTCCTTCGCAAATGACATTTGTAAAATCCTGCCTCACATCAGCACTGGAAAATGATATCAAACTCAAAGCTTTTGTGACTATTTCTAAGCAGGTGTGATATATGTTTAAAATACAAATAAAAGATATGGAATATCTTCCACTTATGTTACATTTATGAAAAGACCATGCACATTCCCAGCATGCCTCTTTTGTTTAAGGTTTTTGTATGAGGGTGGTGGCATCAAGATTAGTACATGCTGAGTGTCCTTATCTGTAAGACTTTATTTCATGATAACATGATGAAAGCAGCACTGTTCATATGCAGCTTTATTCTAACTCATACATTTATAAAGTGTAAGTCTGGTGACATAGGTCATTTCTCAGCAAAGAGGCTGAGCTGTATTACTGGCACTGCACCCCATTGTTGAGTGGGGGCCTGTCTCACCTTGAAGGTTGGGCTCTTGGGGCTCAGAGGACTGAAGGGCTCGTCTCCCTCACAGCTTGAGGTGCTCAGAGTCTTCTGCCTCTTCTCTGCTGCCTGCATCCTTCGTCTCTCAATCTCCTCTTTCATTCGTCTTTTCTCCTCCTGCAACAGATGAGCCTGTCTCAAAAAGGGTTGTTTTTGAAACAACAGGATTTCCAATTTATTAGGAACCGGGAGGAAATAAAGCAATCAGCAATCTACAACCCAGAGGAAACATGCAGACAAAAGCACTAGGTAACTGCCCTTACTTACGAATCCCTTTTTTAAGATGCTTTGCGTAACACATTGAGACTGTGAGATGCTGAGCTCACCTCTTCCTTGGCCTTCCTCTCGAGTTCCTCTTGCTCCTGTTGGCGCTCCTCTTCCTCCCTCAGGCGGCGCCGCTCCTCCCTCCTCTTATTCAGCTCCTCCAGCTCCACCTCGGCCTCCGCCTGCTTCTGCCGCAGCCACTCGTACTCCTGGCTCTCCTTCTCCTCGTGGCTACGTCGGATCTTCTCCAGCTTCTGCTCTGTCTCTGTGAACACGTCCTGCTCATCGTCATCTACCTGGGACTGGCTAGTGGTCCTGTGAGGGGGAGCGCAGACACTGACACACTGCACACAACCTGCTTCCAATGTTATTGAACTCTGAAAACTGTCCTCTGTCCCATTGCCTCATCTCCTCCTGCAGGGAGGATTTGTATACAACCGGATTATAGCCAAATGCAATCCAATACATCGACTGTATAGGAGACTATGAGTGTCTGATAAATGTTTGGTGAAGATTTGTGCGAAATCTATTGTTATTTTTGAATGAGGACTCTAAACATCACCTAACACAGCATGACCTGATGCATCAAACTTTCATAGTAAAGCTGTTGAATATTAATATATGATAACACTTTATTGTAATACTATCTTAATGACACACTACTGGTTGATGTCATGTTAGTGTAACTAATTCATACCATGATTCATCTGTACAAAACTGGGGCATTAGATGCTGGAGATATTGCAGATCGACAACTGTTTTTGTTGTTACTTTCAGATGGGAAACTATTTTGAATTGGGAGAGGTAAAAGGTTTAAAAAAACATGCATGTTTCTACTATGCTGTAGGCCACAACAAGCTGTCTGAGAAAATATGTTAAATAAATAATCACTGATTCAATGAGATTAAAGCAGATCTAAATGGGCGTGAGTGTTTAGGAAAGGAGAAACTGACATTAATTTAAACTGACATGTTTTAGGAGGAAGAAGCAAATGCAAAAGCACTATGCAATGGTCATTAATAAAGCCTCCCAACAGCACACAGAGTTCCCACTCCTAGATCCTGTGAGATCAATACAGTTCCTGTTTACACTGGGTTTTTAAAATAGGTTTGTGGAACAGAATAATAGAAGTATTTGCAGCTTCATACTTTCACAGTTAGCTCAGTGCAGATATTGTGCAATCTGAAACCCTTCTTTATCTCACACCTAAATCTACTGATGACTTTTAAAATAAACAGACATCGGGAGCCATGCATGGCGTCTACACCAGGCTTAAGATCGGGGGGGGGGGGCAAGTGCTTTTCAGCCATAAATTGTGCACTTTTGTAAAATGAAACAAATCTGGATTTTTGAAACTCCTTCTTTTTTTCTTGAACTAATCTTCAACACATAATCTTAACTGGATAATCTGCAAAATGTGTTGAAGTAGCATCCATTAAAAAATATCAAAACAGTAACTTACTACTTACTCAGTAGAAACATTGCTTGTTTATGTTTTTTCAAGCACAAAATAAATGCAATAATAATAAAACTCAGCAGTTGGTAAGTAAAATAAATCACTAGTAATGCTTTATGTACCATGGGACACGACCTTAACATAGAACAGTTTGAAGTGCTGCATTGCTTATTTCATTTGCACAATGATTCTGTCACAAGGACACTGCCTACTGTTCCCCTAAATAGCTGTGTTTATTAGCAACACATCTTATTATCTACGAGATGTATCCAGGATGTTGCTTTTGACACTGTGATCTACAGTTGCAGTTCCTTTTTTTTTTTTTTTTTTTTAAACCAACAAAAAAAATGTTCATTATATACAGGGTAACTTCTTTCACAGAATGATAAGACAGTTTAACATTTTTTATTATTTCACATTTTCAGTAGCCTGGCAAATCTCCAGTATCAGTTTTCATACATTTCAAGAAATACTGTATTTGAACAATCCTATGAGTTACTGTACCTGTACATTATTTTCAATACAATATTCAAAGTCCTGGAATGTTTGCACTAAATACAATTAAGGATCCAAATACATTAATTATGGGGAAGTATTCTGTTTTATTTCCTTCTACCCTACATTCAAAATGTTTTTTTCATTCACAGTCAAGAGGGTTGCTGTGCTTGAGCTACTCCCTGGGAGTAACCATTATTATATCCTAATTAGGAGTGACAATAGAATATAAAATATGCAAGTACATTACCTGACTTTGATGTAAGAGGATGATGTTCTCCTTTGCTCAGACATGGTTAAATTGTCTATCCCTGACAGAAGCTTTGTACACACTACCTCAGGAAGGGGCTCGTGCAAAAGGAAATGATGAAAGAATCTACTTCTGCTTTTAGGAGCTTTTCATACACGCTTGTTATGTTGAAGAATGTTTGATGCAAAACTAATTCTGAATGCTTATATTATTGACCATTCTTTATAGATCCAACAGAAATATTGTTACCAGGTATTGAGATTCTTTAACATCAAATATCTTTTAAAATCTGTTTGGACTGCTGAAATAAAATATTTCATAAATAAAACATTTATAGAAATGTAACTGCAGGGCTTTCATTGCATATATTAGCACATACCTTAGTATCCTTTTAGGTGAAGTAAGATGCAATGTCACTTCCTTTTCAGCTGCATTGCCGTTGCTATTGATATGTATGACTTCCTGCTGCAGAAAGGCTCTAGATGTGTACGAAACCTTAACCTCGCCATCCTTCTCTTTAACCTACAAAGAGAATTTTGAATATAAAAGGATGTCAGGCCTGGATTTAATCTCTGGGCTCCTCTTGGATTATACGAGGAAATGTCTGAAATAGGTTCTACATCTTGGTCAATTACTGATTAGCAATGTATGTCCTCTACAGTATTCCATCGTAACATATGCTTTCTATTCTAGTTTCTTTCATAATTTCTCAGCAATTGTACCTGTCATAGTACACAATTGAAATCCATATTCCAGTTTGCCTATACGTGTCAACTAGATCGAAATAACTAGTAATTGCTAACCATCATACCATTTAAATAGGGAATACCATACATATTTGTGTTTTTTATTGTTCCATTGGTAATTTAGAGAGATCCACAATAAAGCTTCATAAGCAGATTTTGATGAAAGTATAGTACGGTACCTTTTCTTCCATTTCCCTTCTGTGTTCCTCTTCTTTCTTCTTGATCTCTGCGTTCCTCCTATCTTCCTCTTTCCTCAACCTACCCTTCTCCTTCTCTTGTTGTCTTTGCTCGGTCTCCTCTCGTTGCAGTTTTTCATGCAGATCCCGCCTGTCTTTCTCCTTCCTCTCCCATTCTTCTTCCAGTTCCTTCTGCTCGTCCAGTTTCCTCTGGCTCAGATCCCGCCTGTCTTTCTCCTTCCTCTCCCACTCTTCTTCCAGTTCCTTCTGCTCGTCCTGTTTCCTCTGGCTCTGCACTGGTACCAGCTTTGCTTCGCTCAGACTGTCTTCCTCCCCTTGGACTTGCTCCTCTAAGCGTTTTTGCCTGCGACGCTCCAGCTTCTGGGTCCAGTCACTGAAGCCCTCGTCTTCCTCCATGGCTACTGGGTAAGAAGGCTTGAACTCACAATCAAGCCTGGAACAACAATGAAAAAATACAAATCAATGGAAGGCACTCCCCTTTTACAACCCAGTAAAAGTTGTTAACATGGCTCCTGTAAACTTTTAGGGATTTGTAAACCCACTTGGCAACAACCAAACACACAGCAATATTTATTAGAATTATCAAACATGTTTAAAATAATTGTGTTTCCAACTCAAGTTTAAACAAATAGTCATTATTTTATTATTTCATTTCACATATCTGAACACCCTATTCTACAACAAAGCGACGGATATGATCCAGTGACAAAGATCTGAATAGAAAAAGGCCCAAATAGAATGCTATTACAGTAAGGTAGATGGATGCTGAATGTATTGAATGAGGTGTATCCACGGTTTCAATAAAATGTAATTCAAAACTTATTTTGAAGCATTTTGATGACACTACACAACATGCCTCTATTGGTGACTAAATGATACCTTGAAATCTTGAAAGACAATACACTTTTGACAAACAGTTTATAATAATTAAGGTTTTCCATAGCAGTGCTCAAAATGTGATTTGAATAATAGTATGTGTCAGTTTTTCTATGTAGTGTGTACACCCTTCATAAGAGAAGATAATCCTATACCAAGAGATGACAGCTCGTCTTGTCATCATGGCTGAGTTATGTTCTGTATATAAACTGCCAGCTGTCACAACACAATTGTGTGGTAGCTGGTAACCTTTTCTATGTGTTGCTTTGGCCCTTCGATTCTCAGCCACTGAGGCTTAGATGAAATTCAAACCCTTGTTTCACAGTCTTAATAAAGGGATGACACTTTCAGAGAGTGAGTTATGTATGTGGAGAATGGGGTAGGGTGGTGGTGCATGAGGTACTTATATTACTGGTGGAATCTGAATGTATTACTTTACATTAACTGATAAAAAAAGCTTATTAACAAATTACACATTTTTTTGTGCTAGCTTATGATATATTACTATCTTTAAACAAGCTTAATGAGGAAAACATGAGCATACGTTCCTTTATAACAAGGCCTGGCGCAAGTGAACAATATAAATTCTTATAGTACGTGTACTATTTTATCAGCCCTCACCGGTTTTATATACAGTACTGTAATACAATTTCAGCAATTAACACTGCAGCTCAGACTTCAAAAGGAAATAGGGAACCAGATGTTCAAGTAATTTGTAGAAGCTTTAGGCTAAGATAACAAGCAGATGGGGAATGAAGCTACAATGCATGACACTTCTTGCTTTCATTCTTAGCAAAAGACATGCTCTAGTCAACAGGCAGCAGCATGTACAGTATAACCTTTTGTATATACCACGCTCCCAGCTAACAATACTTAAACAATGCTAAACAAGTGTGAAACAACTCATTACTTATATCTACAGCCTCATGTGCTGTTCCTTTAATATCTTTTTCATCAAATTGCAATTGTTTCAATATTTTTATTCATATGTTCTGGGCCATTAATCAACTGGATAATGCAGCCAAGCACATTCCAAACAGTACTGGTAGGCGCTCTCTGTAACAGGGAAATGCATTCAGAACTGCACTTCCCTGTTATTGTACCCAAGTAAAAGCAACCCCTTCCAATAAAATTGTTGCTGTTTTTCTGTTTGCTATCATTACCATCGCCTCAGCACAATTTTAAAACAGAGCATGTGAATTAAAAAAAAAATCAAAAGAATAAAGATTGTGTTGAAAATATGAATTTATAACTGACAAAAGCAAAAAGTGTTTTTGCTAGTGGAACGATGAACTAAGTCAAGTTGACAAACATTTTGGTTAATGCCAAAAACACATAATCATTTAGCATAAAAAAGTTTCTACTTGACTTTAAATGATGGGCACAACCGATAAAGATGGAACATGATTAATTGCTGGTTTTATTTTTGCAGCAATATGTACAGCGGAGATGACAGCAATGGAAGGTGATAGGTTAGTTCTAAACCCTGTATTCAGGAAACACATTGGAATGCGGCTGGGGCCATAATTGAATGATTAATGATTAATGAGGCTCCAGCCACAAGTGTATAAAATGGGTGATCACGGGTGTTTGGAGTTGGTGAAGGAGAAGGTGTTTTGTTGCTGTGCTGTGCTGTGCTGTCCTGTCCACGAGTTTTGTGTAAAACCTTTTGTTTTGGCCCTTGTGCCTATTTGTTGGTTTTGTTTGTTTAATAAACTTATGCAATAGCGCTTAACCTGCAGCTTCTTGTTTCTGAGTCTCTTTTCCTGCCGGTAACAACTTGGGCTGTGACTCTACCCTGTCACAGGGAGTCACACATATTTACTACTGGGAACCATATAGACTGCAAACTGACCTTTTGGTGACTAATGTCAAACAAAGCCCTCTCAGCACCTTTTGAATATTATTGGACTTTGGCAGGACAGCAGGTGAAAGAGCTGCCACGCTTTTGATTTCTGTCACCATGGAGACAGATACATTTGCCTTGGCTGTGCTGTATTAATGGACACGAGTGCCACCTACTAAGGGTGTGCAGTTGACACCTAATGGTGACTGCAAGCTAACTGTGGCCTTCTAGAAGGTAAAAGCCATACAATAGACATGGTCTTTCCTACAGTATGGTTACACATCTCATTGCTTTTTATTCAACACAAAATTAAGGTAATTTGGGTACCTGATTAAAGTTATGCAGCTCTTAAGCTATTGAAACTATTTGCTTAAAGTAACTACTTTTTTCAACTGAAAGAAACATACTTTAAAATGCTGTGGTGTATGTTTACCTTTGTCATTGCTTTTGTATTTTTTTTTATATACTGTGAATAGTTTGTTTGAAGCTCAAATAAAATCACAGGCTCAAAGATTATCATTTTTCTGTACAAACTTTATTCACAGTATAGAAGTTACAAATGACCAACAACAGGCTAAGGTGAGGGATATGCCATATCTTTTTTTTCACATAACAAGCTTTGAAGATTCTGAGAAAGGTATATATGATTATTTGAAAATGAGTCATTTATAAGGAACTTCGTCTATAAAATGCTCAAGGTCTTATGTTTCCCAGAACAATCCCATACCAGGCAGTGAAGTAAATAATTAAAAAACATAAAGCTGTTCTGCTAAACCTTAACATGTAATAAAACGTGGTAATAAATATGAAACCTTGACATTTTGCCATTAGTCTTGACCATATTTAATAATACAGGTGACCCAGAAAAATGATTATTAACCTGTTTGAGAGCAGAGGGCATAATGATGAAAAGAAATGCGGGAGAAACAGAGATAAGGACTGGTTTATAGTCCCGCTGTGTGTTTCATCCTTCATAAATGCACAACGGGTGTTCCGGTGGAGCACAAATCAACATCGATCACTGTGTGTCTAAAGCATGACCTAACTACACCGCGCACACTTCAAAGTTCAGGCCTGGAGGGTATATATATCGTTTCATAAATGGAACCACATTTCATTTTCAAATACCTGTGAACAATATTATATATTATATTAAAAAAAATACATAAATAAATAAAGCAAGCTTTCAATACTTTGTTCCACAGTTATTATTCTGCACCTGTCCTGAAAATACAGACTGATGCCAGAAAAGTATTAATTAATTAAAAACAAAAGCTTCTTCATTTAAACTGTTTTTTATTGATGTAGTTGTTCTTGAACATACATTTCGTTTTCCTGAAGCTGTCTTACTGGAATGCAATTCACATTCCAAGGGGTGATTAAGCAGGGTATTTAAAAAAAACAAAAAACTGTTACCAGATGGGAGATTACAAGTATAACATTTTCTGGCAGCTTCTTCAATGTAACACCTTTTTATGTATTTAGATTCTTAGTTAATGGCATGTTCCATGCAAAAGAATGTGCCTGTTTCTATTCAAACTGAAAGTTACTTAAACATTAAACTCTTGCTAGATTATTTGTAGACATCACTGCCCTGACATTACTTTCACCTCTGTTACTAGCAGTTTGGTGGTCTCAACCTAGCACCCAGTTGACATTTGTCCATATCTCAAACCTATCACACATTTTGGCACAATGTATATATCAGTGACACATATATACATTAAGCGTAATAACAATAGGAAGGAAGTGGATTTGTCAAGCCTTAATCCAACTCCAAACAAGAGCCAATTTTGCTAAAACTGCCCCAGCTTTCCCCACATTGAGAGATGACCACATGACGTGTAAGAAATAAGACTGAAACATTAAAGCACATCATCAATTTCCATGCCTATTACTCAGACAGAGGTAGAAAAGTGTGCTGACATCTTTTTTCAAAACAGAATCCTAAATATCTGAATCCAAAACAGAAAGGACATCAAAACACAGTGACCCATATCTCAATGTGGTTTACAGCACTACATATTTAAGAAAGTTGCTCGGTTGAAAATATCTCTTGGTTTCTCCAGTAAAATGTTATCACTAAGACAGAGACATCCCTTTGAGCCAGTGACACACTGTTTAGGTCAGCAGGAGGAGGAATTAGGTGCCCCCACAGCTAGAACTACCTTTGGGAATTGTAAACAGTCAGAGTTATTAACAAGACCTGTTTTCTGATAAAGAAGAGTGCTCACATATAGCTGAGCTGTAAAATAATCTAGCAAACAGACAGCCCTGAACAGTATGATTCAGCAGCAAACATTTGGTTTGAGGGACAAAAAAAAAAAACACATAAAAACTATTCCAAAATAAAAACACAATTTTGAGGGGATTTTACAGACACCTGAAACACCTTTTCAATTAACTCTTAGCATAAAATGATAGTGAATGCTACAAAAATTGCAAACATCCATGCCTGTAATGAAGGTGCCAGGCACTTTCCCGGTATCTTAATAACCCATCACCTTGGTTACGCAGAAACAACACTAAAAGCTATGACATCGTTTCCTGAGTGGTACTCGTAAACATTCTTTTGTGCTTCAGTAATGAAAAAGCAGCTGTGACTTCCTACACACTGACAAAAAGGCCGCTTCTCTCCCATTGGTGACCCTGCTGGAACACGCCAGTAAACTTCCTCGCCCCAGCAAGCACTCTTTACATCTCTGATGTGCTGCTTGGAATACAAGAACCTTTCATACTACCAAGTCTCAAGATTAGCGCATATGAAAAAAGAAAACAAGATTCCCAAAGGCAAAACTAGTGTTATTGAAACACCACTAAATGGAAGTTAATATTGTACAAAGGTCACAGGATATGTTCTAGCAAAATGTAAATGTTAAAAGGGCTTGTGAAAAGCTAAGAAAAACAAGCTCTTTATTATCTTGCAATTTAGATGACAATTTAGTTTCCATGTTATTTTAGCTATTTCAATCTTCACTTTCACAAACTTTTTTTTTTTTTTTTTTACCTAAATATAGTTAAATGTATTCCATTATTAAATGAAAATCAAAGACAATGCTGTGATGCTTTTATGTCAATGTCTTTTTTTTCTGTGGTAAGGTGCAATGGTACTGTAACAAGTTGCAGGTATCACAGTGGTATAATTAATTTTTTTTTGCCATACCAATGTACTGCAATGGTATGAACAATAAACACGGCAATATCATGGTAGCATATCAGTACCGTGTACTAACATATCAGCACCACTGTGAAATAGTTGTTACAATTGTCTTGCCTTGACTGATAATTCCATAGTCTGCTTATGTATCTGCTAGGGTTTTTGTGGAGATCACTGTTACTTCTCTGAAAGTGTGGCAAACACAATTGTTTAAAACGTGTGTACTGTATTTGTAAAACCAGCATTAGATGTGCCATTATGTTATGCAATTCAGGTCTTACACTGACCAAATATTGACTGGGACTGGGACCTTACAGGTTTTTAAACGTCTGCTGCCCCCGATCCCTGCAATAGACATCACCCAGCCTCAGTAACCTTCTCGCTTGGCCTGGCTATGTCCTGCACAGACCTCTACTGCTGTAATCAGTGGGTCACCATCTATGGACTCCCAGGTATTCCTTAAAGACCCCTCCGATGAGTCTGCTAAGAACTTACAGGCGATCCTCTTCTGGTGAGGCATTATCAGGGGAAGTGAGGCTGGTGCTGGAGAAGTTGCTCTGGCTTCCTAACCCCTCTCGAGCCCTGCGACGACGCTCTCTTGCTATCTCCTCCTCATCTTCAATACTCCTCTGAGCTGTCAGCCTGTCAGGGAAAGAAGAAGAATCAGTGAGTTTCAGAGCAAAGTTTCATGAAATTTAGTAAGGATGTTTCCTAGGTAACCCACAACTACACCCTACAAAGATCTAGTACTTTTCAATGATCAGCAAGAAGACATGGAGACATAATTATAAGAGGTGTACATGCCTGGCAGTATATTAGCTTTTGGTTTTAGTGATTATGTTATGTAAATATATCCAAACAAAGACAATAAACATGCTTTGGTTGGCCTCCCAAGAGGGTTGTGTCACAAACAAATGTACTATGGCCTACACTGAGAGAAATGTCATTTAAAAATTTGAAGCAGCATGGTGAATCAATACATTAGCATGTTTGTGGGACTTCAATGGTTCAAATATCAGATCCACTGTAAAGTGCTCCAAGGCCCACAAGAACGTCTGTATTTATTGCAAGACATTTGCATGATGAGGGTAGATTTTAACCCTAGCCATTCCCACAGCCCATTTATTTAACACATTTCTCCTGTTGCTCCAATTGTGTGATTGGTGGGCATAGTGGTGAAGTCATGGGAACTTAAAAATAACAGCAGTCAGTGATCAGTTTAAAAAAAAAAAAACATTTCTGCACACATTTCCTTGTCTGTCTCTCATCTTTCTTCAACTCTGAATTAATGGCCTATATTTACAGTTTCAAGGTCTTTACACCATAGTGCAATTTGTTTTGTGAAGGCAAAATAAACTGTTGATTTCATAAACCCAGTAACATACAATTAAAACACACAGAGTCAAAAATGTAAGTAAAAAATTCTGATACTGCAGCTTTTCTTTAGCATTACACTTGAAACTTTAGCTAGTTTACCTGTTAACATGTATTCTTTATAGAAACAACATAAATTTGAGCTGAGATTTCAAGATGTCTTCTATGGATACCACAGGTGTTTTTTTGTCAGCTAGTATCGTTACAGACATTTTTACACAAATAACATATCTGTGTTCTTCATGATGGACATCTGAAAATCTCAGTTCAAATGTATATTGTTTTTTCAATAAAACAAAGGCTAAAACCAGGAAGGCAAGTTTCAAGAACTATAAATTGATACATCTAATAATTATTGATACTCATGCTTTGTCCTTAAATCTTCGATTGCCCAGCATGTTAGCACTAAAGTGTAACAACCAAGGTCATTTCACACTTTATACTGGCCCATATTTTATACTGTGCTTAATTTCACACAATCTAAAATACTTTACATTGTGTTTTCCATGCTTCTCTGAGTTCTACCACACTTGTATTGGGCTTAGCCTTGCATTGCCATAGCATTACTATGCTTAACCACAATCGGCAGATACAGTACAGTAAATGAGTCCTGTTTCTGTGTTACCCTGGGCCAGAAGTGCCATATGCAACATGTACAATTACATTAACAATGTAGTTAGAAACAAATATGAAGCAAAGTAGGATTATAGTGATTAATTCACTACTTCCGGAAAGTAAAAAAAAATAACAGGATTCAGGGAATTGGGCAACACTTATACAAGTTTACTAGAGTATTTTTGCATGTAGTTTCCCCATGTTTATGTGATGCATTTACCATAGTTTACCATGCTTTTTAATATGCTTTACCATACCTCTCGGGGTTTTACAATGCTTACCTGTGCTTAACCATGATTTCACTGTGCTTTATTACAGTTTGCCATGCTTTTACAATGGGAAACATTGTGTGTATAAAATTGGAAATGCAGCAACATAACATTGGAGGCTTTACGCTGGCTGTATTCCAAAAGCTAACACAAGTAAGTCAATATAATCCTGCTAATACACTAGGAGCCTGCTATCACCAAGATATCCTCATTTTCTTTTGTTCAATGGAAATGCATAACATTAATCCACAGTGTGAGGAATCCTCTAATATATTCAGATTTGGTCCATTGCCTGGTTTTATTATGAGGCATTAAAGGGTGTTTCACCATAACAGTCTTGTGAAAGGCTGTTTCTAGTCATCGGTTTGAAACTGGCTAAATGAAAAAAAATAAAAAACAACAACAATATTATAAAGTTTATAAGAGAGTATTAAGAGCAGCTGGCTCACGGGTCTTTAATACTGTATAAGATCCTAAACAAAGTTTTGGTAGCATTAAAATTACTTTTCAGACAGAGCAATGTTTCAGATTGACCAAGTTCAGCAGCAGTCTAGTAACAATTCAGCAATGAGTTTTAGTATGGTTGTGATAACAATCATGAACTTTTTATATATCTCTGGCCTCACCCCTATGGAGCACACTGGTGTTACTTTTGTCTGTAATTTCATATACCGATACATTCTGGCACATTATGTTCCCAATAGGATCCCAAACAAATGCTGTCCTTCATCTCTGTTGACATTGTTGCTAGCAACCAAAACAAGGCTTTTCAATCGTAATTATAGCTTGAAGCAGTCAGACAGAAAGTAGCTGGGAAAGCAAACTTGAAGATTCACTATTGTGCAACTAGACAAACGACTTTTGTATGACTACTAAGTTTTCAAGGAGTAAAATAGCGTGCATTGAACAATTCCATGAGGAACAATAGAAGCAATAAAAAAACATACAAATCTACTTATAGTATTTTCATGCCATACAACATATTAGCAAAATCATTATGGGCCAACTTGGCAAAAAAACCAGAATAGGCCAAATGTCTAAAATTCTAAAATCTAGAAGGTGTCAGGAATTAGTATAATTCTTAACATACTTTGCTGAAAACTACTTAAGTACTCTGTTTAAGTTCTGTAGTTGATCTTATCCGATTTACCGTACATGCTATTGAGGTTGGTTTGTTTTCATACCTATTAGCTAAGATGGACCCAGCAACATTTCACATGCTGAGTTTCAATGGGATTAGACTTCAGGCAACAACACCTCCTCTCCAGAGAGTCATATTAGACTGAGCAGCTAAGGCTGGTCCCCATGGCAATTATTATTTCCTTCATTTTAGACAAAAAGTACAAGCAGGTCAAGTCAACCTCAGCCAAGGACCAAGTTCATTACCTCTGTTGTAAAAGTTGAATGCAGTTTTCCAAGGTAGTAAATTGTAGAAAAAGCTTGCCAAAACACAGCTGAGAACCGCAAAACAACAGTAAAGCATCAGAAAGTGTGACACAATCAGGTAAAAATGTTCAACCATTGATATTACAACAAAGCACTTTCTGTGAACAGTGTTTTTAAGTTAATTACTTGTATGCTGCCCTCGTTTTTTCTTGGGCTCCAAACAAACAGCAGCAAGACTCCCAGTCAGTATATGTTTACTTTGGTTCAAAACCAATTTAACTAAACCAATGCAGCTTTAATTTGTTCCAGTAACCCTGAATTCAGGGCACCCCGATATCCACAACGCAGACAGTAGGTTTATAGTCTTTAAAAGAAACTGGATACTGCAGGTGCTTAGGTGGCAGAGAGGGTTACACTAGCCTTTCGCCTCAGGTTCGAATTCAGCTCAGGTCACATATGAACTTAGTTTACAGGATAAACAGAGTGCATTTTCTTACACATTTTTAGCTCAGCTATCTCGTGTTTTTCAAATTCTAGCCAGTTGAATAGATCAACACGCTGTCTACAGGAAAAAGGCTGAGAGGTCACATCCCTACTGTAATTAGGTTTGGGTCCGGAGAAGCAGATTTCCCAAGCGACACAATCAGGGTTTGTGGAACTGTGCTGGAGGGGATGGATGTTCCCTAAACCCTCTGCGAGAGTAAATGGTTCCCAGAGACAGCTGATTTCACACAGCGTAACCAGCTGCTTGGTGGCTCCTGTTGCTGTTGTTAAAATGTGTGACACTGTGGTGCAGTTTAGTCAGAGGAGCACTGGGATAAATTGATGGAGGTTACACTCACTGAAGTAATTTACATTATGTTAGCTTTCATAAATAGTATTCATCCTCTGTGCTATCTGTATAACTGAAAATACCATTTGGTAAGCCCAACTAACTACCCACACTTTGTATATTATTGGATTTTGAATGGCCATTCCGCAATGTAGTCACACACCACAGAGGCAAACAATAACGTCCAAGATGCATGTGTTAGAGATGAAGCATGTACTTGTCACAGGGTATTATCTACAGTTAAAGTCTGGTTTTAAAAAACCCTCGTCCTTACAGCCACACCTCCTTGCACACTGCCCATTTAAATTGCACAGCTGTTGGCAGCGCCAGTTGTCTCTGACTTAGAGATTCTGTGTTAAGTGGGTGTAGCAAAGGTATAGTACTGCTACTGCAAACAGGAGCATGGATATTTGGCTCACAATATGACAGTTTAATAGAAGGCAATGGAAGAATGTAGTTAAGAGTCACTATTGTTTTTTTTTTTATTTAAAAATGAACAAGATGTAGCTTTTAATTCTGTAAAATGTACTCAAAGCAGTTTAAATGATTCTAAGATGAGTGAAAACCATTTGAGACGAGTTGTAGAATACAACTCGTCTCAATATGAGTTGTGGAGTTGTAATGTGACATAATTTCTATCTGAAACATCATATGCAAGCCATCTGATAACAAAGAAATTGCGGGTGGCTGTATCACATCACTATTATATTGCTAATGCAGATACAAGCTTTTCCATATTTTCCAATATAGCAACTTCATGTATGTACGTTTAGATTTTTTTTTTTTTAAATCCAATTTGAGAATTTACAAAATTGTCTGGACTTTTCACCAAAAAAACACTACAAGTTACATTTGAGCCTTTGATTACTACATACATAGGTAAACATAAATAAGAAAGTATTGCACATAAGTAATATACAGGGTGATTAGAAAGTACATTTACCACATCAATGATATGGTGCGTTGATGTGGTAAACTTACTTTCTAATCACCTTGTACGTAGGTATATTATTAAAACCACACAAATAGGAGACATAAAAAAAATACCCATCTTATAGACAAAAACAACTCACAATTATGAAAACAAGGCTCAGATCATGCATTGTTGTCAATTAATGTACAACCAAATAGAAGAACAAGAACAAGAATAAGAATAAGAAGATCAAGACAGCACGAAGCCAAAGGCTATGTCCAATGTATCAGTTGTCTGTAATATGGGCTGTGCAATTTTCACATCTGGTAAATTAAAATGTCTGATACACACTGGTAATGTTTAGCAGAGATCCTGAGCTCTTTTTGGCTAGTGTTTAAATTTATATTAAATTGTTTGTTGACATCAGAGGGGCCCTTCGTTCCATGTAAAGCAAGCAGTTTGTCTAAACAAGTCATATGTTAAACTTATAGAAAAGATAGTTCTATAAACAAGTGGCTGGGATTTAAATTGTATTGCAGATGTTACTGATGAATGCATGTGATTTGAACTGTTACTTCATTTCAACTGCAATACTACAGGTTTTATTTTCAGGACTGCAAGGCCCTGCTGTAAACTGTCATTACAGCTAAAGTGGGGATAGTTGGACTACATCCATTTATTTTTAAATCATATACTTACACTGCTTAAAATATATATATAAAAGGGTTTTAATTAGTTTCAAATTCAAATAGGAGTCAACTTTCCCATTACTACATCACAAAAAAAAAAAAAAAAAAAAAAACACGCACTCCTCAATCTGAGAATCCTTTCATTGTCACGTTATTGACCTACAATGACTTGCAACCATGGAATATTTTTATTTACAAACATGTATTGTCATGCTCGACTGGTGTACAAAACTAAACAGAATCAGAGCACTGTTATTGAGCCAGATGGTATTACAGAATGTGTTGTAGCTAAGAAATGTTTTGGAGAAGTTAAGGGACAAAAGTGAAACCTGTGGCTGCTTTGGGAGCCACCCATAGTTATTACCCTATAAGCAGCCCTATATCAAAGGATGCTGCTGTTATATTTTTTTTCTGAATTTGTATCTGTGTTGTGAAGTCTGGCAAAGACACATTTAGTTAATTCTTCTGTAATGTGAACATTCTTTTTGTGGTGGGCAAGTATCAAATGACAATGCCTGTGGGAGAACCATTGAATTCAGCTGACAGGTTTATAATACATTGCACAAGAAAATGATAAGTTTCTTAGCAATACAAAGAGACTGAAAGGGTTGAGGTCTGTTGTTTGCTGGTACATAAAATTCAAGAAAATAATCACTCTGGGCTGTATCAGAAGACGCTTTTGTTCTGGGTTTGCCTGTGGAAAGTTTTACATTTGCTCATTAGGCGGAAGTGTGACTGAGCATCCCTTCAAACTCCAGTTGTTGGATTGTGGGATCAGCTGAGGTCTTGCAACTCCCCAGTTCCTTTCCTGATGGTAATTAAAGACCACATCTGCTCTGCAATTTAATTATTATCCTTTTCAATATCCTATAAACGCTGCAGATTTAAATGGTTCTTAAAATGAGCATGTTGTGCAAGTCTGACCTGACCTGTCTATGAGCCTTTTCATAAACGTGTTTGTGGCATGTCCATTTTGAACAGGTGCTTGCATCTGTAGCAGTTACCACTGCAACCAAATGTGAGTTTCTGTTTGGAATTAGAGTGAACCATTTATCCAATTGTGATGAAACTTGCAAAAAATCATTTTTATGTGTCTGTCTTTAGCACAAAATACTGATTGTATCAGAATCTGGGGGGATAAGGAGGCATCTTTTCTACACATTTTAATACTGATGGCTCAATTTGTTTTAATAGCAGACTAAACTTTGTCAGACCTGTTTGTTCCTGACTCCATTGTGTATCAGCCAAGCAAAATCAAAATTGGGTAATCACAATAATTTTTGTTTGGAAAGAGGTCACTGAACCAAATACAATTCCACAGCTGACGTTACGATACACTAACTTATCAGGGTTTTTTTTACAGTTGCACTGGATACATTGCAAGGGGATTTTGGACAATACTTTACCCATAATACCATGTCAAAATCACATATACTGTAAGAACCAGAAGGGTCCTTCTATAAGGCTAAATGATTTTGTTCTAAACAGCTGATTTTTATTTTTATTTTTTTATTTAATGTATTTATGCCATGCCATTGCTGTAAGGACACATTTCCATGTATGTCCCCATTGGAAACATAGCAATGCTATGGCTATAGCAGTGCCATAATGTTAATTTAATCCAGACCAAAGTCAACAGATCAGTTGGCCATATCTCCATGAAAGCACTTCAAACCTTAACACTTTGAAGAGTGTTTCAACCACCCTTGTTCTACCACTTAAGGTCATGGTGTTCTGTCAGTAACTCTTGATCAATTAGGCCCCCTGTGTCTAGCTGTCTGTTATCTTTCCTCCTCAAGAATGCAGCTGCAACTAAGAGATACACAGTGGATGGTGTGTTAAAGGTGCTTTTCATTTTTTATTTGTTTGTTATAAATATACAGTTTATATTTTGAGCAAACTAGCCGGGAATAAATCTGGATTCTCAATTGATTTTACTATGTAATGTTTATTTAAATAAAGACATTCATATTACTTCAAGTAGAATATAGAAAGGCCTATATGTATAGTTATGTGTATCTTTACTATGACTTTTGATATCAAACTGTCAAGTTTTAAAATAACTCATATATCATGGTGTGATTGATTGGTTATCACATTTTGTGTGTATTCAGTCTCAGTGAGGCTGACTCTTTTTACAGAACCATGAACCACTTAAAGTTACACAGGCTCCACAGAATGTCTTCAATTTAGGGAATAGAAAACTATCTCATCTCATGCATCCATGCATATATTCAAAATAAGCACTGTAGTTCTAAATTGAAAAATAAGAGCAAATACCAATACAGATCACCCCCTTTGTTCAGCTACCAAAACTCACCACATTCTTTTGTTTCTTATCACACTGTAGTAAACTGTGAACAAATGGTTGTAGTTTATAACCAATGAACCAATGATGGACTACCTTAACATAGGAAGTGCTCTGTGTTACAGCACAAATCACTTTTCAAAGTGTTATTGATCAAAACACTACACACTGCAACAGCTCAGACTGACAAAGGAATGGCATAGTAGTACTAAAACAGACACAATCTATTATCCAGACAGTATAATGCTGAGGATATATCTTTCATGCTAGATTGACCTAGCCTCCGTTTTTAAAAGAAAAGAAAATTCAGCATGCATGTTGCCTGGTACACTGGGTGCATTAAGTCAGGGTTTCCCAATCCTGGTTCCTGGAGACCAACTGTGTCTTCTGGTTTTCATTCCAACTGAGTTCTCAATTAAACCCTTAATTGAACTATTCATTAGCTTAATTAGACCTTTTTAATTGTTTTCAGCTTTTAAACAGTTGGAAATTTCAAGTTAACTATACAATTTTATAAGTAATTTGAAATTGGCAACTTTTTAAGAGTGGAGAACAATTAAAAAATGTCTAATTAAGCACATTATTAGTTCAATTAAGGGTTTAATGAAGTAATTGAGAACTCAGTTGGAATGAAAACCAGCAGACACAGTGGGTCCCCAGGACCAGGATTGGGAAACCCTGCATTAAGTAACTCTATAGAATTTGAAGGGTGTAGCCAATGTTACCACTAACACAAAACAAGATGATAAACATACTTAGGAAGAGGATTTTCTACGAAATGTTGATAACCACATTTAAAGACACATAAATCACCCGGATATGTAACAATGCTAAGCTATGTGTGAACTCCAATGTTGTTTGCACATCAGCACTGTTTGTCTGAACTTTTATAAACTTCCCATCACCATTGTGTTACTTAAAACCCAACATGAATTGGAAAGAAAAGTATATTTGGCTTTTTAATGCATGCTCTGCATTTACGTATTACAAAAACTGGGAATGTATAGTTTAAAAGAGGATGGCGGCAAATTAGTCCTGTGCTTTAAGGAATAAGAGATGGTGGGTTTGATTTATGCCTAACAGATTCAAGTCTGAAATTAGCATGGTTGGGCAGCATTGATACTTGGACAGCAAAAGAGGGAGTCTTGACTCTTCCATATGGAAAGTCAATACTTCTTGCAAATATGTCATTGCATAAATGCATCATATCATGAAAAAATGTTACACAATAAAATTGACCCACATGACCTATTAAGTAAGCAGTTGTACACAGTATATGACATAGTAAGCTGTAAATCAGTATGACTAGGAAACTAAGCTTTATAAAGGTTTTGAAAGGGGCATGATACAGTAGTGAGTGTAAAACTAGTTAGGGTATCTGTATCTCACTGACCAACCTGTCTTTAAGAAAACAACTACAGATTGGCATATGTGTGGTTAAAAGCTAGGAATAACAAATAGCGGAAGACAGTGACAGTGGAGAATTGTGATATCTGCCAAATAAAAAGGCCATTCCCTTGTAATATATATGATATACAGTCTGTATGTATTCAAGACATGGTAACAATGGGGAACTCCAGAGCCAGACCAGACATGCTGATGTACAGTACTGGAACAAAGAGACACTCAACAAAAGGGCACAAAGATGAATTCCTAGAAAAGCAGATTTCTGTAATAACTGCAGAGTTTAAGCATTTACATTCTCTCTCTTTTGCAGTGGCTTTAATCTAGACTGGAAGACAGTAAGTATAGCTATAAATCACTCAGAATAAAACACTGCAGGCTGTCAAATGTGACCTTAAACCTCAGCCTAGAGGTTAATCTATGCATTGGGGTCAATTTTATTTCTCTAAATAAAAACAGCAATGTTTCCTATCAAGTGATAAAGAGATACTTAATTATGTAGAAAACATTTGTGTATTTTACCAAAAAATGGAACATGTAGATTATTACTATTAAATATATCTTGCTGGTTGGAATACAATTATGCAGTACTTTATATAATTTTACAGCATTTGTTTGTAATTTGTTGTTTTTTTGTAGTGTGTTGTTTACACTTACAGGCACTTAAGGATACACATTGAAGTTAAAAGGCTTTACTTATAGGCGTTATCATCATAAAAACATTCTAAACCATTGGTCAGATGTCCTTTCTGTTTTTTACCTATAGATATGTGGATTTGAAAAAAAAAAAACACAGGATATTTTTTTTATAAAAAATAACTTTGCCTAATAAACAGGAAACCGATTAGAATTGTTTTAATATAAACATTAGTATGGTGATATATTTTAAATATTTTCAATAAGTTTTTATTTTTTCATTTTTTTTTTATTTTATTTTATCTGGAATTGTTTTACCTTAGCAGAAATAATTGAACCCTTTTTTTCTAGCACTACCTGTCCCTACAGTATCACAGTGGTTGCGAGCCAGACCGCTCTCTCTTTTCCTTCTTTTGTTCATTTCAGAACTAAAGGCAAGGCTCTGTTTAAACCTGCAGAGCCTTGTTGACAAGCAGCAAAACATGCAACTCAGAATCAACCCACCAAGCTTCATTTACACAAAACAATAGTCCCAGAACACTGGTATCCACTCACCTTAAGAGGTTTTGCAAACCTATCTTGCTGGAGTTCCTTCTCACGATAGCACTCGACATGTCTTTTGCTAGCAAAAAGCTTTTGCAGTGAACCCCTTGAGTAAACTCTTGTTTCTGGTGATTAAAAACAACTCTCTCTTCTTTAACAATCCTGCTGGGATGGTGTGAGATTCCAGGAAGGATATATATTTTTTTTTCTTGCTTGCCTTTTCGCAGGGTTGCAGGGTTTCCTCTAAGGTCCTGTCCCCTTTGCTGCCTTGTGAAAATGTGAGAGGGATTCTTTCAGCACAGCTTCTCTTAGTCAGGCTAGCTTAGTCAGTGGCCTGCCTCCCTCATCCTGCATGTGGTTCTCATTGAGAGCTTTAAAAACCTGGCTATGCATCACTTCCCTCCTTTGCCTGAATCCACAGACTGCAGGGTCATGTGACATGTCCTGGGGGAAAAGTAAGATGATACCAAGCTCTCCCCCTATACAGAAGTGTTGCCAGAAACAATTGGAAGCTGTATGGATTTCACCACACACAACACATGCTGCTATCTCCAAAGGCACAACAAACAGATTTAGGGAAGCCTGAGGGATATCTCACAAGAAAATGCTAGGTGCCAGAAAAAAAGTGACAAGGGGCTGAATTTGTATCCTTGCAAGGCATTAAAGGTGTCAAAAGATCACTAACTTACGTGTTCTCGATAGCTCACATAGTCAAAGCTATAACATTATAACTGCCTGATTGCCTCTTGCCTGGGGACTTGGTAGAAAACCTGGCTTTTAAACAAATCATGTAACAGAACACATTGCTAATTAAGACATGGGTAGCTTCCACTATTGCTGTTTTGGCACGCTTGATCTAAAATTAAATTACAAACAGTAAACTCGTTTTGTATTCTTTGAAACTGACTTTTTTAGACGCTTGACATTATGTTAAAATCAATATTAACAGCAATTAGTTTTGCTTCTGTGTCTTGTTGTTTTCTTTAAGAAATGATATAGTGTCTTGCAGTTCTCGGCTCTAGCCCTGAGGCTACATCACACCTGTGTGTAATTTACACATACGTGACGATCATACATTATATGGGTAGTGTGAATTAGTTGAGGTAAAATTACCTTAAACATATTCAGATGAGCTACCACATATACAGACATGCTCAAATTTGTTGGTACCCCTCCACAAAAAACAAAGAATGCACAATTTTCTCTGAAATTACTTGAAACTGACAAAAGTAATTGGCATCCACCATTGTTTATTCCATATTTAAAAGAAATCAGACTTTGCTTTTGATTTTTTATTCAACATAATATTGTAAATAAGAAAACAAATGAAAATGGTATGGACAAAAATGATGGGACCGCTAACCTAATATTTTGTTGCACAACCTTTAGAGGCAATCACTGCAATCAAACGTTTTCTGTAGCTGCCAATGAGACTTCTGCACCTGTTAACAGGTAGTTTGGCACACTCTTCCTGAGCAAACTGCTCCAGCTGTCTCAGGTTTGATGGGTGCCTTCTCCAGACTGCAAGTTTCAGCTCTTTCCATAGATGTTCGATAGGATTCAGATCAGGACTCATAGAAGGCCACTTCAGAATAGTCCAATGTTTTGTTCTTATCCATTCTTGGGTGCTTTTAGCTGTGTGTTTTGGGTCGTTATCCTGTTGGAGGACCCATGACCTGCGACTGAGACAGAGCTTTCTGACACTGGGCAGTATGTTTCGCTCCAGAATGCCTTGATAGTCTTGAGATTTCATTGTGCCCTGCACAGATTCAAGGCACCCTGTGCCAGGCGCAGCAAAGCAGCCCCAAAACATAAGCGAGCCTCCTCCATGTTTCACTGTAGGTATGGTGTTCTTTTCTTTGAAAGCTTCATTTTTTTGTCTGTGAACATAGAGCTGATGTGACTTGCCAAAAAGCTCCAGTTTTGACTCATCTGTCCAAAGGACATTCTCCCAGAAGGATTGTGGCTTGTCAATATGCATTTTAGCAAATTCAAAAGTGGAGTCTTCTTCCATGGAGCCCACTTTCGCTCAAAAAGCGACGGATGGTGCGATCAGAAACTGACGCACCTTCACCTTGGAGTTCAGCTTGTATCTCGTTGGCAGTTATCCTTGGTTCTTTTTCTACCATTTGCACTATCCTTCTGTTCAATCTGGGGTCGATTTTCCTCTTGTGGCCACACCCAGGGAGGTTGGCTACAGTTCCATGGACCTTAAACTTCTTAATAATATTTGCAACTGTTGTCACAGGAACATCAAGCTGCTTGGAGATGGTCTTGTAGCCTTTACCTTTACCATGCTTGTCTATTATTTTCTTTCTGATCTCCTCAGACAACTCTCTCCTTTGCTTTCTCTGGTCCATGTTCAGTGTGGTGCACACAATGATACCAAACAGCACAGTGACTACTTTTCTCCATTTAAATAGGCTGAATGACTGATTACAAGATTGGAGACATGTGTGATACTAATTAAAGAAACTAATTAGTTTGAAATATCACTATAATCCAATTATTTATTATCTTTTCTAAGGGGTACCAACAAATGTGTCCAGGCCATTTTAGAATATCTTTGTAGAATAAGCAATAATTCATCTCTTTTCACAGTTTCTTTGCTTTATTCTATGACATACCAAAGGCATGCAAGTATACATGATGAGTTTTTTCAAACTCTACATGCTGATGATCAGTTAATATGGCACCAGGAAACATGAGTTGTGAAGGGCAACCCAAAAGGAAGTAACTAAAAAATCTTTATAATAGCAGCACACATACTCATTATCGAATAAGTATAAATTAGGAAATGTTTTAAGTGGCATCAACAACTCAAAGTGTTGAATCAGTAAGAATATTACCCAGTTTCTCGTGCCTTACAGCACTCCAAAGAGTGAATTATTTTTACAGATTCAACACTTATCACTCTTTATGCCTTACAAAATACACGTTTGCCAGGGTGTGTGTTTATTGCAAACCCCATGATGTCAGACCTACATAAATCACACCCTCCAATATCTCCTATAATTAATAAAACGACAGCACTATCTTTATCTAATCAGAAATTTATTTTTCTTCTGAATTACTATGCTTTAATTCTGATGACCGTTAGTGGCTGGAAGGCCCAAAAAGGATAACATGTAATTGTTACCTTGTAAGTCTAGTTTCAGTAACTCTAGTTTGACACATGAAGATGGATTAATAAGTTGCGAGGCTGGTGAGTCAGTTAATGTTACTTAAACATTTCTCAAGTGGAAGAATGAAGTCATCCAAAGGAGGTATATCACACACAAGCAATGCCACAGAGGTCAGAACCACCTTAAAGGTTTAAAACAAGAAACAGCTGATAAAAAAAAAATATGTTTTGTTCAAGATGTCCTCTATTGGACTGACAAGCCATTAATGTTCCATTACGTCATAAATATTATTTGTGCTCAGTCTGTGCTTCTTCTCTCTAGTAAACATTTATGTGAAGGTTTATTGTTTATTGTTCATGTGCTGTGGTAGGCATCAGGATATCTCTGTGAATGAGGCTCTTGTAATTAATACATGTTTTATTGCACAATAAAGTATAAATAGCAAATAGAAACCAGGTTGAAGATGTTTTGCAGAGCTGCAAGAGCCAGAACTTTGGATACAATTGTAGGTCAAATTCAGCTCAGGTCCATTTTTTTCTTTCACAAGAAAGAGATCTCATCAGTTTCTCATCACAGGAAAAAAAAACATATTTACTGCTTAAAGGTTAGTGACAGGTTCATCCAGGGTTACATTCCCAAGACACCCACCCAATCCAGCCACACTCACCATTCATTGCAATGATCTGGCATGCTGTATGCCTGCCTGTATGACATTGTAATGCAACAGTGTTAAGGGGTTAGAAAGACTTTGAGAAGGAGTAATGCAGGGGTTATGCAATCCTGTGTTTATGTAAAATCATGGTTGATACAAAGGATTACCTCACACAAGAACAATGGGATTTCCTCTGTCAAATTATCTTCTAAAAATATAAATTTCAGCTTTCAAAACATGTTCTGTGCAGTGTGTTTCGCAGTACTGGTATACTGTGCTGGATACCGGTCAAATTGATTCTCACAGCAACAAGAAAAAGAAACATGACATCAGTATAGGCCAACAGCAATTTCCAAAATGTGCTGAATTCTCTTTTGAGTAACCATTCCAATAGTATCTTCGAAATATATCTGTTTTTGAAAAATTAGCTCTCAGCTCTCGATCATCCCCATTGACCTTTCAACACCAGTTACATACAAAGGTCTGCAGCCAGCTTTTCCAGCACTGGAAACCAGGCACAAGCTCTTTCCTCTGTCTGTGCTGCAGCCATTCCCTGAGGACCAATAACACACGACAATACAGTTACCACGGCAACATGACAGCTATTCAGCCCTGCAGATGTAGCTAATTCTTTAATGATTACATGTAAGACTATTATTGGACAAAGAACACACAGTTTCCAATACACTCCCTAGATCAATGGTTCCTCCCCCTTTAACATGAGTCCGTCTACATAAGCATGCTTTAGAAAACAGCAGCGATCATGCATAGCAATACATGAAAAACAGGGTGCTTTAATGATGTGGAACTGAAACAATCAAGGAAGCTTGGAGTAATGATGGCTATAAACATGGAGGTTGACAATGAGAGAGGCCTAAAGTGGTGAGTAGTTTCAGTTAGTACTACAGTATATTCATACCACACAATCCTTTTTGTTAGAGTAATTGGCCTGGAATACATACCTACGGTACATTAATACATTCATAAATACAGCTGGTTTCACCACTTCTCAGTCATTTTATGTTATTCAACAAGCAGAGCAAATTGTAATCCTCTCATTTCTTCAGTGGGCAGTAGCAGTGCTGCAAGGCCCATGTTCTCTGTGCTAGGTGTGCTGCAGTATCCCAGGGTAAGAGTAATGAAAGAAATGGGGTAGGATCCCATGCAGATACATCAAGTTGCTTTACAGCGAAACACTAGTTTCTCAAATAGCTTCAAATTCCAGCAGTGGTCAGCATTGGTTTGAAGCTGTCCAGAGCCAGCCCTGCTAGTTATCAGCTAGTCTGAGCTGGCTTGGGGGCTCATTGGGCTTGTACCCGCAGCCTCAATGCACTACTTAGTTACATGGTTCAATAACACAAAGCCTTGAAAGTTACTGAAATGAATTGGTATTTAAAATAAAACATTTAAAAAGAAAAATAGTTATAACCAGTTTAAAATCTGATGTCCTTCGGCAGCTTTTACATGGTCTCACGGGGAATGCTGTAAACGAGCAACAACAGTAAATGTATTGTTTTTTACAAGTAGAAATACTTTAAAGATCTTTGTCTTTAATATATAAGACACATTATTCATTGTTTACCTGCCTACCTTAACCGGCTGCTTTTTGGCAATTACATCGATTAGTCTAGCATCAAACACAAAATAAGGGTTTCACCAGCTAACAGCTCTAATGTAGCTCTATTGTTGTGACATTTAATCCAGCCAGTGGCTGAATGCACAGTCATAGCAATTATTAAGAAAGGAAAGAGGAGGGAGGTCATTAGACATGGCTCGCAAATGTGAACTTTGTTTTGCGAATCAGGCAAAAGTACTGTAGATTCCATTCATTATTAAAAGCACTAGTTCCCCAATATATACAGTAGCACAGTTTTACACCATAAAATGCAAATACAGTGTCCTAGAATTCTAAGGAGGATGTACAGTATTGTTTGTGAGTAACAACATGCTTGTGGCAAAGAAAGAACAGACACATTGTATTGCTTTTGGAACAAATTTTATAATGTTTATAATTATTTTTGACTGATAGTTAAACAATGATAAACACTTCCCCATCCTCACAAGTATTTAGTGATGAAGTAATCCAAGTACTTCAGTATCAACTCCCTCCCATGCTTCATATGGTCCTGGCTGTGCATCAGTCTAGTGTAAAGAGTGTTCCAGATTGTGAACCACATGTTACTGGACTTTAGAAGACAACTCTCACCTTCAAGAAGCTCACTGACACATCTAAGATCTTGTCCTTAAGAAATAAGTCCTCCTTTGCATAGTAGATTGTTCCATTCCTGGTTTTACTATGAGTTTAATAAGACACACCTGAGCTTGTTACCTATACACTGTGGCAAATCAAGCTCGTACTAAAACCTGGAAGGCGTGAAACTGCTATGCCAGGAGGAGTCTTATTTCTATCCAGCAGTTATGTGATGCAGACACAAGCGACTGCAAATTAATATCAAAGGCTGCTGGGAAATCTGTGTCCAAGTTTTGAAAAATGCATCCATTAAGAGTAAAAAAACAAATCAGTATATCTCAAAGGATAGCAAGCATACTTGTGCTATACAGTACAATTGTCATTAGAAAGTAAAAGGGAATTTTGCATATTGTCCATGACTGAGATGTGAATGGTGGTACTAAATAAACAGGCTGATATTGATGTCTTTCTGTTAACTGGAAGGTGCATAGCACATGTGCACAGCATGTACAGCATCACATTCCCACGGGTCCACTTCATAGAACATATCCAGCGTAGATAATAGAGCAGACAAAGAATAACTAAAGAAAATGTATTGAGATTTGTTAGCTTCTGGTACTGATAATAGTGAAGACATTATGGACATAAAAGTGCTAAAAATGCCACATAGTGCATTTGCACACTATAACTAATATGGCTCTGCAATGGATACCATTAGGTATCAGTAATACTTCTGATACTGTATGTCACAAAAAGAAAATGTAACCACAGGGATGCTATTCTGCCAATGGCTCATACCATTGTAGCACCCCTTGCAGCTGCCTGAAATGTGCTACTGAACACCTTGCATACATGATTTAATACACAGTGAAGCTGACAAAGAGACTATAGTGAGTGAAGAAACATGCGATCAGCTCCGACAGAATACACAAAGAATACACAATTTGTGATAGGGAAAAAGAATGTGGCCTTTTTCCAGTGAGTCAAGGACATAGGTCCCATGCCAGGTAATACAAAGGCTTGGGTAATTGTATTTATTTGTTGTAGTATCCTTATTATTTGTGAACAGACCAACTGGATTCTGACCTTGTCAGATATCTGAAGCTAAGCAGGTGGGCCTGGTGAATATGTTGAACTCAGTAAGGGCGTGAACTCAATGCCCCAGCATGTAAAGAGCAAACTTTCTGTTGGATGTAGGTTTATGGTTAGCCTGCCCACTATCGAAGGACCAGTTTCCCACAGACCCCTTTAAACACCTACAAATCCAACTACAAAACCTATAACTAAACTTAATAGGGGGAGAAAACATCAAACACAGAAAGAGGAGGCTGTGTTTACCAGGAAAAAGGACAAGGTTCAGAAATAGAATTGCACATCCATTTTGATACATACCATACTATATGAAACAATTAACATTATCTTCAATAAAATTCATACAGCAAAAAACCTGTAGGTTTTCACTCTTTTGTAGAGCAGAGTTGTGTATTGTATATGCTATTCTGTATACATTGCTATTAGGGACAGGAGATCACTTAAAACTAGATTTTGCATCTCAGTGATCAGGTTAGTTTACTTTATTTCTTGTCCCCTGTCTCATAAAAGAAAGTAACCATATTTTGCAACTTTAAAACATACTATTAAAACATTATTGTTTTTCTTCAGCAGGTATCCCAACCATATATTTTTTCAACGCCTTTGTACAACACTTTTTTTTAAATTAAATTTCTTGCAATCACCACCTTGTCTTGTAATAAGTAACATAAAAGGCTAAGTTGCATTTTTTCATGACGATGTAATTCAACTTTACCGAAATTGAAAACACAGAGTGGTTGCAAATATTTCTCATTTTAACCTGAACCTAGAGACTGATAAATGTAGCATCACATTTGTCAACATTCCTTATAAGGGCATCTTGTTAACGATTTGAGTCAAGAGAGAACCAGGGCATAGTATCTTCTTACAGCGAGCACTGGCCTGTGACAGACAATGCAGCTATTCAAGATTTTTGGAGAGGTCAGTGCGACACTCCCTCAGACACTCTCACTCTCCCTCTTTTTGAAGTGTGGTTTATTTCAGGACATTGTACTATACCACTGCCCCTTAGTTCAGAACTCTTGCATTACTACTTGCTTGCTTGCTTGCTGCTATATCACTTGATAAGCCAGCTTGCAGCAATAGGAGGGCATATAGGACAGCTAAGTAACCTGTTTAATAATATTGTTCAGGAAGCAAGACAGATTGATCAGCTTGCAGCATTCTTAGACAGCATGTTCTAAGAGTGCTCGGGGAACTAATTACTTTACATCAAAAACATATGTGATAGATACTCATGTCTCCTGCGTTCTAGAGGAAACCAATTTGTTCTGGATGTGTAAGTGGCCATACCAGCAGATATGTTATGGCAGGTTCTTATAATCAGTGGCAGACATAAAAGAGAATTGATGGGCATAATGCACTGACTTTACTGTTTGACTCAGATCCAAAAATGTTTGGCAATAGATCCTGAAAACACACGACTGGCATTTATGGCTTAAAAATCCACAGATTTATTGACCTATTACGACTTTTAGGGATCATTTGTTTTTTATTTAAATTCAGATTTCCACATAAGTTGTACTTCAGTTTCTTCCGGTAATTGAAAAAGACAGCAATTCTCTCTGAGGAAGCTTATAAGCAAAAAGATACGATTTCCCTGTTGTCAATTTTTAAAAAAAATGCCATGGTGAAAATAGTCTGCTGTTTTCTAGTTGGTTTAAATGAGCATTTTATCACAGAAGTAACTAAACAGAACTAACTAGAACCAACATGAGCAGCTGTTGCTTTTATGAATTCATTAAAACAATAATATGGATGAGATTACATGTACAGCAGTGTGGCAATGTGCCCCGCCCCTGTGTGCAATTGTGTGTTATGTGTTGTATGTTGCGTGTGTAAATGTTGGTGTATAGTCATTGGTACACGGGATATAAACGGGTCTGTGTTTCACGTGTATTTAAAAAGTGTAGATTTGTATTTAGGCACGAGGAGAGCACAAATCACTTCACGTGCTGGTTAAATGTAATATGTGAGCACGGGGTTGCACAGAATTAATTCACGTGCTGGGATTCAAGTGAATAATTAATTAGTAATTGAATCCCAGCACAATAGTATATATAGACGCACATTTCTTGCACTCAGGGTTGGTGTTCGGTGAGTGGAGAACGAGTGTGGAGAAGGAGAAACTAAATAGTGAAAGAACGTAAATATTAGTGTTATCTGCTCACCGTGTTTTGTTCGTCTGTCTGTGCACTGTCTAGTCCGTTTTGTCTGTCTGTTTATTTTGGCGTGTAGTGCCGTGTCCCGTGTTTTCTGTTTAAACCTTTTATTTTGTCATTAAACGCTGAGTGCAGCCATTGCACTCAGCATTTCTCATCACCATCACCGTCTCTGTGTATTCCTTTTCTGGTCTGACGCCACCCACTCTGGCCGTCTTTGTGACAAGCAGTTATGTATATATGGAATCAAATATAAAGAAATTACCTTGTACTGTACATATCCAACTGTATAAACATTACAGTAGACCTCTAAATGTGACTTGTGTAATTTGACAATAGTTAAACTTTTAGGGAAATGTTTACATGTGTAACACTTGTAAAACATGTAAATGTTTACACTCTAAGCTATTAACATCCCTATACTGCAGTATAATTTAAAAGTGAAGGATGTATACAAAGTTGGAGGAATACTGGTTTATACATTTCAAAGACATTTCTATCTTTCCACTTTAAGAGCACTTCAAAGTCATGACTATTAGCCCTATTGAATACTCTTCATTGTTTGACTTTTTCTTTCAAACTTCTTTTCCAAGAAGGTCCTTGGCATTCCCAGATGGATTGAAATAAGTGGAAATTTGTGGCCAATCTATTTATCTTTTTCCTTTTTGTCAACAAACAAATTCTGGATAACCTTTGTCCTGTGGCTGGGTTATCCATCATCCACACTGATGAAATCACCATCTGGATGGAAGCCCATTCCTATTCATTTTGCAACCTTTTTTCCCCAGAACATTATTATTATTATTTATTTCTTAGCAGACGCCCTTATCCAGGGCGACTTACAATTGTTACAAGGTATCACATTATTTTTACATACAATTACATTCTTTTTTACACATTATTTTTACATACAATTACCCATTATACAGTTGGGTTTTTACTGGAGTAATCTAGGTAAAGTATCTTGCTCAAGGGATTGAACACACAACCTTCCGGTCAAGAGTCCAGAGCCCTAACCACTACTCCACACTGCTGCCCAATCAACAGACAATAGCTGCAAAGCTGTATGTTCAGTAAAATTCAAGCAGTAATGAAATTAAATTATTAACTGGGAGGTGGGAAATAAAGTTGTTATACTGGGAGTCTTGGGTAATATGCTGGGCATTAATGTCACAGTCAACTACAGCTAACATTGTAGTTCAGAACCCAACTGTATACAGGGCCGTAATAATAATAAAAAAAAGGCGAACCGATATTGCAGAACTAAGAAGAGTTTATGAATACGGCCCACAGGTATAACAATGATATCCTGGAGAAGAGGATCACACTATAACATCATGGCCATACTATTTTTGGCCATATTATTATAACATTTTCCAACCACAGGAATTTGCAGCAAGTCATTTTTGTCTCCTGTTTAAATTGGCACAGTACAGTACGGCGTTGTCTGGAGAGGACATTTCGTACAAGTTAGGGTGCTCCAACCTCTCGGTATAAAACGGATCATTTTCCATTTTGGGTGATCACTTGGAAAATAAAATGCCATTTGTTGGAATCTTCTTTCTTCTGCGAAGGTAGTAATCCATCACCATCTGAATCGATATCTGTTTGGACACTGTAGGGGATTTCTTGCTGTGAAATGGCTTGTGTAGCTTTAGCATTGACATGCTGACAGCTTTATCTACCAATAAGGAGTAGGTGCTTTAGCAGAAAAAAAAGCAAATACTGAGCAAACACTGCAGACTACAAAGGGCCCTGTCACACATCTGGCATCCTTTAGACCAGTTGGGCTCAGCAACCACACCACGAAACCTAGACGTCGTATTATAGTTTCAGAATTATTTTTAAGAATATCTTATCATTTGAATTTCTAAATGTAAGAACGGGCAGGAGTTCAAAGATCATCAGTTCGTTGAATGAAATGAATCTGGTGAGCCCATAAGGACCCCTTCCTAGACTGTAGTCTACAGCATCATCATCACCACTAAATTTGCATTAGTCATTCAAAACTGTTATTGCTGAAGCAGTGAGGTCTGGCATAAGCTTTTGTTTATTAATAAAGAAACAGTATAATACATAATATGGTTTGCTGATTTGGGCATTAAATTTCAGGTTCCTAAAATAAATACTTATTTTACCATCAAGCACCATTTATTCCAGGTTTTAGATTTCAGGACTGCTATTCCTAAATAACATAAATACCACAAAATACCAGTCTTAAAATGTTGGTTCATTTGAGGTCTTAAACGTAAAAACCAAATTAAAAAAATATATATATATATTGCTGGAAAGTCCACTAACCGTCTGGCAGCAGCAGTATGCCAGCTGAAGGAAAAGGTGTAAGTTTAAGCAATACCACACGTGCTTGTAGAATTGTTGCACTCCTAGGCATGAGGCAAAGCCAAGTGCATCAACCACTTTGTTGTGTGGTAATCTCACAACAATGCACAGCTTGAAAAAGAAAAACTTGAGTAGGATAAGATAAGAAATTTAGCGATCTCTCAAGAGATCCAACAAGTACCCTGTTGTCTACCAATAGTACTACTTGGATTCTCTGATCACACAAGCCATTATATAAACCACCTTTTCAATAACTGTAAAAGAACTTGCTGATAAGACCAGCTGACCTTTTGTTATTCTTACCCTGCGTTATACAAATAACCCATCCTAACCCCTTCATGGATCCCCTGTGCTGAGACATGCTTTTCAGTTCTTGACCTTGTTAGTCCTATTGTGCCAGCGCTACTTTTCATGGAAAACAAGCATGCGGTGGTTCATAGTTTTACTTGGGGAGCTTAATAATAATAGTAAAAAGAAACTATGGAAGTATGTTAATAGAGTAAAATAAATCTGTGCTAGAGCTGGCCCCCTCTGATTTTATGAGTTAGGACTATTTATAATGCAGTTTTATAGCACTCTCCTGAGGTTTTACAACACGCACGCAACAATGTACACAGGTTGACTTATACACCACTATAATTGCACTCTGGATTACAGCATTTGGATGCAGAGAATTTCATTAGCTTACTACTTTATGTATTGTTTTGCAAAGACTCAATGGAAAATGTATTGTAATGCAGCTAAGTGTCTAGACAGAAGTCACAAGAGCATTAGGGCCATCAGCCGGAACATTATTATGATTTTGAATATACAGCAGTTTGAGCACTGTCTGGTCATACTGTATTCAGTGATTTACCATTTTCCTTTTTACCCAGGTTTTGATGCTTTTGAGTGGTTCTGAATTATGTTGCTCCAATATTAGAGTTTCCAGACCACAACATTCCACATACTGTACTGCAGTGTAAATGAAGAGAAGCTCTTTGAATGTTAGGTTTAGATCTGAGTACATTTCAAACGCACATTGTAACACCACCTAATAACAAACAGGGAATGAAACACAGTTCAAACGTTTAGAAAAGCAGATAACGTCTCATCTTGTAATCATACACCACACAGACAGGAGGCATTTACGCTTGCATTTCTAACTAGCTAGCAGCTAAATCAGCTGCTGCTATGAAAGGGTATCTACCTGGGCAGGCAGATTGTGAACAGTAAAAAGGGAATTGAAAGCTTAGAAAAACAACATACAAAAAACATAAACATTACTGTTAAAGGTATTTAATCTTTTACTTCATAATGTCAGCATGACCAGTTTTATCACTGCAAACAGCACACTGTCCAAACCCCACTTCCATACCATGCTTAAATAGTAAAAGCATAGGTTTGTTATCTACACTATCTATTCAGGGGTACTAATCAAATATTCTCCTACTACTGTAGCTCAATGAATCAGCACTGTCCTATTAACAAAAGCTGATGGAAAGAGCCCTGGTTACAATCAGCAATTAGGTGCAGCACTGAGCTTCACCATTCATCAAATGTATAGTAAGGTCATAGTGCAGCTCTGATAAAGACGCGTTATCTTTGGACTGCTTCAGAAATGTCTGGGTATATGTCATTCTATGGATACACAATGAAAAAAATATGTATTGCATTGAAACTTTGCAGAAGGCCTCAAGCAATTAGATATGGAAGCCTAAGAATTTTGAAAAGCACTGTAACAACAGCTTAGTTCAAAGAAAAAAATGTATTTCGAAACAAACGTTCCAGCAATCTGTCTTCTTCTGTGTGCTTTATTTAACACGCTTGTATTTTAAACTTTAAAATGTTGACCTTTTCTGTGTGCATTTTTATATAGCATTTTAGGCACTCATTAAGGTGATGAAAAACAGAGATGTACAAGAGAATATTTTGGCAAAACTAAGAACTCCACATTTTTGATCAATTAGTTAGCTAAATATTTATGTCAGCATAAATTCAATAAAAGATGTTTTTAGTGACTCGTGGATGTAAAACATAGTGGGCTCTATTTTGCATAGAGAAACACATTTTAAATCATATTTTTACAAACAGTGCCCCCCTATAATTTTGACTTTCCACTTTATTTTTTATTGTATCTAGTGATGGTAATATGAGGGAAATGAATCACCCCTAAAACACCAGTGGGATGTCTATAGTGTAAAATCGTGTCAGTGTTTTGATCTGCCACTGTTTGGATGATTAAAATAGATTGGGTTGTAGCAGAGATTCATTCATTTTTTCTGTGCTCTTACCTCCTAGATTCTGTTTCCTGGCTTGAGGGAATTCATGCACAATACAGTGTGTAAAGAGATGGGTACAGGAACATTATGAGATGGGTATAGGAACATTATGAGATGGGTATAGGAACATTATGAGATGGGTATAGGAACAGTATGGCTTAGCAGGCACTTCAGTCTGCACGTGGGACCATTGGCTGTTTTCAAATAAAAAATACTGAATACGAAGAATCGGGTTCAGTCACCCAGCCATTTATCTACCAGTTTCTGAATGCATTCAGTTATTGCATAATTGCATAAGTTAATAATTGAGATATTACAGAAATACTGAATAAGTTAGCATTGTATAGTTTCCTCTGCTTTCAGTGGATAGCTATCTTAAGGCTTTTAAATACCAGTGCCAACACTTTTATATTATATTCTGGGGTTGCACATAATGTAAACATCTATCCCATTGTATGGAAAGTCTGTTGTATTTTTCATTGTCAGCATTCTTGGAAAAACAATTCCCATTGACACTATGCACACATGAGATGACAATAACCCAACTTCTATTTTTAGAAAGAAAAGCCACCTATTTTTCACACATTTAACCACATTCAGTAACTTACTAAATAATTAACATGCTTGTCAATTACTTTTAAAAATTATACAATGTAGATGACACAAACCATGAAGCACATGTTAAAATAATAAGCCACCACAACCTTGTCCTTTACTTTATATGTGTGAAGAAACCCTACACCTTAAAGGTTTCTGCAGTAATAAATATACTAAGTATGTTACAGTAGACACTTGCAGCAACAGATGGTTGAGGTATTGACATTAATAATATATTTTACCAAGACCCACAGTGTGGTATCACTTCTTACATACATCTACACCGCTAGTGACATTAGTGACCAGAGCTCCTACAGTATGCATCCACCAAAATACTAATGCTTGGGAATAACTCTAAAATACTCATGGGGTATATTATCAAGACTTGGGTTAATATAAGGCTTTTTGCTACAGGAGACCTGCATTCAATTTTGGTATAAGTGACATGACAATTTTGCCCAGAAGTCCATCATATGAAAACACAATACAATTCAGTATACTAGCCTTTGCAGGCAGTGCCAGAAATAAACAGAAGCCTATTATTGAATAGGGAGACGGAACTGAACTTACAGAAAGGGTGATCCTCCCAGGCAGACTTGAGGCAGGATTATTTGCAGGTAAAACTATAAGACAAGTAGACAAAAGTCTTGGAAAATTAATTAATTCGCCCATACCCCTAAAACCAACCCTAGCTACGCCACTGGCTCATACGTTTATTATTATTTATGAGAGAATTTTATAATTACAGGTTTGAAGGTACAAAAAGAACAGCATAAGTAGCATTATGTGTTTATCAGCTCAGTAAAGAAGGACAGCATACGTTATCTACACCTCAGGCAATTAGACGATTCAATCCTGCCAGCTAAGAGAGGGAGGAGTTGGAGAGAAACAGATGGGACCCTTTTGTGATCACTGTGAGTGGGTGTGCTTCCTGTTTTCATTACACACCCTGGGCTATATCCAGGTGCAGGAAAGCAGCACCACTGTTTGATTAAACATGGAGAGAAAAGATTAAATAAAAAAATCTGAATTGCCGTTATGTGCCACTTGAACTCTAGATACCTACTGATCTGCAGACTGAGAGGATTATGCTAATTAATTAATTAAGACGGATCAACTTAGGCATTACTTCTACTTCAGAGAATTAGCATCATATGTATTGAATTAAAAAATGTAGAGGATTTAAAGGTAAATTAATAAATATCACAGGACTTTGGAACGCTACTTTGTATTTCATTGTAACTATAAGGAAGTTGGTACCCTGTAATTGTATCATTTTCAAAACCTGCAAATGAGTGAAGTACATTATGTGCAGAATTTGGTTCTCAAAAACAGTATGACTTTATGGGATAATATAACCCCAGCAGGGAATATACTGAATAGCAAAACTGTGTAACACTTTACATTAAGTTCTCCAATTACTGTGTATTTACATACTAGTTACTTAGTAAATACACGTGTACTTACACATATTTACGTATTTTTGCACGATATATAGAATTACACAATTGTATCAGAAAAGGGTTAGGGTTATGGGGGGGTTAGGGTTAGGTTTTACACATTAAGTATATTGAAACTATGTATAATAACATTGTAGTTATGTGTAAGCACACATGTATTTACTAAGCTATGTAAATACACAGTAATTAGAGACGCTTAATGCAAAGTGTTACCCACAATTGTGTTTTTTCTCATTAAGTTACATCTTATATGCACCTCATCCATCACTTGAGAAACCAATGACGATGACGTCAAAGTGTTTTCGTACCTATTCACCAGACTTCCCATGCCATACAATTATGCTGACAAGTGAAATTAGTTCAGAACTTAATTGGCAGCCCCTACTTGAGAAAGGCCCAGGACTGAATGGCAGGTTGTGTTCAGATGAGTACTGAGGCCTGATCGCTCACTGTGAGGGGAAGATCTCAAAGCACAGCGTGAGCATTATAGCAACAAAACCAAACAAAATGCCTCAGCTGTTAAATCAACCTCAGGCTATTTTTATCTTTTCAATATTTGTTCTGAGGTAAGGGGTTTGCGTTAAGAATATTTCAAGCATTTGATCAGCCTGGATATGGGGACAGTTGTGGGTGGGGTGAAACTGGACCTCTGCTAAGAGGTCTTGCATTTCACAATCCAGTGCTACATTTCAACTTGAGAGGCTCTCTTTTGAAATAACCTTCATGGGTGAAGTTTGTGGGATACGTGATCTTTAACTGTTTCAGCATTGTGGACCTGTACACAGACAACATCACTTCAAATCACTGACCATTATAGGAAAGATAACGCCACTTAAAATGGAAGACCAGTAAACTAATACGATATCCAATTGTTATTTATTTTGAAGTCACTAATGGCCAATACACTAAATGCACCATAGTTGATTCTTGCTAGCTCTGTTTCTTATTTTATAAAACAGTGGTGCAAATGGAGTATGCTGACAATGCTGACAAATTGTTTGTGAATATTAGGATAAAAGTCACTAATTAAGGGGGGGGGGGGAAACAAATGAATGACCCAGCAAAAATGATTGGACATCTGGGCTTAATCAGTTTTGGCCCGACAAATCAGTTAAAAATCTGACTTATCCACTATTAGCCTTTTTTCACAGACATGACCAACTTGTTAATTACCAGTAAGTTAGTGGGGTCTAGGTGGACACAGAATAGCAGAGAAGTGTTTTGCACTTCAATACTGCAATTGCCATTGTTGTTACATCATGATAATACACCAACACGATTTCCAAGGATATCTGCAACAAAGACAAAAGTGTGAACCAATGAAGTCCATGAACTTGCAAGCCACTACTGACACCTCTTTTCAGCCTGGCATAGCCATAGTAGAATACTCCTGATTTTCTTAGCACTGGACTGCTAAGAACACCACATGTACAGACTATTAGTGAATTTGTACAGGGATTGAAACAAGTAACATCCAGTCACGCCTATCACTGTGCATTATAATGATTTCTACCAGATGCAGAAACCAGGTAGATTTCAGACGCCAAAGCTAGAATAAGTTAAGTCTCTTGCGGAAAAATATCAGGTTGCTTTATCCACCTTAAACTCACCAACATCTGAAATGAATCTTCCCATCAGTGAAATTCTGTTCTCTGAAGACCTCTTGTCACAAACTGTTCCACAGCACTGTGCTGACTGCTGTTTAGCTTGGCTAATAAAACAGATTCATATACATCGAATGCCTCCAGAGCCTAATCCCCTCCACATACATTCAAGTATGAATAATGATGGTTTTTTCTGAGTCTACAATAAAGGGTTTACTGAAATCATGTATTAGCCCAGCCAAGTAACAGATTGCTGCTGAATTTCAGGCAATGAAATAACAGGACTTGTTGAGTCGTGTTGTTAAAAGTTTTTTTTTTTTCCAGGCACCTGCAACACAGGAACAGTTCACACCAAATTTGTATTTGTTTTCATAGATTGTATATGCACGCTTATAGAAAGACAAAAATGTAATGTACAAGGACATATTTAAATGCAATCCTAAATTAATGTGGTCAGCAGTTTTTATTATGAAAAAAAACACTGACCGTTTCATTAGAATTACATTCTGTTCAGTTCTTAACTCTGAACCAGTATATCATTATATAAGCAGCAATACCTGAGATGAAGATCAGGGCCCTGAATGAAAACAAGGTTAATTATTTATTAGTAATGCACGCTGCCTTGTGTAATGTTTACCCTTGATCACATTTGGAAGTTTCAAGAGTCCTAATTTAGTAGGTATCAAGCAGATTTATAATGACATTGGTAACACCTTAAAATAATGTCTGTGATTTCATAATGAATTCCAACTAAATACCACAAGAATAACACCTGAATATCTTATTCCTCTGAGTTCTGAAGTAATTCATTTTTAATTCTGCCCCGTTAACTCGTTAATTACCTGTATTTAATCCATGTTCCTTTGTAAGAAATGATGTTGATCACATGTACAAGGCATGCATTCATGCATGAATGAACACTTCTCACAATCCCCTGGTGAGTGAGTCAGAGGGTATGAATTAGTGAAGAATAAACAGTGAAGGGAGAGAGGGGAGAGGGGAACAAAATGTTTTAAAGCATGATGAATTAACAGGGCTGAATGCAAAATCAATAACTTCAGAACTCATTAGCATAACATTAACCTGATATCATTCCTGCTTTGTTATAGTCGACTGTGCCTATAATGCAGAAATGTGTGCCGCAGAAACACAGCTGAACTCCTCAATAAGAGGTTTATAGCACCACAGAAAAGCCCCTTTATTAAAATGGTAATGGAAATATCTGGCAGTGGCCACTGGTGTTTTGCGGTTTGGGAAAAAATGAAAGCGATATTTCTACAGATTTCTAGTAACATCTGGTTACATCATGTCTGCATTGCAATCTTTATATCCCAAGTGAGAATCAGAGATTTCACATCAACGAAAATAAGCATTTAGTCCTTTGAGTGCACTTAATAATTTAACACACATAGCACAGATTATTTATTTATTTATTTGCACTTTGGAAAAACCTAATTGAACAAAGAATAGAACACTGCTGACATGGACTTCTAACATTGAATCCTTTATTAGATTATAATAGCTAAAAAATCCTTTCTATCCAGCTTGATTTTATATTTTAAACAGCTCTTTTTGCTTGGTTTCACAAAATCTGTATATATACTGTATATATATATATATATATATATATATATACATATATATATATATATATATATATATATATATATATATATATATATATATATATATATACACAGTAACTTTTCTTCACAATTTTTACAGACAACAACCAAATAAAGAGACTAACATGCACTGTGGGATGTTTATTTTTTATTTAAAAAGTGGAAGTGTTATTCATCTTTGAATATACCCAACAAACCATTATACTGTTAAATGGCAATGTTGCAGCTTTGTATTTACTGTACTCAAGTAACACATTCCAGCAAACAGAACACTATGAATTAAGATAGGAAACAGAATACAATGGCATTGCTGTATTCTTGTCTGGACAAGTAGTTTTAACAGATGGGACTGGAATAAAGAAATATGATATACGTAACATTTATTTAAATGTCTGTATTGAAATATGTTTTACATTTTTAGTTTGAACTTTAAATTGACAGCTAATATTGTAATGCAATATGCAACAAAAAGAAAACTAAACAAAGAAGCCCTCTGGTGATTTAAATGTAAAATAAATATTATATTAAATCCTGTGCAATTGAAAGCAGAAAATCTGTTTCATACTTATTTTTTGTGAATTAGAATTTAAATTAAATTCAGCTGAAAAAAGGTTATTATTATTATTATTATTATTATTATTATTATTATTATTATTATTATTATTATTATTATTATTTAGCAGACGTTTTTATGCAATGTCACAGCCTACATCTGTAAAGCACTCTATAATGATGGTCCACTATGAAAGGTGCTATTTAAAAATAAAGATATTATTATTTGTATGACTGAAGCAGAATAATTATACACACCAACACCACCTGCTGGATATTTAATGTATTACAGATATCATTGTCGTGTACCTTTAAAGTTTTATAGTCAAAATACATTATTTGCCAAAACATGCCTAATCTCACTTTGTGTTGAACAGGAAATACCCATCAGAACTCAACTAATCCAACTGCTTAAAACATTTTGACATTACACCATTACTGTATTTGCCCTATTTCCTTGGATAAAGGCATCTGCCAAATAATAATAATAATAATAATAATAATAATAATAATAATAATAATAATAATAATAATAATATCAGCTCAGAGGAAACAGAACATATTAGCCTTGAGTTGCACATTATCTGTCATACACCACTCTAATATTGGTCTGTCAATCTCTGGCCAAGTTATATAATTTGCACCTTCTGTGTAAATAATATATATATTTGATGCATACAAACTAATTTTAATTTGGCGCCATAGATTATAGATTTGTATTAGAAATTAAATTGCATAATGAACAATGACAGGATAGTCATAACATTTGTAAAATATTATATGGAATAGCCTAAAATTGTGGAAGCTCATGTTGGGTCCTGTATTCTGAATTCTTCACATTATGCTAACTGTAAATTATATGAGTAAACAGGTGATCTGTGTTGTAATTCTTTATTTTCGGTTATATTATTATCTATAATCCAAAATAAATACTATTTCACATAATAGTAAAACAAAAAGAAACTCAGACTTGTGATTAAACACAGTTTTCTGTGGGAACTAAAATTCCCTTGAGTCTGCTACATATGTGTCTATCACACAAAATGACCTTCTCAGGCCCCAAATGTTTTTAAGATCCAGTAATTCATAAAATGTCTCTATTGCAGGAGGTATGTTGACATTTATTTTGTAAGAAGCACTACCCGAGTTGTACTTATAAGCAGTTAGTACCTATTCTGTCATGAGTGACTCAGAAGTCATCTCCTTGTACAGCTATGGACAAACGTTTTGCATCACCCTATAGAATTAACTAATGTTGCTTTAGAAAGTTGAATGAAACCTGCTGAATAATGTTAAGTTTACATATTGAATTGCACACCGCTTTGTAGTTTTCCATATGTACTAGGATTTCACAATTTAAGGAGATTTGTTTGGCATAAAAATGGAAATGGTACATTAAGCTTTCATTTTCAACACTCGCATGGTGATTTTGAAACTGGTCCTGAAAATTATGAATACAAAGCTTATTGCTTAATGTTATTTTTGAGCACATAAGGATTCTTCCACGAAGAGCCAACTGCTCTAACAAGGCCCATTATGTATTACAACAAGCCTTATCTATTTACCAAGCTTATTTCATCTGTCAAATGTGTAATAAACAGGTAGTTGCTCCATCTCATCTTGCCAGTTGAATTAATAATATCCTTGAACGATTCTTCCATGAGTGATATCCAGTTTAGTCAGTCACTCCAAAGATAGCACTGAGGCATCCCTCTTACAGTACTGAGCTCACATCTCTGATATGCTTAGCAAGCCATCTCCTTGCTGACCTGTATTTGAGCTGCATAGAGTAACTGAAGACCATTCTGACATGACTGACTAAGGCCTGAGAAAGGATGTAGCCCACAGACTGCTGTAACCATAGATGGGCAGCTGACAGTTCCCAAAGGCTGCTGAAAGTAAATGGAGTCTACTGGCAAAGAATCACAGGCTTATTATAAACTAACAACAGAGGATTTAAATTAGTGGGCAACACTTTCAGTTCAGGTATTGATAATTGTTTGAAAACTAAAGTTTAAATACTTTGTAATTAATGCTTACCATTTATATTGATAATAGATGGACTGATCAAACTATGAATTAACTCCATGTTACTACTATAGTTATAAGTGTGTATTGTCGCTAGAAAGTAATGCTAAAAATAACAGTACTTAGTAATTACAATGTAAATCATTTGATTACCAGAGATTTATCTATTCAAATTACCAAGGTTTAATTTATGTCCAAAATAACATGAGGTAAAATTGTAAATTAGCAATCCCTCAGTTTCATATGGTGATTAACTTTGCAGAATTCTACATGTGAATTCAAAATATGGATAACACTTCAGTATCTTAAAGGAGTTTCCTGAATGAGAGCCATGTGCAGCTCTGCTGTTATACCGTAAATGCAGTTACATGTATGACTTGAGTGATGCATGGACCAGCTTACCTTGTTTTTATTCATGTCAGGTTGTAGCTTATCAGAGATTTGTAATAGGTAGTTGCATAATATTTAAATACTTGTGTATCATGTGCAAAATAAAGCAATACCAAATCTATTGCCACCCAATTTATATTAAATATAAATGTTCCTCTTTGTTCACACACAGTCAATATCAAAATGAAACACTTTTCAGATAACGCTGCCACTCACAAAACTGAAGTGTGTGTTACTCTAATGCTTCAGACAGCAGTCCACCAGTGAGACAGCCACACTGGTTTTGACTGTGACCTAAACTGAAATGAAGATTTTCGGTCTCTGCCCCACCCTGGAGCCAGCAAACAGCAGCTGTGACAACATTTATAGACTGTTCCCCTGCACTCATAGAGACTATGCAAGCTCTAAATAGTGCCAGCTGTATATATATCACCAATTCGAAGGGCAGCCTTTGCATCTTCCACAGCTTTCTTTGCCGCCCACTTTCTTCCAGTTTTCAACACAGGTGCTGCCTCCCTTACGCATTTATCGCGTGACTACTAATGTCATTTCCAGTCTGACCTTGGCGCACTTAAACTCCTCGGTTAGAGCAGAGACTGGTAGCTGCTGTATTTCCTTTACAGTGCCTTGCAAAAGTATTCAGACCCCTGACTAATTCTCTCATATTACTGAATTAAAAATGGTACATTGAAATTTCGTTCTGTTTGATATTTTATTTTAAAACACTGAAACTCAAAATCAGTTATTGTAAGGTGACATTGGTTTTATGTTGGGAAATATTTTTAAGAAAAATCAAAAACTGAAATATCTTGCTTGCATAAGTATTCAACCCCCACACATTAATATTTTGTCGAGCCACCTTTCGCTGCAATAACAGCTTTAAGTCTTTTGGGGTAAGTATGTACCAGGTTTGCACACAGTGTCGGAGTGATTTTGGCCCATTCTTCTTGGCAGATTTGCTCCAGGTTGTTCAGGTTGGTTGGACAACGCTTGTGGACCGCAATTTTCAAATAGTGCCACAGATTCTCAATGGGATTGAGATCAGGACTTTGACTGGGCCACTGTAGGACATTCACCTTTTTGTTCTTGAGCCACTCCAATGTTGCTTTGGCCTTGTGCTTGGGATCATTGTCCTGCTGAAAGGTGAATTTCCTCCCAAGCTTCAGTTTTTTAGCGGACTGAAGCAGGTTCTCTTGCAGTATTTCCCTGTATTTTGCTCCATCTATTCTTCCTTCAATTTTAACAAGATGCCCAGTCCCTGCTGATGAGAAGCATCCCCACAGCATGATGCTGCCACCACCATACTTCACTGTACGGATGGTGTGTCTTGAGGCATGGGCAGTGTTAGGTTTGCGCCACACATAGCGCTTTGAGTTTTGGCCAAAAAGCTCTATCTTGGTCTCATCTGACCACAAAACCTTTTCCCACATCGCAGCTGGGTCACTCTCATGCTTTCTGGCAAACTCCAGACGTGCTTTCAGATGGTACTTTTTGAGTAACGGCTTCTTTCTTGCCACCCTCCCATACAGGCCAGTGTTATGCAGAGCTCTTGAACGGAGCACCATTACTCCACTCCCAGCCACTGAACTCTGTAGCTCCTTCATAGTGATTGTTGGCCTCTCTGTGGCTTCTCTCACAAGTCTCCTTCTTGTTTGAGCACTGAGTTTTGAGGGACGGCCTTTTCTTGGCAGTGCCTGGGTGGTGTGATGCAGCTTCCACTTCCTGATTATTGATCCAACTGTGCTCACTGGGATATCCAAACACTTGGATATTATTTTGTACCCTTTCCCTAATCTATGCATTTGTATTACTTTATCTCTAACTTCTGTAGACTGCTCTTTGGTCTTCATTTTATTATTATTATTATTATTATTATTATTATTATTTATTTCTTAGCAGACGCCCTTATCCAGGGCGACTTACAATTGTTACAAGATATCACATTATACATTATTTTACATTATACAGATATCACATTATTTTTACATACAATTACCCATTTATACAGTTGGGTTTTTACTGGAGCAATCTAGGTAAAGTACCTTGCTCAAGGGTACAACAGCAGTGTCCCCCACTGGGGATTGAACCCACAACCCTCCGGTCAAGAGTCCAGAGCCCTAACCACTACTCTACACTGCTTCAGATTCACAGCCTGACCAATGATCCTTCAACAGTGGGGTTTTTATCCAGAAAATGTGACAGTAACTTTAATGGTTCACAGGTGGAGGCCAATGGTAAGGTATTTGTGTCCTCGTTAGGGCAATTTCTTTCATCGGTGTAAACTGGGAGCTTCCACAGCACAGGGGTTGAATACTTATGCAAGCAAGATATTTCAGTTTTTTATTTTTCTTAAAAATATTTCCCAACATAAAACCAATGTCACCTTACAATAATTGATTTTGAGTTTCAGTGTTTTAAAATAAAATATCAAACAGAACGAAATTTCAATGTACCATTTGTAATTCAGTAATATGAGAGAATTGGTCAGGGATCTGAATACTTTTCATATATACTGTATATAATAAAAAGCTATTCATTCATGACAAACAATTAGGTGTATGAAGTTTTGCAAACAATCCTGCGGGTGGCGTACTTTAGCTGTCGGTACAAAATCACCAACTTCAAGCAATGACTGAATGTGAGCTGATTAAACTAATATACTGTATTTATATATTTTAATAACAAATCAAAAGACCATGTGAAACAAGTGCAAAAGGCAATCGTTATACTGGTGCATCTAAATCTATCAAGACACAACTCATAACAATAGTTTATACAAGGCAGCTAATTGTTCCTACCTTCAATGCAAATATTGAACAGAGCACTCCATCTCTGCCTTTGGATAATGGAGAGGGCTCTAGTCCTGCCTTATAAAAATGTAATACAGTATTTTTGCACTGTACTTTTGCATTTTATTTCATGCTTTTCCCATGGTTATACCATGCATTTGCAATAGTTTACCCTGGTTTAATAATATGCTTTAGCATACCTTGCTGGTCTTTACAATGCTCACAAATGCTTTTATAAGGGAATCCAGCAGCTTACATGAGAAAAACAACAAAACAAAAAAAGCACCAACTTACTGCTGAGTTTCTTCTAGTCCCTCTTGTCCAGTTTGGTTCCTCTCCTCTGTATCACTCTGTAGGTTTTGTGTATCATCCATTATTTTAGTTTATATTGCACTACACAGCGCACTTACAAAACTTTTAAATTGTTGCTGTTCACTTCCTGCAGTGTAAAATTAAATGTTCTACAGGAAACCAGTCAGAGCATCACATGGTGTTGAGCTTATATTAGCCCTTATAAAGGGATATCACGGTATTTTTGCTTGGTTATACTATGCATTTGCCATAGCTTACCCTGGCTTGCCATGTTTATTAATATGCTTTACCATAACTTGCTGGTCTTTACAATGCTCACCTTTGCTTTACCATGTTTGATTATACTTTGATAAGCTTTTACTATAGTAAAGTGTTATAAAGGAAGAGCCTGGTATTGTCAAACAATGAGAATGACAGATTACAGTTTCACTAAATTATTTAGGAATTATATAAACAAAATGATCTTCAGTGACAATACCAGAGCATTACAATGACAATTGTATAGTTATATAGTATTCATGGAATACCAATGGAAAGGTATTCCAAGAATAGCATGAAGGACATGCAAAAAATGTGTTGTAAACTCTACACTAGAGACAAGAGCTCAGTAAACGTGGCGCATTGTGCTACTCATGCTCTAACAGGTTATGCATGACACTGTGATCAGACACACCTTTAACTATCAAAGGTGCATAGAATGAAGTAATACAGATAGTTTAATTAGAGATGTTATTTCCTGTCCAGCTCACCACCTCTGCGGCAAGAGCCACTTAACTTGTAATACTGTAGGGGCCTTACACTTTAAATATCCAATGCCCTACAGGATTTCTCCTAGTCGCCAGCTAATTATTTCTCACCTAAAAGCACTTCAAGCATTTGCTTTTAATTGTGTTATTGCTGGTGTGGTATAGACTCGAAAGGAGCCATTCACATGCCTTTGAATTGTGCAAATTAAGCCTTCTATCTATAGAAACAAAGATTAAACAGGGTGAATTTGCAGCCTCCTACCTTCACAACAACAATAATAGCAATAATAATAACAATAACACACCAAAAATTAAACACATTTTCAATACTATAATACTAATCATTATAAAATAAAGGTATGTTCAGTATAAAGTAATAAACAAGTGTTTGACACCTCAAAAACAAAGCATCTAATAAAATACATTTAATGAGTATTGCATTTCTCTGTAAAACTGATTAGAATAGTTTTTTATATAGCTAATAAAAGAAGAAGTGAAACTTATTTTTACTGCCTCCCCTACTAAGTGGTGATCTGGTGATGTGTTGATGGCAGCACCTGGTCCCACACTGTGGTTTTGGTGTCTTTTTGGGTTGCGTGGTTTAGTTTACGGGTGTGACCATACCATTATGATCATACACACTGTAGAAACACATACTGGTTGTCAGCTTGTTGTCTCTGCGAGAGGTCTGTAATGTATTTATTGATGATTATAAGGTGAACATTTGCCTCAAACATGCTGGACGAGGCAGCAGACCCCCCATAACAGCACCAAGGGTGAAGTTGGGGAGGGCGGTGGGAGGCAAATTAATGTACAGGTTCAGATCGTACTGGTTTTGTGTCACATGCAAACAATGGCCTCAAATCTCATCTTTTTTTTTTTAATAAGAAACAATTTAGAATGAACTTTAAAAGCCACAAATCATACTGCACATGAGATTCAAACTGCACGAAGTGTCATTCCATACACTAGTCTTCACAATGAATCAGTGAGCATCATTTGATACAGGCATTTGCAAAAAAATCAAGGAAAAAAGACACCTCAGATCACAAAAACTTGAAAATGAAAGCTTTCTTTAAACCATTTATTTACACATGTAACTTTGCAATGAAATATATTTCCAAATAAAATATATTTAATGCACATCAACTGTTTCCAAAGCTGGATGTTTTGGTAGCTCTACAACAACAGCATTGCTAGAGCAACAACATGGTAACAAGCAGCTGAATGTAAAGCCAGCCTTTGGTTTTTAAAGTATACAAAGTCCGCCTGAAGAGATCACCGACCATATGTAAACAACAGATCAGAAGAGAGGAATTATGGGGGATGAAAGATGGGTGATGCAATGTCGGCCTACATAAAATGTATTAGAAACAAAAAATGGCTGCTGATGCACTGCTTAAGCCTCAGATTCAAACATCTTCTTCCTGCCTTCCATGCCAGCCTTATCTTCAATGTTCTTACGCCAGTCACCAACCTCACAGATGTCTTTCTGTAAAGCGAGAAAGAAGGAGCACAAAATTCAGAAAGGGTCTTATCAAAGTAAACGACATCATATTATATCTTTGGTTGGTTGTAGAAATTTCTACAACAGTTAGCGTGACTGATTCTGTTGTAGTTTTTTTTAGAACTGCCCTCAAATTAGGAAAATGGGATGTTTTGTTCAGATTTTATTGTGGGATAACTGCAATACATTTGTGTAAGGGACTATGCTAATACAATTGTAACTGTTGAAGAGAGCTTGAACAGGTCCACCACTCCATAGCAGGCTCTTACCTCTTTCTCCTCTTTCTTCACTTGTTTCAGGTTGGCTCTCAAGTCCATGGACACCTTGTGCTTGGAGCCCAGCAGAGCCTGCAGCATAGCGTCAGCAGACATACGCACTTTGCGCAGAACTGGCTTCTTGAACTTGCCTTTCAGGTCAAACACTTTCTGTTTCAGGTCCTCAATCTGTAATAGGTAAAGCATGATTTAGCTTTGAGAGCCTCGTTGCCATGAAATTGAGGTTTTCCTATCCCAATATGCAGATTGGTGTTTCTCCATCTCAGTTTTCATTCTCGGTAACAGAATCTATTTTCCTGAACATTTGCCAAAAATTATTATTATAGTCATAACATTTAATTAATTATGAATAATAATAATAATAATAATAATAATAATAATAATAATAATAATAATAATAATAATAATAATAATAATAATACATTCATGGAATGTCTGAGCTGCACTCAACCCAAACACTGTACAATGTATAGAGTTGAATATTGTGTTACTCTGTTTAACAGGGCAGAGGCTGGGCACAAACTGGCAACCCCATGCAACACAAGCAAGCATCTAAACCACAATGCCGGGTAAAATATGAGAAGGTGATGAGATTACCTCCTTGGTGCTCTTTTTAGCTTTGGATTCCAAGTCATATCTCTCCTCATCAACAACATCAATCTTTCCATGGAGCTCTTTGCATAGATCCTAAGGGCATAAAGGCATTACATACATTATTTAGCAGACGCACATTTTAAATAGTGTGATGTACAGTTCACGCATGCAAACACACATTTTTTTGAGGGAACTGATTAATAAAGGTGGAACAGAATAAGAATGTCCATGAATGTGAATACATGTTTAATGGAAATTTAGATTATAAACTGTTCCCCAACTTCGATTTTACAAACACAAAAGTTTGTAAAACACACAGAAAGTTATATATTACAACGCCTGCCCACCTCAACAAAACAGGGTGTTTCCACTGCTCGCCTGAGCGGCTGAGCGCGGCTTTCTGGTCATTATGTGTAGCCAAACTGGCTACAAAGAAGAGCATCCTCATGTAACCATGGAGATGTTTAAGCTGTTTGATATATAAAAACTAAGCGATGTTGTTTTACATTTAGCAGTGTGAAACCTTCATTTTAAAGAGAACACTGAAAGCTAAACACAATACGATCCCACAATCCCCCAGTGACCTGCAAGAATTTTCGAGGTTGTTTGGAAATAAGCACCGAACGCACTTTTGATTTCGGTGGATAGCCGTGGGCAGCCGAAGCCTGTAGTGCCAGGCAGTGGAAACAAGGCAATAGTTTTTACTTTATCAAAATAGTAGGCAGTAATACAGTACCTGCAGTTCTTTCAAGCCACTACCCAAGGACAGCGGAGGGCATTTCTCGTTCAAGTAGCTCAATTTCTCTGCTGCTCTTTCAGACTCCTCTTTCTCAATTTCAGCCTTGGCAATCTGGAGCATCAAGCTCTGCAGCACAAGAGAAACCACTCAGTGACAGAATGACACGGCTGCAAAATCTGGGGTTATGGCTTTAAATGGTGCCATCAATTGCATACAGCTGATTTTCTTCTCTAAATTTGAATCCATATTCTATTTGTATTTGTCATACAGTGGAACTTGTGTAGACAGTAATTGCCATTCAGTGGACTATGTAACAGTATTATTTATCTACAAATAGCCTGCTACATGTGTTAAGACAACCTGTGCTTGAATTTCCAATGTAGTCACTAAAGACATTCTTTTTAACACATTGCTCCTACAGTATGTTAGCCCACTATCTGACTTATACATAAAAAATAGTGAATCTTATACAGTAAAGTGCAGTACATACTGTATATCATTTCCAATCAACATGGTTTAACCAAATCAGTGAATTATCTACGGTAATTAAAAATAAAGCATGAGCACCATACATATTTGGTGTAATTGAATGATACACGGTTACTTGGTATTTAAATTGTATATAAGCAGCAGATTGAGAAATTTAACTGCTTTTATTAAAACTGTTAATTATTGAAAGATACTTTACCTTCAGATGCTGCTTACGGCTAGAAGACATCTTCTTCTTCTGCAGATTGACAAGAAAAAAAGGGTTTATCAAAATCTACACTATAGTATTACAATAATAGTGAAATAAAGGTTGGGTACATTGGAAACAGTCACTCTCCCAGTATTTATTTATTTCTTAGCTGTCGCCCTTATCCAGGGCGATTTACAATTGTTACAAGATATCACATTATTTTTACATACAATTACCCATTTAAACAGTTGGGTTTTTACTGGAGCAATCTAGGTAAAGTACCTTGCTCAAGGGTACAGCAGCAGTGTCCTCACTGGGGATTGAACCCATCACCCTCCAGTCAAGAGTCCAGAGCCCTAACCACTATTCCACACTGCTGCCCAATAAAAAGCTGTTTTGTTACTAATATAAAATGTGTGTTTTTTTAATAGATAAGAACGGTAATTAAAATGATGTCAATGCCTGGATTAAGTGTAAGTCATACGTCTATCTGTTTTAAGGGTTACATGTTAGAAATTAGAAATAAGGAGTAGAACATTTGAATGGATGGTTTCACAGACTGATTCAATTCTAATCATGGACTACCTCAGCTAAGGTAAATGTTTTTTTTAAAACATTTTTTTATTGCTTTAGCCTGTATCATTTGTATTCAAGTTTCTGAGCATTCACTACATTTCACATGTTACCAGCCATGGAAAGCTTCCAATTTACCTCTTCGCTGTGGAAGGAAAGAAAGAAAAATGTCAGTTTCACATCAATAAAACACAATTGAAATGTGTAACTAGCATAATAGAGGAGTGCATTAAACACATATACAGTATACTTACTCTCCCATTTTGATTTGTGTGTTGTCTTACAACCTGCATCATAAGAAAAATATGTTTTTGTTATGTTGTTTCTATTCTATTCTATATATTTGCTACAAGCAATCTAACCATCCACCTGCCAGTTTTGACTGTACCACATGCAAATGTATTACTATTCATTTTTAGTACCACTTTTGTTAAGGTTTGAACCTTGTGATATATATTTTTTACATTCTGTATTACCAAATAACAATTTTGACATTAAGATGTTAACAGCATAGAATTAGAAGCAGCAGTTCCTGCAACACAGTACAGTATTAGGCTGTTAACATAGTTATGCTTCTCTGTGATCATGTGTCTTCGCATTTACACTGCAAAACAGGCCCACAAAGTTTTGTGCCTTAACAGATGTATTTCAATTCTTGAAACAGGATGCAATTTCATGGTTTTGGGTATAACTGTTTGCATATACTGTATAGGTTCATATTTGTATACAAAATAAATATTCTATTATTAGTAATAGTAAATTACCCATGTAAAGATTCCCCACTGTTAATGTGCACAGTGATTAGTTTACCATGCTTTACTATGCTTTAACCATGGTATTCTGCTGTATGATTTCAAAGGGTAATGGCACGTCTTGGAATTTCCGTGGTATCTATTTTAAACCACAATCCAGAGCCAGTTAGAAAATGCTTCTAAATTTGGGCAGGCTTTAAAGAAGAGAGACAGCTGTCTCCTTGGATAGCTTGAGTGTATACCACCCCCGTCTCCAACCCCTTCTCTCTTTCTTCCCCCCCCCCCCAAGAAGTATGTAGAATTGAACACCATGACAGGTGGCAGCATTCTAGAGTTCTAGAAGAACATCAGTTCAGAGGCACTAGGGTGTAGAAATGTCAAGGGTGAGTGGTTATGCTATCACTTGGCATTTTAAATAAAGTCAATGTTTCAGACTATCATATTTTTTTTTTATATTAAATGTTTTTAATACCCATTGAGATGAAGCCGTCCCATTTACAATGGTGTCTTGGCACAGTAATTTGCAATGCTTTCTTTATATTATTAAGTAACAGAATTATATCTCAGATTTGTTTACACACAGGCACACCCACTTTTTTTAATTAGCTTTTTTTTTAAGAATGTAAATCTATTTTATAATAAATAAAAGCATTTTTATTTTTCTGAATTCAAAGTAAATATTTATAAAATGGATTTAACTAAAACCACTCCACCAGGGGTTTATTATCGTCATTTAACTTAAGGTGAGGATTAAAGAACCATATATCTCTGTTTGCCCCATATCTTAATATTACAAGTTTATTTTGTGACATTTTCTTTCAAATTGGTTAATCAGTACATTGATTGATTATTCACACATTTCAGAGCCCCTTTTAGTAATACAAAAACTTTAACCTAATAAAATACAGAAAAAACGTTGTTTATTTAATTATTAATTATCAATTATAACGTATGTTACTGTAACCTAATTCATGTAATTCAGTCAAATAAAATTTAAGATTTTTTTTTTAAAATTTGATTATAACAATACAAATCTAATTTGAACAGCATTTTTCCTCCCCTAAAAATATTTTAGTAAAGAAATGGAAGTCTCACCTAGAAGATTGAAGTACCGGACAGAGAGCTGGTGGAGGGATGCAACAGACTCACAAGCCACGGTTAGCTGTATTAGTGGGGTGGTATAAATGCCTTTCTTTGATGGCTCAGCAGAACCTTACTATTCTCTTTATGGAAGTGAATAACCTCTCAGACCAATTAGACCCTGAGCTCCAGAAATACAATCCCGACCCTCGCCCTCCTTCATTATAAATAGACCTTCCCTGCAAGCTGGCTTCAAGAACCTTCATGAATGCTCATTCAATAATAAAAATGAAATTGTACTCGATATTATTATTATTAATTATTTCTTAGCAGACACCCTTATCCAGGGCGACTTACAATTGTTACAAGATATCACATTATTTTTATATACAATTACCCATTTATACAGTTGGGTTTTTACTGGAGCAATCTAGGTAAAGTACCTTGCTCAAGAGTACAGCAGTAGTGTCCTCCACCTACGAACCCACGACCCTCCGGTCAAGAGTCCAAAGCCCTAACCACTACTCCACACTGCTGCCCTAAAAGAAAAATTTATTTCTTAGCAGACACTCTTTTCCAGGGCAACTTACAATTGTTACACGATATCACACAGATATAAACTGGGCTTTGAATGTAGTGTAACTAAACCCATGGAGTGAAGCTTCATCTTTTCCCTGTTATATGTGGACTGAACATCTAATATATGGAACTGGGATTACACTCTGAAGAGCAACTCTGACAACCTCTTTTTTATATTCAGTTGTTTGTGGCTTTATTACTGGTCCACCTTTTATTCGTCATCCTGGTACCTTTGCTGGTCTCATTGCAGCACTAGTGTGAGCTTAAAGTACAACACATGAAGTACCTGTAGGCAGCAGCATCTTTCATATAGCTGCACATTCCAATTTGACTTATAAAATACAAGCATAGAGCCAAAAGATCTTCAGCAGCAGAGATTAACCAGCAAACTCAACGGGGTCTTTAGCGCCATCTCCTGGTTGAATTCAGGAAAAACATTTCACCTGTGTACCTTTACTCACCAGAAACACATAGCAAGACCTTAGCAGACCTTCAGATGAGGATTCAGCCCTCTTAATGTACCATTTCTAGTTTCAAGTTTGAAAGTGTCATTCAAAACACAGTGAAAGTGTTGCATAGACTTCTGGAGGGATTGAATCTTGATACCATGTGAGCGAGTGCCTTTACCTTGGGTGGGAAGTGTGAGTTTTATCCATGCCTAGACACAGTAAGAGAAGCCAGTGGAAAATAGAGCTCAGGTCACATAGGCTTAAAAATGAAAGCTTTCTTTAAATAGTTTATTTACATCTGTTACATTGCACTAAAATATATCTCTAAACAAAACATATCTTTTGCGCATTAACTGTTTCCAAAGCTGTGTGTTTTGTTATCACTATGGCAACAGCTGTGACCCCCACCCAGTTTCCAAAGTCCACCTGCAGGGTCAGCAGAAGAGAGAAGTGCATTTAAGACTTATGGGTAATGCAGTGTTGGCCTACATAAAATGTATTAGAAACAAAAAATGTCTGCTGATGCACTGTTTAAGCCTCAGATTCAAACATCTTCTTCCTGCCTTCCATGCCAGCCTTATCTTCAATGTTCTTACGCCAGTCACCAACATCGCGCAGATCTGCCTGTAAAGCAAGAAGGAGACACAACGTTTAGAAAGTCTTCTCAAAGCAACCACACATGAAGTTGTGATATAAAGGCAGGCTCAGCCGGTGAATAAAAAGGGGTTTGCAACACTTGTGAGTCTGCACAACCTGAACGAAAATGCTGTGAGGAATCTTACTGCAACTCCCACTGTTTTTTTTTTTTTTTTTTTTTTTTTTTTTAATAGTCATATCTTTCAAATGCTGTAATCTTAGAAAAACAAGCTTGGATATTTGTTGCTTTTTAAAGAAATAGAAAAGCAGTCAATACAAATAGAAAGAACAGGGTTTGGACAATAAATATTGTCATTTATATGATTGATTAATTTGTTATACAAATCCCCAGCATGTTTCTGTAATATATAAAAAGTGCATCTCTTTGTTGTAAGTTTTCATTACAGTATTCATAGTACTTAAATTGTGGTTGCTTAATTTTACCATATTACATAGTCATAGTGTCTAAAATACTCCAGAATCTGCAGTTTATTGTTGATATACTAAAGTACGGGAATATGCAGTAGCATTGTATTGGGCCACTGGTGCAATAAAGCAAGCTTTGAATTTGAAGCAATGAGCTTAAACAGGTCCACCACTCCATAGCAGGCTCTTACCTCTTTCTCCTCTTTCTTCACTTGTTTCAGGTTGGCTCTTAAGTCCATGGACACGTTGTGCTTGGAGCCCAGCAGAGCCTGCAGCATAGCGTCAGCAGACATACGCACTTTGCGCAGAACTGGTTTCTTGAACTTGCCTTTTAGGTCAAACACTTTCTGTTTCAGGTCATCAATCTGTAACAGGTGAAGCATGATTTAACTATACATAACTATACATTCATGGGATGTCTGGGTTGCACTCAAGCCAAACACTGTACAACGGATATAGCTGAATATTGTGTAACTCTGTTTGGGACGGTAATTGTACTTCCATATATAAAATTTAACAAGTCCCTAAATTGTTTCTTCTGTACTCACAATTGGCTACTGAGAAGCTCATGCAATGCCTGATGCAGTCTCACCCTCCCACTGTATTGACAATTTGTGGATTAAACAGTACAAGACAAATAACTTGCTATTCTGCTTCCTTTGATTTAGGTTTAGTTTTGAAGGCCAATATAAAATATAATACTCTAGAAGCAATCTACAACAACTAGTGATGCTATAAAATGTGTATGCTTAATTAAATACAAAAAAGAATAATTACATCCTTGTTGTTCTTCTTAACTTTGGCTTCCAAGTCATATCTCTCCTCATCAATAGAATCAATCTTTCCGTTGAGCTGTTTGCACAAATCCTAAGGATAAAAAGACACTGCAGTCATTATTGCAGTGAACTCTGTGTTCATTAAGAACACAGTCAAAGTTTCTTATTCACACACATGGGAAATGTACATTCAAAAGGCAACAGTGATTACTAGAAGCTGCTTTAAGCAGGACATCCACCAGAGCATCTAGTTGTACACTTTAAAAGCTAAACAGTCGAATCCGGCTTTGCATGGAACCAGAAAATTGTGCCTAATAGAGTGTGCTAGTTTACAGAGGTATTGTAAAATATAATACTGTACCTAAAAACTATTTAAAAAACTCTATCCAGGTACATATTGTAGAAGTACTGTCAAGATATATCCTGTAATTCAAGGATTGTATCAATTAAAATGTTACTTTCTCCTTAATGTAAAAAGGATTTTACTGCAGCCGTAGTATACCTGTGGGACATGTGCGTATTTACAAAACATATTTGATTCTAAACTAGAAAAGAAAAATCACATGACTTGCTGCTGGACTGCAGTACGGTTTACATTAGTTTGAGGGAGACAAGACTTACAAATCATAACGGATTCCAGAATAGACCATTTCTGGATTACAGAGGGGATTATGCCATTCATTTCAATTGGGATTTAGTCGGGACCCAAAACATCTTGCCTAATTGGACAGAATGCTGGTTTGTAGAGGGGCTGGATTGCACTCCCTTTTTATGATTGAGTTTAATGGATGTCCCATAGAAACTACTTAATAAAGTGAAGTGAATGATGTTGACTGTATTCAGATATGCACTGTATTTGTTTTGTTGTAATGTATAGATGTCACTTATATCATCTGAAATGTCTTGGTATCACATAGCTGGTATTGCATGGAAATAACCCCAAAAGGTTTATTTAGATGGTAAATACAAAAACATAAAGGGTAATGTATACAAGTTGGTATGCAGTACTTGAACATAGGACAGCCCTCTCATGGTGCTATACCTATTTGCATTGTACAGTGCAGCACACTGTGCTTTTTTCTGTTGCATTGTGATGTAAGATGTGGTACCTGTAACTCCTGGATGGAACTACCCAGGCTCAGTTCAGGGCAATGCTCCGCCATGTAATTCTCCTTCTCAGCTACTCTTTCTTCTTCCTCCTTCTGAAGTTCCTGCTTGGCAATCTGGAGCATCAAGCTCTGGAGAACAAAAAAGAAAGAGAAATCGTTACATTGGCAGAGTGACAGGCCCAGCAGTTACATGAACTGCAAAATGAAACTTTCAGAATCGAACCTGACCTGCACACAGTAGATTATCCAGTCCAAAATGAGGTTAATGTTAGAAATCAACAGCAAATTGTACTGTGTCTAAGATATTCTGAAATAATGCTTATACAGTGTTAACGAATTTAAATAAAAAGATGCATAGAAAGTTCTTTGGAATTATTATTCTTTAGAAAGACTAAAATGAAACAAGTGGCATTACTCGTTTGCCGCCTTATGCTTTTTTTTTTATAGTTATGGATGAATTAGAATTCTTCAAAAACCGAACTAAGAGTTAATTAACAAAATATACTTTACCTTCAGATTCTGCTTACGGCTGGAGGACATCTTGGATTTCTTCTGCAGATGGGACAATTAAACAAAATATGAGTTTCGATGTCTAAACAAATACACTACTGTATTTGCAACCCAATGCAGTTAACACAGCAAATGAACCATGCATGCCAACAGTCCCTATATGGTCGGGACAGTCCCGATTTCCTAGCAAATGTCCCTCGTCCCGATATTTACCCATAGAAAAAAAAATATTTATTCTGCACAGCAGAGTTAGTGAAAACCACACGCTGTGTTCTTCATGCAGCTGACACATCTGCTGATCACTAACTTATACAAAGGTAAGAACGCTTCATTATGTCTATTTTTACTGGTGTCCCGCTAAACAGTTTCCAAATGTTGGCAAGTATGAATGAACATAAACAGCATGTTAACTCAGTTAAAAAAAAAAGTGTTAGTGGTTTGTATTAAAAGAATAATTAATATCAGTAAGTGAAATAGCAGTAATGCAGTATGTAGAAAAAAAAAAGTTAATAATGCTGAATTCTCCCAACAGAAAGGACAATCATATATTTAATTACTAACTAATCAAATATGTATGAATAATTTAAATGTGAAAGTAATGTAATATTGTTGTTAAAGTTTAATCCAAAGTGTCTTCTGCTTAAGTAGGTGACAAAGGACCAAAAACACATAAACAGTTGGTTTTACAGATCTTGATTAGCACTGATGCTAAGAGACAGAACAGTCTAGGCCAAAGCAATTAACTGATGCCCATAATCATTTTGAAGAAAGTTGCAGCACCCCCAACCCCCGTCCCCCACCCCACACTTTGTGTGAAAGGTTACAGCAGCTGTCACCAGAAGCCACACAGTCATGAGCACATCACGTGGTACCAGGCACCAACAACTGCCAATTTACCTCATCACTGTGGAGGAAAAGAAATACAAATGTCACTTTCAAGTTCAGGATAAACAATCAAGTTTTCTAAACAAAATAATTAAAAAATTGCAAGCAGCAAAAATATACTTACTCTCCCATCTTTATCTTTTGTGTGTTTCTTTTTACAACCTGCAACAAAAGAAAATAAATGTGGACGTTCTGAGAAATGTTTGCAACCATGAATTCAAATTAAGTAAACTTCCACTTAAGCCATAACTGATATAAATGTGTCTGGGACAGGCACTTTACACTATCACCAATTACAGCATTCTGTTCCAGTAATTCAAGGGTATATATTGTATTTTAAGTGTCATTTTGGTACTATATATAAATCCATAGAACGTTTTTATTCTAAATTTGGACTCGTACAGTACACCATTCCCCTATCTCATTTTAGGATCACCTTTCTGAGGGTGCTAACTGTCCCTGTTCTGCACCATTAATGAATGGTTTTGATTTACAAGCAGCTGATTTTGAATGACAAGTCGGGTCAGCTGTCTTTCAGCAAGCCAATACACTCTACACCAAACAGTTGGAATTCAAGACTTCTGAGGACTATAGGGGCTATGGTTATCAACACTATATAGGAATGCCCAGGGTCAGCGTCCCTGCTTGCACTTGACAGTTTACATACTGGTACTCTGTGTTCAACTTAAAATCCTCCGCTATCAGGTTCACTTAATTATTGAAGTTGCATGTTTTACAACTTGTTAATGTGCTTATTCAACACAAGGGACCATGTTTTCAAAGTGTTTACTCCAGTCTTCAATTAACTAAACAACTAAGTTATCTATTTCAAGTTCTCTTAAGCCCTTTATAAAAGTTGTTTTTCATTTTATAACTAACATGATTTTTTCTCCTTTCAAAAATTAAGAGCTAATTAAAGAATTGAGAAAAAGCTTTGAAAATATGGCCTAAGATCTTTTAAGAATTGTTAGCATTTTAATGAACCTATACAAACACACACAGACATCTCTCTCTCTCTCTCTCTCTATCCATAATATGAAAATCTTCAAATAAAAGTTTAATGAGATTTGTAGTTTTCACTTGTAATTTTAAAAAAGCAGGAATAAGGTACATTTACATAATGAATGGCTGAATCATTTGGATTTTCAAATACAAGGTTTTTACTAGCACCATTATTTATGAAAAGTGAGACACCTCTGGAAATGTTACAAAACAACCCTTCTGTTTTTTTTTTTTTATTTCGAGTTCTGTTAATTCAATGTGTGTTTATCTGGCTGGTGATCTCCCTTGACTAGCATCAGTACTATAAAAGCTTTCTAGACTTTATACATGGGTGAGCACTTGACTCAACTAGCGTCACCATCATTGTCCTTGTCATATCTATAGATCACTACTGTCTCACACATTGGCAATCACCAGTAACAACCTGAACATACATTTTATAAACGTAAACCAGCACCAAATAAATCAGGAGCAAGGAATAAAAGATTGAAGGTTAAGGAAGGCAAATGTCTTACCTAGCACAGAAAGGAACAGGACAGACTGGACTGGGAGGTGGAAAAGACTGACGAACCACAAGCAGCTGTAGCAATGGGTGGTATAAATGGCTTTCTGGGGCAGCTCTCGAAACAAAAACTTTCTCTTTATGGTAGTGGATAGATCCTTGGACCAATTGGACAAGCAGCTCCAGAAATACAACCACTACCCTTCACCTTGAAGGGCCATCCTGACTCAACAGTGAATATTTAAAATTGCTTTCGTATTTCTGGGGGAGGATACAGTAACATCTGCATCAGCTGGGCAGTTATACATCTGGGCTGAATGGACATAACTTGGTCTTAGACAACCAGGAAGGAGATTAGAGGTAGTCTTCCATTTGTAAGAATTTGTAAGTTGTCACTGTCTTGTATGCAGAACACCACCTATCATGTAACCTTTGCAGTGAAAGAATTGTTAATTACACTTTATTTAATTAAATAATATTCTGCTTCTTAAGAACCAGCACTCCTAGATTTCTGTATTGTTAGCAGACCTTTTTTTATGATAAATACTACTGAACATCACTGTACACTCTATTCAAGATTATGCCTAAAGAAGCAATTTAAAAAAAAAATAAGTTTTTACACTTACATTCATAAGCAGCTGTTAACTTGTTAGGACCATGTTAAACAGGTGAACACTATACGTTCCAGTAAAATATTATCATAAATTTAATAAAATTAAAAATAAACAGTCACAATAAAAAATGTTTTTTTTGGGGTTTTTTTATGCAATAAGAGAGCTGGAATCGAATTTGTAACCTTCTATAGCAGTACTGTAGTGGTGTGCTTTAGTTCAAGTACCACATGGTAGCAAGCAGCAGTCAATTGGATAAACCCTCACATGTCCAGCTCACATAACCAGCATTCTCTCAGTGGGTATTCAGATCAAAGTAGACATTTCAAGAGGCTCTTCTAGTTTGAGCATGCTCACAAACTGTCAACCATATGGGCTCCCTTAAACATACAGAAGTAATAAATAATAGAGGAGAGTAATTAATGTAACGGGTAACAGCAATCAATAATATCTATATTGTGTTTCAATGCAGTGGTCTGATCTGTTGGGAGGCCATTCATTAGCATTTAGAAAAGCGTTAAAAAAAGGTATCGGCTGTAGAAAAGACTTAAAGCTGTTATTCCAGCGAAAGGTGGCCCTACCAAATATTAATGTGGGGGGGTTGAATACTTATGCAAGCAAGTTATTTCAGTTTTTTATTTTTCTTAAAAATATTTCCCAACATAAAACCAATGTCACCTTACAATAATTGATTTTGAGTTTGTGTTTTAAAATAAAATATCAAACAGAACAAAATTTAAATGTACCATTTGTAATTCAGTAATATGAGAGAATTGGTCAGGGGTCTGAATACTTTTGCAAGGCAATGTATATATATATATATATATAAATAAATAATGTCCTTCCTTAATACAAGATGGAAAGTGACCGTGACCGTGAATCAGTTGACATTCTAATAGGCTTTCAAGCAAGTTTTCTATTGAGCCTACAGTTTTAGACACAAGTACAGTATATAACAAACCAATGAACTTTAGGGGCTAACAATGCTGGGATGTTAGATTCCATTTAATTTCCTAAATGTTTAACCATACCAAGAATTTGTGTAACCAATCACCAAGAGAAGCTCTCTATGAGGGTGTCATTACTTTATGATATGTATCTGAATAAATAGCCTTACACTACTCATATCTTACTTTATAAACATAGCAGCCTACATCTGTATTTGGCATGCATATCTTAGACAATGGTTTAACATTTAAGAACGATTCTAAACATTCAACACTTGGAAATACGTTTGAACCTTTCAAGTTATACCCTTAATATTTATTTCACATACCACATCCCCATAGGCAGACTGCCACTCTAGAGATACATATCAATTGAGCAGTCTGGCTCTGGGGGTGAATGCATATCCAAAAAAAAATGACCGCTTATCAGTTATAAGTTAATACTTTGTGTGTCTTTATTTTATCTTTATTTTATCTGAGCTCTGGTAGAAACAAACTAATTTCTGGTAAAGTCAAAGACACATAATAATAATAATAATAATAATACAAACCACAGACAATGAAGACACAGTATTCGATTGGCACTGTTTCAACAATGTACGTTTAATCACATTATGTACAATACACATGGCATGAACTACACGAAAATGCATAATAGAATCTGTAAACTTCATTTCAATCTCCAAATTTTAATACCAAAAACACAGACGTACCAAAAAAAAAAAAAAAAGTCACCTGAGTGCAAAGGTACGTATAACTAGCATAGGATGACTGACAAACTGTCCAACAAAAAATATTCTTTACATTAAGTCATAAAATACCAACTATGCCCCCATCCCCTATCCAAAAGGTGCAAGCCGCCACTGCAGCAATAAGTACAGGAGAGTATATTACTATTTTATATAGGTATTAGAGCAATATCATTCACTGGTCACCACATTTTGCATTAAAGACAAAATACAGCCACTGCACATGCCATTGTATTACACAGAGGTTACAACACCAAGACTATTTTTTATTTATTAACCGGTTAAAAGTATACTCAGTTTTCACAAGTCACAACGGGAAGAGACCCAGGATATTCCACAAAATATTACCAGCAGTGTGTGTATCAACACTAACACACAAAACAGATACAAAAAAGGCACTATAAAAAAAGGGGTCGATTTCTGCACTGGATGTCCTCTTCACAGGTTTCTCCCACATAAAAGAATGATGTTCTTCAGCTCAAGATACACAGCAGACCACTGATCAGGCACTCCAAAGGGGTGTGACGAGAAGCAGGACATACCGATCATTTAAATGTACTGCATGATACCCGTATTTCAAACTGACGGAGAGAGAACCACCAAATTCTGCTGCGTAGCAAATTTCAAGCTGATATCTCCAAGCACTTGGGCTGTGTCATCAGGAAAACAAAAACTCCGAAAAAAGTATGGAAATAGTTACTTTCACTATTTCGTAAATGCATCTTAGAAAGTAATGCTGGTATAAGTTCAATGCAATATTCATGTATTTTGAGGCTCCTAGCATTACTTCAGTGGGTCAGAACAATCAAGTGCAAGGAACAAAGGATACTCATAGAAGAGATACAAAATTTGGACCAGGATGGAATCATGTAGTGTGTCTAGCCAATAAAAGTGCAGAGAATATTGTTAATTGTGTATAAAAACAACTTTGCAGTGTCCACCAATTGAACCCTCATTGAGGGTGTATATAAATACATCTTTCATTCAGGGGAAACCTGGGCGTACTTGCAGTAAACATGCCTGCCTATGTACAAGTTGCCACTTGTTTCACAGTAGCTCCTAATCTGGTGTGAACTGTCAATGCCTTTGCACCAAATGCATTTTAAAAGTATTTCCTTACTATTTTAAACTTTGCTCTAGCACTGCTGCCCTGGCTGTGTGATTGTTTGGGCAGTGTGGAGTAAACCACTTTGTTGCCTCCATCTCCCTAAAGTGACAGGCAGCGGATTCATCCTTGTTACCTGAGCTTTAAAAACAGCAGAATTCCCCTAGGTAAAATAATAATAATAATAATAATAATAATAATAATAATAATGCTGATGGGCTATTATTCTGCCCTATAGCTAATAAATTCTGCTCCTCCCACAAGTCATATATCTGAAATTGGACAGTTCCAAAAGTAAAACTGTTCCTGTACTCTGTGTCCATTATTAGTGTCTCCAGTCCAAATTACAATAAAAACCAGGTTCCATAAAAACTACAAAAAGGGGTCCTTCAAATCTAAAAATTGCAATGATGGCCTGCAAAGACAGGAGCCCATCAATTGCTTTGGCCAGTTTATAGCCATTTATAGCTTAATTACCCTGCATTCCCTATGCTGAAATGAGAACTACATTTTTTAGTTCCTATAACCACAGACTGAGCAAAGTAAGGTTAGGTCCACGCCATCTTGCGGGATATGGCCTGTTTGAAGCACTCTGGATCCACGTTTTCACCAGGTCTCAGCGATTTCTCCAAATTCACCAGCAGATTCTGATGACACTCCTGAATGTTAACTGGGTACTTGGCTCTCACAAACTCATAGGCAGCAATCAGCCTCATGTTCTGCTTTACCATCAAATACTGGATAATGCAAGTGGGAGCCAACGAATACCCATCCCTGCAGTGGATCAAAACACGCTTTCGCTTCTCTGTGGAAGCGTCGATACACTCATTGATGTCCTCGAAGCTGCGCTGCTTCAAGGCCACGCTCTCCTCGTCGGAAAGGCCACTGATGTCAACCTTGAGGCGGGACCAGCTGTGCTTGGTGCCCCGGGAGCAGGTACAGGGGATGAGGCCCACCTTGTGTTCACCGGCGAAGCTGCTCATGTCGATAACACTGTCGATGCTGTTCCTGCAGAGGATCCGCCCGCTGTAGGCAGCGTTGAGATTCCCCACGTAGATGTAGTCTGTCACTTTCGCGATGACCGGCTCTGAGAATTGGAAATGCTCCGGGATGCTCTGCTTCGAGTCCAGGGCGTCCTCTGCTTTGTTCCCCCCTCTTTTGTTGTAATTGCGGAGTTTCTTGGAGCCCGACCGGGACGGGGGGTTGGAGTCAGATTCAGAGCTGCTGTTCCAGGGAGGTGAGAACAAGGAGAAGCGGCTGGAGGACTTGCTTTTGGTTAGAGGCTCAACAGGACTGGATAAACTGGAGCTTGATGTGTTTGATCCAGAGGCACAGAAGAGAGATGCTCTTTCTAGAGACCCGGTGCTGCTAGCCGCCCCAGCACTGTGTGCCTGCTCCATCTACAAAAAGAGGAGGCCAGGGTTACTCTACTTTGTATGTATTACAGGCTGCATGCACACTGGTATCTTCAAGGTAGCTATCCCTTTTCTCTAAATGATAAATAGCCACCTAAACTGTTAGTACAGAATAATAAGAAGGATGGCAATTTGTCAATAACTTCACTCACTCTATTTACAAACAGCTATGGCTTCAACACAGAAAGTCTTAAATCTGGTAGCATTTAGATCAGTTACAATCAGATTACTTTAACCAATAATTTCTACTACAGTACAATTCTACATATGAAAATACTGCAATTATATTGATTTAACAATTACTTGAGACTTTAGTGGATTTATAGAAGTAAAAACCTTTTTGAATGTAGCAATCAAAACCTTTTGGATATTTTCTGACCATCTGCAAGTAACCTTTAACATTCATTTTATTTAACTGGAAACCAGCATGTGCTGTAGAAGTGTAACATTCAAGGTTTCCTCGCGCACACTGTGTAAAGTGTACCTGAGCTTTGAGGTTGTTCTTCCAGTCTTGTGATTCGAGAGCTCTGAACCTTCCATTGCTGTCAGAAGAGACGGACAGGCAGAGAGGGCGGTGGGTTCGCACACGGAGCTGGGGAGTTAAGGCCATGATCACCGGCTTCTGTTCGGGCTGCTCGTTTCTACTCATAATTAGGTTTGGACAGGAACCTGGCAAAGAGAAATATCTATAAATACCATGCATGTCAGTGGCATACATATCACCCATTAAGGATATAAAAAACATGTTCTTTATTATGAAAAATGCAGATCCCATTAATTACATCCACAGCATCTTAAAAAATCCATGCCCAGTTTAATCAAACCAATAGGTTCCCAAGATATAGCCTATAATATCTTAGGCAACCACATACTGTGAGAAACTAGGTTACGGTGAGCATTCACATTATTTAAATGCAAGTTTCCTCAGAAAACAAATATGTTTTTTTTTTGCCGGTGTCATGTTTTAATATAATCACAGCCAGACCATTTTAATATAATTTTCATTATCATTATCAGTATACTAGATATTAAGACTGAATATTGCCCTGCATGATAAATGTACCAACACTAAGAACACGTAACCTTCAGAATGAAAAACTGGTCAAAAGAGCAGCTCTTTGATAGAAAACCCAAACATGTGGGAGCTGATGAATCATAATTTCAGTTGAACTAATGCAATTTGCTATGCAAATGTGAAAGATGTGGGTTGATAGAAAACATCTTAATGTTACAAAACCTAACAGACATTCACTTCTACTTATGAAGCACTTAATTGGCCTAAGCACCTCTTGTTCCCTCTTCACACAATCACATAAGAACATACATTGCACCTATACAATGAATGCCTTCATTTTTTTGTTGGATGTCCCTATTTTACATGTGTTGATTTGGCCGAGGACGGGTTACCTGGGATAATTAAGTGTCCAGTTTAAAAAAACAACAACAAAAAAAAACCACGCATGCACATTTATACTGCTCGTCTTTAAATGCATTTCCCTTTCCGCTAAAATACCATTTCTGTGTTGTGTGCTTTGTACACATGACATTAAGAATGACTGTACAGTATACAGATAGTAAAATCAAATGAATACCCAGCGCATTGTTTCACTTTAGCCTATAAGCTACTGCAAATAATAACAGTAACACACAAAATAAATCATGGCTTCTCTCTACACACAACTGTAGAATTCGGAAATAAAATATTATTTTAAGTTGAAACTAAAGGAATTATACTATGCCTAATTTAAACATAGCATATTATCATTCAACCAAGAACAAAAAGCTTACTGACCTATCCACAAAAAGGATGACCTATATTTGTCCAGCAGTACCTGGCTAAATATTAACACTAGGGAGATAGTGTACCAACCAGACATACATGCATGCTGCACATTTTATTAAAGCAATGTCAATATTTGCATGCGTCACTGAAACTAATTAGCACAGATGTATTGCCACCATGACGAAGGGCCTGTATAGAAGTCAAACATCTCTTGTGGCCTGTGACAATGCAGTTTCAGTACTGATGTTTGGAATTCTTTCTGTAAGGACAAGCAGCCAGGAACAGGATGTGTTTAAGGGCAGCTTTCACTGTTTCTTTACTGCATGTTCACAAACAGGTTAGCTAGACTGAGGGATTATCATAGCGAGCGTGTTTCTGAAGATGGATACAGGTTAAAAGCATGACTTAAATAATAACAGACATACCATGATGTACATTTTAGAGTACCTATTTAAATACCCGGCACAGCCATCTCATATTTTGTTCATATTAATTATATGATCTGATTAATGTCAGTAGTTTTTTTTAATCGATTCATGTACTGTAGGTTTTCTTTACCAATTCTGAAACAGTTTTAGCAGCCTACAGTACTGTACCAAAACCACTGACAACAGACCTCAAAATCATAATCAACAGTTCACTGAAGGGACTGAACATTTGGGGTCGGCACCAGGAACTACTTGGTTTGACACTGAATGCCTAATGAAAGTTTTGATGTGTGTGTATTACGAGCTTTCGGCTTTAAACTAACTGTACAAGAGACTGACATACCTGTGCCACATTCTGAGCGGGTAATGGTCGACTGTAAATAATTGTGGATCTTAAATGTTTGATGAAGATGCTTCGAAATCACGCCTGCAAGACAACAAACAGGATTTAATGAACAACCACAGCCAAAGACACAACTGAAAAGCACACTAATCGTGTTAGTGGAGTACTCCAACTTTACATTCTTACAAATTAAACACCCAGATATATTTTATCAATTTACATTAGAGACCAAAGTGCCATGCGGCAATCCATTTTATTATGTGTGGCTGCTCTTCTGTATTTATTTTTGCTGAATTAAAAGGAGCCTACTGTGGCAGATGTTTGACCTTAATGAAATTACCCACGATAGAAGGGACCCAACATTTTGTATATTATATTATACAAATAAAAGGAATCGTATTTTGGAGATTAGTGATGAATTAGTGATGAATTGCCTTGCGCTAGTTTTAGAAAGCAAATCTGAAGTTAAAAACTGGTTAATCTGGTTAAAGCATTCTAGTTTGATCAAAAAAGAAACAACAGTTCTATACTGCTATAAAGAATATATATATATTCTTTTTTGTATATATCCCAAAAAGTTTAATGTATAAAAAAAGCTAGAACATGTGTAACAATAAATATGCAAATGTATAATTATGTAAATGCAAAACTGAATCAAATGTATCATAAAAATGCCTCTTGCGATACAACTAACATTTTGATATGACCACAGTGACTTGGCGGGCGTTTAACAGAGAATGACATGATGATTTAAGGCAGAATCGCTACAATACAGCTGAAGATAATTACTGCCTGCCTACTACAGTACCTGCTGATCTACAATAATATTACAGCACCGCCTTAAAATTACATAATACATATTTTTCAGAATATGTATAGTAGTTACGGTTAACTCATTTTTACCACACATTCGTATTCTGAATTACCTGTCGTGCCATTTTTCTTTGAATGTAACTTTTTGTCCAACAGTTTAAGTGCAATGAAGTCTTTGTTCCATTTTTCTATGGATTCCATTTTTTGCCCTCCTGGGAAAGAATGCAAAAAGACAAAGTATTAATGCAATCCGAACAGAGAGCAAGGAAAGTGTTAGCAATACCTACTGAGAGTAAGAAAGCATTGATCCAATACCTATAGAGTGTAAGACAAACTAGGATTGTGTTTATTTCAAATGTAGAACCAGGAAAATCACAGATACGGTACTGAATTCTACCTCACCCTTGCTTTACCACAAATGATCTTACTGGACTATCTGACCTTGAGAGAGGTGAAAATCAGCTTGCATCTCACACAAAACCCTATATATATACATATATTTTTTTTAAATCTATATACTTAAGTATTAGAGCACTATAGCTAATTTTAAGGTGACATCATTCCCATCTGATACAAGAAATGTCAGATGGCTATATCACATCAAGATCAGGGTCGACTATATATATATATATATATATATATACATATATATATATATATATATATATAATAAAATATGAAATGGTCACTGCTGGACATAGTAACTCAAAAAGACAACAGAAGAAGAACATTTTAAAAATATTCTAACAAAGATTATCTTATTGGATCGTTGGGAATTGATTATAAATAAAACAGCAGGCTTCCCCACAGAAAAGCTTACAGAGTATGAATCGAAGCAGTTCAGAGTTTCTGGGGGTGTTTTACCAAACCATGGAAGGGATACATAGCAACATTTATATTCCCATCAACAAACAAGCAAACGTGCCACCACAATGAGGAGGATCGGGACCCCCAATACTCCGATTACAAAACGACCAAATAGATCATCGAATTACTCGGCAATCCGCAATACTGCTTCTAAATGCAAGGCATTGTCCTGCAGGAACACTAACAAATTGCAATCGTTGCATTGAGTGCGTTTTTCAAACATACTGCCAATGAAGACAGCAGTAGATAGAGTGATGTTATAATAAATAAACAGCATTTTGTTTAGAGGATTTTTTTTAAATCATAAAAGGCGAGATATACATTAGAATTTCAACTGTGTCTTGTTGCTCATTTGCCTGATACGTTGACGCCGCACTTTAACAATACTTTAAGAAAACGTATGCTATTTAAATATTTCCCAGCTAGATTAGACAATGCAAAAGTAAAAAAAAAAATGCAAGATGTATTTCAGTTAAACCCTAAATGTAGATTAGTTGCACGCTTGAAACTCATTAAAATATAGGTCGTGATATTTTTAATACAACCCCCACGCAAAGCTATTGCAAACATGCACGACACAAATGCAACAGGCACTGGTTTCGTTTAAAAAATGCATGCAACCAACGTATTCGCTTGATATTGCATGCACAACGGAACAATTGCTTTCACTTACAAAAAGTATGTGTTATTAACTGCAATTCAATGGAATGCATAAAATAACGCACATACCACAAATTTAGCAACCTGCGACTAGAATACTGGAAATCAAATTAATACTAGTACAGGACCAATTCTCTTCAAATACATTCTAGCTAATTTGTTAATGAAAAGCAACGCTTAATTAACGTAATCGCTATTCATTTAAAAAAACAGAAATGAAACAAAGACACAAACCCTCACGCCATTCACTCTTTCAGCTGCACACAGCTGGACGATGCTCACGTGGACATTCCAATTGCATCGATGATGCGAGATGAACGGAATTCTGGTAAATGTAGTCTTTCAACGTAGTTTTTAGGACGGTTACAGAAAGTGTAGCAAAAAAAAAATCTGATGTCACTTTACAACCTCAATAACATTACGTTTTTATAATGTTTGTTTATATTTTTACAAGTATATACATTTTATATTCGTACTATGCTGTCTTAATCTGCAGTGGTAATGCAGAGACACTGTCTGCAATATCAATGTGGTTGTTACTCTACCCGAGGCAATGGTAGAAGTCGGGCCACTGTGGCATGAGCCATAAATAGAGAATCTCACTCACTTTTGGGACTTTTTTGGTGTCTCACTCCAAAACGGAAGGAATTGACGATGAATGTATTCCCAAACCTCATTCCTATTTTTTTTCAAATCTCACTCATACACTCTGACCTTAGCATCTCTGTAAAGTAGTGTATCCAGTGGACCAATTTGATACTGCAGAATTTATCTCCAAAACACCACAGTGTTTTGCCCTTGTCTTGTACTAGGTAACATCAGAACAGGTCATTTAGAAGTAATGCAGTAATACCCTAATGATATCGTTTTTTTTTTTTTTTTGTTTGTTTTTAATTCAAATGACTCGTTTGAAACTCTGTCAAGCTTGCAAGGTCTAGTTGCATATAATGCTAATTAAGCAGCTGGGTGAGATTTGGAGATTTGTGTGGGTTGAGTTGAGAAAATGAGAATTGACCATTAAGGATTAAACAGACCTTGATTTATGCTCAGCCTTTCATGGTATTAGTCATTCTTTACTGAGACCCTGGTGTCAGTGACAATATAGCCTTTGGGGGACATTTAACATACTGTATATAGATTATCTTGTTAATTTCAAGGACATTTTTAAATGACCTTTTCTGCCTGCTTTGCAACATGCAGACAGACTGTTTAAAAAATCTTGTTTAACTAGTATTAATGTTTTGAAAACACCAGCGAGAAATAGCGTTGGCCTGTAGTTCTATAAGCATTTGTAGTACAACCAGTTTCGTAAGCATTAGTCTCAAGGAATAATTAGTCATTAAGGGTCTGGGGACTAGGGGTGCTTTCAGCAACCCCGTTTTAAAAATTGTTCCAGTGCCACTGTATCCCTGGCTTTAAATGAGAGACTAAACAATTTCTTTATTTTTTTTGGCTTTTATTTTGCAATCCTCAATTAAACATTCATTTATTGACTAATCACCCTGCCCTTATAAACGTTTCCCATATAGCAATGTGTAATAAAACAAAGTGAAAGCATGGGAGCATAGGTAAGCATTGTAAATCCCGGAGAGATATGGTAAAGCATTCTAAAAAGCATGGCAATCCACGGTAAACTATGGTAAATGCATAGTAGCACCATGGAAATCGCATGGAAACTATGCAAAGTAAATTTACCATGGTATACTTTTATAAGGATAGTGCCCAGCTTGGTTCCTTACACCTGACCTATATATTAAATTACTATCGCATGCATGTTTTCAACTGTATTTAACAGTTTTCATGGAGTCTACTTTTTTTTTTTGATTCTTGCTTTTTATGAATAATGTTTTTTCAACGCTTTAATTACCAGTTCTATATTAATTTAGTAAATTGGTTTGGATTGCACCTCTGCTTTGTATGGTTTCACTATGCTTATTACACTTTACTTAGATTTTACCATGGATTACAAGGGACACCCTGCGAAACAAACATGTGTTAACATTCAATAAGCTAATGAAACACATGCACAGTATGCACAATGCCTCTTGCTGTAGAAGATGGCAATAAGCAGTGCTGGGTGCTGTCTTTTACTGTACCCACACTCCTAAGTTATATTGGACTTACTGTTGGTTTTGGGCAACTGAAACGAGCATCCCTTTCATTCTGTTAAAGCAAGCCTGAGCTGTAGCCTAAATAGGTCACCTGGATGTATTATGATTGATCATCTGTGCATCCTGCATGCTTTTATAACACTCCACTGCAGATAACCTCCATTTAGATTTGTAACGTGTGCAAGGCAAACCCGTGCTGATGTAGGTGCAAAATATATATGAGCAATGCATGATACACAAAGGAAAGACAAAAATACTGCTGATACAAGCAAACAGGTCTCTGCTTTAACATGAGAGCACACTCAGAGTGGTCAAATCAACAGCTACTTGATTCCCTTACTATACAATGGAAGTAGTCTAACTGAAAGCATTTATTTTATTCTGATAAAAAGGTTGCAAAGGGAGAGATGCAGCAACGACAAAGGCTGGCAAAAAGTTATTTGTAACTAAATCACATTGTGTATATTTTAAATGGGTCAAAACTGGTAACCAAAAACATTTTCATGCATCTCCTTTGCAGATTCCATTGTCACTGGTCCAAATCAACTTCATGCCATTAGTATCTACCCAGTAAGATTAGAAGACAAAAAAAAAAACATATGGGTCTGGTTTGACAGACTAGAATAGAGCTGATTAGGGTTTGTGAACCAGAAGGACAGTGAGTGTACATTTAAAACACATTTACTGTATGCGCAATGTTTATATAAAAATGAAGTAAATGTCACCAGACCACACTTCAAAGTTACTTTAATGCACATTAAACACCTGAAAAGAAGCAACATTATTGCTTCTTTTTGCTAAACTTCTATAACAACTCACCTATATTCCCTAGTACTGTTATGTTGAAAAGTGTAAAAAAAAATATTCACTCACCTTTTGGATCAATATCCTTCAATGAAATAGGTATTTTCTTCTTGTTCTGTACTTCAGTCACACTAAAGAGCTCACTAACATCCCCTGCTCGCTGGTCTCCCTGACCGGTTATTGAATGAAGGTCCATTGAGTGTAATCACTTATGTAGCTCGCCTATGCCAGGCTGTAATTGGACAGATTACCGCTTGCTAGTATCCTGGTTACAGCTGCCTAGAGTGACATCACTGATGGTTTCTAACATCCTTCAAGCATATGTCTGTCTCTCAGTAGGAGAAAGGCAGGATTAAGCAGTACAGATGAGAACTGATAATGCCAGCTGTAATCAGTAATATAATTAAATAGTCATATGGACGCTTTAACTGCTTGGTACGACAGTCCAGCAAAAGTTACAACTCTTTTTGTGCAAGTAAAATGCTAAATGTAATGATTGTTTTGTAGAAGATGATACAAATACAAAATGTAAAAAAATACAATTTTTTATATCAGGAGAAATAATGATATTAGTGATGCAGTTTATAAAAACACAACCATAAGGACTTGAACTCAAGTACTCTGCCTGTATCCTGTAGAACTCCCAGCTGTCTTTAGAACCTCCATCCAGTTGTTCTTTAATCCCATGAATCTAGCAACCGAGAAATAAGACATGATCATGGAACAAGTTTCTCCTAGGAGGGTGTTGCTAAGAAATATTACTCAATAAATCAAATACGTCTTTCCCAAGAAGTACTTCTTTCACAACCAAAAACTAAAGACAATAATAGCGAATGGCACTGCATCCCAGGAATGATTACTAAATTCATATATTAGCTTTTGTGCTCTTTAATTTGATTTGATTAGGGAAGAAGTAGCTTTAAATTTCATGTTCATATTGTTTACTGCTCCTTCATGTTTAATGATGTTTGCAATCATTATGAGTGAGTTCAGCAGCTGCTCTTCAGTTCTGGTTGTTTGCCATTGATATAGGCTAGATCAGCGAGTGTTTCTTTCTACAGTATAAGCAAGAGCAGGCGCCATCTGGTGATCTGCCACTTTGGCTCAAGTCTCCTATAGTTTTGCTGGCAATACAGAGCAGAGCTCTAGCTAGTGCTACAGCTTTTTAATCAAAAGACCCTTTGCTTGATCTAGCCTATATTACATACTGTATGTGTATTGCTAATTAGGGGTGTGCCTATACTCATACTTGTACTTGTAATTGCCTTTAAGAAGTATTTATCGGCAGATACTAAACAAATCCATTAACTGATGTGTTGATTTAAAAACAAGAACAGCTGTCCTTCCCTCACCTTTATAATTGAGTACCAATCAATGGCAATTAACTTTCACACTAAGTGTTTTAATAACCTCTCATCCAGGGCGCTGCTGACATTTTTACTACCATACTGCTGTACCGAGGCTGTAAACTGACAATGATTAACAACTGACAAATAATTAACTAGCCACCTATTTGTTACGCACCAAAAAGACATGAGTGCGAGACATCAGACTTATGAAATATTTGAGGCAGGTAAAAAAGATGCTGCTCTCTAATAGGCACTTACTGATGCAAAGAGAGGGCGCTTCTGACAGAAACTAGTGGGCGGGTCGACCAGCTCAATAACCACTTCAAAGGAGACAGAGAGAACCTTTGGGTCCTTTCATTCACCAGGAACGCCTTGTTGTCTTGTCATCCATCGACATCGCTTGTCCCACTTTGCATGCCCCCCCCCCCCCCCCCCCGTCTCATCTGAGCATTTTCCTGCTTTTTTGAACAGTGCTCGCCTCTGAGATCCAAACCCGACTAAACAGTCACTTAAGAAAACACCCTTGTGTGGTGGCAGAGGGGCGGTGAACAATTGGAGTTAGATATCGCTTAACAGATTCACTGAGAGAAATCCAGGTTCAAAGCAATCAAGTGTTCTTTCCTTATTTGGATGGTGAGATACTTGAGACCCATTGAGGAACAATGGCTTCAAACAAGACAAGGAGACTGTAGCTGAGACTTACATAGCCTTTGTGCTCATCTGCCCCTCAGTGACTGTAGCTTACAAAATGCATGAATCTTACATGTAAAATATGATGCCTTGTATTACATTGTTTTCAAAGAAAGTTCCTAGTTAGGCAATCTGTTATATTTCCTAAGTCATTTAATCTCAGTAGTGTCTGTGGGGAAGCAGCTGGTTGGTTAAAGACAGGTAAAGGTGTTAAGGGGGGTGGGGATAATTTCCCCCTCCAGTAGTGCAGTATAAGAGATCATGATTTAAAATAAAAAAAAAATACATGTTTACTATAACTTTTCTTGCAAAACAGAACACTTGAGCCCTGTATAGTGAATGGAAGTGCACAGCAGGTAAGATTCATAGATGCATTTTCTTTATCTCTTGTTCTTACTATTGGTTGATGACGTATTCAAATATGAACCAGTCAATTAGGCCTGTCATCAAGATTTGCTTCCTGAAAAGACACCGAAGGATAAACTAAAGAATGATCGGTGGATAACATGTAAATTTCTACTCTGCAAATGGGCTTTTTGTACTGAGATTTTCCATTGACTAACCCGCAGTTACCAGAGTTGGAGAGTTGGCAAAAAATGTAAGCTGTACAGCCCAAAAGGTTATTGTAAAACCAACTCACTTCACTTCATATTGAAATGTATTTAGGGCTTGTGGAGGACTGTATATCCCCGGTGTAAACTATACACTTTACAACCCTGGGATGTTGAGGGAGGTTGTGGCCATCTTGGCTCTGTCACAGCAGGGAAGGTTTCAGATCCAAAATGGCTGCCAGTTTCTAAAAAAAAAAGGAAACTGCTGGTAGGAATTAATCAATTGCCTGGGCTATATAAACCCAGGTAATACACTCAGTAGGGAGAGGGATAGTAGAGTGAAAATCTGTGTGAGGATTTACAAGTGTTTGACCTTTTTGGTTTATGGACTGGAACTGTGTATTATTCTACAGTATTTCTAGCAAAATAAATCTTAATCTTGTCAAAGGCAATAAATTGGCAAGGCAATAGCACTATAGCCCTGGAAGTCTTGTCTTTACAGTATCTCAGTGTAACACACTCTACCAGGCTCTTGTGTACAAGCTCAAGCAGCAGGCTACTTGTCAAACACAAGGACAGTGTGGGTGAAGGGAATGATTCAGAGATCAGAGCAGGTTCCAGGCACGACAGACGGGATGAGTCACTTAGTGAATGCTGTAGCACACATAAAGTACTTGGTGGTCTAAGGAGTCAACAGCAGAAAATGATAGAAGATAAAAGCATTAGATTTGGGGTCGTATCGTACAGTGAGGCTTTCTACAAGGAAATCAATATTTCTCACTGTAGATGAGTCCACCTCAGTGCATTGTTGGACATTGTTAATGATAAAACTTTTGCTTATAAAGTCATTTATAAGCAAAAAAAACCCAACAACAACAAAAAACAAGTAAGTATACATTCCCAAATTATGTCACTTTATGTTGAATAATCTCCTAACCAAGTTAAATAAGCAGTACTACATGTAAATATTAATTGTGACAAACAGACAGACACCTCCTTATAGCCACATATTCTAGTGCTTTCAATAACTAAAGAATGTCCTAACCAAGTTTCGTCCCAACTAAATTTGTGGTCCGCTAGATATATCTAAAACTTGTTCTGACGTCTACTATATTCCCACATGGAGTATTAAGTCTCGAACTCGGACAACAGCACATACCCCACACAATTATCTGTCGATAAGGGATTGACTGTGCCTAACACTGCCTATTTGTTCCAAAGCTGTGTTTCCTCATGGGTATGGGACTAGCTACGCCATGAACTTTGAAATGCCTGAATAATCATTCAATTAATTGAGTCGCACAGGCATCAACATACCAAAAAACACATTCTGTTTACTTCTTCTCCTTATCAAAACTGCTGGGATCAAAAACAATTATAAAATATCATTAGTTATCACCTCAGAGAAATGCTGATTTCCCAGCAGTAACTTTGAGGTGAAAACCCATGTGGAATAATTATACTGCTTCATATTATTGGATCATATATATATGATCCAATAAGGGACCCTGTGACATTGCTGCATTCTGCTGTGACACTACACCGACTGGCCAAAAAACTAGTGACCTTCTAAGGAAGCCCACAATGTGTATCTACCAGGGCACTTACGTTGTAATTGCTAATAATGCTGTGGTCTTCTAGGGTTTCTTGGTGTTGGTACACACACATTCACATTCATTCTGATTAGTATACGTCAGTCTATTCTGCACTGACATAAAAGAATAATGGAATATAATCACTTCAGATTACAGCTGTAGGGTTTAAGTGAGAGATGTAAATGAACACACCTGTTTTCATTCAAGAGTTTCTTTCTCTTGCAAATGCTATGCAGTCAGCATCATTTACAAGCAGAAGTCTGTTTACAATGCAGCCCTGTGCTTGTTGTTTAGGCATGTATAATGAAGCAGCTTCAAGGGGTTAGATAAAAGTCTTTTAAATGAGGTGAATTCAATTGTAATTTATTAGGAAAATAATGCTTATTTTGGTACTTTTCCACTTGGTGTGCACAGTATGTATTTTGGACATAATAATAACTTTTCCCTCAGAAAAATCACAGCAACTGCTGGTGAGCTGATGACCAGCATAATGTCCGAATAATGTATTTATGAAAGGGACTTTCTAATTTGATTGATTCAGTAACAGGAGCATTAAAAATGTATTACCAAAACTTTTTGGAACTTCATTCAATTGAGAAATTTACAGTAAAGAGGTTTTAAATTGACTGTTTTTTTTTTTTTTTTTTTCATGAACCAGTACCAGTATTATGTCATTTGAACTAGCATGAGCCATTGAAAACCAACAGACCAGAATTTCTAACAGGGATTTCTTCAACCAAAATAACCATCTTTTGTTACATAAGATGGAAATCTCCTCTTCTGTTCTGCTAAAAGAAACTAAGTAGGCAAATGTTACAGAAAAGTATATTCTTCAGATAAGCAAGCTACACAAATATTGAGAACTGCATCCAACAATGGTAAGTGTGGCCAATCGATGAGAAAACAGTATTCAAATAAATATTCTATGCGTGTTTTTCACTCTTCAGTGTTAGTGTATCAAAAGTTCAAGGGATACTCAGAAACGGTGGGGTTTGTTGAAATGCATCCAACCTACAGTACTTTATTAACATCTGGATCACTAGGAAACAATACCTTGTAGTGAGGTTCTTAACAGGCATGACTCAGCAGAATACCTATGATATTAGATTTGGCAGTGACACAGACTGCCTAAGCCAGTTTGCCTGAAGATAGCACTTTCTGGGGTTGAGTCAAATGCCCCTCATCTGGTGGCCTGCCAGTTGTGTTCATTGCCTTTAGATAACCGTCTGTATTGATCATCTTAAAAGGGCTCCGAGTATATAAGGGAAACCAAGTGTGGAACACATGACTGTGTTTATTGATGGTTCATAAATTTTTGAGATTGTTCTCCCCCCATTAGAAATGTACATTTGTGAAAGTATGTTTTTTCAGGTACTAGTAAGAGGACATCTCGGAATGTGGGTCCAAGGGCAAGAAAGGTACACAGTTCTCTGTTTGTGACTTAAAGGGTCCTAAAAAAAGTAAAGCACCTGCACATACTCCTACAATAGTATAGTGTAACAATGAACTTTATCAATCTAGTGTACTGAATAATTCTCATTTTTAAATTCAATATTGGCCTAGTTCACATAGACGTAACACATAGTCCCCTTTAAGGATTCTAGTTTGATATTGATTACACTTTCCCAAACATTTTATTAAACCCTATTTTGATTAAATAAATCAGGTTTGCAGTTTGTGAAGCAGTTTTCAGCTGTTTTAAGAGGGTTTCACTTCAGCTCATTTTTCAAAGCATTGTCTAATGGTCCTTTACATTTTTTGTTCTAAAGCCCGATATTTGCATACAAATGTGATATGGCATATTGAATGGATAATAAACAGGGCATCGGCAGTCTGCCTTTCCTTATGTGACAGAGAAGGCTGGCGATTGGTGATTGGTTAATGGAATTAGTAATGCTGTAAAGGTGTCAGTTGACTTTACCTCCTTTTTCCCAATTTAGTGATTCAACCGTTTCTTAACCCACCTCTTATTCTTTCACCCTCTCTCCAAATTCTTTCCATTCAGCTCTGTACCTTCGAGCTACAATGGATCCATTCCTCATCCTGCAGCTATCCACATTACATTGTGTGTGTGATTCACACTCCCCGGAATGCTTGCATGTGGAAACTGGGTGTAGGATGAAATAATGCAGTCTTTGCTAGGTGGGGATATTTGGTATGAATAGCTGGAGAGTGTGTCCTCACTGGAGTGCATTGTTAGAAGCCCAGCATTACACTTATGCATTTATTAGTTTCATCAATCTTCTTCATCATTTCCCACAAATTTTAGTTTGCACCTGACAGCTACTCATGTAGGCATTTTTTTTTTATTTAGTATTAATGTATAGTATTCCATTGCATTTTTGATACACTTTCTTTGGGTTGCAATTATAATGGTTTAAAACTATAAGAAATTACTCTTTCTATCTATTTTCCACAAATATAGAGATCCTTTGTGACCCACAAAGATTGACAGACAAGGACACATAATGACGAAAATTCAATTCTTTCTCGACATTTGTTAAGTATATTGAGAGTTGTGGCCTTTTAATGACAGCAAATGTAAATTTCAAGTGCAGTTTTTTTTCTTTGCAAAATGTACATGTTATTATATATTCTACACATATTTCAAATATAGTGCTAAAGAGCCAGGCTGCTATTAAGAGTTACAAGATCTTCAACATAAGTAGGAAAATAGAAACTGGAGACAATAATGAATAAGGGCTATGATCTAAAATACAGGTGCCATTAATGACTACAGTTTTAATAAATAAAAAAAAAAGATATATATATATATTATAATTTTCAAGAGTTCAGGTAGAATGCAGGGCTGGCGCTAATGGGGGGGGCTCTCAGGCCGCCGCCCCCCCAAACCCCATTTAGATTTAATGCCCCCCCCCAGTTCAGATCCAAGATTGAGATAAAAATATATGCAAATCATTCATTAAATACAAAAATACAAGTGTAATATGCATCATTTTTAGAACATTTCTAAGGTTATATATTTTTTGCAAATTTGTACCCTCTTCGGAGGTTCCCCTTCTCTCGTAATGTGTGACGTTTTCTAATTTGTGTATTTTGAGGATGGAGTCATATTGTGGTGCAAATTATTATTTGACTCGGGTGACCTTTTCTATAATGTTTCAAAGAGCGTTTGCTCCAGTCTTTAATTAACTCCTATTTTTTAAAGTAGAAAAACACCTATCAACTTTACAAAACTAGTATCAAATGTCTAAGGCATGTAATTGGAGGTTTTTCGAACACTCTCAATTTTTTTGTTTCTCAGTTACTGTTGAATTGTCGTCTTTCAAAAAATTGGAGTTAATTAAAGACTGGAGCAAACACTTTGAAAATATGGTCCAAAGAGTTTTATATTATAATCTATTTTAAGACAGAGTGATATTTACGGTTTATTTTCTAAAGTGCCTTTAATGTGTTTGAAGTACATTTTATCCTAAATGTATAATAACGACTAATACAATATCCCAGCAATCTAATGTTCAGGTTCCTACTCTGACAGTAAAGGTAAGTTGTACACCTGCACATTACCAAAATCTGAATATTACATACCTCAGTAAAAAGTGTCTAGGGAGTCTAGTAACACAGGCTTGCTTAACAGAATATTTAGTAATTTAACTGCTTTGAAAATGTATTTTGCTAGTTTCATAACATTTCGATTTTTTCACCTAATACAGAGAGTTCAAACTTTGGACTGGTTTAAAGAGGAACAACATGTCTTCTATTACTTCCTTTGGGAGTGTTAGTTCTAAGTCTCTGCTTCATGTTCAGTCATTTTGAAGTGGCAGTCTTGGTTTACTGCTGTCCTGTGCAGACCTGATGTCCAGTGTACTCTGCAGTAGCTTTGTGTCCATAGCATTTTGAGATACATCCAAGGAAGTTGGGTCCTATTAAAATGACAGTCTCTAAAATGTTTTATTTATTAAAGGTATTTTGAATTTATAGCTCACTCCCAAGGCTGAATCTACTTCTTCCACAGACTGCAGCGTGTGCCACTGGGCTATGGGCCTCCTGGGATTTGACAGCATGTCAGACCAATGGCGAAGCTGGTTGCCTGCTGCACTGCAGCCCAAGAAGATCTTGCCAATTGCATCATTTTTGCTCACCTTGTCATGGTCCCACACAGATATGACCATCTGCACTTTCTGCAAAGGAAAAGTGAAGATAAAGTCAAAGAAATGCATTTTAAGTTATGTTCCTTAACTCATTCCTTGCAAAGTTGTCCTTCTAAGAATCAATATACTTCGGGCGAGGTAAAACAACTTATGATAGACTTCCATTGTGACAACTAAAGTCCACTGACCTACCCTTATAAAAGAGTATAACTTTATATTTGCAGTCATTTAGCAGTTTACTTTGCTTTTCGCATTCAGTACACACGTATGCTTGTTTTACCATGCTTTAACATTGTTCCAAGTGGTTCATTATGTTTTATTACACTTCTATGCTTGTACCTCATTTTACCGCAGTCAACTATTATAAGGGTTTAGATCATAAATCTCATTTCAGTTGTGATTAGGGTGACCACCCATCCCTAATTGGGCAGGACGGTCCCGAAAATGTAAAGATCAAGTCCCGGTCCCGGGCTTAATGCCCCAGCATAAGAAGTGGCAGGTGTCCCATTTTTGCATTTTGAAAAGGTGGTCACCCTACTTATGATGTGAACCATATTCCAACTCAGGCTCACCAATGAGGTGCTGATCAAATCTATAGAAATACAAAATACTCCAGTTTATATATGGGTTTATATTACACCATTTCCTGACCTTTTCCCAGCTCACCTGTATTTGTTTAAAGGACACTTCGAAAGTGAATGATTCATTGAAGTACGGATTCAGTGTTTTCTTTTTCACTGATGTCGTCTTCTTCTTCCACTTCTTCTTATCCAAAATAAGCTGGATCTTGATATACGGATCTAAAAACACAATTGTTATAGCTAAACTAGACCAAAACACATCGTTTTGGTCTAGTTTGGACCTGTGCAACACCATTGAATGCCTGCTCTGGTTTCATCAGGCAGGTAACAGGACAGGTTGCAGAACTGGCCTGGGTAATGCAAGAATCTACAGTAAACAGATATGTGTATCAGAAAAACTAATTTCAAAGATGTAAATCATAGACTTACACATGCTTATTTTATATAGAATTGTACCCATATGTCTCAAAGGTCATTATTACCTGATAACCCCCCAACATCCATCTTCTTCAGGTTCTTGGCTTCCAGAATAACAACGGTGAGTTTGCTCGCTGTGGGAACGTACCGCAGGGAGAAGCAGATCTCACCAAGGTCCTCGTGCTGAAATAGATTCACATGCTTCAAACTCGGACACATGGTGTGATAGGTGGTAGGGTAATATTGAATGCTGCTAATACGAGGCAGAAAAAGACCAGATTTAGAAAGTAAAATGCAGCATGTTTTTGTGAACATAATCTAAGGGGTATGTTATATTAACAAATAGTTTGTAAACATGAAGTAAAATGGGAATTTGAAAACAGTCTGTGAAATTGATATGTTGGACGTGGATTTGGAAAATAAATCATTGGACGACAAAGGTGTGTAATAATAATACTACTATACATGAGTTATAACTATACTAGATCCTTTATAAATAGCAATGGAGATTGGATGAAGAACATACCAAACTATTAACCTTCTGGGTTATCAGTAAAATGCAGTTATAGGAGTTCTTAATAGAAGAGCATTGCATGCTGGGAATTGATTTAACATTATTACCTCAGATTTAGATGCTGCACTTAGCTCCATCCACTCTTCAATTACGTGATTCCAGTCCACTGTGTTGAGTGGAATTCTCAATTCCCCAATGATGTCATGCTTGCTGAATCTGTTGAAGTCATATACTTGCATCACGATAGTCGATTCATTTAGCTCAGCCTGGGGTGTCTGAATAAAGTACAAATGAAATAGGACACTTATTGTTGAAGTATACATTTGAAAAGGAAATTAAAATGATTATAGATTGAAGAAGACTTTACAAAAAGGGTTAAATGATGTGTTGAAACAAAAGAATAAAACCTTTTTAGAAACAGTAAAAAAAACGTATTTAGTGCAAAGTTTTGAAAATAGGACAATTGATACAAAAGTATTCCCTTGTCTATGTTAAAACAGTGAATTATATTCAAGCAACGGAACTCTCATTAGAGTACATTTCTGGCAATTGACTGTACCAGGAAAGGAAGAGCCCAACAGATAAGGTCAACAACCCAATGGCGATGTCCTGTAGTCAGGGTTTTATTGCCATTAGAAACTGGTGAACAGTACCTTTAATTAAATTTCTAATTTACAGATTTATTGACATTTTCAATTCTTTTTTAAAGCTAGACATTCAACTGTATATGAATGTCATCTTCTGTACGGTTGTGCCCTGTAATGGTTCATGAAATTTCTCAAGTTTCTAATACCAACAGTTTAGAAGTAATAAAGGCTCATACCTGAAACTTGAAACTCTCATTAAAAACGGGGTTGAGTGTTTTTCTGTACACTTTGGTCTCCCACGTCTTTGACTTGTTTGGAAGCATGTAGACCTTGACGTAAGGATCCGATGTCCCACCCAGATCCATGGCCAGTAGCTCAGCTGCCTGCTTCACTCCAGCAATGAGCTGCAGAGAGGAAGAGAAGCCTATCAGATACATACATGGCTCTATCGTGAGCCATTAGTCACACAACCTGGAGCTATCCAAATGTTTTGGAGCCCACCTCTGCATAGCATCAAACACTAAAAGTTGCTGCTGCAGTGTGTCCATAATGACAATACACATACTGCCCTCACTACAACCTAGAATGAACGTCTGCACACTTGATTCAAAGTGACATAAAAAAATTGCTCCATTTTCACATAAAACTGAACAGGGAAGACATTAAATATCCAGACATGCAAGGCTAAATGAATCTATGTAAAATCCATGTAGTTTCCAGTACCTAAAATTGATGATTGAAGTCTGATTGAAAATGTATTTAAAATATGGCTTATGCCTTTATAGATGGCTGTATTTATACAGCATTAGCCTGTCAGCAAAAGCATAGGAATACAATGCATGTATAGAAGTGCTGATCATGTATGAATGGTTTGGAGGGTTGTATGATGGTTGATCCCTGTATCAGTAGTGGTTCCGATATATAGATGAGGTTTACAGTTTATGGTGTTAGACAAACCCCTCGATTGAATTACTGCTTTAAATGTGATGTCCAGGCATGGATTACATGACTCAAAACACACTGCATTAAAGCTTGGCAGTAGAACTAATTACAGATTGCTATAAAGGGAAATAAAAAGTATGAACCTCTTGATTCGGAAAATCGTATTCCAAAGAATACTGCAGCTTTCCCTTTGGCTTGTTATTCGAACCATAATCCAGATCCTCCATGCCTGGCTGCACCTGTGAAGAGGAATCAACAGCTTTTAATTGAAGAAAGTGAAAAATAAAACAGGGCACAAAGTGTGATAATAATAATAATAATAATAATAATAATAATAATAATAATAATAATAATAATAATAATAATAATTTGATTTTTGGAAACCTACATTATTTTGCATTATAGGTAATTTGCCATGAATCTTTTACTAATAATAGCTTATTTGCATGGAAATTAATCCAGATATTTAGGAAGACTGGATGGGGTTTCCCTTGTAAAAGTTTGCTGTAGTGAAAGCATAGCACAGTGTAATAAAGCATAGCAAAAGCATGGTACAGCACAGGTAAGCATAGTAATGAATAGCAATGTATGTAAAAGCATATTAATAAACATGGCAAATCAGGCTAAACTATGGTAAATGCATATTATAACCATGGAAAAAACATGGGAAAACTGCAAAAATACCATGCAACATTACATGGTAAACTTTTATAAGGGTTGAATCGACATCAACCAAACGAAACAAAAAAAAAAATAATTAAAAAAACCTTTTAAAAAAAATTGTTCTTGCATGTCTAAATAAAGGTATATATCAAAATAAGCAGTAATGGTTTAATGTGGACTAACATTGGGGTTTACAGTATATAGAGCTGCCAGGCATTCAACTTCTTAGAGCACACAGCTTTGGTGAAGACTTACAAAGAACAGAAAGGCATGTTATTAATCTTACCAGAGCTGCTGTGGTGGAGCCTTTCATGCCATCCAGTTTGATCTTCTCGTCTTTGTTTTTCTTCTTCTTTCCTTTGCAGCAGCATTTGATACAAATGCAGAAGAAGCAGATTAAGAAGACAAGACCTATAGCTGCCGCTATAGCGTAAATAGCCCATCTTGGCACTATATAAGAAGGGGGAAAATCAAACTTTATTAAAGAGCCATATGAATACACACACACCTTTGGCAGAAAAAAAAATGCACGGTAACAGGTATGTGAGATAGAATGGTTCATAAAATTAGTAAAGGTTTTTCAGTGAGAAAGAGCACAAACAGTAAGAGGAATGCACGGAATGATAAGTGAAAAGTCAATGGGATTCAAAATCCTGTTAGCCTGCGATACCAAGACATGGTACAGTTTTGTTAAACAACGTCACAAAGGCTCCTGCTATCAAGACACTGAAGACTTTTGCGAATAGCTTACTTTTTTTATTAAAATCCATGGCAACTGTATCTGTTTAAAACTAACTTGCTTGCTGGTATAAAAACCTCAACTCTCTCATAGATTTTAACCACTCAGAAGAGGTTTTGTACACTTGATATCCCCCCTGGTTATTGCTTAATTAACACAAGTATTGCGTGTTGAATGGGAAGCTACCAGTATATTGTTTTAAAGAAATGCAGTGGAACACATTTTCTATATCATATGACATGAATATATTTTAAGCAAAGATGATTAATGTTTCTTTTTCATATGAATCACGGCTGCAGATTCAGCTGTTTTACATGCACATTTCTATTTTGGAGATAGATAATTTCCTATTCAGAAGGACTCATCAAAATAGGGGTTGCCAAGGGAATTAGGTGTAAGTGGAAAGCTGAGCTGTACTTACATGGGATCTTGTTGAGCAGCTGAGTGATGAAGTCAGGGGCAGCGGTTGTGGTGGTGTTAAAAGCTGTAGTGGGTGTTATGGTGGTAGCACTGATATTGTGAGCATTAGGAGCCATGGCTTGTTATGATGGATATGGGTTAGAGATGAAATCTGCAGGAATATAACACTGTCAGAATATGTCCAAAAACTGCAATAAATGATAAACCATACTGGTATGACAGACCAAGTCATTCAGACTATCAACGTGTCTGACGGACCTAGCTATTGTATGCCCATTGCAATTGGGATAATAATTCAAAATGTCTTGGGAGTGATTTAAGTGGCCAGTTATTGCCAGCATATGAGTTTAAAATAGAGATTTTCTTAAACATAAAAGCTGCTACTTGAGTGTACTGAAAAACGTGTGCACTAGCCATTTTTGCAGTTGATACTTTAGATTTTCTGACCCGTTGACTCAAACATGGCCAATTTACTTGGAAGAACACATCCGGTGTTACATTACATTAGGAGACAGGAGGTAAAGGGGGAGAGGAAACCAAATACTACCATCAAGCTGGATAAATGTAAAGCAAAGTGTAAAAAATAATGAGGAGATTGTGACATGCTAGCAAGGTGTATGGAAATACTTTCAGTGCCTTGACTGTTACATCTTTATTCTGAATCTGTACTTGCAGTTATTATTGCTGTGATAAGATGTAGGTATATTAACAGATTGCATTGCTAGCATGGTAAGGTAAAGGCATAGTCACTTGAAAATTGCATGCTGAGATCTTGCACCTGTTCTTGTCTGTACGTAATACAGTATTTTACAACTGGTAGTCTTATGGCACCCTCTGCTGGAAGCAATACAATAATACAGGTGTTGGGTTTATACTAACAAATATTTCTGGGGGTTAATTCATTTTTCTGCAATTTACCATCCTGTGTGCTGTACTTTATTAGAAACCAGTTTGTTTACATTCCATGAAGGTTGTTTGATTGTACATGAGCCTTATTGTCATTCTGTCAACATATCATTTAAGTCAGGTTTTATTCAAGGTGACCGTAAAGGCAGGCTTTACTGCATAGTCTATGATTCTGTGTAAAGTGAGAAAATGAATTTGCAATGGAAAAATATGTCTTTAGCCCTAAAGCATTGGTTACACCTAATGCTTTGTTTCTATATTAGCCTTTGCATGTTTGCAGGTCAGTTAACTTCCAGTTAGTCATTATATTGTATCATTAGGGCTGTCCCTATTTAAACACTACATTGAGCAAATAGCCACCATAAGTATAGTACTACATATTAAGTATAAATAATTCATATAAAATCCCAAGAGAATACTGCAGATTTGAACACACAACTTCCAGATATTTGTGGCATACAGCATACTGTATTATATATGTGGCTACTGTAATCGAAGGGGATCTAAACAAATGTTAACCATCACAATGAAGCCTACCCCGGGTGTCCCCTGGTACACAGTACTTTGAAATGTAACAATCCACCCATAACCTTAGCAATAATCTAAACAGTGGGGGGAATGACATCTGCTACTTTATATATGAAATGAATAGACCCAATATTAAAATATGGTTATTTTTTTCCCAGATGAAGTCTATAATTATAATAGTTTAATTTGTAAAATAAAAAAGGCTTTTTTGGTCTAGATTAGCACATGATTAGCAGAGTACTATAAAGAAAGGGCTTTTTAAAGATGAAAGAATCCCATAGAAAAAACACCAACACACCCCACAAAAAATGATATCTTATATATTTTTAAAGCATTTAAAATTGTATTTATAAAGCGTTTGTAAATGTTGGTATTATAGTTTATGACGTGCTTTATTTTTATACATGTAGGATAATCTCATTGTGAAGATTTACACCCTTTTTGATGTGTAAAGAGAGGGTGGTAGTTAAGCTCGCTTTAAAACTGTGGGAGAAAATGAAAAAAAACAAACAGACAGTGTATTCTCCTGCAACTGTACCGCCAACATGCCTGTGGGCCCGATTATGCATTCACATGGGAGTGCCCCCATAGGGCTATAAACTTTGATGCTAGGCAACAGAAGAGGCAGGGCCTTGGAGCTTAGTCACACTGTGTTAACAGCTCAGATGGGAGTGTGCATAGCAGTGCCAGCTTTTAAAATATATGAAAAGGGTGTGTTTCAGATTTATTTTAATAGGTGGGAACATTCATTCTTGACAGCTTTTTTTTTTGTAATTAAAAAGTACAGTGTATAAAGCAACATAAATTGTGTAAGAAGTGAGGGGAAATCTAGACCTAATCGTTTTAATCCTTGGGTTTAGGTATATCAATACAATAAATGGACCGAATGCAATGTTTTTCTGGTTGTATTAAAAACATCATCAGAGGATGTGTTAATAAAATCCCAACAAGACCTCCACCACACTGCCTTTGCTATTTGTATGAACACATACATGTAATAGCATTATTATAAGGCTAGCATTACCCAGGTTTGAAGGCTGTTTACTAGGAAGGAAAGGCTCTCAAAAGCAGATTTCAAGTTGTGGGTTGAAATAGTTAGTAAGCTGCTAGTTGCTGACTGTAATATGGAGCTGGTACCGTCCTTCAGGAATCTTGCAGAAACTTTCTGAGGAACCTTACCCAAACCATGCAAACCCTTGTATGATACAAATCAACATTCAGCCAATGATCCCATTTTAGCCTTTGCTCACACAGCTATTTTTTTTTTGACCAGTGCATCCCCATTATTTCCAGATAGAAGTATAACAAGTATCTAGAACTTTCTGCATTCTTCAGCTTCTCCACTACTCTATAGGTACAAAAGCTGACCCAAAATACACTTACTTGTTCAATGAAGGTTCATTAAGAAGCGAAGATAAGATGTGTGTCTTTTTGCCTGTGATCCCTCTCCTGCTGTACTGCTTGCACAGAGTAAGGAGGAAGGAAATGACTTCCTATTGTTAGTGGCTGGGCCAGGCATTGTATAATGAAATGTGTTAAAAGCTAATGAAAACTACAGTAGAAAACAGTACCGGAGCAACAACTGAGTGGTGGCATAAAGGTTCTTTATTGTATGATAAAACAAACTTAACATGTTGCATACACAGGCATTTTTTTAATGTGTTTCAGTCCCAATGAACTTTTCTGTTATCAATTGTTTTCTTTTTATTTTGCATTATCTATGCCTATGCCTTTGTGTCACCCATGTACCTGCAGATTCAGACAAAATAGCATATCTGTGGATTTAATTTCTTGTGTGATTAAAAGAGTGCTGTTTGAAAATCTCATAGAACACCATTGTTATGAGTCATTGGCAGCAAGCATTCCTTCTCAAGCCCTGTACCTTTGGACTAAAAGGGCTTTTGTTTTTCTTTCCATATGTCAACTTTGTGATATACTGTATATGCTTCAAGAAAAGTCCTTATAATCTATTTAACAATCCACTCATCAAACAAAGCCTTAAAACACAGCACACCCAGTAGTCAAATCAACATTAATATCCTCTTTGAAGGAACAAGCCAGTATACATTGCTTATAAAGAATGCCAAACACTACACTCATTGCTCCCTGTTCTTTATTGAAATGTCTACAGTGCAGAGCTCAAATGTGGGTGACACTTTACACTAAGGGACTGATGTAAGGATATGTGCAAAGTGATTTGCAGCTGCATAACACCCATATTGCTGCCAAAATCAGCATTTTGCACGTGCAAACCATGTTTAGCAGATGTAAAGTGGGACTTTAGCGGCCACTAAAAATGCGACATATGTAAAGAATGCTTTTCACCTGCCGTTCTGCATCTGCTATCAAATTAGCACTTTGCAATCATTAATCCATTTAAATGATACTGAAATGTATTCAAATGAAGAAAAGAGCATGGAATTGGGTGGGGATCTGAGAATACTAAGCGGGCACAAACATTATAATGAGGTGTAAGGATTTTGCCTTGCACTGGGGCAACCCTCCAAAAACGTTGCATCTCCGCTTACAAGGTGCAAACCATTGTAGAAGTGAGTAATTCAGAGCTGTATAAAACCACACAGCTTCAGAGACCTGTCATTGACCTCAGGATCGCTGCTGTGGTACACTTCCTGATGTGGCAACACTTGGCTCTTGTTGAGGACAGGCAGGAAAACCTTCGGAGGAGAAGGACAAGACGGAGAAAACCCTGCATATTCAAACCCAGAGTCACTTTGTTTGTGATGCTGGAGGGTGCGGTGGTAAGGCGTTACTCTGCAGGTCATCCTAGACCTAATAGCTGAATTTCATCTTTTCATCACCTGGTTGACTGTCCTGGTAACATCGACAACATTGACTTTCTCCACTATAGCGGACCATATTGCCTCTTTGGTAGGATAACTGATGTTGGCTGAGGCTATTCCAAATAACTCAATTTCATACTGAGTGACCTCAGCAGTAAGGACTCTCAGCTGTTCCTCAGAAAACTTTTCTTTTCTGTGTGCCATGAGGACTTTGCTGCCCTTCCTCTGACATATTTATTTTGTTTGGTTTGATTTTTGTGCTCCACAAATCTCATACAGCGCCTATTGCTTTCTGTTCTCCTAACTCACCTCACCTCTTGGCTGTAAGTGCGGCCGCTAAGTAGCCCGATGCACAGGCGGTGATCATTACGACCCTCATTATCATGATTGCAGCTCAGTATTTGTACATGTTGAGTAATTTGCATTGCTCTTAAGCTTGCATAGGCTGCAGTGCAAAATAATTGCCTGGCTGCTAGGCAATTTGAATTTTGCAGCCGCAATTGTTTGCACTACGCCTATCCTTACATCAGCCCTTAAGTGTCTCTAAATACTGTGTATTTATATAGTAGTTACTTAGTAAATACATGTGTACTTACACATTATTACAAAGTTATTATGTATAGTTACAATGTACTTAATATGTAAATCTTTTTGCACAATATAACCTTAACCTAATGCTAAAGTACATTGTTTTTCTTTCGTATGATGGGAAAAGCTTATAATGGTATGTCCAGTTTGGCTATCCATTCGATGGCCTCCTGAGATGCTGAGTGGAGAAATGAGGTGCCTCCTGCGACAGGTCTTAGTGGGTAGGCTGATGTGATGTGTTCCATGGCCTGGGACTCATGGCCACAGTCGAAATTCGGGTCATCCCTCATCAAGTTCATTGTAACTATGCATAATAACATGTGTAAGAACACATGTAAATGTAAATGTAAAAACAAAGTCATTCAAGAAATTTAAAGAGTACGTAATGGTGTTCTGTTACACAACTGTTTAAATAACGTACTTGTCATAACAACAAGTGCTCTGGCTTTTCTGTTCCATACCACATCATGGATCGTTATTGCTGTGTTACCTGTTTGACACACCGCTGCACTGAAGAGATAGAAAAGGACAATCTAATCCAGAAACTAGCAATGATATTAAAAAAAAATCCCATACATATTACATAACTGAGCTTCAATCAAAACTTTAGTGGCTTTGATTCTAAGGAGAGAGACAGCTCTGTATATGTATGAGAACTGCAAGAATAAATGTGTTGATTCTGCACGCAATAAAGTAGTAATTTGCACAATATGTGACAAGTGGTCAATACAATTAAAAAATGATGGTCAAATGCAGAATTAAGTTTCTAAAAGGTATATTGGTCATTTCTTTGTGGTATCATAACACTGGTATAAGGTCTATGAAAAATATATATTTGTATGATGGCAGTATTGAGATCCACCACTATTTAGTTCATTGAAAAAGATCCCAATCTGACGTGTGGCCTCTTTTACAAAGAAAAAAAAATCCTCAGCTTAATCTAAGGAGAAAGGGATCATTACTGTGGGTAATATAATGCTGAGGTGTAGGGGGTGTCATTCTCTCATAGGTACATTTCCAGTAAAACTGTACCGGTATGTTTTAACTTTAAGTATAAGGTATATTAACATAGGAAATGAAGCCGCCTTTACATTTTGTTTAATTTTTTAAGCCTTAACATAAAATGACGCTTCACATAAAAACTGAAAAGTAAAGAGTGTACCGAAAACCAGTAAAGTGATTAACAGATATGCTGGTTTCACTGGGGAGTCTAACATTTTCTAAGAGCTAGTACTCAAGAATACAGCTAATAGGCCCTGATACAAGCTAGTATTTTTATGAGAAAATGAGTGCTTGGTATGGGCAGGCACACAGACCAAACTTGCATCACAACCATTGTTAATTTGCCTAAACCCTGCCCTATTGTAAGTAAAGTAACTGAAACTGATACTGGAATGAAAAAGTAGTTTAGCTAGTTACTTGTTACTTTCGTCCTGGACTCATATACCTTAGACAGGCTGGACTTGCTGCTCATACTGCCACACACGATATGAGCGATGCTAAGATAACAGTGGACCAGGATTTAGGAGCTCCTGGTTTTCACACATCAGTTACAATTTGACTCAGGCAATTCAGGTCATTTCTATTTACCCCTTCTGTGTAAAACTGGATGCAAATGATCACACCTACCCCTGGCTACCCAAATTTAGCGTCATTGTATGTTTTCGTTCTTAATAGGATGTAGCTGCCGCCTGACTTATTTTAAATGTAGATGTGATTCCAGTTATACTTAGCCATGTTAACCTTATTCTTTTTTGTTATGCACACATATAATCTTCTTTACAGTTGAAATGAAATATAAAGGTTGTGAGTTTAGAACATTAAGAGAGTTAAAAAGTTCAGGTCTTCTTAAACTTCTTCTTATTTACAGTACATAACATTTATACAGTATTTGACATTCTCTCCAAGTCATACCATGCCAACAACAGAATAATTAATAAAACCAAACGGTGCAGGAGTTGCCAAAAAGGTAAACACAAAACCCTTCTATGAAACTCTGCTTTCTGAGGTAGAAAAGCATTTTTACTTGTTTAAAGAAGGGTAACAATTGACCTGTTAAACACAACAAACCAAAAATCAATAGATAACAAAGTAGTTGGCTGCCCAAATCCTGCACCACAGACCACAGGACACAGTATTAGACAGCAAATTGTCTGGGATGACTAATACTACCTCAGTGCTTAGTGTCACCTGTTGGAGGTAATACTGCAGAATTGTATTCTTTCTTACCTGATTTCTGGCTGTAAATGCACAGCCTGCTTGCCCCAAACGATATTGATAATGTACATGTGATATCCGAAAACTTGAGAGTTCCTTAGATCCAATCTTCTATCTCCTTCATTGTTTAAAGACGACTATGTTCTTCCAGAAGTAAGCGAAATAAAAAGTTTTTTGTGAATAGTAACTAGGTTCTAGTGAGTTACCCAACAGGATTTTCAACTGACACCTGAGACGCTTATTACTAGACTGGTAGTGCTGGCCACACCTCATGTTCCTGTGGTCTACCTGCTGATATTGTCATGAAGGAAACTCCCTTTAGAATGTGTAGGTGGGGGGGGGAAGAGAATTCCACCACACAGAACTCATCAGGCAGGCTGGAACCTCCAGTACACCTGTCAATCAAGCACCTCCTACTAGTGATGCTGTAGATGGAATCTCAGACATTGTTGAAAACAAGGTCTGTGTTCTTTACAATACACAATGCTGTACTGTAATTACCATACTGTACCATTCTTTGGTTATATTCTATACACTCTTTACAGTTTGGTTGAAAAGGAAATACCATAGTACTTGTTTACAGTCAAACCTGCTTATTAAAATCACTCAAGGTACAGTCTAAAAGTGGTCTTTCAACTCTTTAATAAATAGGTTTTAAAACCAAATCAAGGTTCAAGTATTACATTAGGCAAATAAAGCTATTTATAATACACCATATATAACAGTTCCAAATGTGACATTGAGGGGCTGATGTAAGGATAGGCGTAGTGCAAACAATTGCGGATGCAAAATCCAAATTGCCAGCAATTATTTTGCACTGCAGCCTATGTAAGCTTAAGAGCAATGCAAATTACTCAACGTGTACAAATACTGAGCTGCAATCACGATAATGAGGGTCGTAATGAGAGTTATTAAACCCAGCTATGGAACACAAAATGGAGGAAAATTCCCTAGCAAGATAAGACTGATATACAAAATACAACCTCCAAACCTTTCATTAATTTTTTTATCTTTTTGAGGAAAGGTTAAAAGTGACCGAATATAAGGAAATACTGCTGACATAAAGGAATACTTTATATCATCAACATTTTCCTAATATATATTTCCCATTTAAAGTATGATTTATTGTTTAATGTATTAATACATATCATATGTGTTCTGCATGATTCTTTATTGTTGATTTTGATAAGATATTTTTTTTGCCATACTTACTAACTACAGTATTCCAGCTAAAATTACTTCTGAAAAGACTCCTAAGGTTGATTGTGGGGAAATTATTATTATTTTGTTTTATTAAATCGAGTTAAAAAGAAATATACAGAAATTGCTTTTGTTTTTGTTTTCATCTCTCCCTACACCCCCACTCGACCTCTCCGATCCGCCTGCACTAGAAGACTGGCTCTACCTCCACTACGCTCCCCTGCCTCCAGAGCCCGCTCCTTCTCCACCCTTGCTCCGCAGTGGTGGAATGACCTTCCTACAGATGTCAGGACTGCCCAGTCCCTGACCACATTCCGGCGCCTCCTTAAGACTCACCTCTTCAAACAGCACCTGTAGAACTCCTCTGTTTGTATCCTGGGACACTATCACCCTTCATTTAAATGTGCTTTATTTTGCTCTTATCTGCCCCCTATTTTACTGCATTTAATCCTGTACTTCAGAATACTGTAATCTGCCAAGTGTTTAACCTGTAGAATTTTGTATTTAATCATATCCTGATGTAACTATCACTATTTAATCATATCCTGATTTAACTATCACTATTATCTGCTGTATTATTGAATTGTGGTTTGTCACACTTGAACAAAAGTTATTGTATTTCTTGCTCTTATTGTATTACTTGTATTGTAACACTTGAAATGTATTTGCTTACGATTGTAAGTCACCCTGGATAAGGGCGTCTGCTAAGAAATAAATAATAATAATAATAATAATAATAATAATAATAATAATAATAATAATAATAATAATAATAATAATAATAACTGTGCAACAGAGCTTGTGGTTTGTGTGGCAGGCCACATTATGTTAAATGATTTTGAAAAGGGAACCCAAATTAAAAGGAAAAGTCAAAAAAGTCCCAAATAAGAACAAAACTGCAACCAAAACAGATGATTGTTGTTCATTGTCTGGACCCCAATCTGAGAACCATGGTTGTACATCACAATCATAACCCCCTGCACCCCCGCAGTAGCAGGACTGTGCTGGACTTCTAGAAAGACAGTAAAGGTTTCTTATTTACTTAGTTACAACTTCAGCTGGAATGTTTATCACTCAAGTAGAATGAGAATACTGGAAACTAATCAGCGTATTCCCATTAATCCTGGGACTAGGAAAGTGAATCAGATACCATGAAAAAAAGGGGATTTGTGAGTCAATAAACAGTAACGTGATTTCAAAAACAAACCGATGATATGACACAGACCGCAAGCAGATTCCTGACAAAATTAAAACCTAGGCTTGTACAACATTGGTATTTCATCAACAAGCACTGTATTGACTATATAATATATAGAGACTTTGCAAAACACACAATTCGTAAGAAGCTGTGAGAAAAACATTGTGACACATTTTTTAATGTATGTAAATCATTTTCTAGATAGTTCCAGTACTGGTACAGTATCAGAATTCCTCATATTTGCATTATAATCCCCCTGGTCATGCAAAGTGCCTCAGCATACTTTTCCGTTCATGGTAGAGAGACATGCTGAGATTGGCTGTATGGTGCCTCTTGATGAGCTGAGACCAGGTATCTAAAGCACTGAACTGTATGTTAAATTTAAATCTTCTGCCTAGTTTATACACCCATCTTTTCTATACACAGGTTTGTAACCTGTGTGACATTTTTATTCCTATAGAATTAAAAACATGTTACTACAACTCCCATGATCCTTTGCAAAAATGAACACCATGCCCATCACAAGTAATATATATATGGTGAAAATATATGGTGAAAATGGATTGCTTTTTCAAACACAGTATTATCACTGTTCACTAAAAAAGGAATCCTGATAATCAGCAATTGTTCAAGGATCTCCGTGGTCTATTTTCTTCAGAATTCACAACCTTCTGTAGAAATGTTGTCTTAATAAATGACATGCATTCAAAAAAAACACTGATTGTACCCATGATTTGTTCAGGCCAGAAAAAAAAACACCCCATAATTTTTTAATGAATGTGTGCCTTATTATATTATATACTTATGCTTTACATACCGTAAAGCAGAGCATTAAGAGAAAAAATTGATTCAAACTCATCAGTGCCCTCTTGAGGTCAGACTTGTGTACTGTATTTTAACCTTTGGAAATAACAGCGCAACTGTGCAGATATGGCCAAAAGTTTTGCATCACCTTGAACTTTAGGATTGAGACCAAAAAAAAAGAAAAAAAAGAGAAAAACTGTATGACCATATTTAACATCATGTAATCAAAGAAACTATAAAATGACATCGCAAAAGTCTACTGGAAGCCATAATAGTAGTACAGTATTTTATGTTAGATATGTTTATGTTTTAAAAGTTTTTCGTTAAGTATATGGACAACTACAAAGCGGTATGTAATTCAATATGTTTCATTCGACTTTATGAAGCAACATTAGTTCATAATATAGGGTGACGCAAAGCATTTGGCCATAGCTGTATACTGCAGGCTTTAAAGAATTCATCACCATGCCTTACCTCTCAACTTTCTCACAGGTCCCCTGTCATTTTCCTAACTTTCACTGGTATCTTTTGTTACTGCCCGTTTCCAAAGGGGTGTTTTGATCAACCATTATCCTGCCAGGAGAAACCACAGTGGCATTGTTTTGACATACTCCAGCACTGGGGAATTAGATCAAACATTTATTCTTGGATCAACCCTAAAATAAGTGGTTATTGCAAACCAGGTGGATTTACTGCCACTAAAATGCTGAGTATAGCTAGTTCAACTCTATCCCAAAGATAACTGTCACTAATTGGAAAACACTACTGCCACAATTTGAGATTGAATTATGTTCTGTGTCAATGGATTGTTGCCTTAAAAATATACTAAAGTTCAAGAAAGTCAGCAGCTGCTAAATGTGTGCAAATGTTGAATGTGCTAAATATTCATCATATGATTTCAGAAATCCTGCATCAGCATGGTTAATATCAACAGGAAACATTTGTATTGGGTTTGTACCTCACGTGATTTTTCCTGTGTAATAGCAGGAAGTAATGTTTGCAGTCTGGACACAAATTGATTTCATGCAGGTCAACATGCGCCTCAGTACTGACTATACCCTCTAATTATACTCTCATTTAAAAAGTGATCATGCTTAAAAACAAAACAATGCTATGTGGTTTGTATAACTGTTGTTATTGTACTGTGCTTTAGATTAAATGAACAAAGGGTCTGTTGAAATAGGGTATTATTTAAATCTGAAAAACAAAATCAGACTCACTTGGAGATTAGTTTTAGAATGTGTTACAATGTTTTTATTCACACCTGCACTAAAATGAGCTAATTATATTTGGCAAAGGATAAAAAAAAATAGTAATTTAATTTATAAGTTGCACCAGGTGACTTAAAGATCTGAGACACCATACAAGTTTGGGGTCTCCGTAATTGAGTCACTTGACTCCTACTTATGTAGAATATAAAGCAGGCATTGTAAGTTAGCTGTAGAATTAGGTCAGGTGCTTGTTTTATTAACCACAATTGGATAGCAGCGCCCAAAGAAGAGGTACTGTCCTTAAAAAACAAACTGCCCACCAAAGGTACTGTTGGCTGGACAGCGTTTTTACCAAATAGCAGATAAAGATGAAACAATTGAAACAGTGAACATTTGTCTGACATAGTTTTGAAATGTGCACTGTACATTTTGCAACATGCAGACCTTTTGTTTGTTGTTTACTGTAAATGCCGTTGGCAAACTACAGTATTGCAAAATCCGCGGAGATTGTAACATAACCAGCAACACTTCTCTGCAACTGAAAATGGGTAAGCTTGGGTGGGAGGTGACTTCTAAGTGCTTGCTGGCGCCGCACCATCACATGACTGTTTGCACTATTAAGGTCAGCTGACTGTGAGCCAGTGCTTAGAGTCCAACGAAACTGCTTTGTCATTGTTTAGATACCATACAGGGTACCAACGTTTAGCGTTTTGCACTGACAGCCAGAAGGACAACAACAACATAATGAAATTCTCGTATATAATCCTGTTTGCTGCCTTTATCGCGACCACCAATGCTATTGTCAGGTAAGCATGTCATTCACATGCTGCCGTTGCAACGCAGCAGCAGTATTATTTGAATGCAATGAAGAGGCACCAACACGTTTCTAGCACAAATAAATCAAGTTGTGTTAATCATTACATGTACTAAAAATCGAATTGACCTTTAACCATATTCTGTGCAAATTAGGGCATCCACCGTTATGTTTAAGTTGTAATTTTTAAAGCCATAAAAAAAACTGCCTCTGCCTCTCGCGCTGTGTACTGCATTATTAAAAGTTGTAAATTAAACAGATGTAACGGAAAACGCTGTAGACTTCGTCTTGCGGTATTTAACATTTGTTCTGTTGATTTACATGCAAGTCATTTAAACATTTTCATTATGTAAGCGTGCCAGTTTTATTCTGTTAATACAGACGTACTGATAAAAAGTTACAAATTCACTTCTGTTGTAAGTTGTATGTAAACCAGTATCACACAACGATAGTGTAAACTGCAGAGTACCATCAGATCAGTGCAATATTAATTTAACCAATGTATTTGAATTTTTAGGAATTTTAAAATTATTAATATTGTATACTGCAGTGGGACCATTCAGATACGTAATAACGTCAGTTGTACTAGCGAATAGGAAGAGTTTGTAAGAGTGTTGCTAAAAGATGGGTTTATTCATTGCATGTAGGGTGATTTAATTTCGTTGCAACGCAGTTCAGAAGCATTAATGGCGGTCAGAACAGATACATGGTGTGTTCTTGATAGCGTCTGGTGTCCTCCGGTGGAAACGGGGGCACCCATGCACAGCACATTCCAATGTCCACGTGCATTGGGTATGCCTTTCTATTATTGAAATATCCACCTTAAATCTACAGAGGGCATTTAAAAAATAAATAAATAAATAAAAAAAGTCCTCGAAACCACAGTGTGGTTTCTATCTATCCGCTAAAAATAACCTAAGTAGTTTCAAATTCCTCTTTCAGAAAATAATTAGTAATGCTTTGAAACTGGTGCCTGTTTCAATTGCATATTGAAAGAGAACAACATAAAAAGTAATTTTTCCATAATTAATTCACTAATAAGTTGATCATAACCTGTGTATATGACACTGGAGATTATCTTGACTGCAATGTCTGAGGCAACAATGACCATGTCCCCCCAGCAGTACAGAGGCATATGGAGGGGTTTAGTGCATAACCTAATAATAAATGTGACTTTTTAGAATATGGCACAAAGGCTTCACATAAACTGTTGTGTTCTATAGCAATGGCCAAAAGTGTTGCATCACCTAGAATTTTAGGATTGAGACATTTAAAAAAATAAATTAACATGAAACTACAAAATGATATTGCATAAGTCAACCGGCAGCCATAATACTAGTAGTACAGTATTTCATGTTAGATTTCGAAATGTCACATTTTAAAATGTCAGGTTTTTAAGTATATGGAAAACTACAAAGCGGTATGTAATTCAATATGTTACTGTAACATTATTCAGCAGGTTTCATTTCGACTTTATGAAACAAAGTTAGTTAATTCTATAGATGATGCAAAACATTTGGCCATAGCTGTATGTACCCTTTAACCTATAAACCTCATTAACTGAAGAGCTTAAAGCAGGCCAGCAGCCAGACTGATAAGTCTGGGCGCTTGGACCAAATCTTTTTAGTAAACATGTGCACATAGAGAATATGCACTTTTAACAATGTCTGTATACAGAGGGCTCTGTGTGCTGAAGTACTGAAGGGCTGTCGTATCCCCTGTCAACCTGCCCTTTTCTCCTTTTTTGAAGAATTCCTCTTAAAAAGTTCCGATCTCTCAGAAGAACTCTGTCCGATGCTGGTAGAAGTGTTGAAGGGCTGGTCTCCGAAGAACATAATTTAAAATACAATCTGGGCTTCCCTTCCAGTGATGGGCCTACCCCAGAGACTCTCAAAAACTATCTTGATGTGAGTAAAAAAAAAAAAAAAACGACATTGATGTGATCTAAGGGAGATGGATTGTCTAGTAGAAAGTGATGTTACATTTTACGCAATAAAAGTATTTTATTTTTGTAGCCATTGCTTTGTTGCGTACAGTAGTATACTGTTTGAGCCCTACTCCTTAATCAAACAAGAAAAGCCCTGTTTAATCTGCTTGCCTTCTGTGTTAATGGTGGTCATTGCCAGTAAATGTAGCCTTGTTTTGAGTTTGTTTCAAGAAATATGTTCTCATGATAACCACATTAGTGCTGTGCTGGTTATAAAATAAGTGTGGTGGTAAGGAGTGTTTTGTTTTTCTTGAAAGCTCTAAAGAGGGATAAGCCTGTTTATGAGTTACTGTTTGAGTTCTACAGTAGTAGTCATATGATGTGGAGCACTGGGCTGTTGCAGAGAGGTTTTCAGGTCATTGCTTTGTTTTAATGTCACCCTCTTCATTAAGTTAAAGATGAATAAACTATATTACTTTCTTAAGGAGTTACGACCAGTAGCCTGTGAAACCAAGCAACCACACACATCTATTTTTTTTTTTTTTTTTAAGCCATGCTGTTGTAAATCCCACTGTCTGCCAATTAGATCATACTGGCAGGGGAGCAGCTACTTACTAATTTAAAAATCCACGTAAAATGGCATGTTATAGCGGCTAAATCCAGATCTAGGAAAGATGTTTGCAGTAAATAAAGCAACATGGAGTGAACAGGCTTCCCCACCTCAACCTGCCTTTCAGCTTGCTGTTGCTGTTTGCTTTACAAGGCTATTAATTCATCATCACATGCTCTGGGACAAGGGCTTTGTTTTGCTTTGTTTAGTGTGTTTGCCAACAGAAGTCACAACAGAGTACTAACCCTTACAAAATAGAGCTGCAGTTATTAACAGTATATTAGCCATGGTTAACGTCAGCGTTGGCGCACTTAAGTACATGGGTATTTTGCTGTGTTACTGATTCTGTAGGTGTAGGGTAATATCAGTGCAAGAGAAGCAGAACATGATGAGATATATATTTATATTTGGAACTATTTTAAGATGCTTTAATACCATTGAACTTTCCATTTGAAGGCTTACAGAAAATGTGTTTTCCAACTTTTGCATTCTCTTGAGAAATAGTGGTAATGTCAACAGACATATGAGTATGCTGTGTGTTGCATACTGCTAGCGCCTGACCGCTTGCTGAAGTGTGCAGCTCAAAACCACATGTGGTCAACTTGCGTCATATCGATAGCAGGGTGCTTTAGTGTTAATGGAGCCACACACAGTTTAATGTCAAGGGGAAACGTTGTCAGCAAGTTTGACCTTTTTACTCCAGCTGTTTAAATAAACAATTCCCAAATCATAATGAAAACTGTATTGTTTTCTAATTCTATATTCTTTGGTACTGAAACAAAAGATAACTGCGATTCATTTTATATGGATGTCTCCCACCTGACTACTGGCTAGTTTCATAAAGGAAATGGTTATGATTGCCATTCAAGAAGTGACAGTTTGATAGAATCTGTATTTGTCATTTTCCATTTCACACACTAATACTCATTTATCTGCCCTACATGAGCAGTATCCTCATCCTGTCTAGTGGAATTAAGAAGTAGAGTCTCACTTCTTATCCAGTCCAAGGCCAAATGCCCTGCTGTCCAGTTTACAATACAGTTTAGCCTCTGTCTGTTACATGTACAGTGTTGTCTGATTTGTCGAATCTGTGTCCTTCCAGGCTCAGTACTATGGAGAGATTGGGA